>NC_079154.1:111478110-112678110 GCF_947563725.1 Argiope bruennichi
TTGTTTTAATATCTTTTTATAAATGATATTGCTTTCATTTACGTAATTTATTTATTTATTTTTTAGTATTTGTGCACCTTTAGGCTTACAGAAAATATTATTTAGCCCTACAGTGCATCGTGCAGACATTTGGCTACACGTTTTATTTCCATTTATGAACAGGCCGCAGTGGCCTGGTGGTAAGGTCTCGGCTTCTAAGCCGTAAGGTTTCAGGTTCGAGACCGATTCCACCGAAGAATCGTCGTGTAAGGGGGTCTGTTGCACGTTAAATCCGTCATGCTAAACGTTCTTTCGCTGGCGTGGTGTAGTGTGGAGAGGGGGGTGCCAGCTCAGGTGTCGTCCTCGTCATCTGACCGCTGTTCAAAATTACGAGGTCCATCCCAAAATAGCCCTAGTGTTGCTTTACAACGGGACGTTAATATAACTAAACTAAACTGTATTCCATTTACAAACGTCACTTGACTGTTACAAAGGGTAGCAGTGAATGTTTGGAAATCCTTTTTTCAAATGATTCTTGATAAAGTTTTGTAGAAAAGATCGATATATGTCAATATCAGCACTAGAATTAGATTTAAGCTGGTACTTGAAAAAATAACAAGATGGCCGTTGTATGAACAGTTCCACCATTATACTATCAAATTTGTTTTGCATTGTCAAAAAAAATGTATTGGTAAAAGGGGACTTTTATTTTTATCGTAGAATTGTTATAATAAGTTGTGTCACTAAGGTATTGTTTAATTCATTAAGTAACCGTTTGGCATATTTTAATTTTTTTTTTAAATTTCACTAAAAATATAATTAAAATTCTTTAAAAAAATTATTTTCAGAAATTATATTAGTCTATTCAAAACATTTATATACTTTTTTCAGTAAAAAAAAAAAAAAAATGTCATGCATTTTAGGGTTAAGATGGCACTCGGTATTCAGAAATATAGTAATAACAAAGTGAACATGAGGATGCAGATATAAATTTTGTTCAAATCTCAGGTTAGTTTCAAGAAACTTGACCAATTTTATTCAACAAAAAATTATTACAATTCAAATTTTATAATTCAACGAATTTGCATTTTTTAAATAAATTTATTTACCTAGGATTTAGACTGATAATTCTTTTTAATCGCCTTGCATGTGGCAATTTAACCCAGCTACTCTAGACAGCTACTGTCAACATAATGAGAGATCCACCTCTAGATATTTTCTGTAAATTGTGGCGCGCATAATATAGAAATAATCAAAATAATGTAATCGCTCTGAGACCGTTAGAGCTACAGCTAACAATTGTGGCATGTAGATACTTCTTAAGTTACAGCAGTTCACAGAGAAATCTGAATTTTATAGGTTTTATGTTAAAGAATAATGAAATTCTTTCCTCATTTACTTCGGGGCTCGAATCGTTCAATCAAAACCCAATTTCTGCATCTCTTTACTTTTTGTTTTGTCATATATGAAGCATACAAAAGAAATGTATTGTAATCTGAAAGAAATCGAGCTCTAGTGTTTTATGAATATCTCTGTTTTAGGCCTATCTCAGCCTTAAAAATACGTTTTTGGTATTATGTCTGTCAATATGTCTGTCTGTGAATACAATAATTCAAAAATGCCTTGAGACAGACGAATGAAATTTGGGCATAATATTAGAAGGTTTCTATCAAATTTTGAACGAAATCCATTTAGAGGAATCTGTTTTCACATGTTTAAGTATTTTTGTCCCTTCCATTTAGTCATTACTTCAACAAAAATTGAACACAGTCGTGTAGGATTTGACACCGATGGGATTCTCTCAGGAGATCCCTGGATGGTTTGTCGTCTCTTTAATCCAACTGGTTAGATAACTTAGTGTTATAGGCACCGGGGTCACAGGATGGCATTATGTTATGTCTCTCTGGCTGTCCGAATATAAGTGAACACTATAACTACAAACTGTAAAGAGCAAGATAGATGAAATTTGGTATATAAATTTCGTATAAAAAATTCTAACACATATAAAATTTTTAACCATATTCGACATGTGATTAATCATCCTTCTGAGTAGACTTTCGTTTGCATATAAATATATTAATTTAAAAACGCAAATGTATGAAATTTGGAACCATAATTGGATTTTGGTTTTAATCAGCGAAAAAAGCGCTGAAAAACATATTCGATTTTCTGTTCTTTGTGTACCGCATATCTACGATTAATCGCCAAAAAATCACAAAAGACCATACGATCGATTCAGTAAAAACACGCTAGACTCACTCCATAGATCGCTATTTCGAAACTATTGTTCGTTATGCCATGCAATTTATATACAAGTACATCTTTTTTTTCATTGTCATCCGGAACACACAACTTTCATATATGGTAATAAAAATCTGAGCCTTTATGTTACTCACAGTCTTGCCTGAAATCCAGAATTTAAAGCAAGAAGGAGACGATAACACTTTAATTAGAGAATAAGAGAGAAAGTTTTGAAAAGAATATTCCCACCGGTTTCTTGAATTATACATTTAATATATATATATATATATATATATATATATATATATATATAAGTATATTATAAATGAAGCAATGTCTTTCGATAGTTTATTAACACCTAATTTACGATGAAATTAAATATATTTCTTAAGTCACGCTATATGATTAAGAGTGAAAATTTTAAAAAATGACACGAAGAAATATAAATCAATTCTTAATATAATTCAATCAACATTTTGACGGTACAAAGTCTTGGGCTAAGGTTTTGATTCGTCCTTTTTCCTTCTTCATTTTTTCTAAAAAAAAGTATGCAAAGGAATAAAAAATTAAATTTAAGTACATTGTCTTGAAACAGTTTTTGAAACATTAGTTAGGAAAAGGAGAATTTAGTGGCATCTGACGCCGATGGTGACTTACACATCACAGAATACAATATTCATTTGCTAGAACGTCGCTGATTCGGAACCGATAGGACAATATTAAGTATTCGATAAGTGCAAAAAAATTGGATCTGAAATGAGAATTGCAAGAGAAGACATTCATTTTCAGACTGGAAAAACAAAAAAAGATTTATTTTTAATTTTTAATTCGAACAAACGACACTAACTAATAATGATAGTTCGAAATAAATAACTTTTTTACCGTTTTTATTAAAATCTGCGAATTAAATAAAATAGATTCGAATTATATCCATTATTTCATGTAACATGAAATTCAAGGGGCCAGTGAAAAAAATTCTAATTATAATCGACTTTCAATTAAAAATGCTCGAATTAACCAAATTTCCTTTAATGAATTTAAAATATGAGTATACTGTCTTGCTCAGTTACTCGTTTTTGAATAGATTTCTGATTGCAAAATAGTTTTGAGATTTTGTTTAATGAAAAACTGATTTTTACTTTTAACTTATTGTAAATTATTGCATTCGTTTCGAAACATGAGTCTATCGTGTTCACAGACAAACCTTCACGTGAACAATAATCTAACCTTCCCGCGACAAAAGACCAATCAGCTATTCAAGACTTGCAATTTTTTTTTAATTCCCAAATAACTACCAAAGCTAGAAAAATGTGCATGAAAAATTTCGCTATTAAAAACTTTAACGCAATTTTTGCTAAATAAAGCAAATGTGATGGATTTCGAATCCTGTCGACTGAATAATATGTAACATTATTTTGGTTGACGCAGAATGCAGGTTGAAGACATAGACGAAACGTTGTATTTTTAATTTCGTTTTATTCTCTCTTTAATATCCATCTCGGGAAGGCAATTTATTTACAAGCAAGCGCAGTGCGACACAAAAGTAGAAGTAAGAAAAAATTGAAGAAGGGCCGAAACAAATGATCACTAGTCTTAAATAACATGGGATTTCTGGCCACGCGTCAATTCAATACACGTGGTGACCTTTGACACTTTTTCAAGGGCACCAAAGGTATTACTTTCATTTAATACATAGTACTGATGGCGCATTAGTTTTACAGAGGAATTAATTAAACCGAAAGTGGAAATGGATCACGAAATAAGAGAATATTTTTAGAATGAAGTTACTATGTGCTAAATTAAGATAAAATCTTGGAAATTAATTAAATTGAAATTAGAATTAAAATATCATTACACACACACACACACATATATATATATATGCATGCCCCAACATATAGTAGTGGTTAGTTAAACAGTTGCATAATTGTTAAATATATGTTTCCTTGAAAAACAGGGCAAAACAAACAAACAAACAAAAGCGAAAAATCTTTAAAAAATTTCAGAGTCAAGAAGATTATTTAAACATTCATTGTAATTCAGATTTAATTAGTCATAAAGTTTAAAATACTTTCTAATTTAAGTGCTTCAAAACCATCATAATTTATTATTTTTTTTATTTTTTTTTATTTTTATTTACTTATTTTTTGCACGCATGAATTATCTAATAATTTGGAATCTTCCAAAGCTTCAGTAAGATAACATATAATGCTCAATGAAATGGCGTGCAGAAAAACATTTCTAAAAATCTGAAAAAGGCCGAATAATGTTTTTCGTTTATTTATGCTCCTGGCAACGGATGAGAAAAAAAAAAGTTTTTAGGAAACGAGAAAACGAAAATCGTTGGAAATGTGTTAAAAAAAAAAAAAAAGAGTGGAAAAATGAAAAATGGCGTTTTTTCACAACAGTTATATTTTTTTTAACAAATGGATCGTTTGAGTTTTTCGTAAAAAGAAAAAATAACGCAGAACATGTTCAGCTTGTAATTTATAACAGTTTTTATGGTACAATTTTTTCTAGGCTTTGAAAATAGCGGAAATAAGAAATTCCGAACGCTAGATTGAACTAGTAAATTATACAAGCTTTATGGAGCTGTTGTTTATTTTCAACAAATGATTCGTTTCTTTTAAAAGAAAAAAGAACATTGAACATAGAATTGTAAAGATTTTATGGTGCAGGTGTTTATTTTCAGCAAACATTTCATTCCATTAAAAATAATGAAAACTCCAAAAATGAGATCGTGGTCATAATCTACAGGGTGTTTTTTTTTTAAACTGACGGTACTCAGAGAGCTCTGTAACTTGAACTATCAGCCGAAAAACCAACTAATTGCGTACGGGGACTATTGACGACATGGGATAAAGGAATCCGTGAAAAAAGTTTTAAAACTTGCCGATAGAGGAAAATATAGCACTTTACACTTTAAGACAGCTAAAATTTTGCATAAAACTCGGGGGAAAATTGCAAAATCCCGATTGCATAGTCGACACCAGCGCCAGTATTTTGAGTTATAAAAAAGAAGCGAGACATTGAAATTCATTTCAAGTATCAGTTGATTTGTAAAATGCAACTCACTGTAGCTCAGCGTGCATTACTTGTGAAGCCCTTTTATTTTAATCAATCCAATGCAACGGCCGCTCTTCGCGAATTTAGAAGTCCAAACAATTTACGTAAAGGACCTGTATCAATTAATGCAGTGAAAGCAATGATTAAAAAATTTGAGAAAACAGGTTATTTCGCAACTTAGTCTGGTAAAGGACGGAAACCGGTATCGGAGGATATGATCATAGATGTTGAGACTGCAATCTTTGAAAAAAATCAGACAAACTCTGCTGGTAATAGCAGCACACGTGGAGTTGCCCAAGAAATGGATGTTAGTGCTTCAACAATATGGAAAGTTTTAAGAAAAATTCTTCAATTTTATCCATATAAAATTAGCCTTTTGCATGCATTAAAACCTACAGATTAGGATCTTCGATTAACCTTTGCTTTGACATTTCTTGTCAGGATGGAGGTCGACGAGGCTTGGCCTTGGACAATTCTCTGGAGTGATGAGGCCCATTTTTATTTGAATGGGACTATTAATACTCAAAATTCTAGAATGTGCGCATCTGAACAACCCCATGCATTTCAAGAAATTTCACTCCATTCTCAAAAATTAACTGTTTGGTGTGGTTTTACAGCAGAGTTTATCATCGTATCATACTTTTTTGAGACTATTACCCAAGCAGAACCGCAGACATGTTCTGTAAACGCCCAAAAATATCATGATATAATGAGTAGTTTCAGCAAACAATGCTTAGATAAAATTGCCTTTATGCAGGATGGAGCACTACCACATATTAGTACATCCGTTGAGCAACTGCTGTGTTATCACTTTACAGAATAAAAAGTCATTAATCGCGGTTTCCGTGTTACATGGCCACCGCGCTCCCCGGATCTAACACCATTTGACTTTTTTTCTGTGGGGTTATTTAAAACAGAAGGTTTTTTTGGTGGAGTCCCGAACTTATCAGTTTAAAGGAAAGCGTAACACGGACTGTTATGAACATGCCTCCTGAAATGTTGGATTCAACTGCAGAGAGTACGGTGTACAGAATGCAATGCTTAGTTCAAGAAAATGGAGGTCATATTGAAAATAGCCGATGTCTTCACCGGGAAAGCGATTCTACTGAATAAAACAAACGAACAAAGAATAAAAAGGAAGTCGAATAGAATTTCCTCTTTTTTTTTTAATTCGTAACCATTTACAGAAGTTATTTTTTTCGAATAAAGCACATTTTTGGAAAATTTAATTCTTTGTTATTCATTTATCTGTTTACTGTAGCTTTTAAAAATTTTATCGTGCAGTTAAACTTAAAATTTAGATCAAAAGCGCCACATTCGCCATATAGGCAACTTTTCGAACTATCATTTTTTTTTTTTTTTTTTTTTTTTTTTTTGCGGATTTTTTTCCCCATGTTATCAATAATCCCCTTACAAAATTTGGTGGCTTTGCGGCTGATAGTTTGATCTACAGAGGTCTCTAAGTACGGTCAGTTAAAAAAAACAAACACCCTGTATATAAGTTTATGGTGGAATTCTTTATTTTCAACACACAGCCGTCTTGAGGGGTGGAAATCTCTGACCAATACCAATGAAAGATAAGAAGAAACGAAACCAGATACAAGGAGAAAAAGTAGAGTAATTGCTGGAGAAAGGAATGTTGGAGTGAATGAGAAGCTTGCCACCGGTATTAAAGTGGAAATCAGAAAGCGATTAGAGTGGGACTCAATCGATATCTTGTAACCAATGATACTTGTTACTAAGAAGGAAGATTTTGGCTCAGATTATCTACTTTTTATCCTTCTTTTGTCTACTTTTTTTCCACTGACAAATTTCTTTCTTCGAAGCAGATCTTTATCAAATCGGCGTGGTCATTTCTCAAGCAGAAACAAAGGTTTCAAAAGGGTCATTATTAATTGTATACTTTTTAATGGTCTCTTCCTATCCAAAATTTAAATAAAAAGGGTTCGGATAGAATGTATCCAAGATAAATAAAAAAGTTACGTTGAATAAAGTTAGTAGCACATAAAAGAAGGTTTTAGTTTTCATACAATAATTTATTCCTCTAATAAAATACATCTGACATAAAAATATAGTTACCATTTAGGGGAGGGTGATTAGTTAAATATAAATAAATGGTAAATCAACCAACTGATTCTTCGACCCACACAAAGGCACACGGATTTAAACCATATGGCTGAATGACCGGACGGCCGCAGCAGCAAAACTGGTGGGAATTGTGTTCGAGTCCAAAGGGCCATCACCGGCCACTGTACAACTCTCCCCGAAGGAAGTACGTTCCGTCATGGATGGGAGGAGTCATATCCCCCACCTATTTGTGTACCGGAAGTATCTCATCCTCATTTCGAGGTGCCGCCCCGGAGGGATTAAATAAATGGTAAATCTACATTTCAGATGTGTAGATTTTTTCTAACCATAATAATTAACGCGCGAACAAGGAAAAGACAATGAATACATTTATTAAATGCAATGATTAGGATAAAAATATTTTTTTTAAAAATTTCCAGTTGTGCATGGTGTTTAGAATTAAAATTCCCCTATTCAGTACGGATTAAAGGTTACACTAAATAGCGTCTTTCATAAGTATGCTAATGAAAATTTTCCGTAACTTTGCTATAATACAGTTCATTCACAAATGTGAAAAAAAAAAAAGAAACTTTATGTAAACTCGTAAGTATGTGAAACTTTGTTTTGTTATATGCACCTACCTCTAGAGACTTTTTAACATAATGATCTGTTCAATATAGACAAATGTTTTTCAAAGTGATAGTATAGCTGTGATAAAACGTGCAAGCATTTGTGTAGAACTCACTGTGGATATATGGCGATAGTGTTACGAATTTGTAGTATTGCTTTCCGGCAAACATAGCATCATCGCTGAGAAGCAAGATTCATCGATATACTTAATGGGTATCAGGGCAATGATTCCTATCATTGGCAACAGATTTGTCTACAAAAGGTTTTGGAAAATACAAGAATTTTGGCCCTATCTTCGTTGATAGTCACGATCAAAAAATTCTTCAAGAAAATTCATTGCAGTCTTGGAAAATCTATATAAACGTTCGAGATTAAAGCTAGTAAGTCAAGGGAATTCTCCCATCAGAATGTTATTGCTTTGCGAGCGGGAGCGACGAACGCTATCGTACTGTTGCTGTTATTTATTTAATAATTTTACAGTATGCGTGTGTGTTGCTGATTTCTGCAGGTGCTTTCTTTGTGTATTCACTGTACACCCATTAGATGAATTTTTGTAATTGTATGAAAGTTTGAAACTCTTACTTTCTCTTCTGCATCTATGGAAATGAATTTTTTTCTATTCGAGTATAAATAGAAAACGATCTTGTTCCTTTTGATTTGACAACCATTTTTCAGAGTTCTTTTTATTTCTATCAAGATTTATTCGAATTTCGTTTATCCCCGCTTGAATTGAAGTTTCTGCAAAAATTACTCAATTTTCATTGAGAAATTGTTGCAGAATCAGAATAAATATGGTGTAAAAACCTTATACAATATTTATCCATTCAGCTCGAAGCGCATTTTTTATCGTGTTTACAGACAGAATAACAGAATTCGAAACAGATAGACATAATTCCAAAAATGATTTTTTTTCTGGACTCAAGGAAGTATAAAATGTAGAAATTCGTTCAAATCTAGAGTTGGATTTTTTTTTTATTGCAGTACTTTTCCATATATTTTGTATGCAAGAAAGCAGAAATTTTCAGATGATTTCGATTCGGCAACTTTATTCAATTGGAAGAAAAAGGGTTGATTTGAGAAGAGTTGTCCATTTCTATTTCAGGTATAAACTCAGCGATTTTTGATGGAATAAGATAAAATCTGATTTAGATACAGCAAGTACTATTACAAATTGATGCACTTACACAGCAGCGACGGTTAAAGCCAGACAGTATCATATACGATTCCGAATCACTAGCAGGAAATTTATTTGCAAAGTGTAGTGATTATTTTAAAAATAGTGTTACGAACCTGCGATGCTGCTTAACAGCATAGTTGGTTCCATAGGAGGTCCTGGAGCTTGGCGACCATTTGGCGACTTGGCGACTTTGGGGCCAAAATAGATTATACCCGAAACATCGAGAATTTTCCCGATCCGTCCAGTAAGAACCGAGTTACGCCTCGAACGTTCCTGATTGGTTGAGAGGCTTCTAGCCCCGCCTCCCGAGACCTATAAAAGGAGCTGCAGCTGCAGGGGAGTCAACGGTGAATTGAGTCGTGGACCATTGGAGTCGAAGAGTAGTTGGAACCGACGATAAAGAACTGGCTTTCCAGAGATAAGCGGAGCAGTGACGGAGTGAAGCTAGTGCTGAACTAAGCTGTGTGCTACTGTCTGTAGTAGAGTCTGTTGTATGCTGCACGTCTCGGCTGAAGATAATCGTCTTCTGTGCTGTATATAGTTGTTGTCTTTGTGCTGTCCTGTGTGTCTTCGTGTAAATAAACGTCGTTGTTTTATTTTCTACTGCCGCCTGGTGATTGAGCGTTCTTCACACCATATAACCCCCACTATCCAAACGAACCCCGGAAAATTTCGTAACAATAGAGATGCAATACACAGAAATGAAAACAATTTATTTATATTTATACACGAGAAGAAAGTGTACTTTGAAATTTATAGCAAGTATGAAAATCCACGAAGTTTGAAGTTATATAATGAAATTAAATTATTTCATAAATCATCACAGCATATCCTGAAAAAATATTTTCTATTAAGCTTAGAAAAGCAGTCATTTCTCAAAACGTGCATTTAGGATTAGTTCTCTTAGCATAACCACCTTCTCTGAAAACTTAGTCTATAATCTTAGTCTAACTATAGTCTTCTCCTTCGAAAGATAAAAATACTGTGGTAAATCTTTTTTTCAAATAAATATGTTGCATATTGTAACTGCTTTTAAAGGTTTGTGACCCTTTGTCAATTGGTTCAATTTTGTCGAGTAGCAACCATATTTAGTCATGATATTTTTCAAACGGTTCAAAAAATGACAGGAAAATCTGTAAAACTGTCCAGTCAGTTTTTGCATAGAATTGAGGAAGTTGAAGTTGAGAAAATTGAGTCGAATAAAGTCTCAAGTCTGAAAAGAAGTAATGATTAAGGTATCCGAACACGTTGAAAAGATCGATTTTCACGAATGTCATTTTCTTAAAATGACATTTTAAGAAAATTCTTTTATTGGATAGACCACTCTTTGAGCTATCCAAAACAGGTTTACTACGTTAATTAGAAGTCAAAATATTAATATTTCCGTAATAATCGGTAAACCGGAAGTTGACATTTAAATAACCGGAATTACCGGTTTAATGGGCCAAAAACATGTTAAAAATTCGTATAAACATCAATTTAGTTTTAAATACGGAACATTTTTTGCACTGCAAAATGAAAAATACCAATGAGAATTTTAATATCGTTTTGTGGAAATTTGTACCTAAAGATGCCTTTATTGAGCTCCGAACCCACAGATAAGGGGCATTTATGTCTGTAATACATTTTACTGAAGGTTTTATAGGATTACTGAATGTTCTTAAGGTTATTGAAGTCTATAATGGTGCAAATGCAGTTAGAACATTTGCTGAGCTCGACAAAAACAGAACATAACGAATCTAGGCGGCATTCACTGCCAAACACAAAATTGCTAGAAAAAAATGATTAAAAAATGGAAATTATTAAATGCTGAGGTATAACCTATAAATGTGGCGAATTTTAAGTATGTACACACATAATTTATTATTAAAACATGTTAGTGTATACTTTAAATACATTTTTCTCAAAATTGATTTTTTTCTTATTTTTTGCTCACTTTAAATCAAAAAACTCAAAATATAATTATCATATTATTATGAAATTTGGTGAACTTTGTCTTTAGTCTATTTTCTAAGAGAATGAACTAAAAGAATTTAGATAGAGTGAATATCACATCCTATTGTTTGAATAATAACATTGTAGAGTCACAGCCTATTGTTTGAATAATAACGTTGTAGAGTTACAGCTTATTGTTTGGATAATAACATTGTAGAGTCACAACCTATTGTTTGAATAATAACGTTGTAGAGTTACAGCTTATTGTTTGAATAATAACACTGTAGAGTCACAGCCTACTGTTTGAACAATAACGTTGTAGAGTTACAGCTTATTGTTTGAATAATAACGTCATAAATTTACTAAGGATTTCATGATAAATCTTCGACTGGTTGTAAAATTTTTATTTATTATTATAACCATACGATTGTAGTTCATTCCCTAGAGAAAGCTATGTAGTTTATTTTGGTTTAAGTTTTGTTCGGACGAGAGCAATAGTTTTTGGTGTAGCCAATTTGAAGTTTTTAAAGAAGTTGCTTAAATTTATGCTATAAAATGCCAATTTCCCAAAAGTTTTAATGTTTATTTGAAATATTGACATCCTATTACTAATTTTGAATAGTCTTAAACTCAGAAATAAGTTAAAGCATGTCAACACCATGTTTTTCTAAAAAAGTGCTCCGAACGTGTTCGGATACCTTAAGGCAGAAGTAAATTTTATTTCATCCGAAAAAATAAAACGGATGCATTCGAATTTTTTTTAATAAAACTTATTGCTCTTAAAAAAAGACATTTAAGTGGAAACTTTTTTATTTCCTATCATTTATTAGGAGAAAGAGTTAAGAAATTCATTGTTAGAAGTTAACGAATGGACAATCAATCAAAATATGACCAAGACTTTTGGAACAGATGGTTGGTTGCCCTTTTCTCAAAAAAAAGGAAAAAGAAAAAAAAGATTCTGATTGAAGGTGCCAATTGAGTACCAGTCAATGACACTTTGTGGAAAAGTCCTAATAAATAGAATTCTCTGTCGACATTTTTTTATCTATATATCTCCAGCTCATATAAAACTGCAGGAGAAAGTGGCAGAAAGAACTTTTTTTTCCTTATATTTCCGGATAAAAATTATTTATTTTCAGATTTCGGTTTCTCGACAAAGAATTATTTTTCAAAGTCAGTTCGATTTATTAAAAATAACTACTAAACTGCTAAAAACAGTCATTTTCCCATTCGCGCTCGCCACAGGGCGAAATTCTCACGTTCTTACGCAATCATAACCGAGTATTTTCTTGCCTTCGACGCCGCATACACAACTTGAATAGAAAACGTGACAAAGCTCGTTTACAATTTTGCGCTTGGTTTCACATTGTAAATCACCGCAACAGACCATTGAATCTTCAAGGAATCGGTTCCGAGCAAAGCGATGGACTAAGTTTATGATTAGTGAACCATTTCTACATTTCCCTCGCTACTTTCCTCCCGATTCTACTCGCCGTTCATGCGAAAGAGGAAATAAGCTATTAAAAATATACGAGGGCCATTTTTCGAGCATCGATGGACCATAAAAAAAGTCTACATAATCATCTCGAAAATTCAGGCATTCGTCATATAGTTGGATCAGGTTTTCTATCTGCTATTTGAATAACGTTACTAACAGTGATGTGAGATTAGCATTAACTCTCCTTTGAACCTCTTCTTTGATATGGATGTCCTTTGAGTTCTTTTTTTTAAGAAAAAAATATAATGTCTAAACATCCACACTCTAAAGTCGCTGTATTGGCATGCTCCTCAGCCAACTCATTGTTTAGGTTTTTAGTAATTCTCTATTTCTTTAGAACCGTGTGATCAATTCCTTGAGTGAGTTCTTCTACGATTCTTTCCCTTTAATTGAGAACGTGGCTTAGAGACGAAGGAATTCCTCTCTTCCTTGAATTGAAGAACGGTTTGGAAGCCAAAACTTCTAGAATAATGAAACATTTAATGGAATATTAAGGCCCATCTCATATTACTGGCAACAAAGTTTTTTGGAAAGGAGTTGTTAACTCGGTGCACTGATATGACAAATGCTTGAGTTTTCATGGTAAGTAGGCCGTAAAGCAACCATGATTGTATGTACCTTTTTTAAGGAATTTATTTTCTTCTTGGTTCTTGTCTTTTTTCTTGATCTTGATCCACTGACACTCGAAAAAGAAAAACGGAAAAAGTGGCTCTCATAATTCTTAATAATAACTAAGTTTTAAGATCTGAAATCATCTCGGGGAAACAATTTAACTTGTTTTTTTTTCATTCCTATATAAGATTATTTGATTTCCCCTTATTGAGGGTAAGCAAGAATAGTAGTCTTATAGATAATAGTCTATAAAATATAATAGTCGTAAGCCTAAAGAAATCATTAAACCATCTGATAGATAGAGATGAAACAATCAGACAAATAAGGATGAGACTCTTATAAGAATTTATAAATAATTTACTTTTCGGGCATTTTTCTTACAAATTAGCAGATAGCACTTAATTTTTTTTATGTCGTGTAACTATTTTAAACCAAATTTCTGCGCAGTAGCTTCTGAGGGTAGAGACCCCTGAGCACCCGAGGGCAGAAGTCTGACTTCTAGCTCAAATGAAGGTAGCACACACACACTCGCTTGCACAACCCTTTTTTACAGGGGGGCTCATTCACGCACCTCACAGAGAGAACACAAGGAAGGGAACAACCATGCCCGAACCGGGACTGGAACACGAAACGCCTAGATCACGGGGAAGACGCACTACCCCTAGGCCAGGACGCCGTCCACTTAATTGGTTATTATTGCAGACAAAAACCTTACAAAAATACAGAAAATTTACAAAAACAATCCGTAAAGTATCATTTATCCATTTTCATAATCAAGAATCTTTCCATCTTTCCACTTTTTCATTTAAATAACATAGTGGATATTAAATTTTTCTTTCTCCAATAAATTTCATTGACAGTAAAGAAAAAAAAATGTGTATCCATTGGACAATTTCACTTTGATAAAATAAATCAAAGATTTCTTACAAATCTCCAACTGAAACAATAATTTGAATAAGGGAATAAGTATCAAAATAGTGGAACGCACATTACATGCTCACTGTTAGATTCGCTGTTAACTAATCAATCATTTAATTAATTTTCATAAAAATTAATCAAATTCTTATGAATGTTTGGTTAAGAAAAATAATAAATGAATGAAACATATAATGGGAAGTTTTTTTACTTTCTGGAATAGTAAGTACACATAGTGAAAGAGTCATCGTCAAAAATTTCAAATTTGAGATTTGACGAATCAACTCGTTTCAGATTTCCATGCATTCGAAAAACTCATTTTCGGAATTATGTCAATCTTTTAACCCTTTCTAAGGCCGTGGGAAGTATGCTTCCCACCAAATTTATCAATCTTTGTATGAATTTATGTAGGTTGGCATAAGTTCTGACAATTTTTTTTAGAAAGACAGAAATTTAGATGCTTCAGTTCTTTATCTCACACAAAATGATGTGTCTTGGTTTGTCACTTAATTATTAATTAACCAAATTAATTTATCTAATAAGCTAAATGAATCCCTTTTTTTATTCTAATATAAAATATTTTAACATAATATGACTAGAAAAAAATGGCCCTTTAAAGGGTTAACACAATAATTCAAAAACGTTTAACTAAATAAATGAAAATTGGCTTACGGACTCAATATCAATTTTTAGATTATTTTCCAATTTTGACTGAAATTTATTTAGAGGAAAGTTTGTCCGACTGTTCAAATATGAGTTAAATGATAATTACAAAATGAAGAGAGCTACTTAGATAAAATTAAGTGCATAGATTTAGTATCCAAATTGTAGATACCATCAAGTTTAGGACCCATTCCATCGAGAATTTCACCGTCTCTCTGTCTGCATTTTCACAAGCAAGTAAATACTGCATTTCCAAAACGCAATAACTTAAATACAGTAGGCAAAATGATTATTTGTACACCACTTTTTTTTTAAGTTTTAGAAACATATAAGCAGCTATTTTATTCATTGCGACGTGTGAGCGTGAGTTTGTTGTTTATTTCTAAGTAAACGAAAGAAATATTTTGAAATAATTGAAAATAAAATCTAAATCTTACAAACTTGGAAAATTTCTTGCAAAAAGTATATTTGTACACCTATATCTCCGGTAAGTATTGCTATCCTTTCATGTAATTTTTCACTTTATAGTTAATTTTTTGGATAGTTTGTATTTTTTAAACATTGAAGGTTATCTTTTTTAACAGTGAAGGTCACTCGCAGAGAAAAGTTGAGAAATGGCCACGAAATCAAAAGAAGTCTCTTTAGACATGAGAACTTATATTGTTAACCTTAATAAAAGTGGAAAATCTTATCTCGAAATTCAAAAGATGATTAAGTCACTCTTTACAACTATTGGTTACATCGTAAGAAAATATAAAAATACTGGACGCGTTGAAAATGAACGCAGGCCAGGCGGGCCGAGTAAATTAACTTCAAGTAATAAAAGAAGTATTGTTAAATCAGCTATTAGAAAACCACCAATTTCTGTTCAGAAAATTGCAGATGACCTTCTCGCATCTTCTAACATTACAGTAACCGCTCAAACAATAAGAAATGCGTTACATAGTGCTGGTTTAAAAGGCAGAACTCCAAGAAAAAAACCAATGATATCTGAAGTAAATAGAAAGAAGCGTCTAGAATTTGTTATGAAATACAAAGACAAACTGATGGACTTCTGGAAAAAGGTTATTTTTTCAAATGAGAGTAAGTTTGAAATTTTTTCACCCCCTAGTATTCGAAAAATCTGGCGAAAAAATAAAACAGCCCTTGATAGTAAATATGTACTTCAGACCCTGAAACATGGTGGTGGAAATGTGATGGTTTGGGGCTGTGTAGCTCATGGCGATGTTGGAAAATTACAATTTATTGACACAAAAATGACAGCTTTATGTTACACTGGTGTGTTGCGGCATAACTTATTAGACAGTGCTAGAAAATTGGGTATCGGTGACACTTTCTTATTCCAACAAGATAACGATCCAAAACACATTGCGATAGTTACTAAAACATGGTTGCTTTATAATGCGCCAAGACGCCTTGAAACTCCACCACAATCCCCGGATATCAATCCAATTGAAAATTTGTGGATGCTATTGGATGCTCAAGTTCGAAAAAAAAAATATTACAAGTAAAAATAGTTTGAAAGAAGCACTCATGGAAGCTTGGGAAGAAATAGATCAAGAAACCACCAAAAAGTTAATAGAATCAATGCCAAGACGTCTTGAAGCAACTGTAAAATCCAATGGAATGCATACAAAGTATTAAATTTCTATAAAATAATTAGAATTATGTTTAATATTTGTCACTAAGTAAGTGTACAAATACTCTTTTTGTATAGTTTTTATAAAGTTTTATTCATTAATCAATTAAAGTTTATGTGATTGTTTTTTTGTTGATATTTTATTCTTATTCTACCTCACTAGAATATATTTCTGCAATTTTAACTTAATTACCTTATTTTATTTTGCTATAAAATTCCAAAATCGAAGTGTATAAATAAACATTTTGTCAACTGTATATGAAATTCGGTATGTGAATTTTGTGACTGCAATTGCAATTCTGGGCACAATTTGATTTTAATCAGTAAGGAAAAAAAAGGCGCCAAAAATATACATTTGGTGTTTTGGTTCATGTATATAACCTACATCCTAACGATTAAATACCAGAAACCCGCCACAAATAGCACGCTAATAGATATTTCGTAATTATATTTCGCCACTGGTTTGTGGTTACACATTTATTAGGGAGTATATAAGAAAGCTAAGGGGCAATCGCTCCATTTGTGGGATTTTTTCGCTTTTACCAGAATAAAATTCTTTTGCCTTCGTTCCATTCTCTAAACCCCTGATTGATTCTGTAGTAAAGACTGCAGTACTAATTACTCTTTTTAATTTATTATATTTTTTGAGTTAACTCTTTTAGTTGTGTAGAGATAGAGAGATCGACAGAGGAACAATCAATTGACAGATTTAATCTAAAATTTGACAAAACTCTTTAAATCTAATGATAATTCTATATGCCGAATTTCAATCCTATAGTTCGTTGAAATTTTAAAGGATCCTGTTCACGAACTTAGGGATAGATAAGTATAGATATTACAATAGACAAATTCCGTCTAAAATTTGATGCAAATAAACCATTTTGGTATAAAGATTACAAACTATATTTCCTCTATTTATTATTTACCGTTTCTGAATTGTTGCATTCTAAAACAGACATGATTCCAAAAATGATTTATTTCATATTCAAGAAGGTCTAAAGCATGAAGATCCATCAAATTAACAAAATATAATTGCATGCTCTCCATATATTTCATATAAAATAAAATTAAAATTCGAAATGCCTATTAGATCTATGAACATCTCCGTTGCACTATACTTAATCAATCACTTTTTCAGTCCTTTCGAAATTCCATTTATTTCATGAAAATTTCACTTAAATTAAATTAACAATATATGTAATAAAATTATATTAGATTTCCGATTATGCATTTTATTAGAAACTAACTATTCTCTTCCTCAATACAATTTTTTTTTAATGATTTCTTCATTTATTAATTCCCTTTCGTGACACTGTTCATTAAATGAGTTTTTTAATCAAAAAGAGTAAGTGTTAATGGACATCTGTCGTGACATTTTTCCCAATTAATTTAAGCCCCTCCCCTCCCATTTTCTTTTCTCCTTTGCAAAACAGAAAGAACAGCTTCACCATAAAATTGTTGATATCTCTTTGGAAATCTTTTGACTTTTTCCACCACATAAAATTCGAAGGAGGCAGAAAATATTTTAGAAGTCATAATTCAAATCCAGGCGAAGAAGAAAAAATAAAATAATGCTGGAAGATATCCAAAGGAAACACGAAGTGTTGAATACAAAGTATTCATTGTTGTAGAAAGAGAAAAATAAATTGAGGGAGATGGCCGAAGAAGGCGATATATCCGCATGAAATAGAAGGAAATAGCCACAATGTGCAACACCATTTTGATGGACACCAAAAATATCATTTATAGGAACACATTTGCATAAAGGAAAATAGTGGATAGAATTCTAATTTTGAAACCTAAATATGAATTACCATTAAAGTATCGGTAATAACAAATTTACAGTTCTTGCAATGTGCGGACATTTGGCAAGAACGTGCAATAAAACCTTCAGATGTAATAAATTGTTTTGGGAAAAAAAGGGATATAAGTTTTTTTTAATTGTATCTTAAAATGTATATTTTCAATTTTATTAATTCGAGTATAGCTACTACCGTTTTTTTGTTTGAAACAGAAAAACAGATTAAAATAAAATATAAACCAACATAAAATGAGGAAATAAAATAACAAAATAAAAATAATAAAAATATAATACCATCAGTCAAACATCTAATTAAAACTATAAAAATATTACTTATAAGCATTTTTATTTTTAAAAATTGCACTATTAAAAAAATATTTGTAATCAGCGATCTAACAAACAGCTACGTGAGAAGAGATCATAAAGTCTAACAAAATAAGATTCAAATGATAGAAAATTTTGCAGCTTTATTTTAGTGATCTTTTTAAAATTTTCACATTAAAAACATGATTTTATTTTGAATAAATTTCTTGAATCCGGAAAAAACAGCATTTTTGTATCATATTTGTCTGTGAATTATGATAAATCAAAACGCAAAGAGATAAACCAAATTTTAGATCCATCTAAGAAAAAGTTTGTCTGTCTGTCTGAACCTTGTACATTTGAAAACGATAGCTAAAAATTCAAATAATAAGATGAATGCAAAAATAAAATTTTATCATTAGAATTGCTGATGTCTATCAGGTTTTGGATAATATTTGTTTAAATATTGTCAGTCTGATAAATTAAAAACGCACTAATTTAGAAATATTAAATTTAGGACGTTTTATGTTTAAATTTTAAGTAAATTTTCTTCAATTTTTTAAACTTAATTAGGCAAACGAAAGTACTTATTTCTAAATGCATTATATTCAATATCCAAAGTGCATATTCACTTTTCTGTATCGCGAAGCACAAAATGCAGCACAGTGCTCCACATTCTGCTCTGTATTGTATCACGTGACTCAGATTTTCTTCTTTGAGTCGTCCCAAAGATACAGTCTTTTATTAGAACTGAACGCGATATATAGTATTACTTTTATTAGAACTGTATGCGATATACAGTATTACTATAGACGCGATATACAGTATTACTTTTATTAGAACTGAATGCGATATATAGCAATTCTGTAAACTGAAGTTAATGGGAAAATACTCTTGTTTATTTACAATTTATATTTTTTTGATAAAATTCATTGAACTGAAAAAGAGAAAGTCAATAGACTTTTTAAAAATAATAAATTCCAGCTTTCACGAAAGATAATATTTTCTAGCGTTACTTCAAATTTTTGCTTGTTAAATTACAAACCTTACTCTGGCAAACTTCAAAAAAAAAAAAAAAAAGAATTACCTGTAAAATTTATCTCCTAATGTTTTTATAATTACTTTTCGATTAACGCTTCTCGTCGCGGGATTTCTAAAAGCTTTAATGTTTCGAAAACCATTCATTTAATGATGCGTATATACTTAAAGCAATTATCGAAATAAAAAGCAAATTTTTGAACCAATTTGTGTCATAAATTGATGGTTGCAAATATTTTCTTGGGGGAATTATAAGCATTAAATTATACATAAGAGATTTAAGTGAAAACAACTAATATTCCCGGCAAACCAGTTGGTTGCTAAAGACAGTTAGTTAGAAATATTAAGAATGGACCAATTAGAGCGGAGTAACAAATCATACGATAGTGTAAAAAATTGTTTTCCAAAATTATAGAAATATTATTTCTCCAATAGGCATTCCCCAAATGAAAAACTCTTCTGGATTCATATCTCTAGAGTATGGAGGGCAAATCAATGTCTAGTCATATTATAGCACGCTGAGAGTTAGTACAAAAATAATGTTTGATATTACCAGTGTAATAGATCTGTGAAGCTGCCTATAGTAGGCTAAATAAATGCACCTAATAACTATCGCTTTCAATTTAACACAATAATTGCCAAAGTCGTTTTGTCTGCTTTTGATACTGCTTTTTTTTAGTATTATGAACACATTTTCTCCCGACGTTCTTTTAGAAAATAATATTTGTCCTATTTTATTCTACCAGACCTATTTTTATTTTCTAGTATTTAGAGTATAAAGTCTAGTAATCGTCAAAAAAAAATTCAGTCTCCAGATTTTGACGATTCTCCACGTTTTAGATCTCTCTGAATTCAAAAAAACACATTTTTGAAAAAATTCTGTCTATCTGTGATAAATATAATTCAAAACTGCTTTGAGCTAGATAGATAAAATTTGGTATACGGTCTTTACATCAAATTTGTAGATTTCTAACAAATATCTAGAAAATTTAGAGGAAATTTGTCTGTATAGTTAACATAATAACTAAAAACGAAGAGAGCTAGATGGATAAATTATGGTAAACACATTTAACATATGTACCATAGACATTTATCAAATTTTGATCCAGATCCAATTAGGTGTTGACTGTCTGTCGGTCTGTACTTTCAGAAACATGTAAACGCGATAATTCAAAAACACAATGAATTAAATACATTTGGAATGGGATTTTGTGAAAACAAGTGCAGCTTTTTTTTAATTGTTTCAATTGAAAAAAAAACACATTTTAAATACACATTCGATTTTCGGATGTTGTTAACTGCATGCCGAGGATAAATCGCCATATAACTCGCCAAGAATGACACAATATACTGCAATAAAAATGCTAATTTACGCCAAAGGTCAGTATTTCGAAAACTATTGTAAGCCAATGTCATGTAGAGCGTTTTCTGGTATAACATCTTTATTAGAGAATACGCGAGAAGGTTTAAAGGAGACCACTCCAGCTGGTTTTACAAGAATTCGCAAGCTCTCTATATAAGTTTATAAGACTAAAGAGTAAAAATAGATAGATTTCCAAAATGGCGATGGAATCGTGGTAGAACTTTATTGTGCAACTCTAGAGTAATTGCAAATGATAGGGATTTTTTTTAGGGAAAAAAACTGGCTCCTCTCTAAGAGATAAACACGGGGGACAAAATGAATTTTCCCCGACGCTCCAACGAGACTAATAAATAAGCCATAGACCGATAAGTGGCGCCGAAGAGCTTCCACCCATCGATTGTGCCATCGATTGTTCACTCTGTTGACACTTATCGATTATTCCACCTTAAAGGAAGAAGGGGAAAAAAAAGCTTTTTCAATAGGCATTTTTTATTTACTTCACGGTCTTAAAGTTTCGAAATAGTCTAGACAAAGTGAAGTGTTTTCAGATTTTAAGCAATATTATGGGTTGAATTTTTGAAGCAAAGGGAAAGAAAAAAGAAGCTATTGAATGATATTGAAAGAAAAATTTCAGTTATTTTTTGTTTACATATACGAAATTTGCTTTATTATGTGAAATGTTTATACCACCTGTTAAATTACGAAAACTCATTATTTATAAATAAACTTTTAGAAATATACTTATATATTTATGAAACTTTTAGAATTTTTTCAGTCATAAAATGTGCAATAAATTGTCGTAATTAATTTTCATTGTTTTGAATGTCATAATTTTCTTCTGCAATAGTAGACAATAAAAAGACATATTTATTGTCTACTATTGTATATCTTTTGCTACCCATATGTTTTAATACATACCCTACTATTGTAATGTATTTAATACATGGCACATAATAAATGTAACGGGTATGTATAACGGTAATAACGGTAAACGGGTATGTATTTAATACATACCCTACTATTGTATATCTTTTGCTACCCATATGTTTTAATGAGTAATGAAATATCTATTGTAAATTAATGTCTAAGTAATTAATAATTAATAATAAATAAATATATTTTATTAGTTTATGAGAGACATAAAAAATTTACCTATAAATGAAGAAGATTTCTAAGGGCACACTTTTCGAAAATTTTGAATTTAGATAACTATTTTGATAAGGGCAATAAGGTAGGATTTTCCAATTTATAAGAAAATTCGAATTTTGCCACATAATTAGAAAGACTTCAAGATTTTTAACAAAATAAATAACATTTGAATGTTCCATAATTATTTTTTTTTTAAATTTGGACTTAAATCAATGTCGAAACTACACTATTTAATTTTTTTTTAACAACAAGTTCGATTTCTGTTGCTTATTGGTTCTTACAATAAATGAACATTGCATAAAAACGATTGACTACTCATCGGATTAAAGTATTTATATTTACCATAAGATTTTGGACATTTGCTTGACCAGTAATAGGAAACAAGGCACGATCTCACGATGCTCGAATTTTGTGAAGTCATTAATTTTGCAACGAATATCAAATATCAGTCAGTAAATAATTATATAACATGAGCATGTCACACGATTTTCATATAGATCCTATATTTCTTGGCATATGGGAAATCTACAGGCTTCCGAGATCTGATTAAATGTTTTGATTCATTACCCAAAGTTGTTGCCAAATGCTGTTTTTACTTTGTATTTTTTATGTTAGTTAATAATTCGAAATCGAATCCAATTTTGCAAATCACTAATTAAAATACTCTATATGTTTTCTTTCTCGCATTGTAAAATATTTAATGAGACTGCATTCTTTGTGTATAAATGAACCGTACATATTTTACTCATTAATTTTTTTATTTTTTATTTATTTAATTGTAAAAACTGCTGAAAAGAAAATAAATACAGGGTGGTTATAATTAAATGTCCACTTTGTAATGATCATAAAAAGAAAACTACCGGTCCAAATGTTATCAAATTTGGTAATAGTTTAAAAGAGGCCATGGGAATTTCTTTTCCGCCAAAAAAAGTTCGAAAACTCAACACCGTGTGTGAAGTAGCGCTGTCTGCACTATTGTTAAGCAAAATATGATATGCAGACATCGGTTTCAAATGTATTCAATCGTTTCTGATACGTGTTACAACGCGTGTTCAATGTTCAATACGTGTTACAATGCATGTTCAAGTTAAATCGCATTACTGCATTCTCACCAGCAGCATTTTAGCATTCTCACAGCCCATCTTGGCATATCAGAAGGAATATTAAGCACATGTCAGTGTATCATTGACTTTCATTTCGGCCAAATTGTCTATACTGTAGCCATAAACTGTGCGTTTGAGATAACACACATTGAACATGCTTTGTAACACGTTTCAGAAACGGTTAAAGACATTTTAAATCGGTGTCTTCGTGTACTATTTTACTTAACAATATTGATACAGCGCCTTTCGCACCTGGTGGTGAGTTTTTGAACTTTTTTTAGCAGAAAGAAAATTTCTATTATCTCCTTTAAATTATTCTCAAATTTGATAGCATTTGCTCTAGCAGTTTACCTGTTATGACCATTTCAAAGTGGAGCTTTAATTATAATCACCCTGCATACTTAATCAACATGAGAAGCGACAAAAACGTTTTTAATTGTAATCAAGATAAATGAAGATTCCTTAATAAAAATAGAGTTTGTATTTGGAAAGAATTTAGAAACTTTAACTTTGAGAATTTAGGAAATTTCAAAATTTTAGGATTACATAAAAACGAATAGTTAAAAATATGTAGTATTAATTCATTAAGATTTTAGAAATAAATTATCTCGTTTTCTTTCAGATAACTTCATAATTCCGAAATAATATCCAGAAAGGAAGTACCAAACAGTTACTATGGCCTCAGGACAGTCTAACTTACCCTGTGGTATGCTTATAGTGGAAACAAGGCCCAGCGCTCAACGCTCACAGACGGTGAGATTCACCCTTAGCAGGAGTTCAACTAAGTCAACTATTGGATCGTTAAGTATAGGCATGTTCGTCTTTGAAATTTCTTTTAAGGGAGTGCAACCGTTTGGTCTTTCTAAATCTTCCGTAATGTCTTTTACAGGTATAGCTACCAGAACGTAGAACTCGTGAGCGATATGCAAGTGATAAAAGTGATCATTCTTGGAGCAGCAGGGGTTGGAAAAACATCTCTAATTCGGCAATTCGTATTCAGCGAGTTCAGCGAGGAGTATTTTCCTACAGACAGCAAGACAGTGTACAATCCAACAGTTGTCTTCAATGAGCACATCTACTCCATGCGTATTGTGGATCTGCCTGTCATTCCATATTTTCCAGCAAATTCTGTCAACGAGTGGATTGATTTCCGCAATTATGGCCTCCGGAGTGCATCTGCATATATTCTGGTGTTTGACCTCAATGACCTTGAGACTTTCCAGTATGTGAAGAGTATTCGCGATCAGATCTGCGACACAAGAGATATGCATAATGTCCCTCTGTTCATCGTAGGGAACAAGCAAGACCTGCTTAGGGGTAGAGAGCGCAGAGAGGTGGCTGGATTGGTGAAGAAGCATTGGAAGTGTGGTTACGTAGAGTGTTCTGCTCGTCACAACTGGCATGTGGTACTCCTCTTCAAAGAGTTGGTAAGAGTTTTGGATTATGCAGATTATGGACAGAAGCTTTCATCTTACAGCTCTCCACGTTTCGAGAGCCTGCATGCTCATAGAGACAGAAGAGGAGATTCGGTCGTTAAGTGCTCTATTATGTAAATTATAAGATTGTGATATTGTTAACAATGGTGGATTGTTTTGTAAGGGATTAAAGCAAATGGATTGAAAATATACCCAAATTTTCTGTTGAAAGATACCCCAATTTTCAAAGAATTTCTGGAACTTTTTAGCATTTCTTGCACATTTTTTCAAAATGACCACAATCCATTATTTATGAATTCAGCAATGCGTTGCTGTGTTGGCATATAAAGCATTTTCCAAATGTGCGAAATATGAACCAACCAATATTTAGCTACAGTAATTTAATGATTTTGTTTCACTTGCAAGCTTATTTTATAAACAACTTCCAAAAGACACGAAATACTTTTTTTTTTAAACCTATGTCATAAAAACGATCTTCCTGAATTTTTTGTCAAACAATTTTTATGATTGCTCCAAAAAACGTTTTACGAAATTCAGCGTTCAAAACAATAGACTTCACAGTAAATTACTTCTTAAAGTATTTTAATATTAATTATTGTGCTTAAAATATTTTTTATATATTGTTTCCACAATTTTAATTATCCCTTTTTTTCGACAATTTTATTCGATTTTTTTGGTGGCCAATTTTTCTATTGGCACTACGCCAGTTTCAAATAACTGTATTAAACAGTAAAAAAACACAATGAAATACTAAACATTATATCTTTTGATTTCGAATTTTTTTTTCACAATTTTGCAACATTTCATTAAAAAAAATCCTCTTCGTATTATAACCACCATTGTTAACAGATAGGACATTGAATGGTTCATGGAATTTATTTGAATTTCGCAAACGTAATGATTACCTAAATGTGTTCAATAGAAATTCTATTTGTAGTGAGTGTAAAAATATTACAAATTTTAAACAAAACAAATATGGATGTACAAGCAAAATTAATTTCATTGTTCACTAAGAAAAAAAGATAGAATTGGATTTCATTACTCAGTACAAGACTCATGACAATAACCAACAACTCATAAGATACAGTTTTTGACACGTTTGAATCATTAATTTTAAATTGTTGTTTAATTTAATTATAGCCATTATTTTCTATTTATTAATTTAATGTTATAATTACTAGCTTCTGAATATTTCCAAATATGGTTATTAATATTAACAAAATTAAAATATCCAATCTTTATCAAATTTGGAAATGAGAATAAAATCGTATTCGATTTCGATGATTCAATCGATTTTTGTGCTTAAGTATTAAACAAAAAATTATAATAATCAGTTATTGTATATATATATTCTGTAAATGAACTAATTGTATTGCATATATAAATAAAGTAATTGTTAAATTGTTTGATACATATTTAAGAATAAATATCATGAAATATATTTAAATGTTGGTTAAAGTCATGGATCCTGCAGGACATGTCGCCTAATTGTTCACAATCGTTTTGAACGGTTCAAATTTATCAATTTAATTAATATTTGAATCTATGGAGCAAGTGAGGATATAAGCAAAAACTTATGTTGCAGGTAATGAATATGAATGATATGTTTAGTTCATATTGCTAGCAAAATGTGTGGTCATATTTTGTTTATAATGCTGATAGCTATTTGGTATATTAATAACAACTATAAAATAAATTAAAACATGACAAAAAATTAATTTATTGTGAGAAAGATTATATTTATTGATTCCTCCTAGGGTCTCTAAATTTATATACAAATTAGACTTTTCATTATGATTAATCAATTAAAAAAGAAAATTGAATTTATTAGAGCATAACCAGATAAATGTTTCAAAGAATGTTTCATATTTTTAAGAATAAAAAATAAAGCATTTCAAGCTGAAAATTTTATTGACATTAAAAAAGTTTGATTAAAAATTAGGTGAATTTTACTTAATAATACTCTTGCATAATTCTCAATTTCAGTATAAATGATCAAATAAGCAATATCTGATTAAAAAAGAATGGATAATTTGAAAACAAAAAAAAAACTTCTAAAAAATATTGATGAAATTCTATTTTTTTATGTCCATTAAAATGATAAAGTTGATTAAAGTTGGAAATATTAATTTTTTTACATTACATTTCTCTGAGATATTTGTATAATGGAAAATTATAAAAGTATTTATTAAATATATAAAAAATAATACGTATTGAAATGAACCAAGAAACCATGAACCAATCTCTTATATAAATTGTTCATAAAAAATAATAAATAATAATTTTTTGTGAAAGATTATGCAATTACTAAGGAGTGTTACGAATGGTTTGAAACGTTGTTAAGTTACTAATGTGTTGTTATAATTTTGCTATATATAATTATTGTTATTGCTTTTACATTGAATTATATATTTTTAAATCAGAAATGTCACTGCATTAGAATAGTTTCATTTTAGTAATAATATCTTTGTATACGATATATGCATTTAAGTTCATAAATAAGGTTTTTCTATGAGATTTTGTCTCGGTCAGTTTATATTTAATATTTTCTATTTATATGAAAACGCATCCATTGCCTTAGAGGCACATGGATAGGAATGAGATAAATTCTTTGGTAAAACACGATGACAAGTAAATATAAACATTAAAATGGGTAGTTCATTTGTAAATGTAGAGATGTAGATATAGATACTATAAGTCTGAAGCTGTTAGTTGTAGCGATATTATTCAAAATATGTTATGTTCAATTCATCTTAATTCGAAATATTTATCTAAAAATTTTAAGAAAATGAAATTTTATTGATTTTTTTTGTTTAAAACATTAGTTATAATGCCAAATAATTATCAACTTTAATTAGGTAGATTATGATATTAAATTTTGTACTTAATATTAGACAAAATTCATTTATTAAAATAATTGTAAGAGAAATATTGACATTACTTAGATAAATATAGATTTAAAAAAAAGCAAGTTAAATTCCTTTTCGGTACTTAAAAAATGTCAAAAAGTTGATAAATTAAAACTTAACCTTTTTGTTTATGTAAAACCAATCCCTACATATTTAAGTAATTATTTTCATAATTTCAAACAGTTTTTATCATATGAAGTATTTCATTATTTATTAATATGAAACTTATTTGGGTGATTAAAAATTAAGCGAGCAAATCTTATTAAGAAACAACTCTTGAATATAGGAGAAATGATATTTCATGTCTTAATTTCAAATAACTTTTACTTCAAAAGATCGGAACAATAATTTGACATTTTTTAAAAGATGAAGTTCACATTAAATATTTGAGTGTCTCAGCTGAAATAATTACTGAAATGCACACTTAAAATATTTAATCAAGAAATATATTCAGAAAAAATATTCTCAAAATACATTTTAAAAAGAAAACTTTTATTTTAAATCCCATATTTATGTCTTTTAAACTGTGCTTTGAAAAATAAATCTTCAGACAAAACAAATTGTAAATCTTAGTCACTTCTATAATAATATTTCCTGAATGATTACTATCACCATAATTTTCAACTTACTTTTGAAAGAAAAATGTGTCATAAAATGTTGCATTTCTAATATGCATTTAATGGGCGAGTACCACCATAGCATATCATCATAAATTTATAATAAAATTATTTTGAATTTTTATCCATAATATCGTGTGTATTTTCCGGAAAAGTTTTTGTAGGATTCCGATTTTTTTTTTCTTTCTTTTTAAAACAAATAATAAAATGCATCGAAAGTGATCTAAAAAAGATAGCATTGCTCTAAAATTATCATCGTTTGTAGAATAGTTGTTAAATATAATTACAAAAATATTAAGAATATAGCAATGAAAATGCATGGGATATTACAAACGCATACACCCATTAAGATGAAACCCGGCCAATTCCCAATGGCCTTCTGGGTAATTGATAACCAATCGAGCAAAGGCCCGCTCACAGAAGACAAATTAGACAACTATGACAGAGACTTTCAGATATGTCAGTTCTTTTCTTCTCCGGCAGAATAAAATGGCACTCGGCTGAATTTTTTCTTTTCTTCTTTCTTGGTATTTATAGATTTCTACTGTAAGTCAAAGTTACCGAAACTCTATATTTTCAATAAAAGGACATGTATTGGTAAATTAATTCACAAGTTCACTTTAAGAACTTTCTAGATTGATCAAAATTCTTAATCACGTGAATTGAAATTTTGGCAATATTGTTTTTAGAAAAAAACAAGAAAGACTTAAAAAATTATTTAACCTAAATATACATAAATCAAATCTTTAATAAAATGGAAATATAAAATACTTTAATAAAATAGACATATGTAGAAAACAAACGATAATTTAACATTTACAAATATACATAAAATTAAAAAATAAATCCATAGAAATACAATGGGAAACAAATAACGTATGAAATAAATAAAAGGAATAAAATAAACAATCGTTTGAAGCATAATTATCTTAGATAAATATTCTTAGAGAAAAGACACATTATATACATAATTGCGAAAGCTTCATATCTTCTAATTTCTGAATTTATTTTTGATATGGATTTTGGCATCATATATTTTTTCTTTCCGAAAATAAGTAATCAAAACAGATTGCATACTAATGCATCAAAATAGTTAAATTAAAATTGTTGTTTATTTTTGCAAATTTTGTTTGTATTTGATGCTTGTATTATGACGTTTATATATTACTTCCATGAAATATTTATTTATTTATGTGTACATTTATATATAGATATGCATTATTTGATCATAGTTTATGTTATATATATATATTATAAAGCACTTGTTTATTGAAACACAACAAGGAAATAATAGAAATATTTATATTTGAATTCCGAAAAACTAATGATTTTGAAAACGATGTAAAGTCAATTTTTCTCTACTAAAAATTAAAAAAAACAAAAACTATCGACAATCTTAAAAGTTTTAAAACAGTATTTTCAATTACATGCGTTTGTACTTTTTTACTGAATTGAACACTGATCCAATCTATGTAAGAGAATGTGAACTCATATGATAATGGCTTGGAAACTGTTTGAATCCATAAATAAGAATATGCTTGAAGATTTTAAAACGGATGTTATATGATTAATCCGCATGATTTTGCATGTATGTACATACTAAATGTGATATATTCGTGTTTTATGTGATAATAAAAAATTTGCTCAATGTCTTGAAATACTGTATTTTCTTTGAATTTCATTCTTTCTTGTCAAAAAAGAATATCTAGAAAGTAATATGTAATTGACATACTCGGTTTCCAACAATTATATTACCTAATTTTTGTTACCTAATGGTTACCTAACCCACAAAATTCATTTGTAAATAAGCAAGGCCTCCATATTTAAGAAAAAATAAATAAAATCATTCTAGAATTGGCTATTCGATTAATTAAATATTTTAATGGGGGGTACCAGCTCAGGTGACGTTCTCGTCATCAGACCGCGGTTCAGAATTACGAGGTTCGTCCCAAAATAGGCCTATTGTTTCTCTGAAACGGGACGTTAATATAATTAGACGAACCATAAAATTTGAACTTTAATAAATATAAATAAACATGGTGATAAAACTTCAATGAGTATTTAAAAAATACTAAAAACAAACATATTACTAAAAATATGACAAAAGAAAATCCAATGGAAGAGATTCCACCCGATTTTCCAGTTTCCATAAAATTAAATGGAATTAGATTTTTATGGAATAAAGATGTTCAAATTTTTATACCTTAATCAGTTTTAGTCTCAAAAGTGTGATTTTTTAAAAAAATTTAAAATACTAGTGTCTCAAGAATATTTTATTAAATATCAATCACAGGATAAAGCATCTGAATAAAATTCAAACTTCGTAAATCATCAGAGCATTAATTGTTTCAAATTACATAAAACATAATTATTTATTTCATTTCCTGCAATTTTATTAACTATATACAGGGTGATCAATAAATAACAGAAGGTGTTCGGTGTCTTGTAGCGTGTTATGTACTGGATGAAATATAACACAATTTGGTAATCATACACATTAAAGTATGCAGTTCCGATTTATCAATGTGAGAAAAAAGAATACATAACTGTCAATGGAAACAAAAAGTAACAACACATCAAATACCAATAAAAAAAACGTTTATTATAGCAACTTACATATTTGACTCAAGGTGACCACCAGCCTGATGTTCCAGTAATTAATTACATGTGGTACACGAGGGTTTCGACGGTGGCTCGCAGCATATCGGCATTTATTCGTCTGACATGTAACGTTATTTGTTCTTTTAAAGTAGGAATGTCAGGAGCATGTCCTTGACACTCAACGCCTGTCAAGTAGCCACACAACCAGAAATCATCCTCGTCGTAGTTGCACATCAAGAATTCCTGTTGTTTCAAATCTTTCTACCATTATTCGTAAATTAGTTATGGCCATCGGTTTTCTATGTAACTTTTTTTACCACGGTATTCACGAAGAGCAGCACTAGCATTTTCATCTCGCTGATAAAACAGCTTGACTAATAAGGCACGTTCACGTAGTGATAAAGTCATCTATAGGCGAATTCTTGCACAATAACTTAAATTCCGGCAATCCTTCCTTTTATCCTCAATATCGGGTCACAAAGTACCCGTACATGCAAATTACATAATGAAGTTTTCGATCTCAGCGCCAGAATTTTCCCTATCGGCGTTTTTTAGTACTATTTTTTTTTTCTCTTGATAAATCGAAACCGCATGCCTTAATGTGCATGGTGACCTAATTTTGATATATTTCGTCCAATACATAACACGCTACAGGGCTTTGAACACCTACTCTGAACCCTCTAGTCACCCTGTATATCTCCTTTTAAATGTATGTCTATTATATTTGAAATTAATTTTTGGGTCCTGATTAGAGGGGATATACTTTATATATTAAACTGAGTTTATGTTAAATAAAATTGAATTAGTAAATTAATAATATAGATATTTTAAAACTTTTTCGAGCATTATATTTTTAGAAACTATCACATTTCAAGTTATTTCATTCAGACACTTGCTGAAAAGTACACTTTTTTGGTTTAGTTACTTTTTTTAGATTTAGCTAATTTAAGAGTTACTTTTTTTTAAATTTTAACTTTTGTCAATGTAAGGACAACACATTGTTAAAAGATAATTTTTCCCATCATACGTGACATGTTCGTGCAGGTTAAATTTTATTTTTGTTCTGTGCGAAATAAATTGTTGGAAAATATGATCAAAATATATTTTTTAATTCAGATTTTGACTTATTTACATGTTTCAAACCTCCTGCAGTCAGAAAACACATTTTTGATATAATGTCTGTCTATCTGTGAATACGACTCTGAAGAACGTTTAGAGCTAGAGATATGAATTTGATATATGACACCAAAGTTATAAATTTCTATCTAATTTTGATTGGAATGTATTCAAAGGAAGCTTGACCAACTTAACCCTTTAAAGGGCCATTTTTTCCTAGTCATATTATGTTTGAATATTTTGAGGCTTGAGATTAGAATAAGAAAAGGGATTCATTTAGCTTATTAGATAAATTTAATTTGATTCATTAATTAATTTGGTTAATTAATAATTAAGTAACAAATCAAGACACATCATTTTGTGTGAGATAAAGAACTGAAGCCTCTAAGTTTCTGTCTTTCTAAAAAAATGTGTCAGAACTTATGCCAACCTACATAAATTCATACGAAGATTGATAAATTTGGTGGGAAGCATACTTCCCACGGCCTTAGAAAGGGTTAACACGATAATTACAGAAAGGAGAGATGGGTAAAATTTGATGTACAAATTTAACATCGAAAGTGTGTCTGCATTTTCATGTATTAAAATGCGATAACTCAGAAAATAGAATGGCTTAAATAGATTGAGTTTAGTATGTGATCTTGTGATTAATATTGCAGTTTTGGGTCCAATTTTGGATTCAATCCCTCGGGAAAAAGGAATCCAAAACATATATTAAGTCTACTGATTATTGTATATTAATCCAATTTCCAAAGAGTAATCGCCAAAGATCGCACACTGTTAGACTTTTCTGTAACTATTGTTTGCTAATGGCATAGGTTAATAATACACAAATATACTTAATAATTCATATGGCCGGCGAACTGACATGGGGTAGCGTGCCTTCCCCGCGATTCTATCTGGGATTCTATCTGTGAGATGTGTGAATGTGCCCTCCTGTAAAAAGGGATTGTGCAAGCGAATGAGTGATTCGTGAGTAGCAAATTCGTACTCTTGGCCTTAGTGGGCGCTACTATAAAAACAAGAGATGTCCCCCTCCGGCTTAAATCGCTGTCTTCGTAACAGCAGGCTTGTCCGTGGCAAGTACCACAACAAACAACGACATAATTCACAAACACATTTAAGAGTATATGAGAAAATTTCGAGGAGACCATTTTCTCTGGTTATATTTGCATAATTTACGCTCTGATGTTATTTCATATCTTTTAAGTACCATTTTCTCAAATTTGAAATTTTGATAAATTTTTTCTTGCGTTCAACTTCAGAATCCAAGTCTAATTCATATATTTTGTCCAATTAGATGCAATAAGTTCGCAATATTGTCTATAGTGCATGAATCCAGCGGGAGTAATCGGTTCGTTTAAAAAGATTTTTAAAGTTTTATTGATGTTTCATAATTTGGAACTAATCTATATTTTCTTATCATTTATCAGCCAAATACTACTAAATAGAATTTTTATTTCAGAAATAGGGTAATATATTCTTTATTTGGAAAAATTGTGGACCAATCTAAAGATACTTCTAAGCTAGAAATGCTTTGCTTTATACTTCTTTTCAATAAAACACCACATTGCTTCCTATTTTCGAAATACTTTTGAATTTTAACTGTTTTTAACTTTTTAAATGTTTTTAAATCTATCTTATTAAAAATTAAAACTTATTAGCATTTTATAACAATTCTCAAAAAAAAAAATATCTGCCCCAATTTAAGTAAATGCCTTAAATAATGTGAGTATTCGTATTTTGTTATATTTTCGAATTGATCACTTTTAACTGTACAAGAACAATACACACAAAGATATACCACTTCAAATTCAACTTCCTTTCTTCAATGATGCTGTCCAAAATCTGGTTTTTATTAATTTCATTTCAACTTGTTAAATAGAAGACAGATATTAAAAATATTATAAACAGATATTATAAAAAACTGGAGTTATAAAAAGCATTTTTGTTAAAAAAAATTGAGAGATTTATACCTCTAAGCAGCTTTCAATACATCGTAAACAAAGTACAAAAGTTGACAGCAAACTACATATTTCATTTCTCCCATGAACCATTAAAATAAAAACTACCGTTTAGAAGAGCCAATTTAGAGTCTGTACTGCTGAAATAAATATTGCTTCTAAAAATGTTTGCTCAGAAAAATAACTTACTTACCTGTTGACATAGTCTTTTTATAAGACCTTGCGAAAATCCCCAGTTGTCATGGAAATAAAAAGCAGAAAGTGCGGTCTCTTAGCAACAGAGAGCTCTCCCAAGAGCTCCAGGCGACAACTAGATCGTCGATGGTGAATATTTGCCTTTAATGCGCTTCGATTCTTAAAGTTGAAAGAGGGCGGCTCGAGAATTAATGATTTATGAGAGAAATATTTACGAGATTCACTCGCTACTGTTTGTAAGCTCCGGCTAAATGCGAATAAAGCACATTCATGTCTCACTTAGACAGAGGAGCAATGAAAGAAGTATAACGGACAATTTTGTGAAACCTTTTTAGTTATTACTCGAGAAATGTATTTTTAGAAGATTTTAATGAAAACTGCTTTTAAAGCGTCTTGGTGTTAATTTTTTTTCTAACATTTTTTTTGGGGGGAAGATGTCTGTTTTCTCAGATTTGAAGTAAACGTAAAGATTATGTAGATTATGTCTGGACTTTGAGATTTATAATAAAAACTTGTTTAAAGCCTTCATGGATCTATACATCAATATCTATCTAATCTATCTATCTGCGTGTGTGCGTGTGCGTGTGCGTGTCGAATTGTATCCGTCGGTGAGCATATTAACTCAAAAATACGAAATGGGAAAGTAGGAATCGCATTCGATTTCGAACATCAACAGCAGATAAAATACTTCACACGCAAATATAATAATCATAAGTATTCCATATATAATGCTATTAAAGGGCAAATGGACTATTATAATTGTAATTAATATTGCTATTAATATTAAACTGTTAAATTGGGAATGCAAAGTTAAATGTAAAAATCGCGATATATATATATATATATATATATATATATATATATATATATATATTTCGTGTGTTTGTGTGTGTGCGTATAAGTAAAAGCGTCCTGGCATAGGGATAGTGTGTCTTCCTTGTGATCTGGGCTTCCCGGTTCGGTCATGGTTGTTCGTCTTCTGTGTTCTATCTGTGAGATGTGTGAATGTGTCCCCCTGTAAAAAGGGGTTGTGCAAGCGAATGTGACGCACGAAGTAGCTAAGTCATATACTCTTGGCCCTAGTTGGCGCTGCTGAAAAACCAAAAGACAAATCCCTGGCAGATAATTGTCAGCGAGCTTGCAAAGTGCCATAAGCGTGCTTATAAAGTGCTATAAGTCACAACACAACAACAACAAAACTGACTCAGGCCATGATGAATTCTAAGGAACATATACTGAGGTGCCAAAAATCATGAGATACCTCTAAGTAATGCGTCGAACCTCTTTTTGTCCGGCAAAAGTCCATGCAAATCAACATGGCATGGACTCAAAATGTCGTTGGAAGTCTCTTTACTGAAATATTGAGTCATGCTACCGTTATAGACGTCCATAATTGCAAAAGTGTTTGTACACGAACTGACGTCTCAATTTTGTCTCATAAATTATCAATTGGATTCATGTCGGATGATCTAGTTATCCAAACCATTCGTTGGAATTGTCTAACTGTCTAAAAATTTTTAATCTGAAATTTGCACATTTTAATGCATTCCTAAATGTTTTTGATTTCCTGCTCCATTTTTTTATTTAATTATTTTTAACAAGTGCTTTAAAAAATTCACACTCAAAGGGCGAAGGGATAAAAATCTTCGATCTTGATGCATAGATCTATACATTCTTTTCAAAGATACCTAAGATTCCCCTTTCTAAGTCCACAGGTGTCAAAAAATCCCTATCAGAAACCCATAGCAAAATAACTTACAGGAACATGATTTTCATTTCGTCTTGTATCATGCTATAAATAGACGAATTCTTTTATCACCAAACTTCTTCCCCATGTATAAAATATGCATCTCGTGGTGAAATAAATCGAAGGTAAATTCCAGAAATGTCATCTTTTTTATCATGCAACTGCAAAACTATGTTTACAATATCACACACACACACATATATATATATATAAACTCTAGACATTGTATATAATAACTAGACGTTCTATAGAGTGATTAATGTGATTTAGGAAAAGTAAGATGAGAAGGGGCTATGTTAAGACAGTTATTTATTTAAAGCTTACATTATACACAAATAAAAGAGCAACAATCTACAAAATAAAAATATCATTCAGAAAAAACGATAAATGAAGACATTAAAAATGAGTTATTTTCAAAATGCTTACAGGAAAGCTGAATTTTAGACAAAACAATTTTATATCATTATTAATAAAAAAATAAATTTGAACTTATTCGTTACATTAAAAAAAGAAAATAATTATATTTTTAATTCGACATAATTGTATTTCTTATAAAAAAATAAAATGAACTCATAAATTTTTTTTTTCATACTTCTCCGGTTTGTCATTTGGCATTATACAATATCTAGAATATATATGAAATATTAATTGTTGCATAGTGTGCCTGCATTAGTCTAGGCAGTAGAATACAGAATTTCATACAGAATACAGAATTTCAAATTTTTCAGGCAACATTTTATATCTCTAGTGCTCTTCTTTCTTATCTATTCTGCTGTACTGATAAATGATTTTTAAACTGCTCTGTGTTCTAATTAAAGTAATAAATTAACATCAGAAAAGATAGCAAACACACTTGCTATCATTTATCAATTAGTCATAGGAGTTTTTATTTTCATATTTTTCATGTTATTAATATGAATTGTATTAATATCTTACAGTTAATATAGCCAATTTTTCTAATTTAGACTCTCTATAAATTGATGACTAAAAGTAAAAAATAAAACTAAAGATGAAGCACCATTGATGACTCGGGGCGCTCCTATAAAATTCTCAATCAGGCTTATCTTAATTATTATCGGCTGTATACCCTAACCAACATGATGTCGTGTCTTATCAAAATCTAATCAATTCGTTTATAATACATTTGCATTTTGTTCATTTTATTCTTTATGCAGATGGTTAATGGAATCTTTACAAAAATAGCATCGCTACCAAAAGACAATATGAAAATTTTGAGCTGTTTAGTATAATTTAATCAGTAAAGAGTTATGAAAAATCTTGACCTCCCCCACCACCACCACACACACACTTTCCAAGACCACTTTATTTTAATTTGCCTTATTTTATGATTCAAGAATTCAGTCAAAAACTTGTGCTGCCATCTCTTGATGATTTAGTAAAATGATTGTCAATTGAAACATTTGTGATCTAATTTTTCCGTATGAATATAATTATAAATTTTTCAGTTAAAAGTTTATTGTATTTAATTTACTGTTTTCGTTTTATAAATCAGTGATTTTAGATGTTTTTGATAGAGATAAATAAATGTTTTAAAGCCTCTCATATATAAATGCTTTTAATATAAAGATAAAATTGTTTACCATTAATCCTAGCAAAAACAAGCAAGAAAAGTAAACGGAAAAAATTCTTTAAATATGAAATGCAGTTGAAATTCATGAAAAAAAAGTACATGAGTCGAATGGCGCTAGAACAAATTTCTAAAGAATGCTTACATAAAATATTTCAAAGAAATATACTTTGCAAAAAACATACCTTGTTTCAGAAGAAACCGTTGGACCAGATAGTTGATTTGAAATTTTTCGAAGAGTATTGACATTCGCCCATTGATACATTTACGATTTTGTTCCGAATGAACAAAATGAATTGCTTCAAAAGATCTTTATAAATAAAATATTATAATACGCAAAATTATTTTATCGTCTGAAATATTTAAAAAAATTAAAGTAAGAATATCAATTAAACGCGTTAATTTTAAAATCACCAATTCTCCATAAACATAGTATTTATTACACCTCAAATTTCATTCAAAGGTACTCATATATAAGATAAGTTATATTAAAAATTTGAAGCAGTTAATTAAAAAATAATTTTTTATTAATTAAAAAAAGGAAAATTAACCAACTCAAAAGTTAGTCTTGATATAATTTGCAAATCGTTTGCTTTTAAACTTTTCTTTTAACATTCTTCCAGAATTTGTCTAATTTGTTCCGGAAACAACTTTTGCATTTTTGTTCTTCGACAATAAAAAAAAAATAATTTGCTGTCAAAAACTTTATTTCTTTTTGTCTCTGTTTCATTTGACACAATACTTTGTCTCTGTTTCATTCGCTACACCAAATTTCTCAGTTCTCAAAATTCTATATTCTCCTCAATTAACAAATTTCTAATTTTTTATGTTGTAAAAAATTCAGGCAATGTTGCACAGGAAATTTTAAAAGGAAAACAAATAATAGAATAATTTTTTTAAAAAAATAATAAACATTGAAGGAGAAAATGAACAGATATAAAACTGGTATTATTGAAAATACATACTTTTTATTTTTGAAATGGTATAAAAACATTTTATATGGAATAATTTGCTCGCAATATATTTATCGATATAATATCTGCTAATTCTTAATTGAGTGGATTAACTATTAAATGAATGAATTATTTAATTCTGTAATTTGAAACATTGAGTATTTTCCGCTTGTTTTAAATTTATATGTGCAAAGTTTGGGTGAATTCGTCCCAGTTTTCCAGTGGAATATACATATGGATGGAATGAACATTTTTAATTGGATATACATAAAGATGTGTAATGTGCATACTCACAATGACCTTTGTTGACATTCAGTTAAAAACTATTTTAAAACAGTATTGTATTAAAAACATTAATTTCTAAATAAAACTTTTTATTTGTGTTTATTATATAAATCATTTATAGCAGAAATAAACAAATCTCAAAATAAAATTTTTTGGCGAAGAAAAATAATTTCTCGTAAAAAATTAAAACGATTGATTTTTTTAAATTGGTCTCCTGATTCCTTTCACATATATTTTTTTATGAAAAGACTACTCTATTTATTTTCTTAAGGGTATGTTTTTTATTCGCAGTATTATTAAAATAAAATATTCCAGATGGGATAATAATGTTTATATATTTATAAAAACTATTTTACATTGAAAAGACTTTAAGAATGTAATAAAATAGCTATGAAACTATTAAAATGAGAAGCAAAACTATTCAGTATTCCCTATTTTCTTAGGACAACTAAGTATTCTAGATTATGTTGCTGCAAAACTCCTGAGGTAAATGAACATCTTAAAATCATCTAATTTCAAGGAATCATTAAGAATTTTCGATGGATATATTTTGGTTGTAACAATCCTTAGATTCTCTTTCTCCTCAAAGCATAAAATTTTCTATAAAGTTTTTACAATATCTTTATGGTCTCATATGCATTCAAAATATGAATCAGCATTCTGATGAATCTTAAGAATCAGTATTCCTAAAATGGAATAAATATTATTGCACCTTTCTTCAAAAGGGACATTTAATATGAAATTCAATCATGATGTGAAATGAAATCAAAGATCTTTTTCCAATTCTTTAATATATATTTGAAATAAAAAAGCATTAGTTTGGCAAGTTTTTGGTGCATTAATTAATTTACCAAAAGTAAAAAATCTGTAAAACAACATCTCTTAAAGTAATTACAAAAATATTTTATTTTCTCTGTTTCGGACGCATTTTGAATCAGGTATTATCTCATTAACATTATAATACTCACACCAACAAACCTATAAATACATTCATCTTTATTATAAATATTATATATAAAAATATATAGAAAGATATAATTAGCTTTTTGAATTTTTGAAAAATAAGCAATCAGTTCAATTAAGCCAATATACCATATAAATGAAAACGAGTTATTATCAACAAAATGCATTTGAAATTATCTTCCATTTTGAATTGAGATTTGTGTTATGATATATGTTTTTGAAATTTTAATTAACGATAATTTGTTCTATTATACTGTCCTCATTTTTTGCCTTCAAGTAAAATTAAAGATGCAATTAAGAAACTTTTCCTGAGTTTTTAGAAAAATTTCTTATAAGTTTATAGTATAATGAAATCTAAAAGCTTTACAAAAATAAGTTTTGGATTAATCATTAATATTTCATCCACAAATATTAAACGTCCGGAAGTGTTTTTTTGTTTCATTTTTGATTCCTTTTAATATTTAATACATCTAGAGTCTGTAATTTTTTTCTGTAAAATTAAATTTTTTTAAAGCTTTTTCTATTCGCTTTGTAAAAAAATTATCCTGATGAAAGAACAAGTTTCTTCCAATAATATTTTACACAAAATAGGACAATAAACGGGTCGTTAAACATGTACAAAATGTAAGGATTCAGTGACAACCTTTTACGAAATACTGTCTCTCTCTCTCTTTTTTTAAGAAGCATTGTATGATTTGAGCGATGATCGTTCAACAAGCCGCAATTATGAGGGAATTGAGGAACCAAAAATAATACTTTAAATCGTGTCATAAATTTTAAATGCAATATTTTATTATTATATACATCGAAAACCATTTCCCATATTTCTGTAAATTTAGTCATTAAGTTGAATGTAAAAAAGCTAAAAAAGCTGTTCTCATAATATAAAGTTTTTTTATACAAAGAAATACATTACTGAAAACATTTTTAAATGATTGAAACTCTATATCTCAGATAAATCAAATATCTTTCCATCTTTTACTTTTTAATGTTGTTTAATTATTAATTAAGATTTTTTATGTATAGTGGATAAGATATTGATTGCCAATTTTAAAACTTTCATAACTAGAATTGCTCAACTTTTACATTTACTTCATGAAACAGCGCACCAGGTTTGAGGTGTTCATTGGAATTGGTAGTGGCCGCAATTTTATTTCAGCAAGGATAGGTGAAAATACTAATCACTTATAGAACCCTGTTAAAAAAAATGCATAATCATTCATTATATGATGCCATGATAGATATACCTCAATGGTTAATATATGAAATAAAAAATTTAAAAAATCCCCAAAAGATTAAAAAGCATTTTCCTTTTTCCTTTTTTCTAAGTGTAATAGAACTTCACGTCTTTGGGTTATACTTAGGAGCAAATTTTATAAGACTGGGAATAATTCACAAAGATTGGAAATTCTCTTTGAATTATGTTATTATCGGTTTATTATCTTTATTCTTGTGGCATTCACTTCTTTACCAAAAGAAAAACTTGCATCGCCTGGTTCATTCACTGAAGGTTCATCAATTAGGCATAAATAAACTTTCAGTTAATAAATTGCCTTTGATATATATCTTATTGATAGTAATTAATGTTTCTCCTTTATTAATTGCTATACCGCATGTTTACTCAACTCATAAAGGACATAAATGGGATTACTTAATTTATTGGAATATAAACGCAGAAGAAAAATGGGCAGTTTTAGTTGGAACTTTGGCAGCTTATACCTACTACACAGTTTATGTCAAATACCCATTGTTGGTTTCGTTTTCGATGTGCGTTTTGCTGCATCAATGTGGACTTCTTCTTCATCAATACAATAATCGCCTGAGAAGTTACTACAGGTTCATCATCTTGGACAAAGACTATACCACTCTTAAAAAGTTCTATCAAATCTTTCAAATAATCCAACTCTTGAAAGATACATTGGCGTTTCCATTGCTTATCAGCTTTACGAGCAGCATGTTCTCGTTGTGTACATCGATAACCCTTCTAGTACATAAAGATGCTGATTTGTTGACCGTTTATGCCGTTGAACTTTCGAGCAATGCCTTAACGGGAATTTTAATACTGTGTTCACTCACATTATATAGCTCCAGGATCTCGGAAAGTATATCAAACATAAAGAAAACAGCTGAGAGGCTGTTAGATCAGCACCGTTGCGAGAACTGGCTGGAGAAAAAAGCTTTTTGTCTCCTACAAGGAATAGAGAAAAAAGATGTTTTGTATTTGTCAGCTTATGGAATGGTAGACATTAAGAGAAGCTTTCTACTTCCTACTCTTGGAACACTTTTATCTTACGTAGTTCTGGTTTATTCTTTGGCACAACAAAGTGATTCTTGATTGACATCTAATATTCCTTATTAATTAATATTAAGAATTTATTTATTTATTTGAAATTTGATCCCTCTAGTTCAAATGTTTTGGAGCTAAAGATTAAGGGTTTTTTTGAAATTTCATTGAAACTGTTTTTAAAAATGGTGACCAACCTTTATGATTATGTATACAACAGGTAGACATAAATTTCATAAAATATTTTTATGCATGTTTACAAAAGTAATGCGTAAATAGTTCATCCATTTATATAAAGTTCGGTTTATATGTGGTGTTATTTTTAATTGACAAAAGAAAAAAAAAATCAATTCTTATTTTTCCAATATTTTTCAGCAAATCAATTATAATAAGCCTACAACACCGTTCCTTCAATCATTAGAATATATTATCATATTCCAACTTTTAAGCTATTAGTGAAAGTCATGTTGCATTGTAATATTAAAATAACAAGCCAATCTTAATGGAAGATATGAATTTTCCGATAGTGATAATATGCTTTAATGCATTTTATTTAAGAGTTTCTTTCGGCTTTAAAACCAGTAATTATATTTTACATTGTATTTAAAAATCTATTTTACTATGAACGACCAATTAATACTGCTGAAGCCTTCTTTGGATGTTTTTGTTTTTTACTATTTCTCAATATTTCGATTGAAAAATCATGAAAAGTTATTAGGTAACTTTATGTTGATCATTATATAATTCACTTATACAGCTCTCTTATTATTACTAGCTCATTATTTGCTTTTTGTTAGGAATTAAAGCACTTAGGATCGATTTCATTCATCCTATTTTGTATTGATCAGAATTCACTGGAAGCACATTTTAAAAATTTTTAGATGAAAAGCTTCTTGGAAGCATTGTTTGGACTTGGAGTTGTGGTATATAATTTGGTATTTTGAATGTAACTGCAAGTCAAATTTAAATTACTACATCTCTTGTAAGTCGCAACTTTGCAAGGACTGCTAAATCTGCTGAACTTGTGCTGGAAATCATTTACCATTGATCTAAATTTTAAGTAAAAAGCTCAAAGAATAAAAGTTTTTCTTTTTGAAGTTATTTGTCAGAAGTATACTGTCTAGGAATGTACCTAAAGTTATTCTTGAAATATATTTTAAAGTTCACCATTCAAAATGATTATTTTATAATAATTAAAAATTTTATCCTATTCGTAGACAGTTTTTCTACATAATAAGCAATTTTAAAACATTCCAAGTATTATGAAAATAGACATTTCTACCTGGCATTTGATCATTGTAAAGTAAATGACTTTGTTTCTTTTCAAATCATTGGAATGTGAAATTGGTGGTATTTTTCAACTGCTTTTTGTTGTTTTCTCCTATTAACAACTAATCTGATCACTCTCTTCGAACAACAAGAGACATCTGTAAATTATTTAAGTCTTTTTAGACTACCTAAGCAAAATAGGTGAAAATTTTAGTGGCCTAATGTTACAGCATTTTCGACAATCCATTCTCAGAGAAAGAAAGTTTGTTTGTTTGTTTCTTATGGCACTTGCCACTGACAAGCCCGCTGTTACGAAGACAGCGGTTTAAGCCTGAGGGGGACGTCTCTTATTTTTTATAGCAGCGCCAACTAGGGCCAAGAGTACGACTTTGCTACTCACGCATCACTCATTCGCTTGCACAACCCCTTTTTACAGGAGGGCACATTCACACATCTCACAGATAGAACAACGGAAGAACAACCATGCCCAAACCGGGACTCGAACCCGGGACGCCCAGATCACGGGGAAGACGCGCTACCCCTATGCCAGGACGCCGGCGAGAAAGAAAGTAAAATGGTGGTGTGTTGAACCAATGCATTTTTAGCAGAAGAAAACCTATTAATATTGTATTTGTTTCACCAGTATGAAAAAGTAAGATGTGGAAAATTGTATGGATCTAAACTATGTGTTATAAATCAACTCAATTTTATAACACGCAAGGAGTTGTTAAATTATTAATAGCCTTGAAACTTTCTTCAAGAATTTGGAATGCATTTACTAGATATCTTCTAGAAGAATTTACCAAAAAAAAATAAAAAAAATAATAAAAATAACTGAAAAAAATATAAACCGAAGTATTTAAATTTTGATTCTTACCGATGAATATTTACCAATCATATAATACTGCGGAAGAAAATGACTTCAATTCAAGAGCTAAAAAATAACAAAAAAAAATATAAGCCAAAAACTGTAATTTTCTTATTTTTTCTAATGAATTTTGGCCTATCATGGAATACTGTAGAAGAACAATGACATCAATAACAGTTCCCTTCTGGATATTTTGCATTATTAAAGAAAAAGATGGCAAGAAATATATACCAAAGAATTTAAAATATTTTTCTTACTACCATATTATTGCATTCAACTTATTCGCCGTCTATTTGTTTACAGCTGGTACAACTTCAATTTTTTACTTAACTGATCCAAAATTAGCATTGGCTTACATGTTTACAGACGTCTTGTCTTTTTCCTTGTGGTATTCCATGGTATTTCAAAGGAAAAATTTGAAACGTTTGAATTTTTCTCTTATTTCTCTATCAAAACAGACGAGAAAATATTTCTATAGAAGTCGTTACGATCGTATTTTGAGTTACGTTCCATTTATTTTCGGTATAATCCCTTTGTTTCTTGCACCATTTTATGCGTTCTTAACAAATAATGTGCAAGATATAACAGATTTTTGGTCTTTACGATACAAGTTAAAAGATGAAAAATATAAATTTGTTGTACATCTCTTCGGCGGATTGGTTTATTATACATCGTTGATTGAATTTCCAAGTCTAATCACTTTATCGATTTGTGTTTTTATTCATCGCTTTTGAGATCTTCTTTATCATTTTAACAATAAATTAAAAAATATAAATTTCCATCTGAAGCCTTCAAACTACACTAATATACTTATAGAATATAATATTATTGAAGAAAACATACGCTTTTTAAAAAGTACGTTATCTGTGCCAATTTTTATAAGTCTGTTGAAGAATTTTTTTACAATGTATACTGTGCTATCAAATTGTCTTCAACATCGTGTATCATCTTTTATGATGGTGGAATTATTAATCAATGCATTCTCATGCATTGCACTTTTGTTTCTACTGACAATTTGTTGTTCTAAAATACCAGAATACATGCAAAAAATAAAAATAACAGTAAAAACACTCCTTGATGAGAGCCGCATTTGTTGTATAAATAGAGAATCAGATACGCATATTCTGAATAGAATGGAAAAGAAAGATATAATCTACTTGTCCGCTTGTGGGATGATAAAAATTAAGAATAGTTTTTTGTTGTCAGCTTTTGGAACTATTTTCACGTATGGATTACTAATTTACAATTTAAATTAAAATAAAAAAATTAGTTAAAAAATTATGTTATTTTTAATGCAAATTTATTAAATATTTAATAAAAGAAAAACATTTGTTTTGCGAAAAATAACTGGACGTCAGAATATGCATTGCTGAATATCATATGCTTCAAACATACGCTTGCGCATATAAAAGAAAAAGCACCTACATGGGGTTACAATACTGAAAAGAAAATTTCATAGGAAGAAAATGAATCACATTGGGGTATTAATTTTAATTTTATGTTATGTTTTAAGCGATCGTATATCAAATTTATAAGAGATTTAATAAGATTACTCTGTGTAATAAATTTTATTCTATTATTTTGAATTAGATTCACTTTAAAACCTCACTGCTTCCTCTCTATCAACATGAAAAACCTACTACACTTATCATGCCATTGAACGTCTTGCATGATACTTGCGTGCAATAGTTTCGAAATATTAACTTTTGGCAGGAATTTAGCATTTTTACTGAATCTATTGTCTCATCTTTGGCGAGTTATTTAGCAATGAATCCCTGCCAAGTCTTTAATAGGATTTGAAGACAAATTTGTGTTTCAGACAAGTTTGAGTCAACTGATTGAAAAAAGCAAAAATTTTGCACAAAACTGCACTTGTAATCACAAATTTCCATACCAAATCTGATAAGTTTAAGTCATTGAGCTTTTGAATTAACGCGATATACGTATTATTCTATACGTAGGCATTTGTTCTGAAACTACAGATCGACAAGCAATCAATACGTTGTTGAATTGGCTCAAAATTTGAGATGTATCTACTTTATAGTTTTTAAATCTATGTACCTAATTTTATCTGTCTAATTTTCTTCGTTTTGTGTTAAATTTTATTCAGACAACCGAATTTCCTCTGAATAGAGTTTACTCAAAATGTAATAAAAACCTGCAAATTTGGTGTCAAGGGCCATGTACCAGATTTCAATTGTCTAACTCAAAACATTTTTGAGTTATCTTTGTCATAGACAGACAGAGAGTTTCCAAAAATGTTTTTTCGATCTAAAATGTTGGAAATTTGTCAAAAACTCGAGTTTGATTATTTTTTTTTTTTTTGACGATTACTGTACTATGCATGTTGGTGTTGTTTCTTACGGTACTTGCCACGGAAAAGCTCGCTGTTACGAAGACAGCGATTTTAAGCCGATTGGAGAGCCTCTGTTGTTTTTATAGTAGTGCCATCTAGGGCCAAGAGAACGGCTTAACTACACACACGTCACAACCCTCTTTACGGGGAGGATTTCATGCACGGATTTCTTTCACAGATCGTAATTTGGACTTGAATCAGAGAACGATAACCCCTTAGCCAGTACTCCCAGTGGCATTACTCTCGACATGGGGGACTTTGTGACCACGACAGATTTATACGCGCGTCAGCCACCAAGCACGCGGGGAATCTTCGGTCGGCGGGGGTTCGAACTCGCAACCTACGGGACGCGAATCCAACGCTCTACCAACCAGGCTATCCCGGCCCATGCTAAGCATACGAGAACACATAAATGATTACTGCGTACCAAATCATATAGTGTATCGTTTCACGACAACATGGCGTCAATAAAGGCTTCTTAAGTTTTTAAATTCCACAACTTTTCAGATTCTAAGAGTTTTTTTTTAGATACATATTTCTGGAAATTTTAAGACAAATGATATTCGAAAATGTATTGAGTATATGGCGTACTATCTCTAAGGTTGCTGGTTAGTCCAATTATCTCACTGAAGATCTGTAAGACTTCAGTGTTGCTACAGTCATCAGAGGTCAGTATCGATGTGTTGTAAAAGCATTCGTTATTCAAGATGTAAGGCGATTGTATCAATTAAAAGGCTTGCAGTATTTAAATTCTGGTGTCAAGAGATCATAGTAACGGTTATAGTGTCAGAGGACTTTTGAAGCTTTTGTAAGTTTAATGTTCGATGCTTTTCTAATCTTGGATGCTTTAAACTAAAAACTTGGGGTCGTTTTTTGATTATTTCTCGGATTTTTTATGGCAAATAATATTTGACACATTTCATTTGAGACCAACAACAAAGAAATGTAATGTGTCTGAATTAGGGGAAAATATTACGTTACCTCATGAAACTACAGTAATCATATTTAAAAAAAAACACTTAAAAGGCTACATAAGTTGAAAAATAAGTGAAGTTAGGTATATTTAATTAAGTTATCAATAATGAAACGATGTATATTTTGAACACTCAAACTATTCATAATGCAATTAATATACAGGTCAGTAATATGTTTGCTGGTCCCTTTCAGGAAAATTTGGCTCCTAGATGGAAAATAAGTAGTGTTGCTCATCATTTCATTTCAATATCATAGATTTTTTGTTTTTCGTTTTTTTAGCGAATATTTTTAACTTGCATCTAATTTTCTTCTAATATTCTGCAAGGTCAAAATGAAGTTGCAGTAAATATCAGATATTCCAAATAATTAAGCAAATCGAATTCAATATCGATAATTTCATTAATTTTCGAAATTTCGGTACCATACGATTTATAAAATTTCAGTTAATCTCAATAGCTTTCATTGTTATTCCATAGTTAATTTTCTTTTTCCTTGTACGCATGCGTCATTAAGCGAAATTTATGTTGTAGAATTCTCGTGCATTTTAAATCTCGTAAGCAGATTCTTGATGACGGATTTTAGTCAGACAGCCTCAAGGATAAAATGAAAGTAAACCTAATTTTAAAAAAATATGTATTTTATGGTAAACTAATGTATAGAGATTCTTTTTTGAAAAAAAAAATCTATGAAATAAAATGAATGAAATTATATTCTTTGCTTTTGTATTTTACTTTTGTATATTTTTGTGTCTAAAGTAATTTACACTTGATGCAGAAAAAAATTCTATTCAAGTAACAATAATTAAGCTTCAAGATTAATGAGCATTTATATACTATAGATAGTTGTCCAATATTTAAACAGAAATATTCAAAAACATCAATATTCAGTGTTTTTAAATCAATAGTTTTAAAATCTCAATTTTCGATACTCAAAATATGAGCTTTCTCTGAGAATTTAAAATATTTCACCTCCAAATAAAATTATCTTTTGTTTTTAATTTTTGTTTAGTGTAATAAGCAAATATAATCTTTCATTTAAAAAATATTTATGCAAGTCATATTTGTCCACCAGTTTATAAATATGTTAAATTTGACTCTTTATACACTATTGAACGTGCACAAAAATTTGTAATTAAAAAATTAATAATATTTCTTTCTTAATAAACTTGATACAAAATGACTATTTCTTTCTTTCTTTTCAAAGCAATATGAAATTCTGATCATTTGATTTGCTGTCGTATAAAAGAGGCTAATGGTTATAAATTTTATTTTTAATGAATTTACAGTATTTGAAAGTTATTAACGCCAAAGATTAAACTTCAGATACGTAAGAATGATTTTAATTTTTCTTATATTTCATGATTATTTTTATTGTTAGAAACTAAAAAAAAATTAATTTTAAATACGAAAATTGCTAAATGGATATCTTAATTCATGCTAAAATAGTTATATTTTGTGATTCACATAGAAGCAAGCCTCAGTAAAGATCAGTATTTGAACTTATACCAGGGATACATGAACTACTAATAAAAAATACTAAAAGCATTGTTATTAATAAATATCTATTATCAAAGCAAAATTTTATATATTGAAAATGATATCTAACAAATTAGCTATTAAATGCTTTATAAATGTAACTGGTAATTAGAAATACCACCACTAGCGCAAAGAAATATTGTGTGCGTCAAAAATAAATAAATAAAACAGAGTTAAATGGTTTCAAAGAACCTAAAAAAGAGAAAGAAACTGGAAGAACAAGAATTTGGAAAAGCAAAACTGCGTAACAAACGCATACATCAGCCATGATATCAAACACGGTAACGAGCTAGATGGACGAAATTTGGTAAATGGTGTTACGAATAATGTCAAATATTATACTAAATCTGTCTAAAAGTTAAAGCTCCAGCGCACGGTCTTTTAGTATATTTAAAATTCTGCAAGATAAATAGATGAATTTAGTGGAAATCTTTATTTTAAAATTGTATATCTATGTCAAATTTCCTGTCTAATCAATAAAAAGAAAAAAATATTTAAAATGGCATATTCCATTTCATATATGTGATTGGAAATGTAACACAAAGTTTAAAATAATCCTTAATTATATGAGAATGACCCAGAAAGAACACTACCGCTTGATTTCCTTTTCTCTCTCATTCTCTCTTTCTTTTTTCTTTAAAAAACAAACAAATTCAATTTCAAATTCTCATTCTCACTTTTCATGAAAGAATTTTCAATAAGTATCACCAGCTCAAGCGCTCTGGGGAAGAAAGGATTACTTTGGTGACTTTTTAGATAAATATTTTTAAGGGGATTATTTCTCTAAAACAATTTTAATGTCAATTTTAAATAATTGCTGTCTGTTTTAAGAAGAACAAAGATATCTTTATAAGTGAAATATGTAATAAATTATTGTAAAAAAAACATAAAAATAAAAGTAAATTCTTCTAAAATATTAAAAAAATTATGAAAAATAAAAATCTTTTTAGTATCTGACTTGAAACTTAAATGTAGAAAGTCTCAAAATACCGTTTAAAAACTAAAAATATAAGTCAGATACATAGAAAAAGTCATTTTTGCAATAGAATATATAGTCGAAAATACAAAGCGATGATTGGCTTAACATTCTTCCATGTGAATAATATAAAAGAAGACGAAATATCAGACAAAATGTGAACATAAATTTAATTTGTGCAATAGTAATTAACTCAAAATGGCATAAAAGTGCAGAATCAGGAATAACATGACACCCAACATGACAGAATACAATGTTATTATGTATGTAGTGTAAATACATATTAATATATGTTATGACACATTATCGAAAACAGCCCTTTAGAACATTTAGAGAAAATGTTTAAAGTACTTGCTGTCTGAGGTGATATGATATTGTTATTCCTACAAGTTGTTATTCGACGTTTTTACTTAACTAATTTTGCAATTTTGAGGCAAAAAAGTAAAAAAAAATTATTAAAAAAATTTGGCATTATATACATATTGTTACGAATCTGTGATGCGGCTTCCCAGCACAGTTGGCTCCATGGAAGGTCCCAGAGCCTGGCGACAAACTTGGCGACCATTTGGCGACTTGGCGACGAATTTGGCGACTTTGGCGCCAAAATAGATTATACCCGAATTTTCCCGATCCGTCCAGTAGGAACGGAGATACGCCTCGAACGTTCCTGATTGGTTGAGAGGCTTCTAATCCCGCCTCCTGAGACGTATAAAAGGAGCTGCAGCTGCCGGGGAGTGGTGGGGATCCAGTAGTGGTAGAGTAGTCGGAAGCGAAAGCGACAGAGTAGAGTCGTCGGGATCGACGGGGAAGAACGAGTCTTCCAGAGAGAGAGAGTAGTCGTGGACCAGTGGAGTCGTCGGGGTCGGAACCGACGGTGAAGAACTGGCCTTCCAGAGATAAGCGGAGCAGCGACGGAGTGAAGCTAGTGCTGAACTAAGTTGTGTGCTACTGTCTGCAGTAGAATCTATTGTATGCTGCACGTCTCGGCTGAAGATAATCGTCTTCTGTGCTGTATTTAGTTGTCGTCTTTGTGCTGTCCTGTGTGTCTTCGCCTAAATAAACGTCGTTGTTTTATTTTCTACTGCCGCCTGGTGATTGAGCGTTCTTCACACCATATAACTTCCACTATCCAAACGAACCCCGGAAAATTCCGTAACAATATATATATTCTTCTTTTATAAGATACTGTTGAAACGTTTGTATTGATAGCGTGATATGTTAGATCAGATTTCTATCATCATTTCAGTTTTAGTTGCAAAAAAGTTGTATTTACCTTACGCATTTTGTTCCAAGATTATGACGAAATCTAAAATTTGCATAAAAACGAATGCAGCAGTGCAATAAAACAGTTATAGATCAATGCAACCAAGTTGCGCAATAATGCAAATTATTGTTAAAAATATTAATTCATAAAGGAAGATAAATTAAAATTTGATGCTTTTGAGAAGTACATGATGTTTCCAAATTATATAATGAAATATGCATTATTTTCGGCATGTTAAATTTGTCTTGTGAATAAAGTATGAAATTTTTGCTGAACACTTTGTCGTTGCTTAGCGACATACTGTAAATTTTAACACCGTTGCTTGTTGCATAACATATAATGACTTTTGAAACCCTATTAGTTAATGAAAATCTGGCTGCAAATTTTTATGAGCCATCCATATACAATAATTTATGCTTTTTTCAATAGGGAATGAATTCAATTATTTTCATGAAATATCCATTGAAATTTCACAATGAACTATTTTATGTTGTTAGTGTTGCACATCCTCAAGAACAGTAGAGATATATCAAATTAACGAAATTGTGCACCCTGAAGAAGCCCAATACTAAAAGGCTATTCTATAAATATAATTATCAATAATTGCTATTGAGAAAGATTACCATTTTCTCCTCTTGTTAAAAATCTAAGTAAGTCCAAAGTATGAATAACGTTGTATCAATTAATACATATGTGAGTGTACCGTTTTTGATATTGCATGAACTTGGTACTGCTGTACTTCAAAAAAATATTTAATGAATTCAATTATCTTCTTGAGATATCTATTGAAATTTCATTATAGGCTACTTCATAATTATATACCCCAATAATTTCGAGCAATAATTGGGGAAAATAACCATAGTTCTCTTGTTAAGCAAGTTAGAGAATGAGTAACATTGTATCAACTAATGCAGAATGTGAGTGTACTTTTTTTGATATTGCATGAACTTAATACTACTGTGCTTCATCAAAAACATTTAATGAATTCAATTATCTTCTTGAGATATCTATTGAAATTTCATTATAAGCTACTTCATAAATATATACCCCAATAATTTCGAGCAATAATTGGGGAAAATAACCATAGTTCTCTTGTTAAGCAAGTTAGAGAATGAGTAACATTGTATCAACTAATGCAGAATGTGAGTGTACTTTTTTTGATATTGCATGAACTTAATACTACTGTGCTTCATCAAAAACATTTAATGAATTCAATTATCTTCTTGAGATATCTATTGAAATTTCATTATAAGCTACTTCATAAATATATACCCCAATAATTTCGAGCAATAATTGGGGAAAATAACCATAGTTCTCTTGTTAAGCAAGTTAGAGAATGAGTAACATTGTATCAACTAATGCAGAATGTGAGTGTACTTTTTTTGATATTGCATGAACTTAATACTACTGTGGTTTATCAAAAACATTTAATGAATTCAATTATCTTCTTGAGATATCTATTGAAATTTCTTTGTAAGCTATTTCATAAATATATACAGCAATAATTTCTATTGGAAAACGTTATCATAGTTCTCCTCTTGTTAAAAATTTAAGTAAGTTACGGAATGAATAACATTGTATCAACTAATGCATGTGTGAGTGTACCTTTTTTGATATTGCATGAACTTAGCATTACTATGCTTCGTCAAAAACATTTAAAGTGGCTTTTCTTCCTAGAATTTGCAGAAATCCATGCCTTTTGTATATACTTGGCTTCGGTTTTCGTTGTTTATGGTGTTGAAAACGATGATTTTAAAATAGGATGCCTGTTTACGGTCATAGATGTTCTGTCCATAGCTTTATGGTTTTCTCTTTTAAAACGAAAGAAAGATCTTATTTATTTGATTAGCAAGCTGAAAATTCAAGAAGAAATAAAAAGTCCGAAGAAAAAAATAGTGCGAATTATCAATTGGCTCGTGATTATAAATTCTATAACACCTCTATTTCTGTCCATAATTCAAGTTTACATAACTTTTGACTCTTCATTAGATTGCTTTACATATGGATACACCAACTTAAATAAAAAGATGCTTCTATTTCTGCGTATAATAGGTCTTTACGCATATTATATCATATTTATGAAGTCCCCACTGTTAATTGTATTTTGTCTTTGTGTTCTTATTCATCGATGCGGCCTTCTCCTTCATGAATATAATTTAAAATGGAAATCTTTAAACTCTTTTTCAAACACCAATATGTTTTTCAGGAAATATTTCATTTTTTTTACAAGTAATTCGTTTACTACGAAATGCATTACAAGTTCATTTGTTCATCAGTCTTCTCACGGGTTTCCTGTCTATTTATGTGGCCATAGAATACGGTTTAAACGAATCTGATAACTATTCAGGCATTCACATTGTAGAGGCAATACCTAACGCTGTGACGGGAATTTTTATTTTGTGTTCAGTTACCATTTGCAGTTCGAAAATTCCGGAATACATGTCTGCCATAAAAGAAAGAGCAGAATCTTTAATGTATCAAAACACCATCAATAAAGTATTTGATACAGATGCATTCATTCTGATAAAAATGATAGCGAAAAATGATGTCATTTATCTTTCAGCTCTTCAGTTATTTAATTTGAATAGACAGTTTTTACTTTCAGCATTTGGAGCACTTTTCACTTATGGAATTCTTGATTCTAATATTCACATAAGTTAATAATAAATTTGGAAAATGTGTGCTAAAATACTGGCATTGCATTCTGAATAATAAAGGACGCTATATTATTTTATCAGGACGCTATACTAAACCTTTACATTTGAATTGATTAAAAAGATTTTCAGAACATGTATCAGCCTAATGAAAATCTACAGCACATTTTCATTCTTGCCTGGTATCTATAATCTGAATATTTGCAGTGATTTATTGAATCATGGCCCAGTTTTGTTATCCTCTTACATGAAGAAACAGCAACAGTTTTTACTATATTATTAGTCAATTTGGTTCAACTATGCCTTATTAATAATAAAGCATTTGTTCTCATTATAATATAAGAGAATGAGAATTTAATCTAAATGCAAAATATATTTCAGATATTGTCAATAATGTTTTGAATCAACTATGTGTTTGTAGCATCAGCTTATTGCCTCCTGTATCGAATTCCTAATCTAAATAAAGCATTAATACATCATTCTAAATATAAACGATTTAGAATTTAATCTGAATGTAAAATACATTTCAAATATTGCCTTTATACATTTCGATATATAATTACATAATACATTATAATATATATATATATATATATATATATATATATATATATATATATATATATATATATATATATGGGGGGGGGCTGCGGATGTGGGAAATGGTAGATGAAGAGATGTGGGAAACGTATATAAATATATTGCAAAGCCTTTGTGTATAAATAATTTAAAAATCAGAAAAGAATTCGCACATTGGCACGGATCACGTTAAAGAAAATTTAGAATTAGATAGAATTGAAGTCATTTATTTTAAAATTTAAAAGAGAGAGCCTCTATATTTGCTATACAAAAGAAAATTTATTATAACCTCGTTATTAATGAGCCTCCACTTACCCCGACAAGCAAATTGTTCATAATATATATTTTAGAAAGTCAATTATTTCAAAAATCAATTATTTACGGCGTTCAGCTGTTTCATTGAGCGATGCCTCCAGCAATGGAAGTGAGACACGAATTCTTTTAAAAAACTATTTTGAGCAGAAAAAGAGAGGTCATTGAGGTTTTATATGCCAAAATAAATTTGCATGCAAACACGTTTTTTTTCCTTTCTGAAAAAAAGCGTCTTTGAAAATTGCGTAAATGAATGAATTATTTTTTAATTATTTGGGAAATAATTTATTTAGGAAATAGTATAGAAAAAATTGCTTTATTAGAAGAAAAAGTTCCTTTATTAGAGGTCAGCACAAGTCTCATTTTGTCTAAAGATAACCAATATACTCAGTCAGATAAGCAAACCCTACTTTAGCATGAAACTTTCTACGACTTTCAAAAACTAATTGAATTCCAAAAATTTGTAGATATTTACATGATAATTTTGCATTTACTAAATGCATAAAAAGAGCAAGGTACAATTCAGCTTATTTACAAAATAGAAGCATGAATAGTTCTCTGTTTTGCAAATATAAGGATTTCTGTCTGTGTAATAAATTATCGCTACAAATCTATAAATTATTATTCATAATTTTGTAAATACATTTTAACTTATTAATTAATTTTGGGAAATCCAGCTAACAGAGTCTAAAATATTCATAGACTTTTCAATACCATTTATTGGAAATATTATGAGAAATACTGGAAATGAGTTTTTAAGAAACATTTCACTGAATATACTTATATTACAACATTATATCTTTTATGAATCATGTATTTTTATATATTTTCTAAAATATAATTGGTAATATATTTCAGATAAATACAATGCGTTGCTGAATACTCATTAGATTAATAGAAAAAATGTATGATGATTTAAAATCCATTCTCATACATATTTGTGATTTATTTAATGATACTTTGTATGCATTAAAGTGAAAATATAAGTTCTTATTACCACCATGCTCAGTAATCAGTGATTCCGATTAATATTCGTGTGGCTACTTGCATAATTATGCAACAAACCAGAGACAGAGCCACAAACAGAAAACATCTAAAGATGCCAATGAACCATCCAAAAGGACCGATGTTTTGATTTGTTGATATTTCAATAGTAATTAACAGATGTTTTCTTTCCAATATATATTCCAATATGATTCCAATTAATATTGGTGTGATTTCTTGTATAATTATGCAACAAACCAGAGACAGAGCCACAAACAGAAAACATCTAAAGATGCCAATCAACCATCAAAAAGGACCGATGTTTTGATTGGTTGATATTTCAATAGTAATTAACAGATGTTTTCTTTCCAATATATATTCCAATATGATTCCAATTAATATTGCTGTGATTTCTTGTATAATTATGCAACAAACCAGAGACAGAGCCACAAACAGAAAGCATCTAAAGATGCCAATGAACCATCAAAAAGGACCGATGTTTTGATTGGTTGATATTTCAATAGTAATTAACAGATGTTTTCTTTCCAATATATATTATTGTTCTCAAAACATTTCAGTGATCTTTGAATCACTTGTCACACGAGAGCATAAATTAATATTCCATAAGTGAACACAGTTCCGAAAGAGGAGAGCAGAAATCCCTTTTTTAGATCAACTAATCCCCAAGCTGATAAATGAATAATATTTTTCCTTTCTATTCTGTAGAGAAGAAAAAGAGCCTTTTCTCCATATAAAGCACAGCAGCATCTACTGTTGTCTACTAAGTCCTCTGCTATTTTCTTTATTTCTGCCAAATATTCCGATATCCTAGAACTGTATAATGTAAGCGAAGACAAAATTAACAATCCAGTCAGGAATTTAGAAGCCAAAGCAACGTAAAAAATATTAAATCGGGGATCGAAATGCATTAGTCTGTATGTGATGCCAATGTAAAAGATTAAAAATCCATCGATCAGAATCAGAAAAAGTGGAACTGATAATATAGTTTTTAAACGATTGATAAGTGGTATTATTTTAAAATAACGTTCCAGAATGCTAATGTTATCCGTAGAGGAGTTATAAGGACTCACACATTTTAAGTCGACAATATATCGCGAAAGCAGGTTTCCAAAGCTATTCAAAAGCATGCAAAATGACAAGATGACAGTTAAAGGATATCTCATGTATATCACATAATATGCGTAAACACCTATAAACCACAATAAAATACTTTTACTCTTCATAAGGCCTTCATGTCCAAGATAGAAAAAGTATAGCTCATGTTCCATACCATCAGAAGTTGTATAAATATGCAAAAAAGAGAAAACCCATGCTGATAAGTAATTTGAGCACAATAAGAATTTCACAGTTATCATTCGATTTTTACTAATATAATCTTGATTCTTAGATTCTAGATTTCTTAAGGAACATATGAGTTTATATATGTTTTTCTTTTGTTGTGTCAGTGACAACCATAAAGTGAAAAGTAAAACGACAGTGAATAAGTAACTGATTGCTAAATTCCATATATGATGATCTATGGCAAATTTAACATACGCTAATGCCATATACAGTCCAACAATAAATAATTCCATTGCATTTATAAATGACAAATAAGTGATAAACTTTTGACAACATGGATTCATGTCTATTCTAAACACTTCTTGAATAATCCAAACAGGAACATCTATCGCAAACCTAGAATTCGTATATATGCTCATATTTCTAGAAGAATAGGCGAATTTACACGTCTGCAATTTCTAGGCTAATGTTTAAGAGCTCAGAATGGTTTCTCTATAATCTTCAAATACGGTTATTTGAGGAATATATTAATGCCTAGAATATAGTGATACCTAGAATTTGATTCTTAATACAAAATTATTTTATGAAACATGTTATACTGAAATCAAAATGTTTAAAAGATTATGAACTTTAAAATAATGTGAGAAATCACTTAAAAAAACATTTGAATATAAGTTAGGCAATTCATGGAGATATGAGGAGAAAATATATATCATTTTACTTTCATATATAACATATGAATGTCCGTTTCTTTATTTTTTAAACATTTCATATCGGATATTTCATGAAAATCCATTCATATTTCAAAATACAAGCGAAAGGATTAACATAAATTCTAAAAGAACTAGAATCTTCTACCAATGAAATTTTAAACCATTTTCCGAGCCTGAAGCAAATTTTATCGTGTATCTTAGACATTTCCAATTATCAAAAAAAATCGATTAATTTTCTGTTGCATTGAATAGAATAACTATCTCTTAAGAGAAAATAACTGGAATATCTAAAAATATAAAAATAAAATTCACTCTTTTTTTTTTTTAATATCGTATACAAACCTAATCTAATCATATAATAAGTGACTTATATTTTTCCATCTATACTTTTAAGAATAAACATGATTATATTTTCAAAAGTATTACTTCACTATCCATTGAGGCAGTTTGTTTTTAAATCAATCTTATTAAATGAATAATTTAATTCTTTCTGTAAAATGAAAAGCAGTTTATAAAATTGGTTTTCTCTAGAATAGATCAGTTACATTGTATCGAAAATGAAAATGAAGTTCAGAGTACACTAATCCATCACTGCCACTTTAATTTTGACTGGAAATCGATAAAAATTGATTAATCGATGGCCATTGAATTCTTCAATAAAACTACATGGTGTTCATTAATTATTGTCGGGGTTTCCGTACCTCATAACTTTCGAATAAAAACTATTACGCAAAAACCGATTACGTATTCGTAAATTACAACTCAAAGAATTTTATTAATGATATTAAAGTGTAAAGCTTGCACAATTTGCAGTTTGTAGGCATTCAGTTGAAGGCGATTATGTATTCGTAAATTACAACTCAAAGAATTATGATTACGTAAATTACAACTCAAAGAATTATATATTCGTAAATTACAACTCAAAGAATTATGAATACGTAAATTACAACTCAAAGAATTATGTATTCGTAAAGTACAACTCAAAGTACACCAAAAATCAAGGTTTTTTTTTTTTTTTTTTTTTTTTTTTTACTATTACTAAACTAAAATCTAAGAAAATTTTTAAAGGTCCTTTTGAAAAATTTTCATTTTTTCATTTTTTTTTTTTTTTTCAAATTTCAAGCTTTTTGCGGCACCTTAAGATAATGTAATATTGCAACCAAATTTTTAAAAATTTTTTTAACCTAAAAGGCAACTTTTCCACACTATTACCAAACTAAAATCTTAAAAAAAATTACGGCAGTTTTCATTCCACCTTAATGTGCATGTCTCAAAATGTTTCGTTAACTATAGTTCACTATTAGATTGTATGTATCGTCTTCTAATTAGAACAGTAGCGTAGGTAAATAAATATATGAAGATAAAGATTAAAATTTAATCTTTTCTTGCTATTTCAAAATGTAAAAAAAGGGGGTTTTAATGTTCAGCTTTTAACATTTCAAGCCTATGTTCTGATTCTTCTATTTATCTTTCTCACACTGTGTTAAATCATTTGACATAAAAATGGTAGCCAACAAATATACATAAAAGTTGGAAAAAACTTATATATTAACTTGTTTGAAATCTACGATTGCTTATCAAATATTATGGCAAAATAAATTTCAGTAGCTTTAGATGTAATTTGGATGTCTTAAATGTTCTCGGACCTGCTGTGCTTGACATCAAATTATAGAAATCTCTCTTTTTCTGATCATTTTTTTTATTTTTAAAAGGTTACAAAAGAGTAATAAATTGGCCTTTAGGGATAAATGGAATGAATTCAGCCGACTATAACTTCACATCTAATGTTTTTTTTTTTTGTCAAATGAATAAAAAAATTTTCATTGTCGAGTAAATTAGATTTAACACTTAATTCCCGATTAATTTTTGCATTTCGGTTGCTTCTCTTTATGTTTCTAATTATATTTATATTTATGGGCTTATTAATGTAAATTATTTAGGTCTATCTATTGCCTGACACAATTAAAAATGCATATTTTTTTTAAACCCAACCACTGGAAAATCACAACTTTTAATTGAAAAGAAGATAATATAAAAAGTAGTTAGTAGCGATTAACAATCTTATTTAAACTATAAAGTAAAATGATATTACAAACAGTTTTACACAACGATTCTTTGTTTGTACATGTAACAAATATGTATTTATATATTATATACGTATTTGTTTGTACATGTAACAAATTTGTTTGTACATGTAACAAATTTGTTTGTACATGTAACAAATATGTATTTATATATTATATACGTATTTGTTTGTACATGTAACAAATACTCCCTCTAAAAGAGGGGGCGGAATTTCAGTAAAAATTCGGCTGTCCACCTATGGTGAAGTTTTTTTGTTCTCTATTTATGCGTCTGATCCATTCTTGGGAATCGATGTTCTGGATTTCCCCTCCATATTCGGCAGGTAGTATAGAGGGTGAAAAATAGTCACATAGTCTCTTAGGGTCTGAAAGAAAGTGAACCTAATTGGAAAGAAAATATTAAGGTTAAGTTCTAGCTGTTTTTCCTTTTTTTATAGCAAACATAAATGTTAAACATACAGGATATCCTAAGAATTCTAAATCTTTTACTCACTGAGGGATTATAAGTTGGATTTATAATCTTCAAAATTATTTTCTTTTACCGAGTTATAAAAATTATAATAACAAACTGGCTACTCTGCCCCGCCGGAAGGCACATAGAAAAACTTTCAATGATCGGATTGCCGCAACGGCAACACTGGTAGGAACTGTGGTTGAGTTCTAAGGGCCATCACCGACCACGGTACAACCCTTCCCTAAAGAAGTATGTCCCATCATCGATTTGAGGAGCCAGACCCACCCCCTTTTGTAGTACCCACAAGGGTGGCGAGAACCAACCTTCATACCGGAAGCTTCTCATCCTCAATTATGAGGTGCCGCCCCACTATGTGGGACATTATAAAAATTATAAATAAGAAATAAAGATTCAATCTCTCTATATAAAGTTATTACATTAATGTGAAATATAAGTAATATATACTCTGTTGTAAGTATTGCAAATAAAACTACAATTCAAAGTTGTGCTTCATTTCCAAATGTCATATATTCATTAAGAAGTTCTTAAACATCAGACAATATCAAATTAATTGCCTTACCCCATAGGAAAGCAATATTACAAATTTGTAATAATACGAATTAAATTCAAAGCAATATTATATTGTGTTATAAAATCATTAAAAAGAAATTATAATGGATTCTAGAAAGCTCGAATGCAAATTATTATAGGAATCGCAGACAACAGACAGAGGCTGCAACATCATCTTTAGTTATAATAAAGATGAATATGTGTTTGTGGGTTTGTTATTGGCGCACTACGGGCTAGACCGTTTGACCTAGAGTTATCACATTTGGCACATATAAAATTTGTATATTGGAAATGGGCATCTAGGATTGCGGTCTTTGAAATTTTAATTAAAATTTTAATTTATTAATATAAATTTTGGGGTTTTTTTTGTCTTGCTGTATTTTGAAAAAAAATTTAGTGTTAAAATTGCTGGTATTTTTTTAATTTTTTCAATTTACAATCCGCATTTATTTCTATTTATTTTAATTTTTCAAAATGATAAAACATGCAAAATAATGAAATTAAATTTTTATTCTTAATACAAATCAATATTGACAAAGCCAATTTCAGGGAAGAAAGGTACGTATTTTTTTAATTCTGAGAAAAATCTATAGAAATCCTTGTCTTTTAATGGTATAAGGACCAATACTAATCGAGCTGTTCTGTAAAAGTTTAAAATTTATATTGAAAATACAGGGTGTTCATTAATTATTGTCGGGGTTTCCGTACCACATAATTTTCGAATAAAAAATATTGCGCAAAAACCGATTACATATTCGTAAAGTACAACTCGAAGAATTTTATTAATGATATTAAAGTGTAAAGCTTGCACAATTTGCACTTTGTAGGCATTCGGCTGAAGGCGATTCTTTGAGTTGTACTTTACGAATACATAATTCTTTGAGTTGTAATTTGCATATTCATAATTCTTTCAGTTGTAATTTACGTATTCATAATTCTTTGAGTTGTAATTTACGAATACCTAATTCTTTGAGTTGTAATTTACGTATTCATAATTCTTTGAGTTGTAATTTACGAATACCTAATTCTTTGAGTTGTAATTTAACGTATTCATAATTCTTTGAGTTGTAATTTATGAATACATAATCGCCTTCAGCTGAATGCCTACAAAGTGCAAATTGTGCAAGCTTTACACTTTAATATCATTAATAAAATTCTTTGAGTTGTAATTTACGAATACGTAATCGGCTTTTGCGTAATATTTTTTATTCGAAAGTTATGAGGTACGGAAACCCCGACAATAATTAATGAACACTCTATACTATTAATACGAAGAAAAATGCCACATTTTACATTGTTTAAAGTTGGAAATTAGGTTGCATTGATAAAAAAGATTAGAAATAGCAGAACATATCCATTCTTAGTTAAATTAGCTTATTTAAACTAACAGCTATTAAAATTGTTTCATAAATTTCAGAGAATTTACTCAAATTATTACGCATTACACATTTCTAATATAAACTGTGTGTGTTGCTTTTGTTGTGAGAACGTATTATTTTGTATTTTGCATCGTACTTACTCTGTTTCTTAATTTTTGTGACAGAAATGGCTTTACTAATTTCCAGACTGTATTCAGGACAATCGTTTCATTGATTATATGCACGTCCCTATGTCTAGCGGGAATACAATTCTGTTAAAAAAAAGAGTTGATTATTATCAAACCAAATAAAATGTACTCCTATTTTCACTTGCTTAATTGGAGCTAATGTAAAGTTTTTTGCGTACAAAAAGACATAAATAGAATAATGGATCATTTAATGCAATTACATGGTAAAATCTCGTTTGGACCGGTATAGTAGTAAAAGGGTTAATTTAAAAATTTTAATTTTTTAAGAAAAAATAAAACTTTATTTTATAAACAATGTAAATGGAATAAAATTATTTAAGATTTCAAACATATCAGCAGTTCATCTTACCATTGGTATGTGATTTATCAGATATAATTTGTCATTTAAAATATTCCGAAGATGCTGAAAGGAAGTTCCCTTGAAATCATAAATTGTCTTAATTCCATTGATCTGAGTCATTGGATCACGGAACAACTGCAAGTGCGTTGCTGCTATAATTTTCAGAATGTCTGTAAACTTCATCTCGTTAGTATCCCATTTTCCTGTTACAAAAAAAAAATGTGTATTATTTTTTAAATGACTGAATAACGATTTCAACAGAACAGAATATTTAACAATAGTGTTTGAATAATTTAAGTGTTCTCTGAATCAAATTCTCTGAATTCAAATGGGAGATTACATTCAAATTCTTTTAAAAAGGGGGGGGGTGATTATGAATGTTCTCTGGGGTACATTCCACGAATTGAAACTTCGCTGGATGTTTGCACATTATGGAATGTTGTGGTTGTTATGTAAACCATCATCTTTTTATCTAATATTCTTCAGCATTAGGTCCTGATAATAATCTCAGGAAAATAATGGATAATTACTACAAAATGTCTGACAACCTTGAATGGATAAATGCAGAACAGCTTGGCAGAGGGCAGGATCATTTTGGATTCTATTCATGCCAAAAATAATTATCATACATTTATGGAATGTTGTGGGTGTTATGTAAACCATCATCTTATGGAATGTTGTGGGTGTTATGTAAACCATCAATTTTTTTATCTAATATTCTTCTGCATTAGGTCCTGATAATAATCTTAGGAAAATAATGGATAATTACTACAAAATGTTTCACAACCTTGAATGGATAAATGCAGAACAGCTTGGCAGAGGATAGAATCATTTTGGATTCTATTCATGCCAAAAATAATTATCTTACATTTATGGAATGTTGTGGGTGTTATGTAAACCATCATCTTATGGAATGTTGTGGGTGTTATGTAAACCATCAATTTTTTTATCTAATATTCTTCTGCATTAGGTCCTGATAATAATCTTAGGAAAATAATGGATAATTACTACAAAATGTTTCACAACCTTGAATGGATAAATGCAGAACAGCTTGGCAGAGGGTAGTATCATTTTGGGTTCTATTCATGCCCAAAATAATTATCATACATTTTTAGATTGAATTTTTCTATCTACAAAGTAACATTAGGACATTATGAAGTGATTTTTGACATTGTGAAATCTTGTTTTATTCGATAAATATTCACAGTAAAGCAGAAACACCTCAAAAGATTCCGTTCAATGTTTTATCTACGTGTTTCTCTGATTTCAAAAAATGGAAAGTTTCTTCTGTTGGGAATTGTATAATGTCTATCAGTCATTCTACTTCATTATGCTATATTTTATTTCTTCTTGCCTAATTTCCTTTTTTTTTTTTGTTACTTCATCAAAAGTTTCTTGATTGATAAGCTGACAATCCTTTTTATACAGAATCCACTTATTATAAAATGGATTTTGACATTATACGGTACATATAAAAATAAATGTCGCAGTAATTACACCATAAAACATTGTACGTTTTAGGTTACTCTTGGATACTCAGGCTGGGGTGACCTAATTGTAAGATCTCATCTCCAGGAGTGGGGGTTTTCAGATTCCAGACCCGATTTCACCAAATCTGAAAGCGGGCCACGTGCACGCTAAATCCGTCGGGGCCAAATGCCCTCCCGCTGGTGCGGTGTCGGTGTTTGAATAGGCGAATGGAAGCTCCGGTATCCTCCTCATCATCTGACCGCGGTTCAAAATTACGAGTTTAGTTATATTAACGTCCCGTTGTAAAGCAAAGCTAGGGCTATTTAGGGACGGACCCTTTTGAACCACGGTCAGATGACGAGTATGACACTTGAGTTTGCACCCCCCTCCACACTACACCAGCGGGAGGATGTTTGGCCTGACGGATTTGGCGTGCAACAGACCCTTTTACACGACGGTTCTTTATTGAAATCTCGAACCTGAAATCTAACGGCTCGAACCTGACCCTAACGACTCACGAGCCGAGATCTTACCACTAGGCCACCGCGGCCGCTCAATACGAGATCCATCCCAAAACAGCCCTAGCATTATTTTGAAACGGGACATTAATATAACTGAACACTATTAAATGCGATTCCCTTTTTGGCTTGTTACGCTAATGATGCTAAAATGAAGCATCTTAATTAATGTTAAGAAAGGGAGGCTAAAAAATTAAATTTGGATCATTTAGAAAAAAAGAGTATAGATATAGATTGATGCTATTTATTCAGTGGATAATTACTACAAATATAGTAAACATATAGTAAACGTACAATCTTTTTATATAATAATGCTTGGAAACTATTAATGAAAAATTAAAAATTATTTACCAATTCGAAAGAGGATTACTGGGCATCCATCGGGGCATCTTTCTGGTAAAAGAGCGCAGAAACTGGTAGATATTTTTGACGAAAAATAGTCATCAGGAATACCTTTGAACAGAAAACCTTCTTTATTCCATAAGTCAACATAGTTTTGAATATGCTTCAACGACTTTTTGACGTCATATTTGTTGACTCTCAAATAATGCACCAAAAAATCCCTTTCAAATTCAGTGCCACTCGTTTTTGGATTTCCTATTAAATAAATTGAAAGATTAGAAAATTAAAAATAGAAGAACCAAAATTAAGTTAATCTAAACTGTCAGATTGTTTTAATGTTTATGTTGGCATGGATAGATGAAATGATAAAAATGAGACTAAAACATGAGAAAATTTAATGCAATCATTTTGTATGCATATTTTCTTTTAGCATTTAATTTAGTTGTTTTATATTCTTTTTATAGTTTACATAAATTGAAATTTTATTAAGGGCATCAACAATGCAACTGAATGAATAAAGAGTTTTGACAAGATATAACAGTTTATAAATTTATTATTTGTAAAATAGTAAATTATAAAAAATAAATTTAAAAATTTCAAATATGTGTAGAAAAAATTTGATAACGAATAAAAACAAAATGCACTCTTTCACAATATATGTTTTCTGTAAATTGCTCGTGTGCTTTAATTTCTTTAAAAAATAAAACATCAAGTAATGGTCCTGTTGATTAACCCTTTAAAACGCCATTTTTTTAGTCATATAATATTATTATAGAATACCATATTTTCTGTCATAGTATTATTATATTTTTATAGTCATAATATATTATATATATACATAACAAGTCATAGTATATTAGGAAATAATATCATATCATATTATTTCTAGTTATAGTATAATACATTCTAATCATAATATAGTCATAGTATTATAGTCATAGTATATGTAGTATTTCTAGCCATAGTATATAGTATATTTTCTAGTCATAATATACACCATATTTAATATTCAAAGTATATTAAAATATTTTTAGGATTAAGACTGGATTAAGGAAAGGGATTCATTTAACTTATTAAATAAATTTAATTTGATTAATTAATTCATTGTGTAAGTTAATAATTAAGTAGCAAATCAAGACAAACCAGTTAATGTGAGATACGGAACTGGAGCATTTAAGTTTCTGTCTTATTGAAAAAATTGTCACAACTTATACCAACCTACATATCTTTACACAAATATTGATGAATTTGGTGGGAAGCATACTTCCCACAGCTCAAGAAGGGGTTAAGACAGGAATTCGTAAAAGTTTTAATAAATTAAGAATCAACTAAAATATTCACTTTCTTCCTCAATGAATTGAGAGCATATTATCCCTCAAGAACCAGTTTTACTTCTCTTTAAAATTCAAAAGAATTAGTTTTTCAGTGATACCTATATTATTTCGACTCAATTTTGTTTCCTCTTATTTTAATAATTTTTTAATCAACAAACAGAATTCAATGATCAATGTCTTTATTATTATGATGTAATTCAAACTTATATCATTATTTCTTGACATTTTTTAATGGCGTGCTTTTGCCAATGTAGACGGAATTAAATGTCCTTCATTTTACATTAATTCTAAAGCTGAATTTTCATTCTTTTTTGATTGTCATTGTTTTTAGACAAATATTCTTCCTACAAACTGCGTATGTAAAAAAAAATTACTTTCTATTAATTCCTTTATTAAGTCCATTTCTTTTAAGTCAAACAATAATAAGACGGCTGAATCTGCTCTAAAATATTATTATTACGATATTTTGGATTAGATACTGGAATTTATTACCTACTATTTCCTTTATACAAAAAGCTGCGTGATTTTAAAATTGATAATGCACATTAAGATGCGTATCTTTTAAACTGTTATGCGTTTTCTTCACTATTTCCTTTTCAAAAATGTGTTTTTACTGACAGTATGAATAGATGAATTACATTTCCTTGTATACGATCTTATCTTGACTTTTGTTCTCTTGAAGTAATAATTAGTATTTTCCTCGAAGAATGAATTATATTTTCAATTTACCAATGTATGATCGACATGTAATGTATTTGTTATTTATCAACTGATCAAAAGTTAAATAACTAACTTCTCTGAGATTCACTTATAATCACTTTAAATATAGTTTTAATTAAAAATTTCGGCATACGTTGGTAAAATGAAAATATCATTTTTTCTAACAACACTATGGATATGTTTTAACTTAATGTCAGTTGAAATTATTTATTCTTTTTTCAATAAATGCAACACATTGCAAGCCAAGACTGTCTCTACGAACGTTTCTCATCTACCTCTAAAGCCACAGTAGCCCTTAATCGGTTCACTACTATCTGCTTTAGGTGTTTTTCAACATTATCAAGCTATTTAGTGGGTGGCCTTCAACTTCGTCGTTTTCTCTATGTTCTAGGGCCGCGGTGGCCTGGTGGTAAGGTCTCGGCTTCGGAGCCGGAGGGTTTCAGGTTCGAGACCCGATTCCACCGAAGAACCGTCGTGTAAGGGGGGTCTGTTGCGCGCTAAATCCGTCATGACCAAACGACCTCCCGCTGGTGTTGTGTGGAGAGGGGGGTGCCATCTCAGGTGTCGTCCTCGTCATTTGACCGCGGTTCAAAATGACGAGGTCCGTCCCAAAATAGCCCTAGTGTTGCTTCAAACAGGACGTTAATATAACTAAAATAATCTAAATTCTCTATGTTCTAAATAAGCTGTTTTTTTTTAGTAATAAATACATCATCATACCTAAATATATGATCCAATCGTCTCATATTGCATGCTTTTACTATTTTGACTACGTCGGATCACCATATTTTTTTTATAAATTTCGTCACTATATACAATTTTTCACGCTTTATTTTATTTAATTTGTCTGAAGAATTTCTTTCTTTTAAAAATCTCCAACATATTCTCTTTTTTTTTAAGTATCTAACATTAACTCCCGTAGAGAACAACAAATCTTATCAAAGTTTAAAAAAAATTTAAATTTGTTTTTATGCTGAATTATTTGATATCAATTGGTTCCTAAGTCCATACAAATATCTACTCTATTTTTATTTTATATCGATTTGGCAAATAGAAAAAAAAATTACTTAGCGTTACGTTCTCAAATTTACCAATCAAATTACTTAGAATCTGCCTGAAAGAAAATAAGCTGAATAATTCTTTCCATTTTACTCTTTGTTTTTTTTTTTCAATGGTGTTATACTATTTATTTGTTCTAGTAGCAAGTATCACTTTTTTCAAAATTTTACAACGCATGTTTTCTTTTTATTGTTTTTTAATATTCATAGCAATCCTTTGTAAAAATTTGAGATATTTCGTGTTGTTTGATTAGAGAGAAAAATCTTAATTTTTTAGAAAATTGAATTTGGAATTATTTTTATGATTTCACTTCCTTGTATTCACAATTCAAATCCAAAAATGAAAATCTACTTCCAGTTTTCAGGTCTCCTCAAATCCGGCAGGCAAATTATTGTAATTTAGTAAGTCGGTATTAGAACACAGTAACTCAATAATTCAACAAGCTATAGATATGAAATTTGGTATAGATATCTACCAGAATTTTAAACTTTGCACGAAGTCGAAAATAATGACAAAAATAATTAAATGTAAGTCAATTAATACTTTTAATACAAGTAAAATTTCATTAAAAATATAATAATTTTAATAAACCAGCAAGAGAATTCCTTACGAAACTTACCCGCCTACTCTAATAAATGAGCTTTTTTTACCATATCTATTTTCGAACAATAAATATCAAATAACTTATTAGAAAATGACATTTAACGATTAATCGCTCAATTGCAATTAATACATACACTCAAGAAAATTAAATGCGCATTTTAAATGCATTTCTTTCGGATTGATTAAAACAAAATATGACACAGTTCTACACGTGTAGTCACAAAAATCATTTGCCCAATTTCAGGTATTTAAGTAAATGCATTTTTTAATTATTGAGTTTGTATGCTTGTGAAAATAAAAAAAACGACATATAATCTATCTCCCTGATGCTTAGATGTTAAATCCGGTACCAATTTTTATTCATCTAGCTGTCTTCATTTTACGGTTACAGTCTAAACTCATATTCGAACACTCGGACAGGCTGACTTCCTCTTAATTGAATTCGTCCAAAATGTGTCAGAAATATACAAATTTGAGGTAGAAACCATACATCGCATTTCATCTGTCTAGCTCAAAACGTATCTGAGCCATTGGAATTTCGGGAATCCAAATATATGTGTTTCTATTGAATACAACCATGATGTCTGCAAGCTAATTTACAATTTTAAACCATGTTGAATCCACAGATATCGTTAAAGTCTGCCATCTGACTCTCCGACCCGCCACGAAGGCACACGGATTTAAACCATAAAAATGAATGACCGGACCGCCGCAACAGCAACACTGGCGGGAATTGTGGTTGAGTCCTAAGGCCCATCACCGGCCACAATAAGACCTTCCCCGAAGGAAGTACGTCCCGTCATCGATGGGAGGAGTCAGATCCCCCACCTATTTGTGTATCCTCCAGGGTGGCGAGATCCAACCACCATGGCGGAAGCATCTCATCCTCATTTCGAGGTGCCTCCCCGGATGTAAAATTGAGATAAAGGGAAAGATGTTTTAATCAATTTAAAATACTGTAATGAGGAAAAAGAGAAAGCAGATTTTTAAGAACACTTGAAACACCTTTGAGATAGTTGACGAGCTCTCCAAGTGCACATTCTTTGGTTTCTGGAATTTCGCGCAACTCATCAGTGCACTTCTTAATCACAAAATCAGGTAGGCTGTTGTTTGTAAAAGGGAGTACCCGTGTGTCTTTCACCGCTTCTTGATGCAGCTTGGAAGACATAGCTCTATATGAAGAAAAGAAAATCTAATTGTAATATCATATTATAATTTTGAAAAAAACATACATGAATTAGGTGATAACAATTTTTATTTGGAGGTTGTTGTTTCTTATGGCCCTTGCCATGGACAAGCCCGCTGTTACTAAGACAGCGATTTTAAGGCGGTGGAGGAACGTCTCTTGCTTTTTTTAGTAGCTCCAACCAGGGCCAACAGTAGGACTTCGCTTCGTACGCATCACTCATTCGCTTGCACAACTCCTTTTCACATTCACCTTTCACACATCTCACAGAAAGAACAACCATGCCCACACCGGGACTCGAACCCAGGGCGCCCAGATCACGTGGAAGACGCGCTACCCCTATGCCAGGACGCCGGCTTATCTGGAGGAAAATCTACTATAAAATACTACGAGAGGTGATCCAAAAAAGTTCACAAGCAGCAGCATTTTGAAAATAGAAATTGTAGATGGGAATATTGTTACCCAGAGTGGAGACAGATGGCGCTAGTTGTCTTTGACCGGACGTTCGAGCAGATAATGCTAGTACTGAGATCTGAAACAGCTAAAGTAATGGCAAGACGTCGAGAGAAGTGGTCTCACACAGAGGTGCGAGCCGTGATACGATTTCTATGGGCCAAGAATGTGTCCCCATCGAACATTCACAGACAAATCGCTGAAGTGTACGGGGGCGAAGCTATGAGTAGACAACAGGTGGCGAAATGGTGTCATTCTTTTGAAGCGGGCAGTGAGAGTGCTGGAAACGTTTAGATGGGAGTTCTGGAGCCACCCCTATTCAGCCCCGATTTGGATCCCATTGACTATTTCCTTTCCCCGGCATTGAAGAAACACTTATCTGAAACAAGGTTCATATCAGATGGTGATGTTCAAAAAGGTGCCGGGAACTGTCTCAATAGCGAGGGTCCTTATTATTGCCATGACGGGTTAAAACAAATTGGTCCAGCGGAGTGATAAATACCTCAACAGGTTTGATGATTATGTTAAGAAGTGACCGCCACAAATGTCTCTTAATTACCATCTGTATCCTGTGTCTATTGTTGATAAAGCATTTTTACTTTGCCTTGTAAACTTTTTTTTGGATCAATTTAATTCAAAGTAAATCCGAGATTAAATACAATATCGGATGATAATAGATTTTTATACTTACAATTTTATTAGTCTTCTATTTTTAAGAAAGAAATCGGCTAAATTTTCTTGCTTTTTAGCTTTGAAAAAAACTATTTCTTTTTTGTAAAATTTGCGATTGATTTTTTTAATAAAATGTTAAAATTATTAAGAGTGGGTTATCAATCATTGAATAACAAAAATTATATTATATTATTATTATTTTTACTTATATGGTTGAAATGTATCAACGTTTTTCTACTTAGTTTAAATATGATTATTTTACGAATCGCACATTAGTCTTAAAAATTAACCATTTCACAGCTATAACCTATATCGCACAGTTTGACGGCATTCTGAAAAATGATTGATTTTATGGAAAATTTGAGAAACAATAATACACGGCTTTGATTATTTTTATGAATACTGCGAAATTAGTAGATATTCAAATGAGATATGAAACAGCAACACCTTACTGAAATCCTTATAAAACAATAGGTCTGTGAAAAAATCAGTTAATACCCAAATGTGTGAATTCTGTGAAGAGGAAAATGATTTTCCAAATGTTTTTACACAAGTTCCCGAAAATTGACCTAGATAATAAACCTTGCTTTTTCAAGTTGCATCAGTTAAGTTGCAAATTCACGTATTCATTGTAATGTAATATCGGAGGCGCAAACAAAATTTGCAAATTATTTTACATTTAACTTGCAACGGATGCCTCATCAAATTATTCTAGCACTTTATAATGAAGAAATTATTTTCATTTTTAAACCCTCTGGAATAAACAATTCAACCTCAAGGACTATATAAAATAACTTAAAGCAATTAATAACAATATGCAAAAATTATTCCGATAAAAAATTTATTTTCATCACAGCAAATTGAAAAAATAATTTCACAATGCACTCAAAATAACAATCATGATAAAAATCGTATTCAAATAAATTTTAATTCTACTGCTATTTAAGGTTAAATAAATCTATTTCAAACTCATTAATCAATCCAGATAGATGATTGATTAATTTAACAAACCTCTTCAAAACGTTGGATCGACGATTTGGTGATAAGTTGATAGATCAATTTCCTTCATAAAATCTGATTTCACTGGGTTTCGATTGCTTTTCCTCGTTTGTCATGCTTAAAATCTCCTTTAAGATTTTCTTTTCATTTTTATGCAATAACCTCCATTTATCATTCAAATAAAAATGATTATTTTCGGAAAATAAGATTTTTATTTTTTGCGTTATGAAAAAAAGAAATTCTTCAATCTGTGCTTCCAAGTAACTCAACTAGTCAGTTTATATTTCAAGTAAACTGCAGTAAAAAAATGTCTTTATAAACCTTACTAAAATATTTAAAGCGCTCAAAAGTAGAATTTTCATAAATGTTTTGATTATAATTTTTTTATTACGTTAACTTACCTAGATGGCCTTTTCTTCTCTAGCTTTTGATTCAGGTTTCTTCTTTAAAGTATTCTATCAGATAATCCAGAGCAAAATAAAACAAATTTATTAATTTAAGGATACGGCGAATTGATTTATCACTACTATGATGGAAAATAATCATTTTTTGAATGCTGTTTGTTATTTCCTTACCGCTATAAGCAATTTTAAAATAATAATAAGTGAAAAAAAGTAAATAAATCAAGAAATAAATTTTTAAGTAAAATGCAACAATTAAAAGACAAGCCGATTTTTAAAATGTCGCCAAAAGGCAAAAATTAAAGAATAGTGGCAAACGATAAATTTAATTATGAATTTATTCGAAAATTTTATGATGTACGAATACTTTTGTGGCACGCTTTATAACTGATTTTTAGCATTTTCATTTTTATTTAAAAACCGTAATAAAATAAAATTGGATTTTTTCCCCAGACATCAAGAATTAACGTGGAGATGAAATAAAAACAAACCACCAGTTTTTATGTTTGAATTCAATTTATGGCTACAGCACGTTTTTTTTTTACATTTTAAAAGTTTAAGAACACTTTTCGGAGTTACTGTAGATAAAATAGTTTTACATTAGGTTTTGGCTTTATTAAAATAAAGAATTGACTTTCTTTGCAAGGGATTACTTTGAATCTAAAATCAGAGAATGCATCAGTATTTTACTGCGAAAAAATTAATAAGATGAAGAAAATTTTTTAAAAAGTAAATATGCAACAATTAAAAGACAAACCGATTTTTACAATGTCACCAAAAGGCAAAAATTAAAGAATAGTGGCAAACGATAAAAGTAAATTATATTTAGAAAAAAAAAGTAAAACTTTTGCGTAAGAATGTAAGATGCGTTTTTTTAAAAATATTGTCTAAAGTACCTTCTGCTACTTTATTCTTTCGTTGAAAAAAAGGGGAAAAAATTCATTATGTATTTTACTACATTAAATATTGGTTACAATATCGTGAAAAACATCTGTTTTATTAAAAAAATATTGAGAAATGATAAAATTTAGACATTAACGTTTCTATATAGTAAAAAAACTCTTACCTCAGAGAATACTACTTTGAAGATATTAGCTCATCAGACTAGCTGAAAGTATAATTTGAAATAAAGGAAACGAGTACAAGAATCGTAAGCTGAACATCAAGTATATGAAAATTACGTCGTTATTTTAATGAAAGTTTTGCAATTTCATTGTTTCGGTTGAAGAAACACGACAATTTATTCAAAGTACCACGTGGTAGGAAAGAGACTTTATTTCAAAAAGAAGAATTAGTGTTAATAAAGAGTTCGATTTAACATTTAAATATTCGGTATTCCATTTATCCACAACATTTTTCTTCCTTACTTTATACGAAATATACAGAAAGTATTGTAACTTTGAACTCAAGATTTTGACGAAACTGCCTGTTCTCCAAATCCGAAAAACGTTTTTTTTTTTATTTGTTTGCATTGCGTCGGTTTAAAAAAGCACTTTAAAAAATCTTTGAGCTAGATAGTGGCAATTTGGTATATGGAATTACGACAAAATTTTTAGATTTCTATCCAATTTGGAATGAAATTCATTTACAAGAAATTTCACCCTGCTGGCTATGCTCAATAAATACAAAACGCTAAGATTAGTGCTCAGTTTAGCATCTAAAATATAGATTGTTATAAAATTTTGAATTAAATAGGTTTAAAGTTTGACCGTCTGTCAAGTAGTACTTTCGCATTCATGTAAATAAACTCAATCCGTCATGAGCTCAGTCTTCAAATCGATGAAATTCGGCACGTTATCTTGTGTTTTCACCTGTAGTTTCGTTTCCAATTTTGATGTAATCACACAGATTACTCTGCCCGCTTATCTCCAACCCCCCCCCCCCGTAAACACACGGAAAAAACTGAATGACCGGACCACCACGACAGCAACACTAGTGGGAACTATGGTTGAGTCCTAAGGGCCCTACCGATCACGCGCACAACCCTTTCCTTGGGAAGTAAGTTGGAACTCTTTCCTTGGAAGTCATTGATGGGAGGTAGCACCCCCACCTCTTTCTGTACCGACCACGGCGGCAGAAGCCAACCATCATACCGGAAGTGTCTCGTCTCATTTTTGAGGTGCTTCCCCCCCCCCCCACGGGAGTAAATTTTAGTGTAAATCGGCTGACAGAATAGTTTCTCAAGATATATTTCTCGCGCTAAATTCTATAAAAACGCTATATTCACTCTATGATCGATATTTCGTAACTATCACTCACTAATGCGATGCAAGTTATTTGTAGCCATTTTCCTAATCTGCAATTTTATGTAGAGGAAAGAGGATGAGAATTTTATTGGAGTGTATTCGAAAAAGTTTCGAGAAAAGTACTTTCACTTGTCTTTTTTTATTAATGGATTTTGATACTATCTCAGCAAATTTGGACATATGAAAAAAAGTTACTGAATTAATATTTGTCAGCCTTAAGCATTTATTACTGAAGTGCACCCAATTCGCATGATAGTTTAATTTAGTTATATTCACAACCCGTTGTAAAGCAACACTAGGGCTATTTTGGGACGGACCTCGTAATTTTGAACCACGGTCAGATAACGAGGACGACACCTGAGCTGGCACCCCCCCCATATAACTTCCACTATCCAAACGAACCCCGGAAATTTCGTAACACTATCATTAACCAATGCATGTAAGAAACTCTCTAGCGTTAAAAGTTTATTAGAGAATATGCGAGAAAAGTTTGAGAAGATCACTTCCTCAGGTTTAAACATGGTATATAATAAAGAAAAGAAATAAAAATTTCAGTTTCAGTTTTGAAAAAAAAAAAAAATTAACATTTTTACAATGAATTCTCAATTCTAAAAATGAAATGTATTTTACCCTGCTTTATTTAACCTTTAATATCAGATGTTTCCATACTTTCATATAGGCAATAATCGTCCATTGGACATAACATTGATTGTGGTAGTACAATTTTTACACAAACAACGATCCCAGAATGCTGGAAAAACTTAAAATACATCAACAAAAACCTTACGTTTGAAGAAAAGAACTGGCCACTCGCTCTGATCTCAATACAACGCTCTCTTTCTTCTTATTTCCAGTATTTTCTGGCTTGATTTGGTTATATCGAAGTCCCGTTTGAAGCAACACTAGGGCTATTTTGGGACGGACCTCGTAATTTTGAACCACGGTCAGATAACGAGGACGACACCTGAGCTGGCACCCCCCCCCCTCCACACCACACCACACCAACGGGAGGACGTTTGGTCAGGACGGATTTAACGTGCAAGAGACCCCCTTACACGACGGTTCTTCGGTGGAATCGGATCACGAACCTGAAACCCTCAAGTTGCCATGACAAATTATGTTTCAAATTTATTTATTTATTATCTAATACGACAGAGTATACAATAAAACAGACCGCCAATTTCTCTGTTAGATAAGAAGAAAAAGGTTTTCATGAATGCTTTATGAATACTTCTATTCGATGATAAATTATGTTTCAAATTTATGTATTTATTATCTAATACGATAGAGTATACAATAAAACAGACCGCCAATTTCTCTGTTAGATAAAAAGAAAGAGATTTTCATGAATGCTTTATTTGCATTTTTTAGAAATTATCAACAGTGAATTAAACATTTTGTCTTATTGTCAAATTCTCTTATTTATGAACCAATTATAAAGTTCAAAGCAGTCGATGATTGATTGGAATTGATAGTAATTTTATCGACTGCAATTTTCGAATTAGTATCGCGCAAGTATTTCAAGTATTTCAAATCTTTCAAATTTCATTCTTTCAGTGCTAAAACATATTCATTTAAGCATAAGTGTTAGAGAGTTCTGTTCTTCTACTAATAATTCACATCTTAAAACTTAGCATTAAAACTTTAGTTACTCCATCTGTTAATGTAATTCAAAAAAAATGTTGTCAAATTATATCCAAGATTCTAATCTATTATAGTTCCTTTACACAAAATTATGCTTGTTAATCTTGAATTTAATTCATCTCAATAAAGCAAAAAAGCGCTGTCCTAGTTTGAATTCTGCATTTTAAAGATTTCAAATATTATATAAAGTTATTTTGCTTTATTAGCAATAATTCCAAAATATATTTGACAACAACAGATAACGAATCAAATTTCAGTCAAATAAAATACACACATAAAAACTTAACTGTTTAAAACTTAATACTTTTGTGTATATAATTTTCAGCTATAATTTTTGCCACAGTTTTCAGTAAAATTTCTTCGCAAATTATAATCCTAAAAGACTGCAATGTATTTAGTACTCAATGTAATCGTACTAAATGGATGGAAATTGTAAAAGGTAACTTAATACAGATTTTTTAATGAGTTCTCAACCAATGTTGAATATACTATGAAATATATATATATATATATATATATATATATATATATATATATATATATCCGAGATGGTAATCTCAATTTGAGTTAGATAACTGAAAGCTTTACGCAAAACACTTTCTACGTTTTTATAACAATTCAATCGCTTGAATGCTATAGCTTCTTATGCTACAATTTTTGAACGAACAAAACAACGACATATCAAAACGTTCTTGTATTAGAATTTAAAAAAATTATCACGATTTATGTATTTTATGGTTTATTTATTATGGATTGATTTGATAAGTTACTGGTTCCTTTTCCGTTGAATTAGTTCTAGATCTTGAACACAAAATCAATCTATGTCCACCTCATGTTAATATTACAGATATACCAACTGTCGTTACTTTCGTTTGGATTAGAATTCTCGGTCAATTTAAACTCTTCATCCTATTCTATAATGTTGAAATTAATTTCTCTCGTACACTATTTATTAAATCTAATTGCCATACTAACAAACACACAGTATTTTGCCTTTTGCCTCTACTACTAATAAACACGGCTTGTAGTTTTTTCAAAAGTTATTTCAAAGAATCAAAAGTTTCAGACGATATTCAAAAAAAAAATATTTTAAGAGAGTTATATTGCGAATATATATAGGATAATTTTGTACATTTTTTTCTTAATATCGTTTCATATTTTAAAATACCCTCCTTATATAAGTAATTATTCTGTTGAATACACTTTTAAATGCATCGATAAGTTTTTGAAACAAAAAAGATAGAAAAGAAAGCAAAGTTGGCATTGGCGAATGATAAATATTTGTTATTAATGCCATTCAATCTCTTTCGAAGAAGAAATTCTAATGTAAACTAAATTATTTATTTTTATAAATATAAACCCAAGAAAGCATGTTCAGACAAATCCATAGCACTATGAAATTCACACGCATTTTTTATGATTTGTGGAGTTTTTGTTTTCCGCTCAAATAAGGAGAGACTCATTACTCCTCAAAGAGCAAAAAAGTAATAAGAACAAAAGAATTAGAATTTTTTTTATAATGTATGGTGACCTTTGGATAAATTTCCGTTGTAATTCTAGAAGTGCAAACATTGAATTATTTGAAATGCTTCAAACTAATTAGAATAATATAAAACCGTTTTTTCTTTGGTATCTATAAGCTAGGAAAACATCTTTTTTTTTATTCAAGTAGCATAAAAAGAATAATTGGCTATTGGTGTAATGTTCTTTTCTACAGCCGTCTTATGATATATTTTTTTAAATATTAATTTAATGAATTCTGGCACATTAATTTTCTAGGGGGAAGGGAGTTTTATAAGCATATTTATTCTTATTTCTAAAAATCTATTTTGGAATATTATGAAGTAAATCTGAAGCTCACTTATGTTTATATTTTGAAGTTTTGCTTCTGAATTCTGTAGAAACTAGGGAATATTTCACATGAGTTCTAGATCGTGATAAATGATGAATGATTCTTAGGTATCTTTGAATTAAATTGCTAAAGCTAAATTTAATTTTTTCGAAGATAAGTATTTAGAATTTTTCCAAATTTTCAGAAGCATTATTTTTTGTTTAAAATGAATCTTAATACATTTTGTATTTTTTGTATTTTAACCGCCTTTTTTTTTGCTTGTTTTTTATATACTGATTGCAATATGCATTTTGAAACAAGAAAAGAATCTAAAGAAAATTTATCTTCCATTTGTTTTAGAACTAAACATTAAATATGGGTACCATTTATTAAGTGTACTACTTTTCCAATGCATTAATATGACTTTTATTATTAAAAAATAGTTTTTCAAGAACATTTAAGATAATTAATTTTGACGAATAAAGAATACTAAACATTGATAACAAGTAATACATATACTTAAATATGATAATAATAATATATATGTTCGAGTAAGATATCCAGTTACTAAACTTTTATTTTACAATTTTTGTCTTTCTACGCTTCATTGTACTTAATTAATCCAAGAATTTTCTTTAAAAAATCTCTCTCTCTCTTTTTTTTTTTTTTTTTTTTTTTTCATTCCACAGGAAAACTCCGAATGACTCAAAAATCAAATAACAGATACAATGCAATACAGGGAAGTTCGAATAAAATAAAAATAGTAATATAATTGAAAAGAATTTCTCTTGGGGGGGGAGGTTAGTCCTACTCGGTAAAATTCAAACCATTAAGTTCAAATAAAAGCCAATAATGGTTATTCATTATAATAAAACGATTTTTCGTGATATTTTCAGAGAATATGTATGGATATTGAAAACTATGTTTTGCTAGTGAAATAAGCACAGAAAAATAACTGCTTTTTTTCCCCTGGTAGATACTACTAGGAAATATTCTTTAATGCATGGTTGAATGGTTTTCACAATGTTTCTCAATGTATAATTTAATGGCGTTTTTTGTTTCTTACTGCCACTATTAAAATGAAATGACATCCGACAGTCACTTATTCATAAATTGTTTTACGAAACAGATTTGCATTGTTATCTGACCTTCAAGTTTGTGCATTGAACCTGAACATTATATTTAATCCAGTACATTATACATGAACATATTTGATCCAGTTATATTATCTATAGCTTTATATGGTACACGGTGTATTTATTATATGTGAATGCATTGTATAGCAATACTTAGTTTTTTAAGCCTTCAAAAGTTACTTGTATAAATTTATCAGTATTTTTTTTTTTTAATCTGATTACTTTGGCAATTGAAGATGTGGTTTTAGCAGAGCTGACCAATTGCATTGGCTCCATTAACTTCAAAGAACAAAAACTTTCAATGGATGAATTTCAGTTATTTTATATCTGAAGTTTAATGTCAGGATGAGTTAGCAATTGTTCGATTAGTTTTGCCATTAAATTCAAAAATGAAAGGTATTACCTTAAATATTCATCCAGTAGATGTTCCACTGTGGTTAAGTCGTCAAAAGGTGCTTTTAAAAATGTTTCAATAGGTTATTTTGCGAAATCTAATTTTTTTGGCAATTGCAGCTGTATCTTGAAATTTTAGCAGAACCGATCTATTGAATTGGTTCTATTAACTCCAAAGAACAAAAACTTTCAATGAATGATTTTCAGTTATTTTATATCTGAAATTTAATACCAAGATCAGTTGGTAGTTCCTTGATTAGTTTTGACATTAAATTAAAAAACGAATGGCATTACCTTAACTAATCACAGAGTAGATGTTCCAATGTGGATTATTTATGAAATCAACCTCATCGAGAACAATCAGTCTGTTCCGAAATATCTTACTTATTTCTTTTACTTCAGCATGCTTGAGATACATATTTTCGGTGCTTATTTTCTGTCAATTGAAATGAGATTAAACGCCGACAACTGGAAAGAAATGATAGCCTATTTTTGCGTCAATATCCTAACTTTCATCCTCTGGCATTCCCTGTTGTATAAAAAGAAAAATGTTCAACATCTCATTCATCAATTAAGAAGTCTTAACTTACGAATGAAGATGTATCCCAAAAAGCGACAAATCTATTTGTACAATTTTCTGATTATTTTAATTTATTTCTCATCCTACCTTCTAACCATAATACACTTGTATGAAGATGGATTTGATGAAAAACATGTAATGTATGAGTATGGAGCGAAAACATATAAATTGCGGGCTTTTTTTTTTCAAATTTTATGGACTTACGCTTACTACTCAATATATATGAAACACTGTGGTATTAGCAATGTGCGTTACACTTCGTCAATGTGGAATTTTGCTCTCCCAATACAACAACTACATAAAAAACCATCAAAATACCTGTTACATCAGAAATGAACATAAATGATCTCAGAAGCTACTTTACTCTAGTACAAAACATTTACCTCTTAAGAAACATTTTATCTTTTCCCTCCTTTATCACTTTATCCTGCAGTCTTATTTCTTTATATACAGTACACTCCCGATTATCCGCGGAATTGGGTGGCGCGGCCGCCGCGGATAACAAAAATCGCGGATAATCCGAAAAAAGCTAAAAACGGGTATAGCAAAAGGGAAAACAGTCATTCTAACTTTGAAAAATCGTTTTATGTACAATAAAACGTAAAATAAACAGAAGGAAATTGTGAGGGCGCTGCGGATGATTAGAACCAGAAAACGAAGTGAAGGGAAGAGGGTGGAGAAGGAGGACTGCGGGAGAGACGGGGCCGAGAGAAGGTGGTTGGATGTTCGAAATTTCTATGATGTTAACGTACTGAATTTTGTAAGAGTGTTCTTGTGTGTTATGTTTCGTCCTACATCAATTAAATGTTGTCAAAAAAATTTAAATATGATGCCATGCCAATTATTTTCGTTTACATTTATTTACTAAAAGGGCAGTCTTTGCCTTATTAATTTTTCTGATGAGAAATAAGAATTAAAAAAGCTCGGCAGCGCCGACAGAAATGTTTAACTAACGCTTAATATTTTAGCATATCATTCAAAACTAACCTAAAATGCATTTTGTGAATGAAAACAGAAATGTTCTTTGTACTTACGAAAGGCGTCAAGGATACACAGAAAAATTAATAAATATATACTGTTTTAATACTGTAATGTATTATGTAATTACAAAAGCATAACTATAACACCTTTGCACCTATACCTTTTTTGAAGAGATCAGTCATTTGTGTTTGCTTCTTGTTTTCGAAGCATTTTCTCTTGATCCGAGATGGCATTTTTCGTAGAATAAGTTTCTCGGCCAAATTCGCGTCGTCTTGTTCTTCCAAATAGATTCTGAGAAGGCCTGGGATATTTTTGCTATAAATAAGCATGATGTTAGCAAATTTAACGTTTCGCTCAGTTTTGTGAGCATTTTAATTTTCTTTGCTTTACGCTTATACAAAAAAAAAAAAAAAAGAACCTTTGTGCGGCAGGCCCGGATAATCGGGAGTCTACTGTACTTTTATTGTACATTCCTTAATGAAACTTTCAGTTGCAACCGAGTATTATATTGAATTTTCGAGTAACATTTCTACTGGAGTCATTAGTCTATGTGCCTTAACAGCGTACAGTTCAATGATTACTGAAAATATGATCGATATAAAAACTACTGTTGAAACATTACTTGATAAGTATCAGTTCGATGATTTTTATGGAAAATCAGCTATCAGAATTTTTAAAAGGATTGAGAAGAAATATGTTGTGTATTTTTCAGCTTATGGCATGATCGAACTGAAAAGAAGCTTTCTGATTTCTGCTTTTGGAGTGCTTTTTACGTGCGGAATATTGATATCCGGAATGTAGTGTAAATTGTGTAGCTGGTATCTTATTATTTCACTTGCAATAGGCATAACGCTGTAAACCTTGATCCATCACAGATTTAATAAAAGATTCTCTAATTTATAGTCATTTCATATAAAAAATATTTCCCTTTTTTTATTTTTGATGCATACTTGGTTTATAATTTTAATAAATTTTTAGGTAATTTAAGAACATTTTTAATCTTTTCAATACAGAAAATATTTCAACTTCTAGCATCGTTTTCAACTCTGATTATTGAAAAGAAATACATCAATAAAAAAAATTACACTGGTGCAAATTCTAATGATAAATCATTCGAGCTGTAGACGGAATTCTTTAACTCGCCTCCTTAATTCTTAACCACTTATTAACCCTCAATTCGCCTGTAGCATAAATAGTTACTACTACCTAAATTTTTCATAAGAAAATATTATAAAATTATAAATAAGATAATTGAATGCTTAGCTATTTGATTGAGCTGCAATAATAATCCAACATACGATAATTTTATCGTTTAATGTGTAATATAAAGTCAAAAGTAGTCAATAAACTTGCCACCGCCTATTCAAATTTTGAATAATTATTTTACAACATCAAATCAAGAGTTTTTCATTAAGTTTCAAATCGTCGAATTTTTTTTCAGAAATAGAATAATTTCCTATTCTATTTTTTATGTCTAAAATAATTTCACATTTAATTTCAATTTTCATATTTGATTATTTTTATATTTAACAATAAAAATATTATATATTTAATTCATTACCGTCTTATTGAATTTATTCTATTCAAATTCAAATTTAATTTTTGAATTTCATAAAAAAAAAGCTGTTGGTGCCGTAGACATGTGTTGTTATTGTCTCTTATGCCACTTGCCACGTACAAGCCCGCTGTTACGAAGACAGAGATTTGAAGCTGGTGAAGAAGCGTCTCTTCTTTTTATAGTAGCACCAACTAGGGCCAAGAGTACGACTTTGCTACTCACACATCATTCATTCGCTTGCACAACCCCTTTTCACAGGAGGGCACATTCACACATAGAACAACGGAAGAACAACCATGCCCCAACCGGAACTCGAACCCAGGACGCCCCGAACACGGGTAAAACGCGCTACCCCTATGCCAGGACGCCGTCAGACTTTTTTTTTTTTTTTTCAAATATCCTCATTAATAATCACACGAATATTTAGACCTCATTTTTTACTTATTTATATACTGATAATAAGCTAAATATTATCAGTATTACTATCTAATAATTTCTTTTTAATTTGCTTCTCAACATAAGGGCTTTATTGAGATTATATTAGATTTCACCAGTTTTATTTTGATACAGTGCATCAGTTCGTCTAGTCGTCCAATCGAAATAAATTTCAAAATTTAGTCTAATTAAACATTTAAATTCCAATCAAAGAAATTCCAAGGCTTTTTACCACAAAAATTCAATCAATTCTAATTGAAATGCAAAACTACGTTTGAATATTATACTCTTATTTTTAATCACTTTACATTGCAAAAAAGAATAGAATATTTCGAATGAACAACATTGTATTAATTATTTTCAAACCAATAATTTGAATCAAGCGAATTTTCTCATAATCATTGAATATATTTTAATTTAATATGATATATATTATAGCTAATTTGAATCTCAAAGCATCAAAAATGGATAAAACACCAAATATTATTTTAGAACCAAACTGAATAGTTCTAAAACTTGTTTTGAATGAGTCTTTTTCTATTGAACGTTATGTCGGATTTACACTCGGCCAGTTATAAGACAGGCAATAGGTAGCGCATGCGTAAAAAGGCTGAAAAATACTGTTTGGTCGATGGCCCGTAATTGTACTGGCGGGACAACAACATGCCGCTGTATTGCATTTTTGTGTTACGGCGCATGCGTTTGGCGTTTTTTTTTTTTTTTTTTTGGCATGAAAAAATTGATAACTTATCATAGATTAATTCTGACATTTTTTGTTCTTTGTTCTTTCTGATGCGAGGGTTGCTTTTGTTTTTTTCCATTTTATTGGACATTTTTTTTCTGTAGCTTTCCAAATTTAGGTGTGACGATCTTTTATTTACATGTCTCTTTGTGTCAATATTCATCATTTTAATACGATACGCAGTGAAAAAGAAAAAAGAAATTCCGGGACGCCAAAACGGCAATTTATAACCAACATGGAATGTCTGAATCTATCTTATGGAAATATGACAAAAATACATCAGTCTCTTACTGCGCATGCCCCCTATTAGCCGTCTTATAACTGGTCGAGTGTAAACCCGGCATAATGGACGAATAAAAAAATCCCCTCTGAAAGTTGAAGTTTTGAAGGAATGTTAATTATCAAACTAAATTTAAATAAATATTTTATTTTAATTAAAGTCAGTGCCAAATTTAATTAAAAAAAAACTTCTTCAAAACTTCTTCAAAAAATATAAAACCAAACAAACTAAATACTTTTAATGTTCATTTTCCTATTATTTTCATTAATATATATATATAAAGCGCAAAGAGATATGCGGGTTTTTTTTTCTTTTGCAAACGCATAAAATTCTTGGAATTAAAATTAGATATCACATTTTGACAAAAAAAAAATTATATCATATCTTGCAGTTAATATTTAAACCAGTCGTAGAGATAACAAAAGCATTTCTCAAAAAGAGTTGTAGGATTGCCTTGAACTTAAGCTAAATAATTTCTGGAGGAATTATTTCAATGCAGCCATAAACATAAATTAAATACTAAATTTTTTGCCTTAAAAGTATAATCAGTCATTACAGTTTTAGAACAAACGTGGTAACGATGGCAACGGAACCATTAAGTAATGAATTAAAAAAAATTAATTTGGAGAATTGTATTTTATTTATTAAATTTTAATTTCTTTTTTAATTTAAGAATGGGTTTTGATCATAAATATCAATGAATGATAAAAATATTCACAGTCAACAATTTAATGACTTTCTTTAAAAGTCAAAAATCCGAAATACAGAACTCGAATGAATCCAGAATTACATATTTTTATTTTGTAGTTTATTTCCAAAAGCAAAATGACTATCGATTTATTAATATAAGATTATCGATTTTTCCAAAGGCTTTTTTCTTCATTTACTGTCTTTTAAAATATGTTGTGACAGTGATCGATTCATATATTTTCGATTCAATTTTCATTTCCGTATTTTTAGTAAGGCGAAACCGATCAATTGTGGAGAAAATCAAATTTCGGAGATTGTCTTTTATTGAAGAGAAAAGAAAAAAAATAGGATGTTTCATTTATATTAAGTAGAAATATGACATCCAAAATCAATAATATGATTAAAACTTTAAAGCGTTTGGTTCTAAAATATCTAATCACTTATTCATGAAAGTGAAAACGAAAAAAGTAGATGGATCACTTGCTACTCTTTTATATCAACTTTGATACAATATTGCAAAATGAATTGACTTCATTTTTTTAAGAATAAATAAACTTCCTATTACATATTTCAGAAAGATCAAAAGTGATTAAAAAATTATATTATCAATTTTATTTTTTGCAAGGAAATCTTCTTTATATGACAAAAAATATTTTGTCGTAGGTCCGAGAAGTATATGTCTAAAAGTGAGAATATATAGAAGAAAAACTATGAAACTTTTTCCAAAATGGCAAACATTTTAAAAATATTTGTTCTGCCTTAAGTTTGAAGTTCCTAAAAGAAAAACTAGAAAAGGATAAAATTATTACGATAAAATGCTTATGATATTCTTTTGAAAGTACAGTTTTTCTGTTTTTTTGAAAGTATGAGATAATAAGATATATATTCATTTAAGAAAACGATAAATATATTTCCAAGTGCGTCGTTCAATAAATAATCTTCATTCTAATGCATTATTAAATCAGATTATTTCGGCGCAGGCAAAATTTTCTTTTGCACCAGAAGCTGGAACAAATTTATCTGCATAGGAAATATTTTTAAAAAAATCATAGAAAAAGTATACTGGGTAGAAGAAAAATTAACTGGAATCTTTTCTTAACTCATATAGATTCATTCTTTTTCTATAAACATGTCTAAGTATCCTAAGTACAGACTTAATTTTGATGTCTCTCTTTGGATTATATATGAAGTATACGCAATGAAAAGAAATACGAATTCATGTTGCTACAGATTTTTCACTTATTTGTCACTTATTAATGTTACGGAGTTGCTTTGTTTCGGTATTTATAACACAATAGCTGTTATTATAAGCGGAACCAGAGATATTTTTCACATAACAGTCAGCTATGTTTTAATATTTATCTTTTTTTTCCTTTCATGGCTGTCACTGCTGATTCAAAGAAAAAAGCTTTTTAAAATAATTTGTTCGCTCAGAAATTTGGATTCTTGGAATAAAGATGACCAAAATATACATCCAAAGTATACAATGAAAATTCTATTGATGCTTATTTACTTAACACCATTTATTTTTACTTTATTGCATATTTACTTTACTCCCGAAAATGGTTTGGAATTCGACATGAAATTTTACTTTTATGGACATGAAAGTTATAAAACTAATAAAAACTATTTCTTATGGTTTATATTTATGTATACATTTTATGTACCATACATTAGACAGCCTTTAACGAACGTGTTTTCTTTTTGTGTTTTTCTGAACCATTGCGGAAACCTGCTGTCACAATATAACAAAGATTTAACAAAGGCAAGCCTTCATTTAAGTTCTAATGACAACACTTGCATATTGCAACGTTATTTTGAGATTATCCAGATTATTCGTCGTTTGAAGACTGCATTATCAGTGCCACTGTTTATAACACTGTGTAATGGTTTTTTAATTTTTTATATTGGTCTCATATTTAGATTAAGGCTTGATGATAACCGATTCTCTACTTTTACAATCGATTTTGCTGCTAAGGTCTTAACTGGAACATTGATGCTGTCTTTGCTTCCATTGTACTGCTCCAGAATTGCGGAATGTATGGAAGAAATAAAAGCAACAGCCGAGGATTTCATTGATAGGAATGGATATTGTAGTTCTTACGAGAAAAACGCTCTTTTTCTTCTACACAGAATAGAAAGAAAGAAAGTTATTCATATGTCGGCTTGTGGTATAATTGATCTGAAGAAAAGTTTCTTGCTTTCCGCTTTTGGAACTGCTTTCACTTATGGAATGTTAGTATACGTCCTCATGTGAATTCCAGTACTAAGAATGCGGACCTTTGAAATGTTTCAGAAACAGAAATTTATTTAATAACATATTTACCAATTTTTCCAATTTAGAAAATAAAAGTAAATCAATTTCATATAGAACACAGTGGCTTTTCTTCTTCGTATTTCTTTTACTAATGCAAACATTTCTCTACTGAAATTTTATAATATGCAGGGTAATTCAAAATGAATATAGCGATTATAAACAGCTATAACTATTTAATGAAAAGGAATGTATCGATTAACACAGAATGTAGACGGAACTTCAAAATTTCTTATGCCCAAAATAATTGAAGAACTCAAAGTACGCTTTTGTAATGCTCTCGCGTCGGTGACTGCAGACATGCTTCAGAATGTGTGGCATGAAATGGACTACAGTCTAGATATTGTCCGTGTGAACAAGGGAAGTCACATAGAACATCTATGACGTATGTATACAAAATTTTTGAAGTTCTGTCTACATTGTGTGTTAATCTTATTGATAAATTCTTTTTCGTTAAATAGTTAGAGCTTTTAATAACATTTTGAATTACCCATTATTTTGCAATTTGCAGTTTAGAAATTAAAAGTAAATGTATTTCATACAGAACACAGTGGATTAGAAATTAAAAGTAAATGTATTTCATACAGAACACAGTGGATTTTTTTTCTTCCTATGCAAACGTTTCTCTACTGAATTTATCCATGAAGAAAGTATATTGCAATTAGTTAAAAAATCCCACTTCGGAATTTTAAAAGTGGCAACATTTTGCTTATGGAATACCATTCTATATTATCATGCGATGTTTTATTTTTAAGAGTCGGATAGCTAAAGTGTTTCAATGTCAGGAAACTGTATTGGAATATTTTTTCGTATTTATAGATTATAACACAAAAGTAAATCTAGGTCATGCAGGAACATCATGACATATTTCTTCGGGCAAAACTTTCAATATTGAAAATTGTCCTTTAAGGAAAAGATCGTAATCTTCAAAAGAAATTTGTATTCCGACATTTAATTTTTAAACAAGAAACAATATTTCGAAAGTCTGTTTCAACTGAGTTTATAGACGAACAGTTTTAAACGGCTCAATCAAACGGGTTGTAATTTGTCATATTTCCCTGAACTAAAATGAAAACTGAATAAGTGCTTCGAGGTCAAAGGCAGTAATAGAAGGTAAGTTGTGGAGATATGATCAAATGCTAAGACAAGAGAGTCATTCAACATTTTTAAGAACATATTCTGATATTTACCCTATACAGATGATTGCTTTTAGTTTAGTTTAGTTTAGTTTTGTTATACTAATGTCCCGTTTTAAAGCAACACTAAGGCTATTTTGGGACGGATCTCGTAATTTTGAACCGAGGTCAGATGACGAGGCGAACTTCCCCCCTCTCCAAACTTCTGCACCACACCAGCGAGAGGACGTTTGGCCCCGACGGATTTAGCGTGCATCAAACCGGCTTAAACGACAGTTCTTCGGTGGATTCGGGTCTCAGACCTGAAGCCCTCCGGTTTCGAAGCCGAGACATTACCACCAAGCTACCACGGCTCTATACAGATGTTTACAGATAAGGATTATAATTACATTGAAAACATGCACATTGTAATTGCGAAGGTTAAAAAAAAGGGATAGTAAAATAAGTGTAATAAAAGAAATCATTAAATATTTCAGTTCAGTATTAAATAATATATGCATGTTGAAAAACATTCAGCCGTATTGTTGCTTTGTATCATAACTGTAATAAATATGGACGTGGATTAATATTTATCATTATACAGTGGAAAAAATCATGGTTTTATTTGTAGTACAGAAAAAGTAATAAACTGCCTTTATATATTTTTTCAAAAGACTGAAACAGTTTCGAATCTCGGTTTAAAGGTATGATAAGCCTGGTTTTGTAAAAAAAAAAAAAAAAAAAAAAAGTTGTCCTTTTTTTTTTTTGTAGCATATTTTGATGTAACTAGTCGATATCAGAAAAAAACCGTTTCTTCCTTCTTATTGATAATAACAACTTTTTTTATCAAGTAGCGATAAAATTTGCTAATTATTTCATTTTGGAAACCTAAAAGCACTTTTGTGCAAATTGTAAAAAAGAAAAGTTTAAAATATATAAAAAAAAATATGTACAGCATTAATATTTGCAATAATTTTTTTTATAAATTAATAGAATAGAAATTTACATTCAATGTTTTGAATCTAATGAAGTTAAAATTTTAAAATAACATATTTAATTGTTAAAAATATATTAAGTAAAATGGTTCTCTAAAAAATTGCGATATTCAATGAAATGCGTAGATTTAAAGAATTTTAATCATGCATTAATTCTTATATATTGCAAAGATTATGTATTATTTACCTAACTGCAATGATGAAATCCATAATGTAACATATAGAAAATATTTTCTTTCTAAAGCGAAAAAATAATTTTGAAATCATTGCTATGAAGTGAATTTATCAAAACCTATCATAGAAAAACTATTTTTTTTTCACTTAATGCGACAAAAGAAAATCCTCGATTAATAGAAGTTTCATATATTAATCTCTGCAAATAATTAAAAAAAACCATCTTTGTGTTGATGATCTAAAGGACAGATCATTAACATATTTGGTACAAGAGTATTTTGGAAGAAAGAAATGTGCACTACGGAGCCATGTTTTGAAATTTTAATTGCAATTAAAAAATTAAATAAGCTTTAACAAAATTTTAAACTTTTTCCTTAATAACTCCTGAAATAATATCATGAAGAAAATTACACCACTTTAGATTCAAAAAGTCATCTTTTTAATGAAGCTAATATAATTGCAGATTTTTCTAACGAGTTTTGACATTTTTTAAATACATTTTATCCAACAAATGCAAAAAAACAAACAAATTGATTTAATAAAATTGTTTCTATTGTTTCTACAAATATTTAATTCCCAACTTTTATGAATTTTGATGCTTCTAAATATATTTTTTATGAAATACAGGCAACAATAGCTTTCATTATTGCAATAAAATTTAAACTTTCTGCAAAAATAAAAAAAACTCGGAAAAATACTTATCTCCAAGAAAATATTTAATAACAATTGTTTCTTCTACAGTCGAATATGTGGTAATGAAGATAATGGTTTCATATTGTTTTGAGAAATCAATATAAATTTTTACTTTAATTTTCGAGAAATATGTTGTGGAATATATTAATGGAACACTCTAAAAATATTGAGTAACATATCTGATGTTACTCAATATTTTTATTGCAATATTTATTGCAAGCTTTCATTATTGCAATAAAATGTAATCTTTTTGTAAAAATAAAAGAAGCTCGAAAAATACTTATCTCCAAGAAAATATTTAATAACAATTGTTTCTTCTACAGTCGAAGATGTGGTAATGAAGATAATGGTTTCATATTGTTTTGAGAAATCAATATAAATGTTTACTTTGATTTTCGAGAAATATGTTGTGGAATATATTAATGGAACACTCTAAAAATATTGAGTAACATATCTGATGTTACTCAATATTTTTATTGCAATATTTATTGCAAGCTTTCATTATTGCAATAAAATGTAATCTTTTTGTAAAAATAAAAGAAGCTCGAAAAATACTTATCTCCAAGAAAATATTTAATAACAATTGTTTCTTCTACAGTCGAAGATGTGGTAATGAAGATAATGGTTTCATATTGTTTTGAGAAATCAATATAAATGTGTACTTTGATTTTCAAGAAATATGTTGTGGAATATATTAATGGAGAACTTTAAAAATATTGAGTAACATATCTGATGACTTCGTTGACTGTTTTTTCGAAGAAGATACATCAATCAGCGCCTAAAGTCCTCGATCGTGGTTGATTGTACTAAAATATTCAAAGCTTCATAACTCAGTCACATTTGATTGCAGAAGATTGAAACATTTTTTTATTTAAAATTTATAGGTTGCGGAATAGGATGCATTCATGTTACGAATACTCTTTAACTGTATTAGTGTTATTAAATCTCTTTAACTGTATGAGAGGACCATTCTTTCTATTAAACCATTTCGCAACATTTGTTTTGTACTTCCTTATGTTGCTGACTCGAGAACACTATAAGCGTGGAGATTGTGATTGCTGTATCGTATTTATTTCTTTTTGTATTCTATCAACTTACATGTATACCTAATTTTATTAAAATCTATGTAATATTTCTGAAGATTTTGAACCAAAAGTGATAATTCTCTTACTTTTGAAAATAAATGCATATGAATTCAATAAAATGCAAAACAGAAAGTTTTATGATAAAGATTTATAAATTTCAATGGAAGATATTATTATTTAATACTAGCAACCTTTGGCGACCAGCCGGTTCGCCAATCTTAATGCTTGTTAAAATTTTAATAATTAACTATTTTATGTAATTCTTTCTTTAATAGCTTCTTCATTAAAATATTTTAAAACTTCAAATTTCAATTCAGTCAGAATATTATAAAGGCCTGCAGTCATAACGTAATCTGTATCTGTATCTCTCCAATTTTCTGTTAGCTCCCGTAGAATTTATGCTTTAAATTAAAGTGGAAATGATTAATCTGCAATTAATATAATAATGTTTTTTACTGAAATAAAGCATTTTTTGAATAATATGATTGCTGAAAACAGTGTCATTGAGCAATTAAACCTTATGGGCACTAAAGAATATCTTTCTTAATTTATGTAATATCTCAAGAATTTGTCAACAAAATTTTTTCAGATTCATTTTGAGCAGGTATATTAATTAACAATGTTTAATTTTAAATGCATCAAACACTAAGAAAATAAACAGAATCGTTTAAAATAATCGGTCGAAAACAGGTTAAAAAAATTACTTAAAAAAAGATGAACTTAAACTAACATAAATACAATTTAATTACAAAAGCATACAACTAACCTAAAAATAATTAAAATCGAGTCCGCTTCCGTTGAAATGTAAACAATCAGAATACAATGCGCATGCGTGAATTTTTCTACGCCAGTTGGGGTAACGCTATGTAGATTAGAAATTTCTAATTTCCTTTAATCTGTTTTATTTTAATTCAAAAGTACTTCAGATTGAATCTGAAAGATCGATTAATTAACAATGTTTAATTTTAAATGCATAAAACATTAAGAAAATAAACAGAATCGTTTGAAATAATCGGCCGAAAAATGTTAACCCTAGCCTCAACTCTGTTGGGAGAAAAAAATAACTGAAGCCTTACTCATTTGGTGGTGGGGAAAATAAAAGAATTTTTTGGCGGGAAAGTTATTTTTTAATTAATAATTAAAATTCTAATTAAAATTTCAAAAAAAGGGACCCCAGGTGCACATTCCCGACCTCCAAGTTATACACGTACCAAATTCGGTAGATGTAGGTCAAATGGTCTTTTCTGTAGAGCACGAACACACACACACATTGAGCTTTATATATAAGTATAGATGGGAATTTGCTTATGAATTAAAATCAGTGCATTTCTTTATATTCCAAGACAAATTCAGCAACATTCATTTTAATCGGAAATAAATCGTGAAAAGACAAGATTCGGTCTACTAATCCAAATAACCACAAAGCAATAATCGACTAAATAAATATCTATCAATGTACAGTTTATTCTGATTTGGTAATTTATTCATGTTGGCACTGTCACTATTCGCAGGTATCGATGTGCTTTCGACTGATCCAAATAACTATAAAATCAATATCTATTAACCGCTTAACTGTTTTGCCCGAGTGCCACACGTGCATCGATTTATCAAATTTTGATAGTTGTAAGCAAAAAATAAATATATAAATAAACCATTCATAATGATCAGTTGCTCGAACTTATCTTATTGACTTATCTATGTATTCGAAGTAATTCAATATTAAAATGACTTCGAATACATAGATAAATCAAGTATTCAATGGATTTCAATATGATTCAAAATAAGAAATTATTCTTAAAATAAAAGGTGTCATCTTTTTAGATAGTAAAGAAAATAAATCAGTTAAAGGGTTAATATGCAGTTTATTTTGACATGGCAATTTATTCATCTTAATAAAGCCACTTTCGTAGAAATCTATGTGCTTCCATTAGCTGCCAAGATGTTCTGTATAAAGTTATTCAAATCCTCTACTATTATTTCTTTTGTTTCACTGAGAAACATCGCACTTTCTGCTCCATTATCGTCTTTGTATGTAACAGATAGTGATAGAAATGAAGTACGCATTAAGGAAAATTCACGTGACGAAGATGTGGTTAAGTGATGCTTAAATTCCAAATTATATTTTCAAATCTTCTTATTATAAAAACAATATTCATAAAAGTACATACTCTATCTATAATAAAAGAAATGTAATGGGTGTAAAATAGGAAGCGCTTTCTATCTATTCATTTCTGTAGTTTGCTCATATTAGTAAAATCACACTTGCAGCTGTTTAAAAAAAAGCCCAACAACAGCCATCTGCAGAAAGAAAAATCTGTAATAATATTATAATAAAATGGATAACCACGCAAATTTTTGATTCTATGATCAAAGGCATTCGCATAGAACAATTATTAAATCCGAGGACGAAAATTTAAGTTCCCGTATTCCATAAGTTTAAGTTTTAAATGTTTCTTTTACATCATTGTTTACAAAGAATTAATAGTCATTTGCAATCAATGTAATTATTTTTAATTATCCTGTGTGATATTCATTTGAAAATCTTTAATCTGTTTTAATTTAAATGTGGGGTATATCTTGGGCAGTACATCCCGCTTTATAGCAACACTATGGCTATTTTGGGACGGATCTCGTAATTTTGAACAGCAGTCAGATGATGAGGACGACACCTGAGCTGGCACTCCTCTCTTCACATCACGCCACACCAGTTTGAGCGCTTTTGGCTATGACGGATTGAAAGTGCAACAGACCCCCTTACATGACGTTTCTTCGGTGGAATCTGGTCACGAACATGCAACCCTACGACTCGAGGCCAAGACCTTACCACCAGGCCGCCGGAGCCCATATGTCCCTGAATGTCGCTTTAAAACAAATAATTAGTATAGAGAACATTAAAATAATTCATATAATTAGATTTCACATTAAAGAAAGAATTGCTGCAGAATTTCTCTTCTTGAATCTCAGAATTCATAAAATATTTTCCAATAATAATAATAATAATATGTCCTAATTTAAAGAATAGTAGCAACTATCAGTATAATCAGTATAATACTATCAGTATCAGTATATTTTCCATTTTTTATCAGCATATACAATGACAAAGTGATGATACCTTTCAAAAACTGTCACGAGAATCCTGGTTTATTTTAGACACTTTGTTCTGGCATCACACCCTGACACCCAGTATATTTATAGTATTCAAATTCGAAACTCAAAAATTCTATCATTTTATTTTATTCAGTAATTTTTATGTGTTAAAAAATCATTTGTCATTTTATAGAAAGATACACGAGCCTACTGAATTTCACACTGCCATCTTTCTGCGAATTCGCTAACTAAAGAAACTATACATCTGTTTATAAACAACAGATGGCACCACGTACAAACACCAGTTCACACTGATTCAATTACGGTTATTTGATATTATAGTGAAATTATTTTGCAATGTTCAGTTCTGTTAGAACTTTTAATACGGTTGAGTAATCGTTCATTTTATTATAATATATTAACTCAATTCGTTCATAATTAATTAAATGAATATTATTTCTTTTGATATTTCAATTAAAAACATAGTTACTTTTTATGCATCAATTTTAAGAATAAAAAATATTCGTGCGCATACAAATTTATATTTAGAATAATAATCCATCTTCCATTTTCCACTAAGACTTAATGCTAGATTAATAATTTGTTTTAAATAAAAAAAATTATGTATACACCCAAACGTTTGACATGTAAGGCATTAAAAATTGAATATCCCCTGCTTTTAAAGATGGGCGGAACTTCAACAAAAATATTTATGTGAAACTAAAAAAAAATATTAAAATATTATTGCAATTTCATTCATGGCCTAAAATAAATAAATAAAATATGTGTGCAACCTTATAATAAATGGTAAAATAAAGTGACATATTTTAGCACTTTGAGGCCTTAGAAAATCGAGACTTTTACGTTCATTTCACATTTCAGTGCATTTTTAAGTTAATACATGTTAAGGATTTATTTTCTGTCGTTTTTTATTTCATTAATTTTAAGAAAATGAATGCTTTCATTTACTTCTTAATATTATTACTTAATTACTTCCTTAAATAATTAAGAAAATAAGTAATGATTATATTCTTAAGAAAATATTTTTTATTTACTTAAGATTATTACCTGTTTATTATTACTTAAGACTGCACTGTATTCACGTTGATGGAAAATATCATTAATGCAAAATGTGGAACTTATAAATATTTTAACAGCTATGTTAATGTAGGTAATCTTTTTAGAATCTAATAAAGCATGCTTTAAAAAATTTTAATATAGTCTTGACGTTTCAATATAATTTATATTAATATAATTATATTTACTATAATTTTAATTAATATAATTTATATTTTTTGCACATGTATTTATTTAACAACTAGAAAATAAAGTTTTTAATCGGCATGCTTGTTATCCTTCTCAGCCTAGAGGTCCTAGATGACTCCCTAGTCGAAAATTCATACTGAAAGGTAGAAAGTAAAAAAATAATTAAGGAATATCATGCAGCAAATTAAGAAAAATGTTTTACAAGCATTTTTTTGGTGCGAAACAGTAATTCTTTTATTTGAAAATTTTTAGGATATCTTTTTTCTCGTGATTTTAATATATTTCTTTAGAAATTGTACAATAAATAGTTCTATTCCTTTTCCGGTAGAATCAATTACAAGGAATCTGGCATCCCTAAACAAATAAAAATGTTATACTCTTTTTATCAATATATGCTCTTTTTATCTTACATATTCAGAAGCTTAGCCAAAAGTAATTAAAAAAATATAAATAAAAAATTGAAATCTACTGTCGCAAATTTCAAATTATCAAGTGAGAACATTATTTTTTTAAAGTCAAGTGGTATCAATCCGACAAAATAAAAGATTGGAGAGGATTTTAGAAATACACTAGTCCTGCAAACATCTCTATTTTACAATTTTATAGAGGATAATCATCTAAAAAATTTTCTCGAAGCCAGAATTTTTTTTCCGTGAGAAACTAGTTTAAACCGGTTTGAAACAATCATGTGACTCTCAGATTACGCATGCGTCGATATTTAGAAAAACGACGGTTTTGTTATCCCAAATTCGTTCGAGCTCCAAACCCTTTGTTGAAATCATTTTTTATTAACATAAAAATACATTTACAGTTAGAGTTAAACATTTGATGCAAATTAATATATATTCTGAATATGGAATAAGAAGGGTGAGAATTAGTGTTTATTATGAGAGACTGATGAAGAACTGACAGTCTCCATTATTGCAGAAGCCCTTAATTGTTATTGTGGACTTAGGCGAACGAATAAAATCATCTAATAGTGAAACTAGCTACGAATCGGATCTCTATATCTATGATCTATATTACTTATGAGAAAATGTAGGAATACGTAACCCTACAGTGGTCAAAAGAAATCACGGACATTATACTTTATGATTTGAAAAAGTTAAAAGGTACTTCTCTCTTTCTTCAACAAAATTCCAATTTTAAAATTAAGGTTTATGATTTCAACTAAGATAGAAATTCCAAAAACTTGAGTTGTGAAACATTTTATTTTATATTCATTCTCTTGTGCATTCGCGATCATGAATGCACACGCATCTTTGCTTTAACTACATAAATGTGTGTCCCCACTTCTGGTCCTCGGCTTTTCTGGGTCAACGGTCTGTGGCGGACTGGTATGCGCGGGGATAGAACCTGGGACCTCGTGGTTCGCAGTCCAGTAACATGACCACGATATAAAAGCAATTGCCCGGGTAGCGTAGCTGTTAACTGGCTTATAAGCTATTCACCATAGACTCTCCCTCCAGTGAGTCGGAGGTGAGACGAACGATATGGCTGTTGAGTGGTGATGTATTAGCTGTTGATTCTAATGCGCCTATACCCATTTGAGTAGCGCCAAGCGTTATGACGAGCGTGTGTGTGTGAGTGGTTGCTGTTGCTGCGTCAAGTGAGACTGACGCCTTTGGGTTGCTGCGTCAAGTGAGTCTAACGACTTTTGCTGCGGGCAGATGGCGCCACAACAGCTGTACGAAGGTTGCAGGTTCATTGTCCGAGGTCACGAAAGTGGCGAATTGGTATGAGCGAGGATAAAACCTGGGACCTTGTGGTTCGCAGTTCAGTAACATGACCACGACACAAAAGCAATTGCCCGAGTATCGTAGCTGTTAACTGGCTTATAAGCTATTCACCATAGTTCTAATGGACTAGTATGATTTCTTCAGACAGCTGGAGGGTAAGCCACAATGACAACTACAACTATTCAGTGGCAGTATAGATGGATATTGTCGTGCAAAGGCCGCATAACATATGAATTCATAACGGTACAAAAAATTATAAAAAGAATGCTTCATCCAATAATGGTACAAATTATATCAGTACATTTCTGAATACTTCTATAGATTCAGAAGGATGCAAGACAGAACATGTATATGTGAGGAAATAGGCTCGTTATAGAACTTATATAACAGAATCTGTCGAACTCAGTAAAATTAGAAGAAAACTCATTAAGAATTGTGATAATTTTAGCAAAAATTTACAATACACTGAAAATTTAAAAACATTTAAAAAATGATAGAAAAGATTTCTAGTCTTTTACCAACAGTATGAAGATTTTTTTGAATTTCTGTTGGCCGTTGTTTTCTTATGCAAACGTTGGATAATTAATGAGTAAAACAGCCAATCACAATAATTTCCCTTTACACGGCTTATTTCTGTGGTAACGGGGTGATCCAATCGAAATCCTCCATAGCCATCGGGCTCCAGAACTTGCAGATCCTGTCACCAAGGCTTTTGGAGGACTCTAATCTTTTGCACTAGCACTGTATGCATAGACACGACGACGACAACAACGGGAGTGACTGGCTGCAATTAAAAAAAAAAAAACTTCATAAATGTGTTATGGCTCAGAATCATAATACGTTCGACATCAAAAACATTTTTTTTTTTTTTTTTTTTGCAAAAATTATATTTAATAATAAATATCTTTGTCGTCACAAAAATTACATCTTGATCATCATTATTAAAGGATTCGAATCTAACAACTTTCAAAACAAATTTATGGAGGATGTAAACGCATACATTTAAAATCATTTCTTTTTATTTATTAGCAGATGTTAGATCATCGTGCAAGGCAGACCTCATTCAGTAAATTCTACGACTTTTACGACTTCTTCATTTGGCTTATTAATAAGGTTTTCGTTTTCGTGATTCGAAGATTTTGAATATATTAGTCGAATCCATTGAAGATTCGTCACCTGTTTGAATGTGGTAATATCACATATATCTTTTGTCGAAATCAAAGGCCGTGGTGGCCTGGTGGTAAGGTCTCGGCTCGTGAGGCGTAGGGTTTCAGGTTCGAGACCCGCTTCTACCGAAGAACCAGCGTGTAAGAGGGTCTGTTGCACGTTAAATCCGTCAGGGACAAACGCCCTCTCGCTGGTGTGGTGAGGTGTGGAGAGGGGGGTGCCAGCTCAGGTGTTGTCCTCGTCATCTGACCGCGGTTCTAAATGACGAGGTCCGTCCCAAAATAGCCCTAGTGTTGCTTTACAACAGGACGTTAATATAATTGAACTAAACTTGTCGAAATTCAAATGTCCTCAGATTTAACACTTAACACCACATTTCTGTCTCTAATGCTCAATATCACTTTTGCGGTTTGATAGAGATGTAGGTAAATTTATTAAAAAAAAGGAACAAAGAAAAATTATACTGTAATCATTTACAAAGAAACATACAAATGATGAAATATAAATGCATAAAACATTAAAAAATCAACGTGAGTAGTATACCCCAAAATTTCCCCCATACTGTCTAAATAATGTATTATCCCATTGAACATTATCATTCAATAGTTACAAAATATTAACCTTTGATTTAGTAACTTTACTGAATCTATCATGGCATCTTTGGCGATTAATCCCTGGTATTCATTTTGATTTGGTTATATTAACGTCCCGTTTGAAACAACACTAGGGCTATTTGGGACGGACCTCGTCATTTTGAATCGCGGTCAGATGACGAGGACGCCACCTGAGCTGACACTCCCCTCTCCACACCAGCGGGAGGACGTTTGGTCAGGACGGATTTAACGTGCAACAGACCCCCTTACACGACGGTTCTTCGGATGAATCGGGTCACGAACCTGACACCCTCTGGTTCCGAAGCCGAGACCTTACCACCAGGCCACCGCGACCCCCTGGTATTCGTTAATAGTATCCGAAAATCGCATCTGTGTTTTAGATGCGTTTTGTCACAACGATTGAATTTTTTGGCATAAAATGACACTTGTAGTTCCAAAATCACATACCAATTTTGATACATGTAAGTCGGTGCGACTTTGAGATATTGCTTTTATATGTTTATAAAATTACAAACCAATAGACGGTTAATCCTTTGTTGGATGTCGCTCAAAATGTGACAGGTGTCTATAGATTTTAATTCTGAGTATCTTATTTTATCTATCCAGCTCTCTTTCTTATACCAAATTTCGTATCGTATACCAAATTTCATCTACCTAGATCAAAGCATTTTTGAATTATCTTTGTCACAGACAGGCAGATGGATATTTTCCAAAAATGTGTTTTTCGAATTCAGACATGATTCGTCAAAATCGTGAGTTCGAATTTTTTGACGATTACTATATTTTCGCTACTACGTATACGGAAAAGTAAAAATATTAAAAACCCGAATGAAAAATATCTGGAATAAAAAGAAAATTGGAAGAATGAACATGATAGCGTACAGTGCGAGTGAAAAAGCAAAGCAATTATATAAAGAATGAGGTACTAAAAGAGGATTAAGGAACTGTAATATATATATATATATATATATATATATATATATATATATATATATATATATATATATATATATATATATATATATATATATATATATATATATATATATATATATATATGTAATGATATTTTACACTTTTAATTTTAATTTAATTAATTTTCAAGATTTTATCTTAATTTAGCCCATAGTGACTTCATTCTAAAAATATTCTCTTATTTCGTGATCCAATTCCACTTTCTCTACTTAATTAATTCAGGAGAAGCTTTATAAAATTGTTTAGTCAGCTAAACGCCGATACTTTCACACGCTCAGCGTGAAGGGGTAAAAATGTCCAGTAAGCACCTTCTTTCTTAAAAGATCCCTGTGTTTCCCTTACATGTGATTGATATGTGTCAGAAATCCCTATCAGAATCTTAATAAGATATTAGCACTGTGAAGAAATATTTTCCCTATCAAAATCTAAGGTTATATAAGGCGAGGGATAATTTATTTCGGCCCTTTTTTTCCCCACTTCGGCTTTTGTACTGCGCTGCGGCGGACGTCTTGTCCGCGTCTCTGCTTGTAAATAATTATGCTTTCCCGATGGATATTCAAAAGAATTTAAAAAGATAAAAAGTCTCTTCACTACTGGTCACAACTACATTCTCCTTCACATAAAATAATGTTACATATTAAAAAGTCGACAGGATGCGAATTTGTTACATATATATATATATAATATACTATATATAATAATTATAATATACTATAAATAAAATGTGCAGATTGCACTGTAAAAGGAATATGATTTGTCTAAATCGAATAATTCTAAATCGAATATGTTTCTTATTTTATATGATGAATTATTAAGAGCTCTATTATACCAAAATATCCTTATATTTGCGTGGTGCGGAATTTTGATGAATAACGTTTAACTCAGATGTTTCGTCTTCATAAATCTCGTCTCATATCATGAAAACCTTTTGTTTGATATCAATACATGATGTTGAACTAAATAAACTAAATCTTGAAATACAGTTAGACAGTAAAGATGACCCGGTATCATTTATAAACTTTCACACTATAATTAAGTGTTCGATTTAATATGCAATATTCATATAAATAATATGCTTTTTTTGTAAACTAGCATCTCCATATTCCAATGCGGAAACTGTACGTCCAGATTACCGCGGATTTCTTAGAACGTCTTAGAGGGTTCCGGGCTATTTAACACGCTAATCGGGAAGTATGAAGATTCAAATTGTCGTAATTGATTTCAAATAGCCTTTAGAAGGAAGAAATTAACAGCATTTACTGTTTATTTTCAAAAATAATTTCAAGGAATGGAGCCTGGCTGAGAAAATTAATTTATTAGAGATTTAAAAATGTTTTCATTTAATTTCTGGTATTTTGAAATAGGATTTAATAACAGCAGTAAGATTAAATGATATAGTATTCAAAATATAATTCAGCAGGTTTATTACTTTAAAATAAATGTTATTTTTTATTTCCCATATTCGTTTTTTTAAATCGTATTTTATTTTTCATTTCGAATTTAAATTTCAAAAGCGAATTTCCTTTTGAATTTTTATTAATCATTTCAAATAGGAAAATAGTAATTTCTAAAGCTAGTTAATAATAATATTATTAGATAGTAATTTTAGAATAGACTATATTTATAAACTCAAGCATAAAAAGTTGCTTGCTTTTAAAGTTTGATTTATTTAAAAGACAACCATTCACACTAAACTTCTACTAAAATACAAAATATCGGTTTTGGATGAATTACTTTTATGTTCTAAACACTATATACTTTTCTTTGTTTTATATGGCAAAAGTTGCTGGTTTTTAAAGTTTGATTTATTTAAAAGAACATTTTAATGATAAATTATTATAAATATTCACACTAAACTTCTACTAAAATGCAAAATATCGGTTTTGGATGAATTACTTTATTTTCAAAACACTAAATAGTTTTATTTGTTTTATATGGCAATATAAGCAAAAAAAAATGTTTAATTAAATGTGTAAAATATTTTCTCATTTAATTAAATTAAACTAAATTTCTGATTAGTAAAAATTAATCACATCATGCATAGGAAATATCATTGTACCTTGCACATAATGTATCTTGGTGATAATTCTTATCTCTGCATGGACTGTCATCTTATAACAAACAGTAGAGCTAACCCAACCATGCTCATAAATAATTAGCAGGAATTTGTTATTGTTTACCATTCCAGTCTCGTTCGTAAATACAACAATGAAATTGTTTTTTATGCAAAAAGTGCCATTTAAAAAATTATTATTTATTATTTAAAAATTGCAATTATTCCAATTTTCGATATATTTCAACTTCAGATATATTATTTGATTAGTAAAACCTATTATTTACATGTTCAGAAATAACCTATTAAGTTATCTTATATTAGAATTACGGATTACAAACTATAGATTAGAAACATGCTGGGATAAAATCCTTCTACGAAAAATCTATTTATTTTTTGTATGTGAGCACAATATCCTCCTCCCTCCTAAAAAAATGCAACGCATTAGACGTATGAAATTTGGTATATAAGTTTATCATCAGAATAGAAATTATATTTCAAATTTTAGATCCAATTTATTTATAATCTGGCAATCTGTTTGTCTATACATTCGCGTGTACAGTGCATGATCTTGTGTCCAAACATGCATAAAATTTTAGATTTAATTTCTCTAAATGAAGTTATCCAAAATATATATTAGGTTTTCTCTCATTAATCTACGTAGCACAAAAAGCGTCATGCTACACTACAAGAACCTGCATCCGAGATTAAACCCTCTAAGAGCGCTAGGGCAATGCAGGTCTCATGAGTCCCCTTTCCCTCTCACAAAATTCCTTTATAAGATATTTTTTATAGATTTTTAATTCACTATATAAGTATTTTTAAGCAAATTCTGATAAAATGACAAAGCATTTCACAACGAGTTCTTCGAAAAGAGTTGATTTCAGTTGCAGTGATGTGACTTATACCAATTTAGAAGCCCGCTAACAGTTACCTGTCAGCGATTTAAACCGAGTGAGCGTCTCTTGTTTTTACAGTAGCAGCAACTACGGCCAAGAGTACGACTTAGTTACGCACGCATCACAACCCTTTTTACATGGCTGACTTCATTTGCGCATTTCATTCACTCATCCACAAATCGTAATTTAGACCTGAATCAGAGAACGATCACCTCTGGATCAATACCACCCAGTGGTATTACTCTGTACTTGTGACCAATACAGATTTATACGTGTGCCAGCCGCCACACACACGGAGAGTCTACGGCCTGTGCAGTTCGAACTCACAACCTAAGAGATGCGAGCCCAACGCCCTACCAACCAGGTTATGCCAGCCATGCTGATTTCAGTACTTCGTATATATATAAAAAAATCATTTTTAAAGTAATGGGAAAAGGAAAGTTTTGAATGCAATCTTAAATTACACTATTTATAATAAAATACTATTTAATTCTATTTAATTTTAATACAATTTAATTATAAAATCGGACATTTTAAAATTATAAAGCAGCATATTTTTCCCGAATTTTTAAAGAATATAATATTAAATTTCAAAAAGATATATTAAGAGCATTAGAATATTTTTTAACAATTAAACGGCACTTAATAATTTGAATACGTTTGAGACGATGGCCATAGTAAATTAAATGTAAGGAAAAAATTAATGTACTCGAGCACTTATAAAATTGCCTGTTTGATAATCTGGCCGGCTCTTTTGTATTATCTTAGACATATGTACACGTTGGAACATTCTTGATAGGAATTGAGAATTATAAGAGATAAAGAACAAAGCAATCCATATTATGTGAGTAAAACGGGCAAAATCAAACAGAGAATACTACCAATGCTTTTAGCTATTACTTACAATCATAATAAAATTATAATAATTATTAGTAAAACATATTGAAACTTCTATAGCATTTATTATTTCATAAAATGCCATGAGTACAATTCTTGCTCTTAAAAAGAAGCGACTTTACTTTCTTTCGCAACTTACCGACTTATAATTAGCAATTAGTTATTTACGGAAAAACTCTATTTCAAACATACAATTTCTTTTCTTCCTTATTCTTTAAATTCTAAAATATCGATACTGTTTTTATTCCAATGTTATCGCTCCGATCTGTATTTAAATTTAAAAAGAGTATGCATTGATTAAAATCGATTAAAATGTATTTTTTTTTTCTTTTGGCTTCAGTTTTATGATGAGAACTGCCTTAAAAAAAGAATTCGATTCATTAAAAAGAAACTCCGAAGAAAAAAATTGTATTTATTAGAATAATAATTTATTGACATATATTTCATTTTTTTCCAAAGTATTAAAATCAATTTTATCCTTAATTATATTATTTATATATCTTTTATGATCGAACTATTGCTATTACATCGTTTACGATTTATTTATTGATTTTATGATGGTATGTCTTAATAATAATATAGAATGACTGAGCAAAATCATTGTAAATGCCATCGCGCTAGGATTGTTACCTTTTTAAAATTTTGTGCCTCATAAATAAGAATAAACTTTTATGAATCATCATAAAAATTTTATCAATTAAAATTCGATGTTTCCTGAATTTGTGATTATAATCCCAAAATTAAAGTAAGATTTGAATTTGCCAGCCTTCGTGCAGAAAGGTAAAATCCGTTTGACAACTGATAATTTGGAGTTACTACAAATGGAACCTTACACGATAGAACAACGTGTTTTGATTGTTGAATCATATTTCAAAAACAATAAAAGTCTAGCTGCCGCAGTCCAAAAATTTGAGAACTGGCCCACTAGATCATGTGATTTAACACCATTAGATTACTTTTTATGGGGTAAATTGAAGTGAAAAGTCTATACCAACAAGCCAACAGGCATGCGTGCATTGAAGGAGGAAATTCAACGTTGCATCAACGAAATTCTGCCACATTTAAGAAAATTGGTCATGGATAAATTCTACAAAAGAGTGCGTATGTGCCAGCAAAGATGTGAAGGTCATTTGCCGTATGTGTTATCCCATACATAACCCTATCCTGTATACTTTACGATTCAATAAAAATATAACAATTTAAAGGAAAGAAACTGTTTTTTATTTAATTCAAATCTTGCATTAACACGTTGTTCTATAGTGTAAAGCTACGTTTTTACTAACCCTAAACTATCAGCTGTCATACGGTTTTTTATTAATAGGGTTGCCAATACTTTACTGCATGATTGGTGGCAAATTCTAATCTTGCGTTAACTTTGGGGCACTCTATAGTTATAAATATGCCTAATTATTTATAAATGTATCCACATTCACATACGGATACATTAGGACATTAAAAATTTCTACAGAGTAAAGAGTAATCCAAAATGTTTTTGTCTGAATTATTCATTGTTGTTGATCATTCACTTGAAAAACACTTTAAAGCATTAAGAATCTTTATCTGATTCGACTTTTATAAAATTAAACGAACAGATTTTCAGAATTTCAGCCGAGTTATTGAATAAAGAGATTACAAAAAATACAGAGCAAAATCTAAAAGTATGTAAATAAATGTATAAAAAGCAGATATAACGAAAAAAAAAGCAAAACCAACATATTTCATAATAGCGTTTTCAAATTTTTCTTCGGGCTGATTCATTTATGCTGATCAAATTAAATTCATTATATTCTATGCACAAAAAAAATGTATCTCTTAATTAATCTTTCTTCAGATATGAAGTGAAACAAAATTGGATTTAGGGTATTTAATCAAAATTCAGGGAACTTGATCCTGACAATGTAGTTAATTAAAAACGTTTGATAACTTTAAGGACTTTGAAACCAGCAAAACAAGGCCAAAATATGAAATTTCGTTTTTAATTTTTTATCTTCGAAATATATACTTATATAGAAATAAAATGGCATTAAAAATGTTTTGTCAAATATAATGAATAATTAATAGGTTCGGGTATAATTGGTTGTACGTATATTTTAATGACTTTTCCTCAAAATGATGGGTTTTTTTTAAATTTTAAATGAATCTGATATTTTCCATGTGTTTAAGTTTTTCATGAAATTAAATAAAAATTACAGAATGTCTTATGATGTATTAAAATAAATATTGATATACATGTTGCATTTCCGATTCCTTTTAATTAGTCAAAAGTCAAAATTTAAACGAAAATTCAATAATAATGTGAAATAATCTTTCAAAAAAACATTGATTTTAATAAAATAGTTAAATAATAACCAGCGTTGTTCCAAATATATTTATATATGATAATAATGAACATTTCAGTGAAAAAAAACTAAAAATTAACATTTTTTTATTTTTTAAATAATGCAAATAATTTATTTAGTTTAAAATAGTTTTTAAGATACCTAAAGTACTTATACTCTCATAAACATGTGTGTGAAATTTTTAAACTTTGAATCAATAATTTGTAAAAAAAAAACCTAAGAGAGTCCACAATCCACTTAATGAAGCGAAATAAAATTTAAAAGCGCTTTATGATTGATCTGACATTACATAATAATGAATTGATAGGTCAATCATTTTAAATCGCTTTTTTTACGTATACCATACAGCGACTTTCTCTAAATAATTTAGAAACTTTCACATAAAACTATGCAGAAATTGGTGTGAAAGTTGTACCGTGTTGAAAGCATTTCGCCGTTAACAACATAATTGTTTATGACAAATCCCAAATTCCAAACAGGTGATTATATGATCATAAAGGGGGGATTTCAGAACGTCTTCCGAAGGAAGTGCTTGTTACCGTCATGCATGGGTGGCGAATTGAGCAACAAGAAGCAGTTTGAAAGTGGGGGATTCTTTTTTTTCTACAGCGCCCAAGCGGGTATATAAGGCTTGGGAACAAATACATTTGCATCTTAAAATCAGCAGTAGTAAGACCTTCTAAGGAATCGAAGGTCCTCGAAGGTATTCAAATTTATTTTATTGCTTATGTTTCCCAATTAATTCTGCTTTTTGATATTATGATATGGTATTTCTAAGAAAAACTGTAAAATAAAACTTTTTAGTTCAGTTTTAGTTAAGTATTATTAAAATGGATTCTAATCAGAATTATTTATGAATTCATAGGGTTTGAATTGTTTTAAAAGTTTGACTATTAATTCTAATTTATTAAATAATAATAAATTCGAATTTCATGCAAGATTTTTTTTTACATTCGAAATAAGTTAAATGTATTTGATTACTTATCGATTTAATGTACTTTTAATATTTTATTCTATGAAATTGAATTGTAAATCAGAATTTAAGTCTGAAGCAAGTACAAAAGAAGTGCACTAATCATTCACTAAGATGAAAATGACGATATTATATTTCAAATCTTAACATATCAATTTTTGCAATAAGCGCATTATTAAGGCTTTGTTTCAAAATGAATCTAAATTTGCATCCCTGTAATTTTAATATTTTGTTGAAATTTGCGCAGCGAATTCCAGAGTTTCAAAATTGAATTGGTTCGACGCAGAACATATCACATGACTATGTATTGAATCCATTACTTCAATTGAGATTAAAATTGTCTTATGGACTTTTTAAATAACTAAAATTCCTCTAAAAACATTATCTAAGAAGTGCTCTTTCATAAATATTTGGTTCCTTCTATAGTTGTGCATTTTTTAATTGAGAACTTCAAATGAATTATATTATTGCTTCAAAAAATGGTTAAATTAATTAAATAATATAATCATAACTGTTTTTCTTATCTGTTAATTGCAAACGAATACCGGTTTCTAAAGAAATCATCTGCATCTTTTTGTAGATCATGCTTTCAATGTACGAATATTTAATATTTTAGGATTTTCAATAATATGGATAGTCTCCACTTAAAATTTGATTTTATAAAATTATAGCTTATGATTATTTCATGTTTATTTCAATACATGGTTTAGTTAAAATCTACTGGATTAAATTTGTGCGTTTTTAATAATAATTTTAAAAACTGCATCCATGTTCCAATTTTCAGGCAATTGTAAAATCGACACAAAATATAAATAATTACTTCATAATCAAAATTTTTGTGCATAAATTACGGGAAACCGAGATGATAATCAACCTTTTATAATTTTTAGTTTTAATGGCTTATATTTTCTAAATTTATTTTTAAAAATTAATTTAAATAATGAAAATTCGACTTAAATATTTCAGTTAATAATGTAACATAATTAAAGTAAAAATGAATTTCTTTAAAACAGAAAGTTGTAAGATATCAAGTTGTATATAAACAAGATTCACGAAAGAATATTTTACGAATTGTTTAAATTACCGTTACATAGCATATTCTAATTCTTCTAATTTTTATAGACAAAACCGATCTTATACTATGCTAAATTATTTAAAGCATGAAGTTTTATATACTTTTAAAGCTTAAAAAAGAAGGTTAACTGTAATTTCGATGCTAAAGTATCAAATGTAGATGTATCCAAAATAATTGTACCAATTATGAATGGCTAAGATTTTTCTTGTAAGAAGCGACAGGAGGAAAAATTTTAACGCAATGCAGAAGAATTTTATTATATGAATTTTTTTGATCGTACAAGCAACATGGAAGCTGTACGTCATTTCATTACCATGCAGGGGTGAATTTCCGATTAGATAGACTAGGCAGCTGCCTAGGGTCACAGAATTGAAGAGCAGCTGCATGCACATCGATTAAAAAATGATATTAACCTAGTTGTCAAATATGTAAATTTGTAAAATATGCAATTTTTTAATTACATGATACTAATATTTCAGTATATGTACAAATTGAATTATTAAAATTATTAATGTTATAAGTAATTATTTTTATAACTTATTGGCATATCATTCATTTATTGGTGCAAAACCTTGTTAGCCGACGTCATGGCATAGGGGTAGCGCATCTTCCAAGTGATCTGGGCGTCCCGGGTTCGAGTCCCTGTTTGGGCATGGTTGTTCTATCTGTGAGATGCATGAATGTGCTCTCCTGTAAAAAGGGGTTGTGCAAGCGAATGAGTGATGATGAGTAGTCAAGTCGTACTCTTGGCCCAAGTTGGCTCTACGATAAAATCAAAAGGCGCTCCCTCGCCAGCTTAAATCGCTGTCTTCGTAACAGCGGGCTTGTCCATGGCAAGTGCCATAAGGAACAACAACAAAATCTTGTTAAATAATCATGTTTAATGTTATATTTGGAATTTATTATTTCTTTATAATCTTTCGCAATAATGAAATACTTATATTTGTAAGTTAGGGAATCATTAATAATTATATTAATTTTTCAGGAGTTTTGTTACTTTTTAAAAATAATCTTAAAATGAATAAATAAATAAAAATCATATATATATATATATATATATATATTGACAGAGTTAATAGAATAAAAAAAGTGTTGAAATATAAAATTAAGTTTACCAATTATCAAAAGAAGGGATTCTTAAAAATTGTCTAGGCCGCAAAATGTTTAATCCACCACTGTGGACATATCAATAGACTCACATAAAGCTTTACGTGAGAAAGAGAAAACACGTCGAGAACTAATAAAGTTTTGCAAACAAAGCTTAACGCGCTTTCTTTAGTAGAGCGGTAAAATTTTACTTCCTGTTGTTGTTTCTAAGGAAGTTGCAGCCATTAATAATCGGCGCAAATGTCTTGAATAAATACTTATAATTATAGTGATTAAAGTAATGGATATGCTAAAACCTGATAATTGCCTGCAATGTCTAACCGACTGTAATATATCTTATAAATATTTTTTAGATCTAACTAATTCCTGAGTTTGTCATTTTTCCAGATGAAGTTCAATATGAAGCTCTGTTTCGTAGTATTTGTAATGGCTGTAATGTGCGTAGAAGCGGAACCGGAACCTGGACAGTAAGTTTCATTTTTTTTTTTTCTAATTGTGAAATAGTTTATTAAATATATGTCAATTGAAAAAAACTATAAAAATTATAAATATTACAAAATAGTGGTATTTGTAATTTAAAAACTTAATTAGGTCAAAGCGACATATACTAAACAATTGCTCAATTTTATAGAAATTTCAAATTTTAAAAAATGAGAATCCCAAATGTCTTTATTGTTTAAATTGAATCTATTTAATAATAAATATAATTGTAAACTAGCAAATAAGGAATTATATTGTGACAGTAAAATAATTTTTACAGAAAAAATTTGATTATTAATTCTAATATAAATTATTTCAAGCATTATTAAACATTTTTAAACAATTAAATTTTTTTTGATAATGTTGATTTTTTACATTTAGTCATATGTGCTACTCTTTAATTTTAATATTTCTAATAAGAAAAAAAAAACCTATTTTATGTTCTGTTTAGAATACTCGATTCGTTCTTATTTTAATGCTTCAATTGTTTATTCTATTTCAAAACCTAAGCAAGCTATTCTGTATGCTTCCCGATTTCGTTTTTTATTAAATTTAATTCCAGTACCATAAATATGAAATGAATTTATCATTTATGCATTTCATTATTATCATTAATATCATTTTTATTTTATCGAATTCTTATCTTTTTTATTTTATCGAATTCTTATCCTTTTTATTTTATCGAATTCTTATCTTTTTTATTTTATCGAATTCTTATCCTTTTTATTTTATCGAATTCTTATCTTTTTTATTTTATCGAATTCTTATCTTTTTTATTTTATCGAATTCTTATCTTTTTTATTTTATCGAATTCTTATCCTTTTTATTTTATCGAATTCTTATCTTTTTTTATTTTATCGAATTCTTATCCTTTTTATTTTATCGAATTCTTATCTTTTTAATTTATCGAATTCTTATCTTTTTTATTTTATTTAAAATCTGTTATATTTTTATCAATTCAATTTTAATATGAACTGAAACATAATTTAATTATATTACACGCTTTCCATATAATGAGCATTTCACTATGTTAATATCAAATATTCTTATATATCGCAGTTTTTAAATAAAGTGCTTTTATAGTGTTATTGAAGAATTGAATGAACCATAGACTAAAATTCCAAATGTTTGTATTAAGTACAGGATCTCTTACAGTTTCCTTTAAATAAAACAAAAATAATTTAAACATGAAAAAGAGAAAATTACTGTTTTGAGTGTTGTATTTAAGCTGGAGAACTTTCTAACATTTGAAATTTACAAATTAAACAAATTTCTTCAAAAAAATTACTTTTTGTAAAAAAAAATTAAAATATGAAATTTATGAAAAAGTGAATTCTATACTAGAAAATTTGAAAGTAAGCTTAAATTTTGTAAAATATCTGTTAAATTTTTTAAAAAATGCAAATCACTAAAAAAAGTGGAATTTAATATGGAAAACAAAAACTAAAAGAGAATAAAAACTAATTTTTTTTTTAATTTTATCAATCAAATTATTTTATCATTATATTTTTGTGAATATTTTTTTATAATTTAAATACAATATTAATATTTGAATCCTTTTTCCAAATTTCAGCTCTGATGAAAAGAATGTGGTAGTTCTTAAAGATGAGACTGAGCATCATCATCATCACCACCACCACCATCATCATCACCACGCTCATGAACATGGACACGAACATGGGCATAAACATGAACATGGACACGAGCACAAACACGATCATGATCACAAACATGGCCATGAACACAAACACGAACATGGGCATAAACATGACCATGACCACAAACATTTACATGGCCACAAACATGAGCATGGTCATAAACACGAACACGCACACAATCATGGCCATGCTCATTCACATGCTCATGATCATAAGCACGATCACGGACACAAACATTCCCATGATCATAAGCATAATCATGCCCATAAACATGGACATGACCATAAACATAATCATGGACATAAACACAGCCATGGGCATAAACACGGTCATGATCATAAACATGCTCACGAGCATAATCATGGTCATAATCATAACCATGGCCACAATCACGGGCATGCTCATAAACATGGTCATGGACATAGTCACGGCCATGGTCACAAGCATGAGCATGGACATGGACATGAGCACGGACATCAACATGGGCATGGACATAACCACGCTCATGGTCATAAGCACGAACACGGTCATAAACACGGACACGAACATGAACATGGTCATCAACACGGGCATGGACATCAGCACGGTCACCAGCATGGTCATTCCCATCAACATGGGCATGGGCATAACCACGGCCATGAGCACAATCATGGGCATTCTCACAACCACGGTCATGGACACAATCATGGGCATTCTCATAACCACGGTCATGGGCACAATCATGGGCATTCACACAACCACGGTCATGGACATAATCATGCTCACAAACATGGACATGGTCATAATCATGGGCATGAACACGGTCATGGACACGCCTCTGCTCATGCTCACGCTCTTCCTGTTGAACTTCACGGTCACGAATTTGCAGTTGAGGCCAAATCCGAAATCGAAGTCAAACCACATTCAGTTTTGGTGGAGAAAGCCAGTGGAATCGGAAAGCACTTTCCTGGACTCAGCACGGAAGCCAAGTTTGAGCCTTTATTTGCCAGAACTCCAGGATTTCTTGAAAACCCCATCTTTGCAAAACTTGGAGCTGCCGTCAAAGTGTAGAAGACAAGCAGGTTTAAAGTGGATAACACTGACATCAGGATCCTCTATTTCAAGTTGAATGTTTATTTATTTCATGATAATTTATTTATTTACATGCCAAACAACTTGTGCAAGTGTAGTTTCTGTTAGATGTAAAACAATTTCTTCTTAATGCTAGTTGTTTGTACAGCTTTATAAAAAGGATATATGTATAAAAATATCTACAATCCACGTTGTTAAAATTTATATAACATTTACATACAGTATGCAACAAATAAAGGGCATTCATACTGAGCTCATATATGTGTATGATATTGTATAAAAGAACTTAAAAAAGCATCAGTTGATCCTTATGCATATTAAATAAATTTGTTAAATACAGAACTGGAGTATTTTTTTTTTATTTTTATTCCTTGAAATTGCAATTTAATCCTCTTAATATATATGGTGTGCCATTTTTCTCAAATTTTGCAATCAGTTGCCTACAAAACTAATGCTGAATAGTTGGCAAGTTGATTCAGACCAACGTCCCTTTCTAAAGTTTCACGAGAACTGTTTTAGAGACGAATTTGAACTATCGTCAGGTAACAAAAAGAGTTTTGACGACACCTGAGTAAAAACCTTCCCCTCCTAACTTTTACGTTTCAAAAGGAAATATATCTTTCATGGAATTTAGCATTCAACAGGTTGGCTAGTTTTTTTTTTATATGTGGCTAGTTTTGGTTGAAATGGACCTCAAATTCCCCGATTATCATTCTTGAAACCTCAGGGCCACAACAGCTTTTTAGATTTTTAGATTGCTCAAATACTATTCTCCACTGCTGCAGCAATTAAAATAAGAACTTATTGAAGTAAAATGTCTTGTTTAAAATGCAAAACTTAATATATAGATTTCCTCTACTGCTTCCAAAGTGAAAATAGTTTTGTCAGATGTTGAACGCAATGAGGCACTAAAAAAGATGAAAGTTTTTATCATTATATTGAATGATTAAGATATTAAGAATAGCTATTCAACATGTACACCCTCCCTCGACTTTGATGTTTGTAGATATTTTCTAAAAATGAATGACAAGTTGTTGAAACAATTCAAAAAGTTATTAATCAATGTAAGTAAGAGAGAGTTTTTAATTTTTTTAGATTGAATGATGGTATTGCAAAGTTGAAAACTGATCCTCCTATGTCATCCCTCAAATGTATGCATTTTCTCTTCTATCATTTACACGAATGTTACCATATACACGATATCTCTATCATTATCGGCAGAAAAAAAAATTACGACTATCAGAATAGAGAATCTTTTGTGCATACCTGGTGCACAGCGATAATATTTTTTTTTTAGTTTTTTAATGTTTTCTTCAATTGTTTAAAAACTGCTGTCATTTGATTTGTAAACAAATTAAAGGATCTCTTGTTGGTTGCTAATTGTGGTTGTAGATATTTTTCTAAACATGAATTTCAAATTGCTCAAACATTTCAGGAAAAATATTTGCCAGTTTAATTCAATTCTTAATTCCTTTAGACTGAATGATGACATTTCAAAGCTGGAAAACTGATCACCCCAAGCCATCCCTCAAATATATACATTCACTCTCCTGTCATTCACACGAGCATTACCATTTAACAATCACAATTTCTATTCGAATTTGATTTCTATCATTTATAATGTGATAGAAATTAGAATAAAGACTCTTTTTTCCGCACGCCAAATGCAACGCTAATGTTTTTAGACTCCAAGAATTGCTTCCCTTGGTTTTTAAACAAATCAGAGGATTTCTTATTGGTTGCCAATTATTGAAACGAATTCTTTTCAAAGTCACTCGAAAAGAATGTGGATACTTTGCTGTGTTACTATACTATTTGCTGAGAACTACTATTTGCCTCTTAGATTACTGGATACATTACGTGTCAATCATATAGCTCCTCTTCTGTTGGTAAGATATTTCTAACTACAATTTCACTTTTTTTTGCTCAACATGATTTGTCTTACCTGCTATTGCTTTGAAGACTCAAGCCATAAGGATTAGGAAAACCCAAAAAATTAGCTATATTAATCATATCCGGAATTGATTTTTCTGACTCACACAATCATTCTAGTTTCTAAATTACTGAAAAGTTTCGCTTCTCTATAAATTATATAAACAAATAAATCTACATAAAAGGCGAATTAAAAGTTTACAGATGCTTTTGAGTAAAGAAAACTTTTTTTTAAACATTGAATCTAGTTTATAATAGCAGTTCGTATGCTGCAAAGACGAATCGAATTGAAGATTAAATGAGTGATTAATATTTGGGGCACTTAGTGATAAACATAGATCTAAAAAAAAACATTTTTTCTTGACATTTTTAAATAAGTTAATAATAATACAACTAGTCGACTAGGAATTAAACAGATAGAAAGGAAAAAGTCCATTTCTAATCAATGGTCAAACTCTAACCAGGCATTTGATCGGAATCTATTTGATCTATTTGATCGGAATTTGGGTCACGAGTCACTGAGCTATTTTGCAAGTTGTTATGAAGTAGTGAAACATTCCTTAGTTTATTTCTTGTATCCTTACCAACAAAAAACTTAATGAAAAAATTAATAAATGGGTATTACCAGTATTTAAAACTAAATTATAATAACAGATTTCCCATTGGGAAATACTCTGATTGAGAACATTATTGAGCCGATTTATTTTAATCAATTTGAGAAAAAAAAATTTTACTTTATACATATAAAAAAATTTTTTTCTTTCAATAAGAAGAAGAATTTCAAATAAACTTTGCTTTTAAATTAGAAAAACTTAATCCGAAGTTTTAAGTGAAATAGTTGAGTTTTAGTGAAATTATTGAGCCGATTTATTTTAATCAATTTGCGAAAAAAAATTTTACTTTATACAAATAAAAAAAATAATTTTTCTTTCAATAAGAAGAATAATTTCAAACAAACTTTGCTTTTAAATTAGAAAAACTTAATCCGAAGTTTTAAGTGAAATGGTTGATAAATTTGCTAAAATTAAAGCAAGGAAAATAAAGTTATTTTTTGTTTCTCTTTTATATTAATATTAATAAGTTAAATATTGCTATTTAGATAAGAATATGTGTTGGTTCTATTATTTTATGCCTTAAATATTTTAATTAAATATTACGTATTAAATATTTTATTTATTTAATCATTTCTTTTTTTTAGTTGTTGTGACCAATTCAACAATTCTGTCCTCGGACACAACATATAAAAATCTGAGGATTACAGGATATAATTAGAGAGTTAGAAATCCGATAATTCCTTCTAAATATTTTATTCATTCTCTGAACTAATTGTTAGGAAATATCTTTAAAAAAAACCCATCGTTTTAAATTTATTTAGTTGTCTCGTTAGACTTGAAATAGTTAAAAATATTCCATTTGAAAAAAAACTTGTTTAAAAGTTTCACACCAAAACTTTCAAAAGCTAAAGCAATTTACAAAAATATAAAGGTTTCCATATTATACAATAAAATCTTGACTATCTTGTGTCCACATTAACCATCTAGGTTTAAAAAATAATTCTTCGTAAACAAAATAAAAAATAATTTACTTTGTCAAAGAAGCCTGTTACAATCTTCCAGTATACAGTGCACCTAGTACAAGGTGGTTCATGAAAAGATCGTATTTCCACATTCTATATTAGGGGGTTTATTAATTAATTAATTATAATAATTAATTAATTAACTATATTAATTAATTAATTAATTATAATAATTAATTAATTAACTATATTAATTAATTAATTAATTATAATAATTAATTAATTAACTATATTAATTAATTAATTAATTATAATAATTAATTAATTAACTATATTAATTAATTAATTAATTATAATAATTAATTAACCTACGTTGGAATTTTTTTACATATAAGATTATGTACTTTCTCTATATTAGAGTTCATGATATCATGTTTCTTTTTTGCAATTAAACTATGCATTATAATTTTTTTAATATCATGCAATAGTTTTCCTTACAAATTTACCCATTAAGTAAATTTATAGGTATCAGTTAAACTTCATCAGACATAGTATTCCGTCTCTTGGAAAACAATAGAAAGTAGAAAAAAATTTGTAAGAGTTAAAGTACCTTTTTGGATGAAATATTCAACAAAAGAGAAGTAGTTTTTTCGTATACACATTTAGATTTTTTAGCTCGATGACACGAAGTTTTATATCTTTTATCGCGATGCTGTAACTTTCAATTAAGAAGAATCGATTCATCTTTCATTCAAAAACTCATTTCATATAATTTTTATTGCAGTTTAATTCGTATTTTTAAATTAGTATACAGCAAATCTGACATGCAATATCATGTTGCTCAAACTACTATTAGGATTTTTTTCCTATTTTCCACAGTCTTAAGAAAAAAATTAGGAATAAGATGTTTAAGTAACAAAAAAGTGAAATATAAGTTACTTGTGAAGCTGTAATATGTTTATATAATGTTTGGTAATTTACTTTTGTATAAGTACTAATTTAATGATAGATTTCAAGTAAAACTGTTTTTGATGCCAATCAGAGGGGATAAAATGACTGATAATTAAATCGTTTGTTAAATAATACTAATTATATTAGTTAGCCATACAAAGGGTCAATTTTTTTCTAATAAAATCATATCTTTGAAGTTGAAACTTATTTAATAAAATATATTCATTTACCTTATTAAATTTGATTAATTAATAAATTAATACCTTAGTTATATTTTATAATCAGGAATCGAGATTTTTTTTCTTTCTTTTTCAATGACAAATTTAGCAAAAACTTAAGGCAAACAAAATTTTTATCAATAAGTCTTGATAGATAATTATCTAAAAATATCATTATTACTAATTAATTATTAATTAATCCTATCGTCAAAACTACATTACGTGGTCTATCATATTCATCAATATTATTTGGATTTGGTTAGCTATTTTATCATTCAAGCTCCAATCTCATAATAATTTCAGAAACATAAACAATTTTAAATGAAATCTATATTAAAATAGTCTATTTTGAAGAGTGTAAAGTCAATTATTCCTCTTCTCTTATAGACTTGTTTTGGTTTTACACTCAAAAGTTATTTGAGTTATATCCTTCATGATAGGTTGGATCAGTGTGGATTGCATTTAATAATATATAATATTTTAATTGAAATTATAAACATATTATCAATTGAAAATAATAATATGTAATTTCAACTATTAATATATTTTTGGCTTCTGAAGTTATTAAAAGATTGTAGATCAGAGGCGATAAAATAATTTGCCATAAGCATATAATTAACAATAAATTTGGTGGTCAACTCACGGAAATGTTTAAAATGATGGTATTTGAGTTAATGTAACTGTTTAGAAAATTCTGTTGATGCCGCAGAACTGATAAGGAAAAGAATTATAGATTTTCTTTCCAGAACTTCCACGCAGGTCAAGGGCCACGGTGGCCTGGTGGTAACAGACACGGCTTAGGAGCCGGAAGGTTCCAGGTTCTAAAATCGATTCCACTGAAGAACAATCGTGTGTACGTTAATCCGTCTGGACCACACGTCCTCCTACTGGTGTGATGTGGAAAAATGGAGAGGGCGGTGCCAGCTCAGGTGCTGCTCTCGTCGTCTGACCGCGATTCGAAACTAAGAGGTCCATCACAAAAGATAGCTTGTTCTATTTTAAAACGGGACACTAATATAACTAAACTCATCCGGAAATTCCTAACTGTTCAAACGGAATAAGGTTGTAGCAAGGAAAAGTTATTTGAAATTGCTATTGATATATTTTTTTTAAAATCCGACAGCATTTACTCCTTTTGTTTATATTTACATTTCGTGCATTTTTTGATAAAGGTATTTTAACGAGCACACAAAAATAATTTCTTCTTTGTGTCGCACAATCATGTATTCTAAAAGAAAATCAATAAATCGATTTAAAAACATCCCAAACAATTTTCCAAGTTGATGTTTATGAGTTCGTAGTTTTGATATTTTCCACCGATAATTTCGAAAACTATTACTCAAAGAAAATGGATTTTTCGTCGTCTGTAAAAATAAAAAGCAATAATTTTTATGACAGTAATTTTACTGTCGTGCTATTTTTCTGCAATTTTCGTCATTATTTAATTTTTTTTTTTACTTTAGAAAAGAAAACTTATATGAAATAAACATCTTTATTATTTTTCAGTAGTTTAGAATGGCAACACACGCAAGTAAATAAAACCAAAAACTGAAAATGAATGCAACTTTTTTTAGTTGCTCCAAAGTGGCAATATGAGAGTAAATGTATCCAGTGCTTGAAATTTATATAATTTTCATTCAATAGAAATAGCAATGCGCATAATAAAATAATCTTTGTAAAAAATATGATTTTTTAAAAAAATTTCATAGTATCATGGAGTAAATGGTGCATGAATATAGGAAAAGAATAAGAGCTTGTTGTCGACAAATTAGTAATCCATTAGAATCATATTTAGTCACGGCAAAAATGCAATTCGATTGGATTATTAATTCAAAATTTGATTTAGATGTCAGATAATGCAACTAAGTTTTTAGGAAGTTCATTAAGTGAGTTCTAGAGTTAGTTAATCATATTAACGTCCCGTTTTTAAGCAATACAAGGGCTATTTTGGGACGCACCTGGTCATTTTGAACCTCGGTCCGATGACGAGGACGACACCTGAGATGGCACTCCCTTCTCCACACCACGCCACACCAGCGGGAGGACGTTTGGCATTGAAGGATTTAACGTGCAACAGACTCCCTTACACGACGGTTCTTCAGTGGAATCGGGTCTCAAACCTGAAATCCTACAGCTCACGAGCCGAGACCTTATCACCAGGCCACTGCAGCCCGTGAGTTCTAGAGCTCGATAGTATAAACCGGATGTTGGTGTGAAATGAAGTAAGTCTTAAAAAAGTTTTAATCAATATTAAAAAATAACTAATTAAATTAAAATTAAATAGTGCTATAAAAATATTCTGAAAAAAAATGAGTTAAAAAAGATTAATACAGTAAAATTTCTTGTATATCTGTTCGGATTATTAATGTTAAAGGAAGGATCATGAAAACCTCCGAGTTTCCTAGTCTAGTTTCAATGAAATTGATTCTTTTTATCAAGAGTTTGACACAAATCTACTCTTTTGGTCTCTGGACTACGTCCAGACTCTTTTTTCTGAATCTAGATCAAATAATGGAAAAGTGTTGTCTGTAAGATATCGAAAAACAGGGAAGAAAATTGGGTGAATATTTCGAAGAACGTAAATGAACGAAGGAAGGTAAAAGAAGGTAAAGAACGTAAAGAAGGTAATTCGAAAGAAGGTAAATGAACACAATCATTAAATAGTTTGACCATAGGATTTGGAGAAAAATCAGTAATAATACACATTCTTCTATAATACTAAATTATTCTTTTTCAATTACAAGAAATTGAAAAAATTTATCACTGAAAAGAAAAATGGAAAATTCCAAGCAAATCGATTAAAATCCTTTTTTTCAAAACTTTAAATATCTTCGAATAAAATGAAATTTTTAAATAGGTCTTAATCCCTTGAGTTAAAAGTAATGAATCAGGACTGGTTTTAATAAGAAATTTGTCTCTCAAAATTGGAAATATTCAGAGTAGATATCTGCTTTGAGTGGATGATTGAGCTTAGAAAGGATGATGGTCGCTCTAAGAGATTTCTCAATAAAATATTTTGCTATTATTTTTACTGTTTATTTCTTTTGAGTTAATTCATTTACATTTGGTACATGAGGGTTGCTGTTAAAAAATAAGAAAGAAAAATTCGTTACAAGTCACTTTCTTTAAAATGCAAATTCTGGTTATCTCCTTTTTTAATATAAATAATTTACTATTATAACTAAGTACCGCTAACATAAATTAGGGATACTTTTTCAACCTAATCAAAAAGAAGAGAATTGCGATTGTACGGGTGGATCCTAGCACAGCCCACCTCTTGGCGTCTTTTTGAATTCTCGCCAAACGAGTGGCGATAACGTCGCCAATGTAGCAATCTAGACGGATTTTTTTTATTTATTTTATTTATTTCATTTTTTATTATATTTATTTTTATTTATTTATTTATATGTATTATTATTTATTTATTATTTTATTTTATTATTTATTTATTTAATTTATTTATTATATTTATTTTATTTTATTTATTATTATTTATTTATTTACTTATATTACTTATATTATTTATTTTACTATATTACCCGATTGTACTTGCTAATTCTGGTCTCTTTATACAAGAGGCATTCACTTTACTCGTCGTTCAATAATTAGTTTCTAAAGCATCAGAGTTGGACATATAATTCAAATTGCAATATTACTCTGAAAAATACAAAGAATCGCATTTCATGTTATGTGAATCAATAAATGCATTTCTGAACCTAAACTTTTATACAGTTATATGATATAATTTATGATCTTAGTAATTATATTTAGTAAAAAAATTTTCACACCTTACCATCTTATATAAAATACGATTATAATGGACTTCTACGATTATAATGGAAACCGTGTTATAAAACCCTGCAGATCACTATTTTAGATTATTTCAAAAGACTGTGCTGTGGAAAATCCATCAATCAACGCATGCCACTTCCTCAAATCAGTTGTTGAGTAGCCTATACTAATAAATTTATTTTAAAAAAAATTAAGTCATTCTGTTTTTGGCGTTTAAAACAGTGATTTTTTTTTTTTTTTTTTTTGTAGAATGTTAATGTATCAAGAATATTTTACTAATTCGGAGGGGAGATTGCCTGAAAAATTTAGACAGTAAATTTTTTTCAGTAATACATTTATTCACTGGAACAATTTTTTTTTTTTTTTTACTTCACTTAGAATGCTTTTTAGTTGTAACTATACGCTATCAATAATGAGTGAGTGAGAAATCAGCAGTTAGACATAAATGCAGTGAACATATCTAATTATAACAAAAATTGGAAAGGAGTATTCATTTTATTTTTATTAAAAATGAAATATTTTACCTAACATTTTAAAAATAAATTTCGTTATTATTTTTTCGAACACGAATTATTTACTTATAAGTGAACTCCAAGTCATTTAATTAATTTCAAGAAAACATTTATTCAATCCAGAATAGTTCAAAATTCGAGATTGCCGTCCTGTCATTTTATTGTAAGAACCACATGCCAAATTTCAGCTATCAACTTCACTACGTTTTGTGTTATCCAATGCACATACACATAAATCTAATTATAAAAATGTTTTTTTGTTTTAAATATAAAACGTAAAAATTAATCAAAATCAAACTTCGATTTTTGATGGTAGTAATTCTTTCAACATGTACATATCAATCCATATACGAGAAAAAAAAAGAATTCTAACAAAATCTATAAATTACTTTTTGGGTATTTAGCTAGAGAAAGCTATAAAAAATGATTACTTTTAAAAACCTTCGACCACTACTACATGCAGAGGTAAAATTCAAGCTGTTCTTTTTCCACGAAACTTCGTTATTACTATATTATTTCCTTTCTGCCAATGCAAGCTTCAAAGAGGAAAAAGATGAAGTGTCAATAAATTTAAAAGCATCAAAGTTGACATAGCATATCTCATCTGTTTCCTCTAGAGAATAAACTTTTTTTTCCTTCTTCTTTTTCATTCCTTTTATTATTCTTTTTCGCGCCCATTTTAGAGATAGTAGACATAATATTATTCCCTGCAGGTTATTAAAATGTAAGGAAAAAAAATCGTCTGTTCATCTGTTCCTTGTTTCTAAGTAGGTCGAAACGGATTTATTTTGCGCAGACGATTTTGAAACTTAGCAGAGCAAAGATTTTCTTTAATTATTACGTCTTAATGGCTGATGGTAGCATAAGCTTGACTGATGTTTACTAGGAATTCATATCAGAAATGAAAAGGTTACGTATCTAATCTTGCAATTTCACTATCTAATTACAGAACAACAACAGTATTACCGCGAGAGAAAATTTAAAAGCAACTGTGCACTGAAAGAGGTAAGCTTCATCTATAAAATGGTTTGATAAATTTTTGTCATTGCTATTTCCAACTTTTTGGGAGAATTTCCAAAGTTTTCTTTTCAGAATTTATATTAACAAAGAATAAAAACATTATGCTTTTTGTACTATAATTATTTTTAATTTTATGTAATCCGCGATTTTTCGAATGCTTCCTTTTTTGAAGTATTATTCAAATTTATAGTTTATTCTATATTTTTTAATTAGTATTTTCATTTCAGAGAACTTTATATAATTTTGATAGATTTTTAAGTAGATTTTGAATAAGAAAATTTCTATATTTTAATTTTGTTTTTATGAAGTAGACAGTAAATTTTCGTGTCATTTCTATCTTTCTTAAGAATTCTTTAATTTAATTATTTTTCTTTACTTTTATAAACATTTTGATTTTATCAAAAATTTTATTATCAAATAAAACATTTTCATCAGCCACTGAATTGAAAATTTCCTAGTTTTTATATGGTAATTTACCTTGATATCTTTCCATATAGTGGTGTCACAAAATTTATTTTTACACCATATTAAATCTCAAAATTTTGCTTTCCAGTGACTAAATTTCATTGCTAAATTATTTATCTCATTTAAATATTTTTTTTTTCAAAATGAATTATATACATAATTTGAAGCAATGATTTTTTTATTTTCGAAGAACAAGAACGGAATATGAGCCAGCTCTGGTTAATTTATTAACTCAAATTAATATTAATGAATGAATTTTAATTAATATGCTTGTTGTCAGAACATATTAATTTACAGAATTCTGGAAGAACATTAAAAGAAAATCTTAAAAGCAATCATTTAACAATTTTAATTTATTTTAGTTATTTTTATATCCATTTTTAATTAACATTTATTGATTTGGGTTTTTGATGATTTATTAACTAAAAATTAACCACGTCTTAATTGTTTCTGTTACTATTTAATTAATTGTCTCAAAAATTTAATTAAACTTTATTTATGTATCAGCATTCGCAAACGAAGTATGCAGTACTAACGTCTGAAGGAGATAAGCATTCGAACGTTTTTAAAAATCGTTTGGTTTACTTAATCTTTTTTTTTTGGGGGGGGGAATTGGAAAATTTTATTTTAATTACTCTTTATTAAAACATTTTACTTAGACGATTGCATATATTACACAGACGAAGTTTTTATATTAAGACTATAAAATCAGGAAATATTTTAAATCTGTGCAAAGATGGGTATATTATTTCGGTTAAAATAAGACTGAATAAAAATTCAAAAAATATTATTTAAAATCTTGTTTTATATTAATGCGTTGGTTGAAGCTACGACTGCATTTCCAAAAAGCTACTGTTGTCTTAAAATAAAAATTTCTAATTGTTATAGTATTCGTATTATTATATCATTTTAAAATCTTCAGTTAACCGTATGTACTTCGATTTCAAGATATATCTAATTATTTTTTATTTTATTATTATTTTATTTTATTCTTTTTTGGCTCGATAATGTGTCGGTCTTAAATTAAGCAAGAATATATAATTTATTATTTCTGCATTAGAGAAAAACATAATTTATTTCCACAATAAATAATTCCATCAGAAAAATAAGTAAAGAAAAGAAAATAATTTAATTCGCAATAAAAACTCAATTTTTTTTCGATTTTAAATCACTTTAATCTAAAGTTTGTAATCATTCACAAATGTTTAGTTTGTTTAATATATGGCAGTCTCTTTTGTTTTTCTGCCAATTTAATTTTAAGATAACAATTAAGTGAGAGGCAATTAATGAATTTAATTATAACAAGAATTAATTGGCTAACACTAAATATGCAACAAAAGAAATATGTTCTGTATCCATTTCAATTTGAATATTCATAAATTAAGTGCTCGTGCACTTTGGAATTTCTGCTCAAAACGATATCTAGGACAATAGGTGAAAGCAATACGAAGTGTTTTGTTATTTTTATCAGGCGTTATCGTTTCAATTCTTATTTACTTTTCGATGTTTATTGTTTCATCTATTGGCATGCGTTTTTTAAACGCAACCACGCAAAGTTTTTAAACCTAACACGAGGTAGATGTTTGAATTCTAGCAACCGCGCCTGTTTTTCAGTCAATTCAATTCTTATCTGCAGTAAAAGAGTAAAACTTGCCAGCTATTAAATGGTATGAAGCTTACTAAATTTTTTTCTTCTTTCAGAGATTAGATCTAAAGTAGTATTTTATGGTTGAATTTTGACATTTGAGATCTTTGCTAGAAACTGTTTCCTTTTGGATGTTATTACTTGTAAGTGGGCAAAAAAAGAAAATCTAGACTCCATTAACAACTGAATAAAGAACATAGAGACATTAAATCAGGTACCTTATTTTGTATTTTATTTTTACTAGAGAGGGATGATAAATTTAATATAGTATTTATTTCTTGTTTATTAAAGATATATTTGACACGAAAATGATTTTAAACCGGATCTAAATGTATTCCCGAATAAAATGTAAATATAAGTCAAATTTATTACAATTTTTAATAAAAGTTTAATGTATTATTTAATAGCAAATTTTTTTCTTATGGACTTCGGAAATTTAAATGTTTCCAAGTAAAATCAGATGATTTATAATAACAGATTATTAAATTAATAATTTTAAACTTTATGAATTTTAATTCATGCTTAAAATGTTATAAAATTTATGCGCATATATGATTATATTAAGAAATCTGTATAACTCTTGTATTTTAAGCCATATATAGAAATCTGGAGCTTAATTCATATTTGTCTTATTAAGTATGCCTTTATATATTTTATTGTATCGACGTAGAGTTATATTTTAACATTACGACATCTATATGTTACTAAGGACATTATTTAAAACATCCTTAATGAGAATAACTTCCGAATAAATTTTCATGCATACGTACCATTAGGAGGAATATTATTATATTATATTTAAATTATTTTTAAAAATAGCTGAAAAAACTATTTATCATGTATTGATTTCTTGTAGTTTTTTTATAACATTAAAATTTGGGGAGTTATTTTTGACACTAAAACATTTAAAAAAGATAACTTAATTTCATTACTTCCCAAATCCTTTGAATGAATATCATTTTTCTTCTTGAATTATATAATTAAATTAATCGTTCAATTTAAATTGAATTCAAATACCAAGAATGTAATTATAATTTGTTTTCTGAATACCCCTTTTACATAGACTATAAATAATCTATGTAGCTTTTAAAAATAATAATATAAATCAATGTATATTTTAATAAATCTATCATCTTTAATGTCAAATGTATTATCTTCTACAAGTATTTAACGTCATATTTTCTTGTAAATGTAATTCAAAATTATAAAACCTTTATAGAAGTAAATAAACCCTTTATGATAATGAAATATACTATCATTGATGCTAAAAGGTTTCCAAGCCTTTAGAAATAATGAAAAGAGTTTTAAAGGATGGAAATAATGAATAAAGAATATAACTCCACAGGTGTTTTTATATATCAAATTAATGGAATAAAGAATAAAAGATTTCTCAATGACATGCTTACCTAAAATCTTTTTAGAAATTTTATTTCTCTTCTATATAGCCTAATTTTGTGAATTTTAATGAAAAGTGTCCTTTTTCAGGTTATGAGTGACCATGGCTTTCAGTTTAGTAGAGCTTCAGAACAGAATGCTGATAGTTCTTATTGCAGCAAATTTGCTCTCAATGTACATCACATATCCTAGCACAAGACCCCTCGTCCTTTTCTTCACTGCTCTAACATGCCTGTGTTCATTCACATTTTCCATGAGAAAGTACATTCTGAATTTATTTGAAGCAGCAGAAAGCTCTTTCGCTCTGAAAATTCACGATGAATTATAACCTTCAATGAACTTTTCATTCATCATCAGAAACTAATCATTATTATTCATTTACTCATGAGCACTTCATTTGTTATGTTATTAAACTGTGTAAAGGTTTAATATTGATCTGAATTGTAATAAAAATGCTTTATTAGTGTTTGAAAACTTGATTGTGTTGAAATTTTATTTTCATTAATAAAAAACTGTTACAAGGTTCATTTTATTTACCTCTTCATTTACTCATTTACAAGAAAATATCATAATGAGTAAATGAAAGGTATAAGATTAAAAATTATGATAGAATTTAAGTAATTTGTTTTCATTATTCAAAATTTTTCCAATATCTGTCAACACCATTCTCCAATATAATGCTAAAAAAGTGAGCAAAGTATCAGATGTAATGATTACTTATGAACCTATTTCAGTCTGTTTTATTATATTTTTTTTTAAGTTCATTATCTCCACTTAGGGTAAAGATCGTATACAACTGAACAATAAAAAATGGTTTATCAGTTTACTTTCAGCTGATTTATCTTAAAATATAAATTTTATCTACGTCGTAATGAAATACACCAACCAATAAAAAAACAAGAATGAAATTCCGAATAAACACACAGGATTTATTTCATAACAAATAAGAAAAAACATCTTTGTAAACAGCTGCCGAAACTTTAAAAACTGATAATTTCCGAAGCATTATCTCCATTTTTGTCTTTTGCTAATTTTTTCAAACATCAGAACATCATATCGGAAGATAATAATAAATAAATAACCAGCGAAATTAGACTTCTCAATATTTTCTCGCTTGCTCTTTAATAAACTTGCCAAGGCAGAGAACGTTTTACATGGCATTGGCTAAGATAGTTACAAAATATTAATTTTTGGCGTGAATTTAGTATTTTTACTGAATCGTGTCATCCTTGACGAATTATTTGGCTATTAATCCCTAGCATGCGTTAATAGTAACCAGAAATTTATCTATATTCAAATTTGTGTTTTAGACAGGTTTTTCTCCACCGATTGAAACAAAAATTTGACAAAATTACACTTGTATTCATCAACTTCCCCATACCAAATTTCATATATTTTCTTTTTGCTTTTGAAATATCGCGCTTACATGTATCTGAAAGTACAGACCGACAGACAATCAATGTGTATTTGGATTTGGCTCAAAATTTGAAAGGCGTTTACATTAATTCTCTAATACACTTGTCATGCCAGAGGACGCTTTATATGCATTCAATAGTTACGAAATATTAAATTTTGACTTGAATTTAGCATCTTTACTGAATCTCTCGTGTGATTCTTGGCAAGTTTTTGGAAATTAATCCTTATTTGGTTTTCAGAATCGTTCTTCCCAAAAGATTGAAATAAAAATTTGGCATGAAATTACACTTGTTGCCACAAATTCCCATACTAAATTTCATATATTGATGTCATTGCGATTTTGAATTTTCGCATTTACATATTTCTGAAAGTACATACCGGCAAGACAGTTAACCCGTAGTTAGATTTGCTTTAACATTTCACAGGTGTCCACACTATACATGTTAAATCTGTGTTCCAAATCTTATCTATCTAGCTCTCTCCGTCTAGTAGTTATCGTATTAACTTATATTCGATCAGATGGAATGACTCTCAACAGATTTTACTCAAAATCTGATAGAAATCTGTAAATTTAGTATAAAGACCTTATAACAAATTTTAACCGTCTAGCTTAAAGCGTTTTTGTGTTATCTTAGCAAAAGACAGATGGACGGACTTTTTCAAAAAATATGTTTTTTGAACTCAAGGTGGTCTAAAATATGAAGAGCCTTCAAGATCTCGAGTTTGAATTTTTTGACGGTTACTGTATTTTCTCTATACTACATATATGAGAAAGTAACAAATTATTTTTACATTAAAAATAACGATAACACATTTTAGCTTTATACTTGGAATTCTTCAAATCGAAATATAGAAGGAAAACAAGAAAAGAATGAATTTTACAAAGTTGTTAATCAATTTTTAGTTAAACTACATTCTTTACATTTTTCAATAAAAGACAAAATATTTATAATGATTTTATATACTGTAGCTGGTTGTGTGTATTTAAGCCAAGGAAAGATGTCTTCTTGTCTCTTTTCTTATTTTTTTTGCACACACACACATATAACAACACATGGACGATGACTTCACATATATAAGGTAACACATAATATCATATACAATTAAAGTAGAAATTGCCGCTAACAAAGAGCGAACGAATACTTCTTTTTGCCGCTAACAAAAGAGCGAGCGGTGCCTACTTGCACCAGTTTCACACCAACTCTCAGGGAGAAGTCTTTACAAAAACAGCTTAAGTGCGCCTCCCCCACATTCCAAACATACATATGGGTTAGCGCATACTGCGCCATCTATGTTCAGTATTAATCTTTACTGTATGAATAAATATACAAAGAATAAAAAATACAAATAAAGTAATTAAATAAAAACAAAATATTATAAATAATAAAATCACATAAACATATACCATTAAGTAAAAACTATTTTCTATTAGCGAAAAGTTCATCAAAACAATTATTGGAAAAAGTAGTTTGTGATTATGCCTCAAAATGATTAATCAAAAATAATAACACAAAGATAGAATTTTTTTTTCTAAATTCAGAACATTCACAAGCAAATAATCAGTAAAATGGAAGGTCCACTAAAAGCTGTCAACATGTTTTTCTACACAATCAAAGCTTTTAATCGATTTCTCATTTTACATTTAGACATCTGTTGTTTGAGCTAATTGATACCAACGTAGCACAACAATGTAGATTTTCTTTCTTTAGTGCAATAAATCAATAATAAACTTTCTTTTGTTTCTTTTTGCATTCAAAATTGCATTATTTTCTTCTTAAAATTTATTACTTGACAATCGTTAATGCATCTGAGAGTGAATTGCTCTAATGGTTTGTTTGCAAAATTTGGTTCTTGCTGCGTGTACTTAATTGACTGTTTGAGATCGTATGCAGTTTTTTACTACAAAACACATTATTTAAATGTGTCGATAAGCTGGCAAAGTACTTTTCATTCGGCAATTGAAAATTAATTTATCGTGTTTATTATTAAAATATTAGAGGCAAACTTATTAAACTTTTAATCGCAATGTATTTCGGTGAAACAAAGCCAGACTTTCCGCTGAAACCAAAAGAAGTTTTCAAAAACAATGCATTTCAAAAAATTTCTGAATTCTTAATAATAATGGGATTGCCTATTTCGATGCATTTTTACAAAAATCAAAAACTTCCAGGTTGCAAAAAATTGTGGATAGTTTTAGTAAATGCTATAAAACTATCAACTTTTGTCATTGCCTCATATTATATCCGAATGACATCTACATCAGCAACTGGTCAACTTGTATTTTATGCATGCATATTCGGAGGATTTATGATAAATGTCGTTGCTTTCTTAAAATCAAAAGATATTAATATGTATCTTCACAACATTTCCAAATTGTCTTATGCGTTATGTCCGAATGTTCCAGTTGGAAACAAACTCGTCAAATGGCACATGCGAATTCATATGTTGGGACTTTTGATAGTTTCGGCTTTCATGAGTTTTTATTTCTTTTATCAAGAATGGAAAAACCTCAGTGAAGCTTTTACGCTTCCATTCGCATTTTTAAATTCGTTCCGAGATTTGAGCATCAGATTCATATTTTCTTGTATCATTCTTTCGTTTACGTTTAGTGCAAATATCAGTGGAACGATGTTAATGCTTTGTGAAAATACTTACATGACTCTCAGCAACATAATAAAATCTTACAGAAAAAGACTTCTAAATAAATTTAAGTCTGAAAATTATATGAAAGAACCTATGACTATAGACATAAAAATGCTGAACATGATAACGAAACAAGTAGTACAAGCAGACAATACTTTGAATATGTGTACCTTGCTACTGTATGGAATGTTCATCTGTATGTTTTACATCACAATTAGCATAGCTTTGTCAGAAGAAGAGAGTTTAAAAACGAAAGTGGTCAAATGGTACATTTCGTGGAATTTCCTCATAGCCATTTATCTATTCAGTAGGTTAACTTTAAGTGGATGCAGAGTGCAAGAAGAAAGCAGAAAATTACGAGATGTCGGTATAGAATGTTCTAGAAGAATCGTTAACTCTCCTGCTGATGAATCCACTTTAATGACATTCTCGCTTTTGCTTGCAAGCATTGAAGATTCTAATTCTAATGTGACGGTGGGTGGTATGTTCGTCATAGAAAAAAGTCTATTTCTAACTGTAGCTGGTACAATTGTGACCTATGGAGTCCTTCTGTTCCAGACGAATGAGTAAGATAGTACTGAAAAGGTCCATTAACTGCGCAAAATAAGCAACCAATTCAAAAATAAATTCTATTGCAATTAACAAAGCAGTTGGAGATATTGGCCCAAAGGAATCACTCTTTGATTTACTAATTGAAATCTATTTTTTAAAATTAAATCTGTGTTCTTAAATGATCAGTTTTCATAGAAGCATACAAATCGCAATATACTGAGATGATGTACAGGAGATTAAATAATATGGTATAAATTAAGTGAAATAAAATTTAAAGTGTTTCTTCGAACTGCTTTTCCCTTTCTCGCGAATGTAGAAAAAAAAGTATAATGATTGTCAAAAAATTTGAACTCGAGAATTTGACAAATTTCCACGTTTTGAACTTCTCTGTGTTCGAAAAACATATTTTTGGAAAAAATTCCATCAGTCTATCTGTCTGCGACAAAGATAACTCAAAAACTCTTTGGTCCGGTAAAATCCTAGATGGGTCCACCTCTTGGCGACTTATTTGAAATCTCGCCAAGTTGACTACTACCAATTGAATATTTGTTATTATTATTATTTTTCAATTAAAACACGATACTTGAAGGCCAGAAATAATAATAAATTAATAAAATAAAATAATAAATAAATAATAATAAAATTAAAAATAAAATAATAAATAAATAATAATAAAATTAAAAATAAAATAATAAATAAATAATAATAAAATTAAAAATAAAATAATAAATAAATAATAATAAAATTAAAAATAAAATAAATAAATAAATATAATAAAAAATAAAATAAATATTAAAAAAATCTGTCTAGTTTGCCACATTGGCGACGTTATCGCCACTCGTTTGGCGAGAATTCAAAAAGACGCCAAGAGGTGGGCTGTGCTAGTATTCGCCCCTTTAGTCCAGACTGATGAAATTTCGTATACCGTCTTTACATCAGATTTGTAGATTTCTACCACATTTGAGCAAAATTCACTTAGAAGAAGTATGCCTGTCCAGTTGTTCAAATATAATTTAATACGATAACTACGAAACGAAGAGACCTAGAGAGATAAAATTCGGTGCATAGAATTAACATCTATAGTCTAGACACCTTTCACATTTTGAGCCAAATCCAAGTAAAAACTGATTGTCTGTCTGTCTATACTTTCAGAAATATATAAACGTGACTAACTCTAAGACGCAATGACTTAAATTTAGTATGAGATTAATTGAATTTTGTATGGGATTACTATAATAGTAGTTCTGTGACAAATTTTTGTTTCAATTGTTTGGGAAAAACATGTCTAAAATGCAAATTCCATTTTCGGGTGCTATCAATCGCATGCCAGGGATTAAACGCCAAATCACTCGCCAAGGATGACACAATATATTCAGTAAAAATGCCATATTCACGCCAATTATTATTTCGCAATTATTGTATCCAATATAATACAAGGCGTTTTCTTGAATAGCACTTATTAGAAAGTATGCGAGAAGGTTTTGGGGACACACGCTGACTCTTTGGAGGAATTTAAATTGCATCATTTGAATTTATGCGCTGAAAAAAAATCTTATGGTTTTATAATATTAAATTCATCCATTGCCTGTAAAAGGCGACTTCCAATTCATAATTTATGGCAGAATTTTGTAAAAGTGGAAAATTGTTTTGTTCTTAGTATTTTATTCGGTTTAATATCCATCTAAATCAGTGCATCTTTCGAAATATTATTTATAAACTTTTGTTTCTAATTCGCAGAGTCCAACAAGAAAAATCTTTAAGTTTGTAACAGATCTGCTGCTACTACGTTCATTTTGCAACTCACTTTTAAGAAAAGCACTTAATAAAAGTTTTGAAATATAAAAATGTGTTCTCTTTACGAGCCGTTAGAAATCATCAATTTTTACCTTCTAAAGAAAATAAAAATTGTACTAAATTCCGCTTTTAAAGAATCAATGGTTTACGTAAAATGATTCATTCCTTTACAACAATTCTCAATGCCTTTCTGTGTTACACCTCAGTTTATTAAGTTTGCGAAAATCTTGATGAATGACATTTATTTCGGGTTTTTTAGGATAGTCCTAACTTAAGATTTAATAATTTATTAACTAATTTTAGTAACTCCTCTAAATATATCAAAATCACGAAAAATGTTTTTGTTCTGTTTTAAAAGTAAATGGAGTGATATTTGAAGAGTGAGCACTGTATGCGACAACGAAAGTGCGAATTGTGAACTACAAATGGCGACCGTGTGTAATGCATACATAGAGAATGAAACTTGGAAAAAGCTCCTTTATTAATATTATAAAAAACGTAATAAAGTTAACAGAAAAGCTATGTTAATGCTCGTTGACGCTCTTATCAAGAGAAGGACTTTATTTTTACATGTACAAATACTTTGTTGATAAATTTTGTTTTGCATACTTTACGTGCAAGTTCCTTATGACGAAAGAGATTTGTTTTCTAAAAGTGCCGGTATCGTTTAGAGTTTTCCTTCTCGCAATGATTATCTATCTCGTCTGAAATTCAACAAGGGAGTTTGCAAAGTCGCCCCAAATGTCGCATTCGTTATTTCGGTATGGTTTAATATTACGACATCCTCAAACTTCTCTTGTAACTTTAATACAAGACGGTAATCTGCATTCCACCGGGATTTCTTACGGATGTTTATACCCCTCTGTTGATAAAAACGACCGATTTCGCAAATTTACTAGAATTAACTGTTATACTCTACAGCTAATCATTTTGAAAGTATAAATTGTTAAAAGGCTTGCCGTTTTCTTAATACTTTCGAAACTAATTTCTTTATATTTTGATTAAATAATTCAAATTTTTACTACCCACCCTATTTTGCAAAACCTTTAGACTTGAAATGAATGGATATTGAAAGTTATCAATGCTTTACTTAACATCTTCAAAATATATTTAATAAAAGTTGAATTATAATTGATCTGAACAATTAAAGTGCAAGAATTTTAAACCAGTATTTGATTTGTTTAAATTATTCTAGAATCGTCCAAAATGAATGTACGAATAGATTGAAATTCCTGTAGAGAAGATGTTCGGCCATATTCAAGGTAAATGCATAATTATATTACGGTTCGAGCAATTTAAATTCCATTAAATCATTTGAATTGTTTGCTTAAATCAAGATTCTAGCAGCTTTAAAAACAATGCAATTAAAATGCAGAAAAAAGAATTTTATTTCCAATTCTGCGATACAAAAAGACAATGATGAATTACAAGAACATTACAACATTAAAAGTGAAAAACTCATATTTCACAAAATATTCAACAATAATACATTAAAAATTGCTCAATAATTCTATTAAAATCTAAACAAAATCCGATATTACTAATCTACGTAAGATATATTAAAAATAAATTAGTAAAAAGTTTTATTACTAAAAGAATTTTTAATTCGGTTATTTTCTACTAATACATATGGTTAGTAATACATATTACAGTATGATTATTATACATATGATTTCTTTAATTTTTCACAAATTTATTACCAGGTGGCGCCACCAATATGGAAATAAATGAATTGCAATGAACATAAGACAATGAACACATGAATATATATGCTGAAAATATTGAGATCTGTAAATCAATTAAAAAATATCCAACTGCATAAATGTACAACAATTCAGATCACACACGAGTAAAGTTTCAAAATTCTGCATAACAGAAGTCGGGTGAGAAATTTATTACAAAATATCAACTTTATAAGCATGTAAATATCAAGTTAAATAAGTTAATTAGTTGTTAAACAAAGACAACCGCTTCAAATATGGTATTAATACTTTAAAAAATATTCTAAAACCTTCTTTATTCTAACTTCTGATTTGATAATTTGTTTGACAATAAGAAAAAAAAAATGTTACAAGTTTAGCTTAAAAAAATTTGTTACTGAATTATGAGAACTTAATAAGTTTTAATAATATTGAAATTGAATTTAAAAATAGACTGCACCTGCGCTGTTACTATTAGTAGCATCCACATTTTTAGATATAATAAAGGTATAAGTGTTAGATAAAAGGTAGTTAATTCTGGAAATTAAGTTTATATCAAATTTAGTTTTTGCAAAAGTTAATTTTACAATTAAGTTATACTTATTTAAAACACTTTGATCACCATGGTGATCAGGCATGATGATCAAATAATGTTTTTTTCAAATTCAGAGGGTTCTTGATTGGTTGGCCGGCCGAACCAATCGAGATTCCTCAACCGAAAAAGTGATTTAAAAATTTAATTACATTATTTAATTAACAAAAAGTCTTTACTGTGTTACAATATCGTAAGAAAATTGGAAGCTTAAACGCTTTATGTTCTCTATTTAAAGGGGGGGGGGGAATTATAATTTATTCTTAAGGGCCATATTTGAAGATTCTTTAAATGGATGCTACTAATGAATAATTTTTAGTGATAGAAAACAGATTTTCGCGTAATTAAGATTTTTTTTTTTTTACAAATGATAGAAAAAATTTCGACATTCAGATTTTAAGACTTAAAATTATATACATTTATTAAAGACCGCAATTAACATACTTGCGCTTTTTAAGAAGAATAATACATTATTGCAAAGTTCATTAAAAGTGAAATAAATTAAAATATATTTCTATATAAAATTTACTCATTTGCAATCGTGAGTAAAATACACACGCAATGATGCAATTATCAGCTGCAGAATATTCACCTTTTGCGATCTTCTACGACAGCACATCATGTGCATTAGCAGTATAGAAAGATTTCGATGCCTTAAGATTTCCATATTGATTAAATGAGAATTATTACAACTCGCTATTAAAAAGCCTTTCTATCTTATTCACGGCTATGGTGCAAATGGGTTAATTTAAATTCTATTAACTATTAAATATTCAAAGAGTGTGAAACATTTGGAGATAACACTTTAAATCTAAATTTTAATTAATGCTCAACATTCACATTAACTTCATGCAAGTCAGTTTAGATTTAATAATTTTCTATTTTATCGAATCTTTAATAAAAACTAGTCTAAAAGACTGACTAAAACCTTAATACCAAACCTTTACAATAAAATCATAATTCAATGCATTCGCGTTCATATTAAAAATAGTCTATATGCACAGTTGATTTTGTCATGAGAAGTTGACAATTTTAAAACAAAAGCACAAACTTTTACTCGTGACAAAATATTGGTCTTCAATTGGATCCTTGCTCAAGATTTTATAGTTATAAACAAAGTGAATTTCAAAGTCGTTTTAAAATCAATACCACATAGTTGCATTCGTTTCTTTATAGACACTCAAGAATGAAATCGCTTATTCGACAGCTCTGCAGAATTCAATAATTCTGTGTCCACATGTATATCATATTTCACAAGTTTACGCTACTTACAAGTAAAATTGACGAGGCTATATACAATTGCAAGTTTTCATTTTCTGTCGAATAAGAGTGAGAGAACAATAATGTGCGTTCAATTTATTGATAAACACAATTTACACAAAAAATTTCGCAATAAAATTAGGTTAAGAAGTTTTAAAAATCTATTAGAAATACGCCTTGGCATTCGACTTAAAATGATCTGTTTAAATTACTATCAGGAAATGCCCATTCTGAAAATATTACGGATTTAAACTTAATACTTTGCATCATTCTAGAGATTAGACAGAAATGATATGAACAAAAATTCAATATAATTAATTTGCTTCAAAAATATTATATTTGTTGATATAAATTCAATTCCTGTTGCTCTTATTTTATCAGAAATAATTATACGAAAGAGTTGAATCTGATCAGCAGAGATTTACTTCGCTATTTGCCACAACTTTAAAAACATAACAAGGAGATCATTTATTTTAATAATTAATATTTCGAAATTATAGAATACTTTTAAATCTATAGTCTAATCAAAAACGACATTTGTTGAATTACATAATAGATTTTCGAAAAATAAAAATTTCTTATGCAGTTTTAGGCATTTCATTATGAATATTTCAATCAAGTATTATTGCTATATTAGACAAAAATTGAGAAATTAAGCTATAGAAAAACGTTAACTGAATGTCAAATGAAGTTTTTCAATTTTAGAAAATTCAACGACATAAAATCGTTTTCCCTTATATAAGATTTCATATAGTATATCAACTTTTACCAAGTTTTTGCAATGTACTTTAGAAATTTTTTAAAGATTCTTTAAGGAATTCTCCAAGAATGAAGAGAAGTAGATAGGCTTCAATAGCTCAAGAATCAAATACGACAAGAATCTAAAAAACGGTTGGAATAATATTTGGATTCAAGGCGACGAACATTTCAATAACGCATTATTTTCCGTCAAATTATTGACGACCATAAAGAATGTTACAAGTGTAGAAGGAGCCTAAGCTGTCACAGTTCCAGCTGGAGGTCCATTGTCTCCTTAAAGTTCTTGGAGGCTGACACTTCCCGTGTCTGATGATGGCTCAGAACAAATTCATGGATTATCCTCTTCCATTTGGGTCTCTTATTATCAAACGATATCTGAAAAAAAAATGAATTTATAATCATTAATTCATGAATCATTGGGCCAAAAATTAATAGTAACAAATTGCCGAGCGGTGTTATATAATAGATTTATTTGAATTTGGCATCACTTGGAATTTCAGCAACGAAAAAATGAACAGAAATAAGAATTTGCCTTTCAATAACGAAAAGATCTTTTCATCAATTTTCATAGCTGAAGTCATTTACAGGGAAGTATTTAAATCGCAATATTGAATAATACTTTCAATTATCAGGTTTAGTCGGTTGCAATATCTGCTCAAAAGTTTTCATGACTTTGCGAGTAATGAATGTCTGATCTTCCCGAAACTGTAATAAATGTATTGTTTGCAAACGGAATTTCAAACTCACTGCGTTTTAGCGCACGCGTTAAGAAGGGTTTAACTCCATAAAATAGGGGTGAATTAAAGATAAGACGCTTACATTTAACAATAAACTTAATTCCGGAAAAGCGTACATGCTTCCGCGTTTCACCTCTTTAGTGAAGAAGTTCACCTCGAAAGTGAAGAAGTAATTGGGAGACACAATAACGCTCTAACTTTCTGCTCACAACGTTAACGAAGTACAATTTTAGGCAAGTGGTAAACACGGAATTCTGAAACGAATAGTAACCGTTTTTATTCCATCAATATAGAGACCCGTGTTAGAAAAAGAACAGTTAAAAAAATTTCTACATCACCTAGTTACTAAAAACTTAATTTTGATGCTAAGTTAAGTAATTATGTTGCGATGTAAGGAATTCAACTGCAAATGGGACCAGCAAAGTATTTATAAGCATTGGTTTATAAAGGAATGCAACTCTGCATTAGTTTAATAGATGCGCTGTAATTGCTCATCTCAGATATACCAGGAAAGCTCTAATTGACTTGTTTGACAACAGCGTTTAAAAATTAGTATGCGACTTCTAATATTTAAAAATCGATATAATATTTTAGATCAGAATACCTGCCAAGATTTTGCCAAATAAACAGCATTTGCTCCAAGTTCTGTTACATTTCATTACAAAGAAAGCAATCTCACAAGTTGCTCTTAGACGTTTACGGCGCACATCTCCAGTCGAATACAATTTAAATACGATTTGAATTATTTGAAGAAACCATCAAGGGTGAATGTGAAAACAGTTTCAATTTGAACGAAATATTTAGGAAAACCTTCAGAAGAAAGACACGATAAAGTTGTTTTCCAACAGAACCAAGTTTGCCTACATTGTCAGATGAGGGAAAGAAATTTAAGAATCATTTCTTTCGCATGTATTTTCCCACTCCCCATATTCATCAAATCTTGCTCCTTCAGACTATTAATTGTTTTGCTCATGTAGGAACTTTCGAGATAAAAATTGCAGTATTCATGTAATATAATTCCCATGCAAATATTAAAAATTGGCTTATTAATAATAACTTTGAAAATATTGAATCATGTTTATACATCCATTAACTAATTAGATAATTTACAAGCATTTAATTAGTTTTATGGGAAAGAGGCATTAAAGATTAAACGACAATGTGTCATTTAAAAGCAAATTATTTTTCTGTTATTACAGAAATTCAGCAACTTACCTAGTCTTTGAAAAAACGATGTCCGGTGAGTGAACATTTTAGTTTGATCTAGACCAGTTGATGTAGATAGAAGACAGGTCTGGATTTTGGAAATATTCACTCAACAGACAGCAAAAGACTTGTCGATTCAACAGGAAATATTCCAGACTTGAAATCCAGAAGAAACCTTGCTTTTAGCAAACATTCTGTAGAAAGCGATTCCAAAACTCTCGAAAAATAGTGTTCTAAAATTGTAGAATAAAATGCTGGAAGCAGTTCCAGAGCTGAGAACAGGATAAAATTCAAATAAAGTCTTCTGAATGATAACATAATTGGAATCTTTTTCTGCGAGTTTTTCCCTGAAGTACACATCGGCTAAGTATAATAATAGTCTCTCGCATACATCAAATTTCCAAAGTGACTAATTCAAGTTTTTTTTTTTTTAAATTTCGGAGCTTAATGATATAATTACGACTTCTTTCAAAAATTGCTGTTGATTTGAATTTCATGGTAATACTTTGATGTTTATCTTTAATAGTTCTTTCATACTTCAATCTACTTTTCAGATTTTGGATTTCTTGTTTATTTCTTTTTGTAAAGCAATTCCAAATTCATTTTTATATCGTTCATGCAAGTCGGTTACTTCAGCAGATTTCCTTTCAAGAATTTAATCTCTGAGAACGCGAGCAGATGAAGAAAAGTTACAATTATCTAAAAGCTTAAAATACTCCTATATTTTCCTATTCATTTAACAAATTCAGAAAGCACTTTCCTAAGCAACCATCAAGTATAATCTTCAGTAATGATTTGATTCAACTAGTTCTCCGAGTTTGGGATATATTGCACAAAAGTCATTTAGCTGCTATAAACAAATAGATTGCGAAACCAGCCATCTATAGAAGCTGTAATAATTTTCCAGTCATAAAATTTGAAAACTTTTACTTTGGCTCTTCAAAATTCAATTTGTACTTAAATTAAGATTGATGGTTCCAAACAATAATCAGCATCTTTCATAACAGAAAAATATGTCAAATAAATTTTTATTTATTTTTTATCAGCAGTAATTCAGAAAATACTTGGATTCATGTAACCATGTAGTTACAAACCACAAGATTTTGGAATCAACAATTAGCTTCCAGTTTAACGACAGTGTAAAATTTATATTATGCTATAAGTTTAACATACTATTTTAACTACTCGATTTTTAAATATATTGAACTCTAAAGGATTGATAAAAATCGCCAAATTATCAGATTCAAGAATGTTTATTGGAAATTATTCCTTTAGAATTAAAAAAAACAGTATTTCTTACGGGAACTCAATCGTTTGATAAATTTAAAAATTTAATCAATTTCAATTTATTAATTGGGAGATTTTTTTACCCACTCTAATAGTTATCCTTGTTAATTTGATAATTACAACTTAACCATTTTATTTATTATACAATTCCTTGCTTTTGTTTGTGGAATGGTTTCAGTTAAAATCGGACGATTTTATTGCGGAAAATTTGGAAGATCCATTAAATAAAATTATGGATGAATAAGTTTAATTCCAACTTCGATGGAACTTTTCCCTTTCGTTTGATTACTAGTAATTACTAATTATGTCTTCCCTTTCTATTTATTTCACTTAGCATACAATGATGTATCGAATTGCAAAATTCTTCTACTTAAATCTGCAATTACGTGAAAGTTTTAAATTAACAAAATTCACTTAGAAACACTTCGACAATTTAAATTTCCTCTTATATTATACAAATTAAAATAGCATTACATGTCCCACGTATGATTGGCCATTAAATTAAGAAGTTAAGCCTTTGGCCTACTAATTTGTTTATATCAATTTTCATTGATATACACGATATTTGCTTCCCCTAATGGATAACTGGAATTGCGTCAAACAAAACTTTCTACAGGATGCGGTGTGTCTCGCCATAAAATAGAACATGTAGCAGAAACGACAGAAAGGAGGAAACAATGAAGTCTATAGAATTAATGTTTTCATTTTAATCCTGAATTAATGTTTTCATTTTAATCCTGGAGTGTGGGGAGGGGAGGAGACTAAGAAAAATTAATTTACCGTAAGGAAAAGTTTCTTCAAATCATTTTAAAAGGATAATTCAGACACTTTATTTCATGGCCAAATGAATTATTGCAGTTCCAGATATTATGAACAGTTAAAAAAAATTAAACTTTGGACTATAATTTCAGTTGCAACAATTGTGAATTGAACTGCAGCAAGATTTATTCTCAGCAAAATATTGATTTTAGAATACCAGTTATTCCATCAAATAAACGCAATATTAAAAGAAATAGCGTAGTTCTAAAAATTCTGCTAGACATTTTATGTATCTAAATTCGGTTAAGCTAGTGATTTCACAACGGATTTCATCGCAATCATTTTGGAAAAATTGAGTATTTCGACAAGAAATTTTCGATTATTTAGAATACTAAATTTTGCATTTCATTCGGATTTCACTTCATATATTTTTCAAGAAAACAATCAAGTGGCGAGTTATTTAACTAAAACATCAAATGTATTACAGTCATAATTATCATCGATTATTAAAAATCGATATTTGAGAGCCTAAGTTCCGAGGGGTTCTCCTTGTTACCTCATGAGCAGGACTTTCGTTGCAATTAAGTCGTGGGATTTTCTTTTGATTTTAAATTAGAAGTTAAATGCTAAGCTATTAATTATTTTTATTTTATAGTTAAATTTGAGAAATCTATCCAATGTGTTTTGGTCTTGGATATAAAATTTAATAAAATCCACAATGGCCAATTTTTGAATTATCGTAAATCAAAATAACTCCCCGCGTTATAAACAAATCCTTTAAAATTTCATTTAACGCTGAAAATGTCAATTTTCTAATGGCTAGATATTGAATGCGAGAAAAGTTTTGGAAGCTGATAAATTTAAAAATTAAAGTTCGAAAGCTAAGGAAAGAAACTCTGAACTAATCTTAATGGTTAACAGAATTAAATACATCTAAATTATTATATACCAAATGTATATTGATTAAGTAACTATATCGGATAGATATTATAGTTAAAGCATACTGACAACTGCATAAACTGCTGACACTTCATTACAGCACGTCAATAAGAATTGCAAATTTTTCTCTGCATATATGGACCCCATAATTACCGTTGCCAAAACCGACACCAATCAACAAATAATGCCGACAAACCAGACAACTTTCACACATTGCCCAAGCCTCACATTTGTCACTCCACACATACATAACCCACACCGACAGAACCACCAGAATTTCACCCCCCCACACCCACATAACCCACACCGACAAAACCACCAGAATTTCACCCCCCCACACCCACATACATAACCCACACCGACAAAACCACCAGAATTTCACCCCCCCACACCCACATACATAACCCACACCGACAAAACCACCAGAATTTCACCCCCCCACACCCACATACATAACCCACACCGACAAAACCACCAGAATTTCACCCCCCCCCACACCCACATAACCCACACCGACAAAACCACCAGAATTTCACCCCCCCCCACACCCACATAACCCACACCGACAAAACCACCAGAATTTCCCCCACACACACATAACCCACACCGACAAAACCACCAGAATTTCCCCCACACACACATAACCCACACCGACAAAACCACCAGAATTTCCCCCACACACATACATAACCCACACCGACAAAACCACCAGAATCCCTCTCCACACATAACCCACGCCAACAGTTTTTACTCTACACATTTATATCTGAAACAAAGCATTAATATGGAAGTAAATATTCCAACAAGTATTAAATATTTTTCATTTTTTCTAGATCAAGTCACCACACTTCCTTGCATTTCCACTGCACCACGTTGCTTTACTCACTCCACACATATCATAGGTAATAGCCAAAGTGCCCTCTTCCATACCCATAACCCACTACCACAATCCGTAGTTCTTACTCTTATACAGCCCATTGCCACGATCCACGTTTTTCACTCATTCACTGACAGCCTACAGCTGTTACCAACATCCTATATTTCAGTTGTTATACTCCATATAATAAATGCAATTTAACATGCGTGCACTTTGGCCAATTCTCTTTCCAATTTGGATACCGTCTGCCACGACAAGACTTTCTCTATTCATATGTCATCGTAACAGTTTTTACCAAGTCCCATGCGGACCCTGACAGCAAGCTATTTTAAATTAAAAAATTTAGAAAAAACGCAAATGCAATTTGAAATCAGTTTATTAATTGATTTTGAAGCCTTCTATTGTATATGCGTCTACCCCAGCCCCTCGTCTTTAGAAAATGGCAGGAAAGTAAAGAAATGATGAAGACTACAGATTTTCTACAGTATATTTACAGATTGAGTTTCATAACTTTAAATCTGAGTGCATCAAAATTTGTCCATTCTTTTGCTCTAGCATTTAACTTATAAAATTGTTATTTAGCAAAGATAAGTTTTCCTTTTTTATTTTTATCTGAGCTAATCTGAAAGTTCTGAATATTTATGTTTCCCCGATGACAAAACATTTTAAAATTTCAATCAATAATCTATGAATAAACTAACACGATTTCTTTCTAGAAATTAAAAAAATTCATGATTCCCAACCAAGATATGAATTAAAAATTTTTAATTCAAATATGAACGCCCACTTAACTGTTCAAAAACTATTTAATAAGGATTAACATTCATTGTACACCCACGAGTTATTCTGAAAATATTTGATTTTTCCGTATTCCCGAAGTATATCAAAACATCACGAAGTCTACAAACGCATAATAGACACGCATCTTTTGCTATAGACTAAAGAGTCCGCATTATCTTGATGAAAGAAGTTTAATTGCTACAAATCTAAAACTGCTTGAAGAAAAGGCCAAATGAATATTATTTTGCTTTTTAAAGCTTATTATTCTACGCAGCCATTAAGTTTTTCCTGGTTTTTATATTTAGTTTAAAAGCAGATTTTTAAAATTCAATAGAAAAAAATTGAAACTTGAAAAGTTTCTTTTACCTATCAAAAAGTATGGTACATTGATTTATCCACTTTAAAACTCAATTTCTAGAAACGTGAATTTATTCTGTCAAAATAATCGAGAGCTTAGAAAGTTAATTTCAAAAATCGATGAGAACAGAAAAGCTGGTAAAGCTTTAAATTTCGAAATTTAGACCTTAGTAAATGTTTAAATATCAGTTTTCAGAAATTTTGCTCGGAATTCGGTATTATCTATTGGAAAATAAATAAATTACAGCCTCACATTAAAATTAAACTAGATTTAATGATAACGCAGTGCAATACTTCGATTAATATCATTAATTCTCCAATATGGCATTTGAATTTTTATTAATACTATTTTCCAAAGCAAATCAATATCAATTTCTACATTTAATTTATTGAATTTCAATTTCTATAGTCACTTTTAAATTAGATGTTACATAATAAGAAAAATCGTCTACCGAATTTTTTCGAAAATTTAGTTCATGTGGCAATAAATGGTAGAACCCACCATGCTTTAGGCTCCCAAATAAGATCAATTTTTAATAATTATACTCGATGATAGTTATATTAATTGCAATAATCTGATGCTTTCGAGATATAATTCTCCACTTGACATTTTGCTTGAAAACAATATTCAGGGATAACCGAAAGAGATGCAGAATTTTTCCTTCTAAATAATTTAGTTTATTTGTAGAAATACTTAGTTTTTCAAAACTGATTATGAGGAAGCACATTGTGAAATCACGAGATTGACAAAATTTAAAGACTCATAAAACAGACGATAGAATTTTTTGAACTTTTGTTATTTCTTTATTCATGCATTTATCCGACAAGAATAACTAGGATTCGAAATTAAATATTTTACCAAGAATAAATCATGCTGCAATTCATAACTGCCAAAATTCAAAATTACAATACAAAGTGTGTTAATTTTTTTTTAAGACTGTTCTTAAAATCTAGAAATGCGATTTTTTTTGGTTTCTGAAGTAAACTGACTAAATTATCTTTTCAAAATGCTTGGAAGCACTTGTGGCATTTTTACAGTCTTGATTTCATTATTCCAGGTCAAAATGGAATTGGGTGGGTTTTGTTCAAGCTTTCTACCATATCTATTAACCATCTCCCTATATGGATCTCGCTTATCCCTTACCCAAGTATCTTTAAGCCATGAGAAGAACATTAGGTGTACCAATGGGGAAGAAATTTAATTAAAAAAATTTAATAGGAACAGCTAAAGATTCTCCAATAAATACTCACTTCCTGCAAGTTCAGAAATAACATGTTTGAAAATAATAGGGATAGAAGAGATGGGTGATGTCTAAATTGAAGAGGGACATACGTGAAAATTTAGAATAAAATCGTTCGATAATTAAACTGCGGTTAAATTAAATTACATTGCTATTAAATATTCTAATTCGGTTAAATGGGCAAAGAAATACTGAAATTTCTTTCAATTGTAAAAGAAAGATTTCCTATAAATAAACATACTTTCAGCTGATTATTTGGAGATTATATAATTATATTATTCGCGCGTTATTCGATTGGTTCTGAACTGCACAATTTAGAAAGTAAAACAATCCGATTATTTTTAATTACTAAGCATAATTATTAAAAAAATAATTGTATACTTATACAATGTGATTACTCTTAACTTCTTGCTCTTAAAATTAGGCGTGATCTACCAAGATTCCAAAATCATACGATCTTACTTGTAGTCGAATGCGATTGGACTGAAGACACTTTTTGCGCTTTAGCTTATAGAAGCAGCATTCATTGCATCACGGACACATCGATTGTCCTTTCATCGTCCATTTGCATTCAGCACTGATATTTGAACCGCCCACTTACAAAGCTTATCTGTAACATTGTTCTTCTATGTAATAAAGTCCAAAAATCTTGCAACTTTTTCATTTGAATACCAGACAGAAATACAACTGGTTTCTTTTTATGTTGAAAACCTTCTGTAGACTGAAGAGCTGAAAAGAACAAATAAATCTGAGTCATTTTGAAGCAAAAACCTATAGCTTAGTCTTTATGCACAACTAACTCATTTTAAAATTTCTATTTAATAAAGAAATTCAAATGTTACAGCACAAGTCTAATATAAGCATTAAATATAGTTATAAGCATTCAACTATTTTGATTCTATCAGAATATCTATATCGATATTTAAAAGCAAAACAGTTGTAATGTTAACACTTTTTCGGTTGTACAGTGATTTTAAAATGGAGTCACCTCTAACTATGGTTATCTTGACAAAATTGATGTCGATGGCATTGACTCGAAGAAAAGGTTCTTTAGTCGACAAACTAATCGAGTTAATGAGCATAGGTAATTATACACTATCTAAAACTCGTTCACTACGACAATCGAGAGTTTAATGATTTAATCCTGTAATATTTTTATATACGAATTTGAATCAAAATTTAGTAATTCTTTTTTTTAACTGTGACAAAAAGCCAACCCATTGGGGATCACATTAAACTAATTTTGTCCTTTTAATAGCAGCAAAAAGACATTCTATTTCTTACCAAAATTTCAGAATATTCGAACACTATTCAGATTTATCTTTAATATAAGCCTAATTTCCAAGTTTTAAATATTTTATTGCATTTCCATATCTTGAAATCAATTTAAAATCTAAACTCTTAGCTGCTTTCACACTAAAAAAATTAACATTCAATTTTATTGAGAATGAAAAACCCGTTTAATTCGTTTTTATTTTCTCTGATTGGCGATACTTTAATGGCTTTTTAAGCCAGTGAGTTATTCTGCCTTTATTTGGCAGATTTAATTTTTACATGGACACTATTGTTAATCGAATGCGAAATAAAATTATTCAGCTTAATAAAGATATTACGCATTGATTTTTATGCAGTTATAGAATCAATCCAATTAAAATATTGCTTAAGTAAATGTTAAATATTTGAAGGTTTACTAAAATTATAATTATGCGATATTTAATTAGGGAATAAAGTGTTGGATCCCGAGAGGAAAATGAACTTGTGGAACTTGAAAGAATTGCGGGCTGTTGACTTTTAGCAATTAAGCCTTATTTAGATGAAACAATTTTACTTGTATAAAGTATACAAGACAAAGCACTGTAATTAGAAAAAAAATTTGACTTCAAGATTTTAATGAATTTACTTTAATACAATCCTAAGTCTTAAAAGCCGCATTTGGAATTACGTCCATTTACCAGCAAACACAATAAAATAAGCCGAGTAAAAATGATGAAATACGTTTTCGTGTCAAAGTCATGATTTAATTAAGATTTTGAACGAAAACTATCATAGCCTGCCTATCCAAATCCGTGAGAACCCAACCTTATTGAAGAAAGGAATTAAAAAGAAATTCGTACCATGTTTTATAATCAGGTTTGTAGATTCGTGCCAAAAGGTTGAGTTTCTATCGGGTAAGGGTCTCCAAATGCGATTACTGAGAAACGTAACAGATACTTGAATCTATCAAATTTTGGTTCCGATAAATCGAAGCGATGATATCCAAAGAATATACTTTATTTCTTCCCCAAATAAAGAGACTCAACAGAAACATTTTCGCAGTGTTTGGGAAATCTTGGATGAGAACAGTGCAGTTGGCTGATAATTCTCGATTACACAATAACTTTAATCACTAGTTATAGGCAAGTATTCCATAAATTTCGTGATGCATTATACAAAACTGAATGATGTGACAACCATTCATTTTTAAAATATGGAAAGAAATTGGAACAGTAAAGTGCCATTGCAAGACTAACAGCTACAAGAATTCATTCAGTGAAATGGTGATGTTGCATACAGAATTCATTAATTGATGCAATCAAGCGAAACAAAGTCGAGATAAACGAAACGAGCATGAAAGATTTTCATGCTCGGATATTTTATATTAGATTTTTTTTAAAAATTTATTTCTTGCATAAGAAGAATACAAAAGAAAGTATTGTAATGGTTAAATAACAAGACCCTGGTATTTTCAGGTCTTTGGTTCAATAAGCGTATTTATTGAAACTATGCTTTTTGGTCTATCAAGATGGCAAAAATGCATTAAACTAAAGAAGTGAAATCGGATACGTGGCCTTTAGGCAAGATTTATAGACTTATCCAAGTTTTATATGAAGTCGATCAAAGGAAGTTTGTCTATCGGAGAGAAAATGAACATAACTGCAAACCAAAGGACTAGGTAAATTTTAGAATTTTCTAGATAAAAATGTTAGGTAAAATCTAGACAGTTTTTTTTAACATTTGCTGCTTATGATATTGAATTCAGATTGCAAGTTACAAGTGGTAATAAAATGAGAGGTGATCGCTTCTGTACTATAAATAAATATGAGAATGACTAGAAGCCAATTGAGACAATTATGATGTATAAAATATAGCTCATAAATACCGATGCAAAACAATGCTGATAAAAATACTATACAAAACGATTTAAGAAAGTCATTCTAACAGTAAAAAATCAAACAAATCGTTTGATATCCAGTAATTTTTTCTAAATTTATAATTCTTTATTATGAATCTATTAAATGTTTACCTTTTCTTTTAGATGTTGAATTCTTTCACAAGTGAGCCGACGTCTTATCAGGCTTGTAAAAATGTTGTTTGCTTTTCAGGTGAATCTGGGTTTGATATGCTGGATTCGACACTTCAATTTTCATAATTTTTCCTAAATTTATCAACTGTCAGCGTTTGCTAATTGGATGCAGTAACTAAGGTGCAATCTTCGACAGAAAATTTCTAAAGGTCACTTTCACCTAAAAAATAAAAAGTATTTTATTATATTTTTACAAGCATTTTTAAGTTACAAATACTAAAATAACAAAACATTTAACGGCGGCTCACCTTTATAAAACTTCAATATTTATTAAAAATTTGAAATTTAAATAAGAAAAACCAAACAAAGTTAAGAAATTTCAAAGCGTTTGAAAAAAAAAAAAAAAAAGAATCTGAGAGCAAAATCCTAATATAAGTCTAAACCTTAAATAATATTCTATTTTAATTTTAATATTTTTCATTAAATAACAATAAAAGCAAAAGTTACATTATCTTAATATCGAAAAAAAAAAAAAAACGACTGTTGGGTACTTAGGCAACTGCCTATTTTTTCCATTTGATGAACCAGTCCTGCCATGACTGTTGTACCATCAATTTTAAAATATAATTATCCTAGAATATTGAACACTTCATCTACCTGCTGCATTATTTTGAGTGTCTTTGAACTTCGCATATTAAAAGGGGATAAATAGTCGATAGTGTGAAAGAGAATAAGAAATTGCACAACTTTGAATTCTCGTGAAGGAAGGCATTAATATATAATAAAAAGGAAATTGATTTTCTAAAAAAGTTTTAGTTCAAAATGTAGCGAATTAATGCTGATAATATTCTTTCTAAGTTAACAGGTATTTTAAAACGAACCGAAATCGAAGTGAATTTCAGCAACTGCAAATATCGCATAATTTGTTCAAACAATTCAAGTAAAACATCTTACCTTTTACTTATCGATAATTTGAAAAAGGAATTTCCATTTCATCTGTACCCAAGGATAAAAAATATCAAGGACGAAAATTGAGACATCATTGAAAAATTGCATAATTTATGCGACGAACTTCGAAACTGAAGAGTGTTTTACTGACACCTGCTTATATAGACTCAGGTCATTCATCGTTCTCTTCTTCCAAAAAGTTATATCAAGCAATCGCCCAAAAAAGACTGGGATTGAAAATAAATTATCAGGTCGATATTTGGATTCAAACCTAAAAGGAGCCTATTTTAACTTTCAGACGATCTCAGGCGATTTCAATAGGTATAGAAAATAACTTTAAAAAAAACATTAAAAAATAAATATTTGACTGTTAAATTAAAAAAAAATAATGTACTTTTTGCAGAGTTATTAGAAAATGGAGAAGTAGATAATTATCCTTTCGAAAGCCCTGTTGGCATAGTTAAAAATGTCAGGTTCAATTTCAAACCATAGTTTCTTGTTTTGCCAAAGCATAGTTTCCTATGCCTAAGTTTCCTGTTGGCATAGTAATAAACGACAGTCAGTTCAGTTCGAAAACCAATTCCTTCAAACATTCATCTTGCATGCCTCATCTATTGCCCGTTAACTTTTTGCATACCACACGTATGGAATTGTTGAATTTTTAGATTTAAATCAGATATTATTAATAAATAGTTGAAAGTGAAGCAATGAAAATATTAAGTAATTTAAAATGCAAAATTCACTTATAAACGCTCCAATATCTCAAATGTCCTTTACATTATTGTAAAAATTAAAAATAACAAGAGATATCCCAAATAATTCTACATCATCTGACCGCGGTTCAAAATTACGAGGTCCGTTCCAAAATAGCCCTAGTGTTGCTTTAAAACAAGGCATTAATATAACTAAACTAAACCAAAATATTTCTAATCCTACTGTCTAATTAATTATTATCTTCTTTGCTGTAGCTTAATTGAAGTAAGCATCTTATTAGATAGTGGTTCGAATCCCAAGAATGTATCAGAGTAGCAAACGTGTTAAAAACTTCTTGAAAAATGTAAGAGATTTGCTTGTTTTTTAATTCAGCTAAAAAAAGATGGAGATGTAAGAATTAAGAGAATTAAAAACTGGAGATGGACAAGCAAATGCAGAACTTCGGCTAATTCATTTGCAAATAATGATAGCAAGAAATCACACATGCTAACTTGGCTGATATTAAAAAGAATTTTAATATTGAATTTGGATTATTCGGCAAAATAAGCAAATTATATTCGATGTGTAGTAAAAAAAATGAGAAAGGAAACTTATCATAACTAATCTTTCTAAATGTTTTTTACGATGAAATCTTAGTTAAAATTAAACAAGCAGGAATGGTCTTCCGAAAATTTTATCGCATATTCTTTAATAAAAGTATTATATCCTTCCCTATTATATAGAATTAGAATACTCTTTAGTAACAGTGTTATCTCCAACACTCTCACATGGAATTAAGTACCTTGGGCCATGTTATGAAATCAATAAATGCTCAAATTTTTGTATTTCCACATAAGTCCACACATGAGTATTAACTATGCTTAAAAATGTAGTAAAAAAAAACCAATACTTGTATATTAATTATATGCCGTTAGTGAATATCGATTACGAAATATCGATCTTTGAATATGACGTGTGATTTTTGACAATCAGTCGTTAGCAGGCGGTTAATACATAAGTACCAGTAAATTGAAATAAATTTTGGAAACATTTTTTTTCGTCTGATTGAAACCAAAATTTGACATTTGCTACAATTCTAATCATAAAATCACCCACCAAATTTCATTTATTTCATCCATAGCGATTTCGAGTTATTGAATTTATATGCCTGCAAGACTAACAACTTCTTGATGGATTTGATTGTAAATTTAATATGGACCCTGAATACCAAATTTTATATATCTAGCTCTTTATATTTTCTTGTTAACATGTTCACTTGTACTCTGATATGTGAGCAGACAGACTTTCTCTGAATTTATTTCATACAAAAGTTCATAAAAATCTACAAATTTAGTGTTAAGACCATTTGCTGAATTTCATCCGTCTAGCTCAAAGCGGTTTTGAGTTATCGTGTTTGATAACTCAATCAATATCGATATATTGATTGATAGACATAATTACCGAAATTCTGTCTATGAAATTCAGAAAGGTCTGAAGCATCGAGATTCATCTAACTCTCAAATTTGAATTTTTTTGACAATTATAACATTTTATCTTTGTTTATATGCATATGAGGAAATAAAAACTGCCGGTTTGAACTTTTTAACCAAAATTGAACAAATAATAAGGCAGGGAATAACCATTTTCATCACATGAACTACATAATTTTCACTATTTCATTCATTTAACAAACCTAATTAACTTAATCTACAACTGTAACTACACTTATTTAATAATATTTCAGCTATGTTAGTGTAGGAAGAAGACAGAATCTTCTGATAGCATATAGTATTAATCACCATTCAATACTATTGTTCAACGTTAAAAAAATAACTAATAAAAATAATAAATTAGTGTGCCGGCGTCCTGGCATAGGGGTAGCGCGTCTTCCCCGTGATCTGGGCGTCCCGGGTTCGAGTCCCGGTTTGGGCATGGTTGTTCTTCTGTTGTTCTATCTGTGAGACGTGTGAATGTGCCCTCCTGTAAAAAGGGGTTTTGCAAGCGAATGAATGATGCGTGAGTGGCAAAGTCGTACTCTTGGCCCTAGTTGGCGCTGCTATAAAAAATAAGAGACGTTCCCCCTCAGGCTTAAATCGCTGTCTTCGTAACAACGGGTTTGTCAGTGGCAAGTGCCATAAGAAACAAACAAACAAGCAATAAATTAGTGTGGCCTCATTGAGATGGATAAAAGTCATAAAGCATGTTTTTTCACCACGTCTTAGGATGAGAAGTTTTCCTGGAATATTAAAAGAAAAAAATAAAGAAAATGGCAATCAAGACACATCTGCTTGGTAAAGTTGGGGATTAGCTTACATGATACGCATGTCCAAGAATCTCTTTTGTCCATTGATTCATCGCTTCGAATTTTATATTTTGTTTTGAAGAGCAGGTGCGAAAATCGAAATTCAATCTATTAGCCGATTCTCATGGCATATGTAAAAGAAATCGTCTGTCAGAGGAAATTATCGTCTGCCAATTGCTTATACAATGAGGTAAATGTTTGCGCTGTTACTTATTCGTAAAAAAAATGAAAGAAATGAAATTGAAAATCATTGAAAAAATTCGAACTCAAAATATTAATAAATCTGCACATTTCAAACTTACTTTAGTCCGAAAAACACATTTTTGGAATTATGCGTGTTTGTGAATAAGATAACTGAAAAAAGTCTGTCTACCCGAATACAAGTTATGATAAATGGATAAAAACTGACATACAGATTTAACATCTAAAGTGAAGATATGTGTCAAATTCGAAATCACATCTGTTAAAGTGTTGGTCTGTCGGTCTGTAATTTTACAAATACGTAAAGGCGATAAATCAAAAACGCAATGACTTAAATGAATATATGCAATTTGGTATGCGATTTAGGAAAAAAGGAGTTTGAAATGCAGTTTTATTACAAGTTTCCTGGTTTCTGTATTAATAGCAATTAAACGACAAAGAAACGATAAAACTCCCACTCTAATAGGGCTTTTGTGTGAATCATCGGCATGTTGTATCTGTGTCAAAAGAATATTATTGATTTGTTGATGGGAATTTTTAAATTTTAATTTAAGACCATAAGAATGGATTTAGGCTGATGCCAATTAAGAATTAATTAATTTTGCTTTTCCCATTTTAGCACAATAACTTCGATACCAGTAATCTTACAAGGAATATTTTAATATTGTCTACAAAAAAAAAAAAAAAATAAAAAAAAAAATAGCATTTCAATGATATCGATATACTATTTTTTGCATAATATTTCTTTCAAATTTTATTCAATTTAAAGAAACTACATACTAAAATTAATGGTGATTTCTCTAGAACAATTTTTTTTAAAAAATTCTGCTCCATTTGAATACCTATTTATTTATCAGGGTTTCATTTGTTTCAAAATAGTGATTTAACATTGAATAAAAGCAAGAATATGTTAGTCGCTCAGTTATAGAGATAAGAATGTAAAAAAGGCTTAGCGAGCAAATGAAACAGATGTACGCCGATAAAAATTAATCAACATTATGTCTTTTTATCATAGAAAAACAAATTAATTTTTTTTATTGTTCACGAACAAGAAATACATACGAGAAAAAAATGAGTAAAATTCTAAGAGTAAAAGAGGCGGAGACGATTAACTATTTGTATGATGAACACTTTTGATTCAGTTTATGTTTAAGGTTTATATTCATGAAAATTAATTATTTAAATAATATTCTTTCAAAATGTGTTTCAAAATTCTTTCTGATACATCAGCAGTAGCGCACAAAATTTGCGCAGATGGTTTTTAAAATCGTCTGCTTCGGCGTATATATACATTTTAATATTATTTAAAAACATTTTAGATAATAAAAGGTTTTTGTTTTATTAGTAGTGAAAATTGGTAAGTATAGTATTGCAAATAGACAAGACTGCAAACAATAAAAGAATTATGTATTGTATTTTATAGAAAATATTTATAATTTATAGAAAAGTAATTTTTTCATAAAATAAAAATTACTCATGAATCTCTAATAACAGCTCAATGTATATCAATATTTATTCTTTTGCAAGTTTTAATTGTCAGTATACGCTTTAAAAAAACTTTTGAATTCTTTCTTTACGAAATCGACTGCATCTTTACTTTAAAAGTCAGATGCAATGGAATTTTTCGCAGTGGTTCTAGTAATTTTTTTGGTACTCTAACAGTTGGGTTCTCTTGATAATTTCTTATGTCGGCAATTGTGCAAGAATGGATGTTGGGTAAATGGGATGGAAGACAGTATTTCGAACCTGCAGAATGGATGAAGGGTGAGTGGAATATATTTTTTTACGAGATGATGAAATTAGGAAAGGATGCTTGTTTGAAATTTTGTATGGAGAATGGTTTGATTGATTGCTTCTAAGTGTGTATGTCCGGTGTGCGGTGAGAATGTGTTCTGTTAACTATATCCGTTCTTATAACGTCCTTCATTCGTTCTTTTCTCTTGATTATGCACTGCTCCTGTTATCCACACAGTCTTTACGTTCAATGTACTAGCGAAGCTACTAGGTTCCTGTTCCCGATGCTAGCGAAGCCGTAGAATGTTTTTTTCTATTTATTTATTATTTTTTTTTTATTTAAAAAATTCTGCCCGTTGCTCTCTACAGATGCCGAAGCCATCGAATGCTCTAACTTTTGCTCTGCACCCAACAGACCGGCGCAACTGGTCTGAAAAAACAATTCTTATCAGTAAAAAATCATAATTATATTGTGGAAAGTGGTAATTGTTAGGAAATTTCGGCATTAAGGTTCTAAATTCCAAATTATTTTGTCTCCCGTACTTTATTGAAAAATGATGCAATGTATTTTGAACCTGCTATTGTGCGTCATTAGTATGAGTAAATCACTTCACGTGAAATTAAACATTTAACTATTTAATCGGTATCGTATCTGACATTTCTTTAACCTGGCAACTGTAGCTAATATAAAATTTTAGAATTAAGACATGATATAAATACGTGTCATTATGTTTGTAAGATGGTTCGGTTCGGGTCTCAGGTCCTGTAATGACCGTTTATGTATTTTTAAGTTTTCCCCGTCATATCTGTAATCATGTGTTCATTTTATTTCCTCTTAATAAATTGTGTTTAAATTAAACCTTTCCTTTTGTCGGACTCAATCTTTGGAGACTTTTTATTTGTCATCATTTCCATTGCAATACTCTAATGTCAAACGGCTGAATTCCCAGTCGTTTTATAAGATATCATTGTATCAGTAATCGTAACCCTTCCGCAGAAGTGTTGTCTACTTTGTCCGCCATCATTATTGGCGACTTGGCATCCTTGGCGCAGCAAGGGGCACACTAAACTTCACTTTTACCGATGCCTATATCTGTGCTGGATGGAAACTTGCAAGTATTACATCATTAGGTGTTTTTTCTTGTTTATTATACTTTTCAAGGTTTTGTGACATATATATATATTATACCCTAATTAATATTATATTAATAGAAATATTAAATATTCGTTAATATTATCAATTTAATTTTTGCATAAAGTTTGATTTGTTCCCTATTTGCAGACTTTGATGCAAGGATCATTTAAAAAATTCGACAAGATAGAATGTTGTACATAAGATTGTCAAATTTTACGCCTTGTTGCTTCTCAGTAAAGAATGATGTTTAAAAATTCAATCGAAAATGTAATTTTGTATCTCGATATCTTCGAACCATATAATTGTACAAAAGCATTATATAGCTTAACAGATTAGCTTTTCAGTGCTATCAATTTTACTACTGTGCAGTTTTTAAACCATATGAACGGAGACTTTCTAATTTTCCATTATTAGGTTGTTTTTCTCTTAATTTTTACACTTGACAGCTACATATGTATGCCCTAATGCTTATTGGTGATTCGAAGTGAGCAGTGGACTGTACTTTTTCTTAAACTTCTTTATTTACACTATATAGTACATTCCTTTTGCGGTGAGTAGTTCATACAATACATGGCTGATTGCGGTATTGCATTGCGGTTGGCTTTGTTAAGCCTGACAAACTGAAGTTGTTACAGCTTCTGCGGGAGCTGGGGAGTCGATGCGGGTCAACGTTCTAATGAACCCCTGAAAGACTCGACCGGAAGGGCGGGTAAAGGGGTTGCCGTAATTTTAAGATTGCCAAGTTTGGCGTTAAGCGACATTCGCGTAAACACTTATATTAGGTAAATTAATTATGCATACATTACGTACAACATTAAGGAAGTAGAATTGCAAAATTTCTAGCATTGTTACTTGCCACTTCGTATGTTCTCAATAGGGAAATGTGTTTAAAATTAAATATGAACCAATCGTAAGCGTTACGCTATTTCTCAATGTCTTCGAAACATATAATTGTATAAAAGCACTTTATGGCTTAAGATTAGCTTTTCGGCGATATCGGTTTCAGATCTCAGATCAAAGTGTTGAGCAGTGTAAAAAATCGCCCACTTATTCGAAGCATTTTCATTTTTTACGATATTTGCAAATACTCTGATTGTGATTGATATCCAAGCCGAATTATGAACTCTTAAGGAGTGTCTTTCGGTATATTTCCGCGCGCATTCAGTATGCTTTCTAGATATCGCCATATCATTGCTTCTTTCTGATGATATATGAAAGAGTTATTTCAAATCTGTTGATCATGACACTTCTTTCTTCTGCAAAGCTAGGATAGTGAATAAAAAATTTTCGGGTGAATTTATTTACATTTTAAGACTTGCAACAGCTTCCATTGATATTAGTTTTATTGAAAATGCGACTGAATCCATGTTGAAATATCCTGAGTATTCTCGAAGATTTTTTTGGCGATGTTGCCAGCTTTAAGGGGAAAAAAGTTGTTTAGAATAAGTATGGAAAAATGTTTTGTTGGATCAGCGTTCTTTCTTTGGCTTCTTGCGCTGGTGACATTGTAATACCATGGACACCCGATTTTGAAAATCATGCCAAGTAGTGGGCGATTCTTCACTTTTCCCCCAAAAATAAATTTATTTTAATCAGTTTGGTTTTGCTTAGTTATTGAAATAATTCAATTCGAGCTGGGGGGGGGGACGAAGTAGAGGGATGCTGGAGAGTAAAGAGGTTCATTAAAACGAAACTAGAAAATAAAATCAATGAAATGTAATCAAATTTCTAAAATTCGCGTATAAAAGGAGCATATACAAAAAACTCTATTTTTACTGTTTTTCCTACTTTCTACATAATGATTGACCATATTTCATATGCTATCATGACTTTAAAGGATAGATAATCAGGTCCTATTAATTTAAGCGCTAAAGAAATTTTCTCTAAATATTATTTATTTTATTGATGCCATCTCGGATATACCGTAGAACCTCTGAAGAATAGATTCTTATACAATTGTATATTCTATGCATAATTTTTTCAATGAAAAATTATACATATTGCAAAATGTTCATTCTTTTCTTGCTAAAAGCATATGTAGTTAATTTCTTGCTAATGCATACTAATTTTAATAACTGAAGAATTAAAGTATATCTATCAAATGTATTTAAAAAATGTTTTAATAACTATTTTTCAAACTGTTTTTTTCTTGTTATCATATTTTTCCGCATCTACATTTTTCACCCCTTTATCTATGGTTTTTATTAACTTCGGCCTTTCTTTCGTATATTTAAATATTTTCACTGAGCCAAGCTAATTAGGAATGGAAACTAGTTTTAGAGGTAAAAATAACTCTTTTTAATAGCACAATTTACGTATATTATGTGAAAGAAATTATATTTTGCAACTTGGACTTGGCTTTGTTTATTCATTCGAGTCCAAGCTTGTAATTAGATATAGGATCACATGAAAACTTTCATTTACTCAGTTTTTTTTTATTTTTGAGTTATTCCATTGACAGGCACACGAGAAGACAGGATCGGCAATCAGTTCGTTAGGGGATTTAGCCCAAAATATATGTGATTCTATAATGATTGATTATATGCTTCATTTCATGTATCTACAATTTTTGTGCTTTTAAATTATAGTGTATGCAATTATCTTCAAGATTTCTACTTAGATTTCAAGTTTTTTTCTTATCTGAAGACATTTTCATGCAATAATAAATTTTTGCTAAATTAATCCTTTGTACTCTGATGACGATTCTCACTCAAAGTTCAAGACGGTGTATCATTTTGACGTTTTATTTAATTTTGATTGTTAAAATACTTGCTGAGTAGTAAGAAGATGAAAATTAATTAAATGGGAGAATTCAATTAAAACAATTGTATTTTTATGAACAATAAACAGGTTTGAGGTGAATAATTAGCTAGTTTTGCACCTCATTCATCTTGTGAATAATCCATTCCATGACTATTATAAAAAAAAAAATTCCAATCCAGCATCCTTCCCTCATTATTTTGAGCTTTACTTTTTGTAGAGAACTAATATTTTAAAGCATGTGGAAATTTCATTTAAAAAGTATTAAATTTATTTTAAATAAAATCATATTCATTTTTTACATATGAACAGAAAATAATTACCCCTTTTGTACAGTATGAATATTTTAAAATACGAGCATAAATTTTTTAAGAATTATAAAGTATTTTTCAAATTAATTCCTTTTTATTCTTTTCTCAAAAAAATTTTTTGTTCAAATATCATTTTTAACAAATTAACTCCAGGAAATTATTTTTTAGGGAGATTAATTTAACTTTGTACTATCTGTTCAGAATATATTAAAGTACTAAATTCATTTCTTTCTAATTTCACGTGCATTTTTTTTAAAGAAATAAAAATTTATGGAATATAATTATGGAAAAGAAAATGCAGTTGTAAAGTTAATTATCATTTTTTTTAATAATAGGAGAGAACATGTTATTTAGGTTTTGCACCAAGATGTTATAATAAATGTCAGACTTAAAATACTATAAAACAAATTTATTGAGCACACATAATAAAATATTACAAATAAGGAATATTCCAAAAAGCAAGTCACAAATATTTCGCCTTTTTTTTACAATTGGGTTTTAAACAATTGTTCATAATTTTGATTTTATGTTATATCATCATCCTAACAGAAGAAGAAATAAAAAAATACTTGCATTATCTCTTTGTCCTCTTCATGATAATCATAAAAGTACATATTTATTTTGTACAAAACACCAACAAAGTTTTTACTTATACATTCTTTTTCATAAAATAAGAGGAAGTTCGTCATAAAACATTCATGTAATTTTACAAAATATTGAAATACATCCTTTACTGGCCAGTTTTAACATAATCATATTATTTCAAATGTAAAAAACAAATGTGTGATTATCTAAGAATTTTATCTTTATCTGCTTATAATTTTTGACATGTCAAACAATGATCAGATGACAAATATTTTATAGCAAAATAACCAGAAGCATAACATAACAAATTTTCTTCAAAACTATTTATGGTTGTTTAACTCAAGGTATCCACATCTTCTGGAACATTTTCTTTTGAACATTCTATAGAATTAATAACTTCAAATAATTTTTTTTTATTAAATGTACTGAAATCTATAAGCGAATTTGCATCATCATCTTGGCAATTTTGCCCCACTCGAGTGTCTGAAAAAGTTTGTTATGATAATTTCTTGAATAGTAATTCGTATGTATTGTGTTCTCCCTAAATCCTCCTCTGTGCTTTATGGAATGCAAATGTATTTTCTGCCACGTCTTGGCTAAATCGATTAGTTATTATGAATTTACTATTTTTCTGAAATTCCCAGAAATGCATTTATGGTTAAAATCCGCCCATTTTTACATGGAGCAACCATTATTTTTTCTTTACATGAGGGTATTTCTCATATTTTAATCCAGGATTTAGTTCCTTTCCAAATCTTTATGTGGCATGTATCTTTTGTGACTGCACATAGTTCCTTTTTTTAATGTTTCACAGTTTTAGAATTTACAGTGTCAAACTGTACATCCATTTTCGTTATGAAACGTGCTGTATCAATTGCAATTACTTTCAATTTTCTGGACGGCGGCATAAAGAATTAACGCAACTGTATGAGTAGTACCTAAAAGAGTAAAGAATAAAAATGAAATGGTTTATCAGTATATGCTTGTATACTTCAGATAAAAACTGAAATTATAAAATTACAGTAAATAGAAAAAGTATTCAAAGAGGAAAAAATGAGTTTCACCTGAGCTGCAAGTTTCACATTCATTTTCTTAAGTCCTGATACTACAGTGTGATTCTTTGTCAACTTTCTGCAGACACTGAATTCCTAAAACAAAAAAAATTACAATTAATATATAAGAAAATATTAAATATAGGCATCAATGTTTTAATACAAAATATAATATTCATTATAAAACGCTTTCATATTTAATACTGATGATAATACACAACTTTAAGTTTTAATTTGTGTAAATATTATAAATAGTTAAAATTGTAAAAATTAAAAGAACCAATAAAAGCTGCAAGAGAAAAAAATCTTTGTTTTTTAGGTACATAAATAAAATGTGTTTTTAAGAAAAGGATTTTTTTTTTTCTTACTTCTTTTGAATCTATTTGATAGAGTTCCACGATATGTTTCCTGCAAAGGCAATACGAGAAATATCGTTTTCAGAACCATTTCCAAAAGACGTGTCTTTACAAAAATTACTGTGATTCATCAGGCTATTTCTTACAGATTTTAGAAGGTGATGGGAATCTTACATTGCATAATTTTTTTTTTTATTTTTGAGTATAAAGATAAGATGTTCTGTTGTCACATTCAAATTTTTAAAAAGCCCTTTGTTTCTTGGACCTGAAAATTTAATATGAATGTACTTATTATAAAGCAGGGGAAGAAAAATATAAAACAAAATGTGTAATAAAATATTCATAAAGTAGTTAAAGACTGCACGGTTGTGAAATGGTTCATTAAAATATAATTATTAAAAATCATAAAACTCTGTTAACCCTGGTAGTATACAATACAGACCTCTAAGTGACAAGAATGTAAAATGCCGATTGCTTCTATTACTAAACTCTTTAAATTGAAATTCTCTGTTGGGGAGGTGAAATAATAACCTAATACCGGAAACTAAAACAATATATATAATTTATTGCTTAAAAAATTATCAAAAGAATGATAATATATGCATTATTTGAAAATTACAATATATTTTGTATATATACCTACGTATATATTTCTATTTAATATATATTAAAAATTTATAAAAGGATTTCAAAATAAGCTGCTTCCAACTTTTGACTCGTGCCATGAATACAAGTGCCTCAGTTGCAGATAGTGATTTATAATTGTTTTCCTGTTTGAACGTGGTGAACCCAACAACGCAATTTAAGTCTGTAGCATATGTTAATCCTAGTTTTATCGACAATACATCAAATGAAAGAACACATAATTTTTAATATATCACTCATCCGAGATGATTGTGTTTTTTAACACTTCATCAAATTTGGAAAAATCTTGGAGTTTTAGAAACATTATAAGTATATTTGAAATAAAAAAAATTAATAATAAATAATGAAATAATCAGGACTAATATTTTTGTTTATCGCGGGCATATATTTTTTTCATTACAGTCGGCTCTGCTGAATGTGACCACTTTGGGATGGTCATTAAAGGATGTAAAAACTTTTGCAAGAAAATGATGCAAAATGCATAATAGTTAACCAAAGAAGAAATTAAAAGTAATGTAAAAATAGTATCCTTTTCTATGAACGATACGACACAGAATGCTGTATCAAACAAACTAATTAATATACATTTGGAAAATATTAACAACTTACCTTGGTCTGTGTAAATAATTGAGTGCAAATGACTTTTCTGTGGTAGAACTTTGTTTCACCTCCATTGATGCAGTTGCGATATAATAAATTCAAACAAATATGGCTTATCAGACAATTTTACTTGTAGTTGTCCCAAAAGGCGAAATGAAATAATATTTTCTTATAGATGTTTCTTTAATTTGAAAACACTTTAAAGCAAAGTGTTTATTTTCTTTGTTTTGGGAGTTGTCTTCAGACGACTATTTGTGGCATAGGTTCATACTGCTGGAGTACATTTGAGATGTTTATTGTCTTCAACAGATGAGCAGTTGGATGCAGGTAGAGGCAGAGAGTCATCATGTGTTGATGTTTTAGAATTTACAGATTCGGGAGAAGACAATGAAGAAAAATCAACTCCTGCTGTAGATATTCCTTCTGTAACATTTAGAAATTCAACTTTATTTAAACAGTTCTTCAGCGTGCTAGTAAAAGAGAAATAGGAGAAATGTTTCTTACGAATTCTGACATTCCTTAAGATTTACTCTAATTTTTCTGCTGGAATGTTCCATTTTAGGGCTGAGAACCATTTTCTGTATCTGCAAAATATAACATAAAAAATTTATAATCAACACAAATCACATTTCACCAAATTTTAAAATACAGTTATACGAGTTACGATATTAATCCATATTGTGAACAGTAAGTACTGGCTATGAAAAAAGCAAAAACAAAAGTTACCTCGCATATACATATCATGAAAATATACAAATTGCTTCAGAAATCATATCTGTTCTCTTCTGGAGGAATTCCGAATAAAACTTGTCCAGTAGTTTCACACACATAACACGTCCTTAAACCCTTCTTTGTTCTAATTTTCGGACAGGCATCATTGGTGCTCACATCCATAGCGATCCTGAAAAATATTAAAAACAAACAGAAGACACAGAAAAGAATACGTGTACAAAATTAAATATAGGCAAAATAATATATATATATATATAAAAGATAAACTCAGGAGCAATGCGAACGCAGGTTCAGAGGGACGAGAAAAGGCGCAATAGAATAACCAACTTGAGTAACAACTGACGGGCGTATTGTTCCGTTTTCAACGATTCTACTAAAAATTCTACTTTCCTTTTTAGGAATAGACATTTCTTGAAATTCATTTTTAAGCCATACTTCGAGACGACTTCAGACACTTTCTTTAGCATTTCTAAACCTACTTTTTCATCAAAGTCTATCTTTGTACGCTTGCGTGTGCACGAACCAAACCACTTATTAGATCGATGAGCGCTTTCTCTATTAGAATAACGGCGAGAGTAGCGCACATGCCAACTCAACAACCATCAATCTCTCATTATATCGATGAGCGCTTACTCTGTTGGAACAAAGACGACAGTAGCGGACATGCCAACTCAACAACCATCTATCTCTCATTAGATCGATGAGCGTTTACTCTGTTGGAACAACGGCGAGAGTAGCGGACATGCCAACTCAACAACCATCGATCTCTCATTAGATCGATGAACGCTTACTCTGTTGGAACAACGGCGAGAGTAGCGGACATGCCAACTCAACAACCATCGATCTCTCATTAGATCGATGAACGCTTACTCTGTTGGAACAACGGCGAGAGTAGCGGACATGCCAACTCAACAACCATCGATCTCTCATTAGATCGATGAGCGCTTACTCTGTTGGAACAACGGCGAGAGTAACGGACATGCCAACTCAACAACCATCGATCTCTCATTAGATCGATGAGCGTTTACTCTGTTGGAACAACGGCGAGAGTAGCGGACATGCCAACTCAACAACCATCGATCTCTCATTAGATCGATGAACGCTTACTCTGTTGGAACAACGGCGAGAGTAGCGGACATGCCAACTCAACAACCATCGATCTCTCATTAGATCGATGAACGCTTACTCTGTTGGAACAACGGCGAGAGTAGCGGACATGCCAACTCAACAACCATCGATCTCTCATTAGATCGATGAGCGCTTACTCTGTTGGAACAACGGCGAGAGTAACGGACATGCCAACTCAACAACCATCGATCTCTCATTAGATCGATGAGCGCTTACTCTGTTGGAACAACGGCGAGAGTAGCGGACATGCCAACTCAACAACCATCGATCTCTCATTAGATAGATGAACGCTTACTCTGTTGAACAACGGCGAGAGTAGCGGACATGCCAACTCAACAACCATCGATCTCTCATTAGATCGATGAACGCTTACTCTGTTGGAACAACGGCGAGAGTAGCGGACATGCCAACTCAACAACCATCGATCTCTCATTAGATCGATGAGCGCTTACTCTGTTGGAACAACGACGAGAGTAGCGCACATGCCAACTCAACAACCATCGATCTCTCATTCGATCGATGAGCGCTTACTCTGTTGGAACAACGACGAGAGTAGCGGACATGCCAACTCAACAACCATCAATCTCTCATTAGATCGATGAACGCTTACTCTGTTGGAACAACGACGAGAGTAGCGGACAAGCCAACTCAACAATCATCAATCGCTCATTAGATCAATGAACGCTTACTCTACTGGAGTAACGTCGAAAGTAGCAGACACGCCAAATCAATAACCACCTATATCTCATTAAATAGATGAGCGCTTACTCTGTCGGAATAACGGCAAGAGTAGCGCACACGCCAATTCAATAACCATCTATCCCTCATTAAAGTGACGAAAGATTACTGGAACAACCAGGAGAGTAGCGGAAATATCAATTCACCAAACACCAATCGCTCTCATTAGAGTGATGAACGCTTCCTCTACTGGAACAAAGACGAGAGTAGCGGAATTGCCAATTCAACAACCAATCTCATTAGAGGTATGAACGCTTACTATAATGGAACAATGACTAGAGTAGCGGATATGAAAATTCAACAATCACCAAACTCTAATTAAAGCAATTAGTACTAACTCTAATGAAACAACGACGAGTAGCGGATACTCAAATTCAAAAACCATCAATCTCCCATTAAACTGATGAGCGTTTAATTTACAGGGAAAACGACGAGTAGCGGTCGTGCCAATTCAACAACCAATCAAACTCTTATAAATCGATGACTACTGCTCTATTGAAGTAAGAACAAGAGTAGCGGACATGTGAATACAACAATAATCAACCTCATATATACAGATGAGTACTACTCAATTCGAATAACGACAAGAGTTGCGGACACGTCAATTGAACAACCATCAACCACTTATTAAATCGATGAGTGCTAGTCTATTGAAGAAAAATCGAGAGTGACGGAAATGTCAATTCAACAAACTTCTACCACTTATAAATCTATGATTGCTACTCGTGCTACTCTAAGGCAGCCAAGACGGGAGTAGCGAACAAGTCAATTCAACAACCATCACCTTTTTAAATCGATAAGTGCTACTCATTTGGAGCAATGACGAGATTAAACTACGTTTCAATTCAACAACCATCAACCATCATAAATAGATGAATGCTACTCGTACTACTATGTTCAACAACGGCGAGATTGGTAGGCATGTCTGTGAACGCCTACTCTTTTGGTACAACGGCGAGAGTGGCGGGCTTGTAAGTGACCGCCTACTCTGTTGGAACGACGAGAGTGGCGCGCAGGGCCATGGAGAGGTGTTAAGGGCATGTCGTTGAGCGCTACTCTGTTGGAACAACGACGAGAGTGACGGGCATGTCGTTGAGCGCCTCCTCTGTTGGAACAACGGCGAGAGTGGCGGGCATGTCGTTAAGCGCCTCCTCTGTTGTAACAACGACAAAAGTGGCGGGCATGTCGTTGAGCGCCTCCTCTGTTGGAACAAATGCGAGAGTGGCGGGCATGTCGTTGAGCGCTTCCTCTGTTGGAACAACGACGAGAGTGGCGGGCATGTCGTTGAGCGCCTCCTCTGTTGGAACAACGACGAGAGTGGCGGACATTTCTGTGACCACCTACTCTGTTGGAACAACGGCGAGAGTGGCGGGCATGTCGTTGAGCGCCTACTTTGTTGGAACAACGACGAGAGTGGCGGGCATGTCGTTGAGCGCCTACTCTGTTGGAACAACGACGAGAGTGGCGGGCATGTCGTTGAGCGCCTCCTCTGTTGGAACAACGACGAGAGTGGCGGACATTTCTGTGACCACCTACTCTGTTGGAACAACGGCGGGAGTGGCGGGCATGTCGTTGAGCGCCTCCTCTGTTGGAACAACGAGGAGAGGGGCGGGCATGTAGTTGAGCACCTCCTCTGTTGGAACAACGACGAGAGTGGCGGGCATGTCGTTGAGCGCCTCCTCTGTTGGAACAACGACGAGAGTGGCGGACATTTCTGTGACCACCTACTCTGTTGGAACAACGACGAGAGTGGCGGGCATGTCGTTGAGCGCCTACTCTGTTGGAACAACGACGAGAGTGGCGGGCATGTCGTTGAGCGCCTACTCTGTTGGAACAAGGACGAGAGTGGCGGGCATGTCGTTGAGCGCCTCCTCTGTTGGAACAACGACGAGAGTGGCGGACATTTCTGTGACCACCTACTCTGTTGAAACAACGGCGAGAGTGGCGAGCATGTCGTTGAGCGCCTACTCTGTTGGAACAACGGCGAGAGTGGCGGGCATGTCGTTGAGCGCCTACTCTGTTGGAACAACGGCGAGAGTGGCGGGCATGTCGTTGAGCGCCTACTCTGTTGGAACAACGACGAGAGTGGCGGGCATGTCGTTGAGCGCCTACTCTGTTGGAACAACGACGAGAGTGGCGGGCATGTCGTTGAGCGCCTCCTCTGTTAGAACAACGACGAGAGTGGCGGACATTTCTGTGACCACCTACTCTGTTGGAACAACGGCGAGAGTGGCGGGCATGTCGTTGAGCGCCTACTCTGTTGGAACAACGGCGAGAGTGGCGGGCATGTCGTTGAGCGCCTACTCTGTTGGAACAACGACGAGAGTGGCGGGCATGTCGTTGAGCGCCTACTCTGTTGGAACAAGGACGAGAGTGGCGGGCATGTCGTTGAGCGCCTCCTCTGTTGGAACAACGACGAGAGTGGCGGACATTTCTGTGACCACCTACTCTGTTGGAACAACGGCGAGAGTGGCGAGCATGTCGTTGAGCGCCTACTCTGTTGGAACAACGGCGAGAGTGGCGGGCATGTCGTTGAGCGCCTACTCTGTTGGAACAACGGCGAGAGTGGCGGGCATGTCGTTGAGCGCCTACTCTGTTGGAACAACGACGAGAGTGGCGGGCATGTCGTTGAGCGCCTACTCTGTTGGAACAACGACGAGAGTGGCGGGCATGTCGTTGAGCGCCTCCTCTGTTAGAACAACGACGAGAGTGGCGGACATTTCTGTGACCACCTACTCTGTTGGAACAACGGCGAGAGTGGCGGGCATGTCGTTGAGCGCCTACTCTGTTGGAACAACGGCGAGAGTGGCGGGCATGTCGTTGAGCGCCTACTCTGTTGGAACAACGGCGAGCATGTCGTTGAGCGCCTACTCTGTTGGAACAACGGCGAGAGTGGCGGGCATGTCGTTGAGCGCCTCCTCTGTTGGAACAACGGCGAGAGTGGCGGGCATGTCGTTGAGTGCCTCCTCTGTTGGAACAACGACGAGAGGGGCGGGCATGTCGTTGAGCACCTCCTCTGTTGGAACAACGATGAGAGGGGCAGGCATGTCGTTGAGCGCCTACAATGTTGTAACAACGACGGGAGTGGCGGGCATGTCTTTGAGCGCCTCCTCTGTTGGAGCAACGACGAGAGTGGCGGGCATGTCGTTGAGCGCTTACTCTATTAGAACAACGACGTAAGTGGCGGGCATGTCATTGAGCTCTTACCCTACTGGAACAACGACGAGAGGGGCAGGCATATCAATGAGTGCTTATTATATTGGAACAACGACGAGTAGCGTACAAGTCAATACAACAACAATCAACACCTTTTTAAATCGATGAACGCTTACTCTATGGAACAACGACGAGGGAAGCTGGCATGTCAATTCATCAGACATCGACCTCATATAAATTGATAGAATGCTACTCGTGCTGCTAGCAACGACAAGAGTAGCGGACAAGTCAATTCAACAGCCATCAACACCTTTTAAATCGATGAACGCTTACTCTATGGAACAACGACGAGGGAAGCTGGCATGTCAATTCATCAGACATCGACCTCATATAAATTGATAGAATGCTACTCGTGCTGCTAGCAACGACAAGAGTAGCGGACAAGTCTATTCAACAACCATCAACACCTTTTCAGATCAATGAAAGCTTATTCTATTGGAACAACGACGGGTGCATCTGGCATGTCAATTCAATAAACATCAACCTCTTATAAATCGATGAGTGCTACTCGTGCTGCTCTATTGGAGCAACGACAGGAGTAGCGGACAAGTCTATTCAACAACCATCAACACCTTTTCAAATCAATGAAAGCTTATTCTATTGGAACAACGACGGGTGCATCTGGCATGTCAATTCAATAAACATCAACCTCTTATAAATCGATGAGTGCTACTCGTGCTGCTCTATTGGAGCAACGACAAGAGTAGCGGACAAGTCTATTCAACAACCATCAACACCTTTTCAAATCAATGAAAGCTTATTCTATTGGAACAACGACGGGTGCATCTGGCATGTCAATTCAATAAACATCAACCTCTTATAAATCGATGAGTGCTACTCGTGCTGCTCTATTGGAGCAACGACAAGAGTAGCGGACAAGTCTATTCAACAACCATCAACACCTTTTCAAATCAATGAAAGCTTATTCTATTGGAACAACGACGGGTGCATCTGGCATGTCAATTCAATAAACATCAACCTCTTATAAATCGATGAGTACTACTCGTGCTGCTCTATTGGAGCAACGACAGGAGTAGCGGACAAGTCTATTCAACAACCGTCAATACCTTTTTAAACCGATGAGTGCCACTATATTAGAGCAACGACGGGTGTAGTGGACATATCAATTCAACAACCATCAACCCCTTATTACATCGATGAACGAGAAAATATTGCACAATTTTAATATTCGAAATATTAGGATACTAAAATATACAATTATTGATTAATTGAAATGCATAAATTAATTCTTCTTAAAACTTTATAAACTTCTTAAATTTATGAAATTTTTAAAATAATCAAATAATTTTTATATATATAAATCAACACAATTCTATTTAATTCAAATAAAAAAGACGGTTTTGAAAGAAAGGAAGTTTGTCTGGCCTGTTTCGGAAAATAATATTCCTGCAATGATGACTGTCTGAGAGAATACTTTTATGATGGTGACGGATTTTTGTTTTCACACCAGATCTGCAGTTACTTTCGTTTTGCCGAAGAGAAACCGAGGGTGATGTTAGACGTATATCCAGACGTACACTTTTGTTTCTGAATAATCCAGTCGTGTGTAGAAGAGATGCAAGCCCTCTTGAATTGATTCGTTGATTCCCTGTAAAGAGGGGAATATTTAGAAAAAGGGAATCATAATATCAGAAATATGCAAATAATTAATTTATTAAGACTGCATATAAATAAATAAACTTTTCAATATTTACAGAAATGGGATAAGATTTAATTAGAAGTTGTGTTCACCTAAGATGGGGACGGCAAAACATGGCTAAACCTAGAAAAAGACTTCGTAAAGTGAGCACGTAAACCGAGTCCGACCTTACTCGTCCATCGCCGCCGGAAGAAAAAGAATTCGGAGTGATTATTCCTTATAGCTTACCAGGTGCCCTGACATGATTGGCGCCGCCATCTCTTACAATCGAACCCAACTAAATATTTCAATTAATCACCACCCTTTAAACACGTTTATTGCTAATATCACTTCCTATATATATATATATATATATATATATATATATATATATATATATATATATATATATATATAATATATCATGTTTGGTTTAAGAATTTTAAATTGTAGCAAATATTTCTTCTGTTTTCCATAAAGACATTAAAGATTACCAAAATGCACTCGCTTCTGTTGATAAACATATAATTAACTCCATTATGCCACAACCGGTGCAGTAAACTGCATGATGTAAACACAGCGAAAATAAGATTGAGTCGAACAGTAGCCACCATAACGAGTGTCTCATACATTCATTAATTAAACTAATTAGTTATAAACTTTTCTAGTAATTTTTATTTTAAATATTTATTTCAGAGAGGAAATAAATTGTCTGGGAATAATAATGAAATTATTAACATATATTTGGAATGCTACTATAATGGCTTTTTTGAAATTATAGAAAAATATTTAACTTTTAAAACTACCACTTTCATTTGAACGGGCGGGTGAAAGTTATAGTAGTTTTAAGTAACGCATTCCTTACTTTCTAAAGAATAAACAGTAGGCAAAAATAACTGCAGTAGATATGAAGCCTAAAATATTATACATTTTATTTTTTAAATGATATTTGGATCGAAATTTATATTATGATTACAATTTTATTAATGATAAAAATAACATAAATTAACGTGTACTATCCAAAGATTTATACCACATTAACAAAATAGATATAACGGTAACTTCAAGAAAGTTTTGGTTCATATTGATATTAGGTTATTTGTTTTAAAAAATGACAGAAACTTTTAAAAAATAAATATTCATTCCATCATTTTCTTCTACCTTTCGATCCACAAATTCCACAGTTAATAGGGCAACAATATTTTTGAACTGTGTCTCCTCGTATTCAAAAGTTGTTCGAAGGGAAATGTGAAAAGCATGTTCCAGAGGTGGAATATTCGCCCGGTGGTCTCTTAGGCTGGTTACATACACAGTGTTTTCTTTTCCGCTTTAGATATTTTACCGTTGCTACTCGCAGAAATCGAAGGTTTACACACATGGCGGTAAAATTTCCGTCAGAGTCGTAAGAGTCGATATAATTTAACCAATAAACAAATTTACTTTAACCGTGTTATTTAAACTATTTACTGCTTATGTGTAATTCGAAATTAAAAGAATGCAGATTCTATCTTTATTGTTATTTTGCCGTCGAATGAAGAGAAAAAGGAAAAAATAGACTTATTTGTGTTTATTCAATTAATGAAAAAAGGAGTTGATAGCTTTTTACAAGTTATTTGAAGATCTGAGGCAAAAGAAATTGGCATTCTAATTCTTCAAATATTTCAGAATATCAAAGACTTCCTTTGGTGGATTTTATGGATGGCTAAAATATATCAGCACAAAAATACCAAAATAAGAAATTCCCTTCAGCCTGTAAAAATGTTGGCAATAACTTTTGAAATCTATAAGTTGGGCTATTAAATTTCATTAAGTACAATAAATGTTTCACTTACAATTATTTTTATGTGCATTGTTATTATAGTTTTGAAGGTAAATTTGTTTATTGATGCAGACATACATACAAATATGAACAGAAAATCTTTGATACGTTTTATACACATAAATACACAATTATAAATTAATATACAATTCCATTAGTATTAATTATATAATTAGTATTACCATTCGGTTGTGTTAATGGGCATTGCCGACAATCAATACTATTTTATTTTATGCTTGCCAGGCAGAGAAGAATCCAGATGTTACATACTTTTTTATTGGTGATGAAACATTTGGGCTGCATAAATAATTGCTAAGGCCATATGCCGGAACACATTTGACAGTTGAAAAAAGAATATTCATCTATCGATTTGTCAAGCAAGAAGGTACGCAGAATGTGCTTTTGATATTCTCAGTAATAAGAATATTCCATATGGAGAATATTCCATTTGGCCTTATAATGTTCTACCACAATTTGCTCACGATATTATTAAGGCCTGTATTATTCTTCACGATTATGTTAGGAATAAAGATAGATCAGAATACAATATCAATTATAGGATTGGAAAACATTCAAGGAGAGAATATTACAAGAGGAGGCTTCAAAGCAAACAATATGAGAAACATTCTGTATAGATATTTTGTTTCAAAGGCAGGCCTGGGTTCCTGGTATACATCGACATTATAAAAATATTCCGATAGCTATGATATTCGCGACAGATAATTGTAAAATATGCCGCTTTTTTATTTGAAACAAGTATTGCAAAAAAACACGTTTTTCTTCGCATTATTTTTATTTAATTGTAAAATATTTTTAATTTATTAGAAATAAGTTAAAAGAATTTTTTTTTTGAAAAATGTTATGTTGTTACTAATTTTCCAGTATATTTTTACGAAAACCCCGTTTATTAATAATAGCCAGCTCAGAAATAAAAAAGAATCGATAATTAAATCTAAAAACCATAGTGCAATGTAAACAAAATTCTCTGGAACGAGAGTGTTACTGCTATAATTTCTATATTTTCAAAATAAATTCCATCTTTTTCTGGTAAGAACTTATATGAGAAAGTATGCATTTCCCATAAATCATTTCTCTGTTTCTTTCGATAAATAAAAGTCTATACAAATTTCATGCCAACCACTGCGTTTCTGTCTTTAAAAATCCATAAAACCGGCCTTTCTCGAATTAAAATTTCATTATCGATACTTAACTCACACATGAAAAATACAATGACCTAAATATATAAAATTTAGTGCATGATACTGTGACTACAAGTGTAGTTAGTTCTGTGTCAATTTTTTGTTTTAAACGGTTTATCAAATCACATCTGACAAAATTCGATTTTCGGTTATTATTAATCATACGTCGGGGATAATCGCTGAAAAATCGCCAAGTGTCACCTGATTTGAGAGTTTGTAGATAAGGGAGAAGGACAGTAATTGACCACTTTGTGGTCAATTACCTCGAAGAGAATGTCAGTTTGACAAATCAGTCAATGCAAGGATGGACAATGCTAAAGATAGCAGTCGGCCACAACAAATCCTGTCGATACTGCTATGTTCAGTGGTCGGCTGTACGCAAGAAGGTCACATGATAGATAAAGTATAAATACTAAATTCGCGCCAAAGATTAATATTTCGTAACTATTTTGCATTAATTCTATGCAAGATCTTTGCCATACCCAAGGATCATAATTTTTTGCGAGGGATGGAGGACAATATCTTTATTAGAGAGTATGAGTGAAGGTTTTATGGAGACCATTGCCACATGTTATTTTTTTATTCTTCTTATAATTGCTTAAAAACACAATTAAAGAAAACGTTACACTACTCACCAAGTGTTGAAAATGCCCCCATATATATATATATATATATTAGATTTTGAGAAAATAATAAATTTTGGTACCTTTAAAAAAAACACTTTTTGATATATTAATCAACGTAGTATCTCATCATCAACTTTCAACATCATTTTTGTAACGCGTGCATATTTGATGAACATTGGCACGGAAAACTCATAAAGTTTAAAGTCATCTTTCGACTAAGACTTCATTTATTACAAGTCTCATTATCTAATTGAGTCTTCAGAAACCGTCTGTTTGTATAGAAATCTACGTAGAAGTACCAAATGACACTCTGGGTACGTTTATAAAAGCACTGATATTTTACTGGTTACTTTGTTAAAAACCATCTTTTGTTACTTTCCGCCCTCATATTATGGAATTGAATGTAACTGTGATTTCATTCAGGAATTCAGCTGAACAATAATATCAACTATTGTTGCGAATTCAATAAAAGATACAAATTAACAAGAAACAAACGATTTGTTAAACATAATTAAAAATACAAAATTAAAAGAAATTAAAACAATAATAAATTTAACAGAATAGTGAAAAATTAAAAGAATGACAAACACAGTCTGTAACATTTTTAAAACGACATTTTCAAGATAAAGTGCGATAAAGATTATTTTACCCATGTTCATAAACAGATTAAGTTATATAACTCTTTTTAATTACACCACTATTCCACTGACATCTTTGTAATGTTTTAGCATTTTTCTTCAAAAAGGAAAAGAGTTCTACTTGAATCTTCTGAGAATATTATTGCGAAGAGAAGAAATGAAATGTCAATGAAAAAATATGTTGCAAAAAAAGGGGTTTTAAGATTAAAACATATGTTTTAATCCTCCTTTCGTATCTTTAGATTTTTCTTAGGAAAAGCAACACAAGCAAATTTAAATTCTGAATTTTTATCAAATTAATAAATGACATTCATTTTTACATGAACTAATTCTTAATTTAATTCTAGCTATTATTGAACTAAAGGAACTAATTAAAATTTCTACAATCAATTCCAATTTTAATTAAGAAAATATCAGACAAATATTTATTTTAAAGATAAAATAAATCATTCGGAAATAATAATGACATACATAGGAAAAGTTTCTATAGTGCTATTTTTAATGAAACAAAGTTATAAAAAGAATATTTATATGAGAAGTTAAAAGTCATAGCCATTTTTAACATACATTGTTTTCCAAAATTAAGCGTAATGTAAAGAGTTGTATTGTAATAAATTCCAGAAGAAGAATATTGTAATTTTATTATACTAGGGCCATCACCTTGATTCAGATTATAAATGGAAGCTTTATTTAAACTAAATATTTTCAATAATCGTAATTTTATCGTCTACAAACCTGACATACACCGTTCTATAACATCCAATAATTTATGTTACAGTATATGATTTATTCCAGTTAAATTTTCAACGAAATGGATATAATAAGCGCTTGAAAATAACATAAGACAATTTTTGCTCTTATATAAAAAGTAATTCTTATAAAAAAATTTGTAGAATTCTATTTGTAGAATATCTATTCATTCCTTATTTCCTTCTTTCGCATGATTCTCAGTTTCCGCAAATAACAATATATTAATAATATCGAGTGGTCTCGTCTCTTCTAGCATTTTTACTCTCAAGCTCATTCCAACATTATAATGGTATTATTGACACTTAAAAGTAGAAGAAGATACGTTTTTTCGGTATCATTAATGTCTCCCTTAAAAATATAAGTATTTTTTTGTCACTATATATAGTACACAATCCTTGGCTGTTTTGTAATATTACTCAACATTCAATATATTTTCATTTTATTTATATGTATAGAAAAATTACTCAAGTTTTATTCTTTTACAATGCTCAAGCCCGTTGTGTCTCTCTTGTATATGTTACGGCCAAATCCCGAAATCGGCCAGATCGCGAATTGGCCGGTCAATTCGCGATCTGGCCGATTTCGGGCTTTGGCCGTAACATATATACCCATTGCATTGAGTAAACTAAGGATATTGAAGGAGAATTATATTTATTATTTAATTATTATTATATATTATATTAATATTTATTATTATTATATATTATATTTATTATTATTATATATTATATTTATTATTTAAAATAATCTTATCATAGTTGCACTAAATCCATTCAAAATTTATCATATAAGACCTTCCGCTGTCAGTAAATAATTCCAAAAACAGTTGATTTACAGAAATGATTTAATTGAAATTTTTGTACTTACTGTTTAATAATTTTAATTTTTTAGAAAATTTAAAGCTTTTTTTTGTAAAATACAGCAAATGCTTAAATATGCTATTGTCTTTTAATACCGACGTGTCAAGCGAAATTGCAACATACTTCAAATTCATTTTTATTTAATTAAACAAATCCGGAAGCTATCGCTGATTTTTGCCTTCAAAATAATAAGTTTAAATTAGAAATAGTATATACAGATAAATGTTAAGGATTTAAATCAAGGATTTGGTTTCACTTTTTTGCGAAAAATTTCTTACTTATCAAATGGTATATCAACATATTTTTCGAATGATATCTTTTAAAAGAACTGGCAGGAATTGTCTCCGCAAAATTTTCTCGTAAGTTCTCTAACATATGTGTTATCCTCCCTTCTTTAGTACTCAGATTTTTATTTCTACACATGATTGTTATATTCTAATAAAAATCGGTAATTGCGTATTAATTACATGCTATTAGAGAAAATGGTTATGAAATATCGATATTTTATTTGAAATACGCTTATATTTCATTGGGTCTATGGTGCGACCTTTAGCGATTTATAAATGACATTCGGTTAATACACAAGTACTAGAAAATCAAATGGGTATTCTGAATGTTGTTTCCCTGATCGTCTGAAACCAAAATTTGGGACAGAATTACAAATGCAGTCAAAAAATTGAATACTAAATTTCATTTATTTAGGGCATTGCATCTTTGAGTTATTACTTTTACGTGCATAAGGTAGAATAACCGGTTTCAGTTCAATTTTCAAATATTATATGGATCTACATAATAGATCCTAAACGTGTACCAAAATTTATCTTTTACGTTTATAATTTTTATTTTTATTATTCGTTTCTAATTGTTGGGATGAAGCGAGTGAACTATTTTTCCTCGCGTAAGAATATATGTGTGATTGTGCTTCTGGCTTCGTTCCGGCACGTTCCTCATCATGATGCTGTATGTGCAAACGTCAATATCTGTGTACTTTTCTTTTCTTTTTCTAATAAATGTGCTGTCTTCAAGAACCATGCTGAGATTTATTGAAAATTAACAAAAATTTGTAGCAGTATCGTGGTTATGTTTCGTTAAAATTTTAAGTGAATTGTGTGACTAAAACGAAACTGTTGGAAACGAAATTGTCAGCATGGGTAAATTAAACACCCCCGAGCTTAATAGAACTAATTATTTTATTTGGGCATTGAAAAGACAGGCAGCGCTGAGTTTGAAAAGAGTGGACTCTGCGATATCCGTTGTGAAACCAGACAATGTAAATGAAAAAGATGCAGCAAAAGGGAATCAGAAAAATTTTGACGCCGTTGCTTATATAAAGTTATCAATGCGACACAAACAGTTCTTATAGTTCATAACAAAGGAAAATGCAAAAATTCTTTGGGATAAAATAAAGTCAACATTCACGGGGCAAGCAGAAGACCGCAAAATAGATGCCGGCAATGAAATGAAAAATCTTCAAATGAAAAGTAATGAATCGACAAACGATTATGTTGCCAGAGCAAGAGGAATGGCTGCGAAGTGTCACTCTTTAGGACTGGAGGTCACACTTAGGGAGCTCGTTTATATTACAGTGCGCGGACTGATAGGAAAATTCTCTAAAGTACGAGAAATTCTCAATACCCAATATGATAAGTCAATGGATGAAGTATTAGAAATTTTACGTGAAGAAGAAAATACCTGTTATTCGCCGACGAATACTTGAGCTGAAGGAATTAATGAGGAAGTGTTTAATTCTAGAAAAAACAAAGGTTCAGCTGTAAGGCTCTGTTACATCTGCAGACGTCCAAATCATATCGCCAAGGACTGCTTTTACAAAAATAAAACTAAGAGAAGTGCTCCATGTAATGGAAATTATCAAAGCCGAAATACACAACACCATGTCAAATAGTCAACAAAACAACGAAGTTTTAATGATAATGTGTTTACTTCTTCTCATCAACAAGACTGCCTAAGTGATAAAATGTGGTTGTTGGACAGTGGAGCTTCTTGTGATATGACCAAAGACAGTGATCTCTTTCTCTGTGATATGTGGTTTGAAGAAATAATCCCTGAAACGAAGGATGTTTATTTAGCAGGTAAAGACTCCCAAAATTTTGTGTGAGGGAGTCGGAACAGTTAAAGCAAAAATTGTGAGTAATAATCCTACAAATTTAACAATTACTAATGTTAGCTATGTTCCTGAACTAAGATATAATTTATTGTCAGTAACTTGTTTGATGGATAAGGGCTGTAAAATTAAATCAAACAATAACTGTGTTGATTTTTGATAAAGATAATAATTTAGTTACTAAAGCATTTAAAAATAACAATAGATTAGAATTATATTTGGAACCATTGTATAATTCAGAGTGTTTCTTTTCTAAGCAATCCACTAGTAATTATGAGATTTGGCATTACAGATTATGTCATTTAAATCCTAAGTACATCCTTAAAATGAAATATTTTATTGATGTTAGTGATATAAATGATTTTAGATGTGAAACTTGTGATATAAATTAAGATAACTAGAAAAACTCATTTTAATATTGAAGTAAATCAAAGCTCCGAAATTCTTGAGTTGATTCATGCTGATCTGTGTGGTCCTATTAAACCTGAATCATTTGGTAGCGCAAAATATTTCATGATATTGGTGGATGATTTTTCTGGCATGTATTTTACTTATTTCTTAAAAAATAAAAATGAAGTGTTTAGTATAATTTTACAGTTTAAAACCAAATATGAAAATGTAACTGCTAAAAGAATAAAAAATTAAGAACTGACAATGACTTAGAATTTGTAAATGAAAAATTTGCTACATATCTTGCTAATTCAGGGATATTTCATGAAAAAACTATTCCATACAATAGTGAAAGTAACTGTAAAGCTAAAAGCATCCTTTTAGAAAGGGCTAGATCTTTATTATATGAAAGTGAGCTTCCATTAAAATTTTGGGCAGAAGCCATTAATTGCAGCATCCAAGTGTCTAATGTAACACCACATAAAGGAAAAGAAAAAATATTTCTTGAAATTTCGACAGGTAGAAAACCGAAACTAAATTATCTTAAAAAATTCAGCTGTGTGGCTTATTTTCAAGTTGCGAAAGTAATGAGAAATAAATTTGAAATTCCAGGAAGACGTGGAATATTGCTAGGATAAGCTAGAGAAAGAAATGGTTATCGAATTTAGGACATTTAGAGCCGAAAAATAATAGAAGAGAGATCTGTTAAATGCAATGAATCTTTTTAAATGTTGTGCTTATTTGGGGAAAACGAAAGCAGGAACTTGGGATTTTAGTCCACTGCTTGAAACTTCTCCAGCGACATGTGAGATAAATCAAAAAACAAAAAGTGAGATATCTAATTTAGAAATTCCTGCCGAATCGGCAGAGGATGAGAATAGTGACTCATCAATTTATATCATGGCGAACGATTGTATACATTGTGTACTTTTTCGTATACACTCTCCGTACCGATCATAAAACTGTCAATCAATGGTCTTGCTACAAGGCGGTTGTGTTACTCATAAGGATCAGTTCTAAAAGAGGTTTCAACATTTAAACGTTATCTATAAGTCTCAGATTTGGCGAAAATTAACATGATATTTAACGCATTATCGAATACTTAATGATACGTTCATTAATACAATTTTATGAGTTTTAATACTGCCTGAATAATTTCTACTTTGTTTTATATGGAAGATAATTGCTTTTTTAATGAATTTATTCAAAAATATATGATAAAAATCAGTGACGAATGATATTTCTTCTCATATAAATACTGTATCCACTTCGAAATAATAATCATTTCCTCTAGATTTCAGATACAAATGCTTTAATTTACATAAATATAACGATTTGCATTATCCCTTTAAAGGGCCATTTTTTTTCTAGTCATATTATGTTAAAATATTTTTAGGCTTGAAATTAGAATAAGAAAAGGGGTTCATTTAGCTTATAAGATAAATTTAATTTGATTAATAAATTAATTTGATTAATTAATAATTAAGTAACAAATCAAGACACATCATTTTGTGTGAGATAAAGAACTGAAGCATCTACGTTTCTGTCTTTCTAAAAAAATGTGTCAGAACTGATGCCAACCTACATAATTTCATACAAAGATTGATAAATTTGGTAGGAAGCATTACTTCCAACGGCCCCAGAAAGGGTTAAATGGTTAGTTTGGGTTTCATTAGTTTTTGTTTTATTTCTTCTTGATTCGTTTGTTTAATTCAATAAGTTCGAACATTGAAATTAGGCACTTAAAACAAGTTGTTTCTTAAGTTTAAAAGTACAATTAAATGAGGTTAGTGGTATTGGAATGATTTGAAAAGAGGGAAAAGTTGCAAAAGCAATTCTTGAAATGCCGTAAGTAGTAAGAAACGCTTCCGATTACGGATGTTAAGTTTCCATGTTACATCAGTTTTTAAAAAATCAGCTTCCAGTGTAGAAGTGTCGCTACAAATGTAAACTTTTCTGTTTATCATCGTAGATTTAATTTCATTGTTGTTGCATTTTTTTAAAAATCTGTACTCGGATAAAGATAAATTATTTGTTTATTATATAACTTTACATTTTGTATATGAAATATTGTAAGTATAAGGAGCATAAAATAAACAGCTTACTAAGACAGAAGTTTAATAATAATTTGCTAACTGATCATTTGTATCTGCGAAAATTTGTAGATGTTAGCTGAATTCAAATTTAATTTTCTTCTAGATGCACTTTTTTATTAAACCATAACCCAAATCTACTGCTGAAAAATAAAGCAGAATTTAAAAAACGGGGTCTTTACACTAATGCATGTTGTATAAATTCATCAGAAACTTTAACTTTTTTAAAGATCGTTCTTATATATAAAGTAAGTCATTAACTATCGTAACGAATGAAGTTCTGGTAAGACACTCTTCAACATCATACTTTTATACTCATCTATACTTTTATTGTAGATTTTTAATGATTAACTATGCGTATTTTTCCTTATTTCCAACAATGTAATTATTTCCAATTTCAAAAGAATTCAGGGCCGTTTAAAAACTTCTAGGGGCCCTCAGTTAATGCAAATCTCAAAGACCTTTTTTTTCTCCAAATTTTGTATCGATTTTGATTTAATTTTTATTCAGCAGTTTTAAGTATCAAATTTTGAAAAACTGCAGTTACAAGTCCCTTTCTAAAAAGTCCATTTCATTATTTCACGTATAAAAAAAGTGCAAGTTAAAATGCAAAATTAACTTTGAGCAAAATATTAAAAAACAAAAGACAACTTTCTTTAATACACTCTAAATAATATTTTAAAAGGAGGAAACATGTTTTATTAACTGAAAAACTCCAAATTTTTTAGAATTATAAAATAGCATAATGAATAACTTGTAAATTATAATTAAGAATATTAGTAGAATAAAGTTTCGAAATTAATTTAATGAATATTTGATTTTGACTTGAATAAATTTGATTGCATGGGTTCTGTCATTAAATGAAGTATAAAACTAAACTTTCTAAAATTGCTAAGAATTTTCAAGAAGTGAGGGCTCCTTGGCAATTGCCAACTTTGCCTATTTAATAATCCTGCCCTTCTTCCACCATTGATTAGAATTATTTAAATAATCTCTTTGGACTGTTGACATTACAACTCCCGTATTGTAGATTCAAATCTCTTGGGAATTTAATTATATTTATTAGAAATGGCTTTAAAGGCACGTTTGGTTGTGCCCATTGATTCGGACGCTCTTAAGCAAATTCTTTTCCCGTGAAAACAATATGCATGTTGTAGACATTTTGCTATGGAAAAAGCTTGGTTATCTCACAATGGGCCCATAGTTTGCAGAAGTCCAGTCGAAATCAATATAAGATTAATAGCAAATGAATTTAGAACAATAGTTTCTTTATTAAAAGAAATAAAGTCTGACTTCTTTTATTGCATTGCAGGAGAAACTCTTTCTGTAACATTAAAGAAATTTTTAAAGAGATGTCTTATTTCCTCATAATTATATGAGTAAATATTCATTTTCATTTTTGTAATTTACTTTTAAGCATAATACATGAAACCTTGATTATAGATATACAGTATATTTTCGTTATAGAAATTTGTAATCATGTTATTAAAATGAAATGTATCCTTTTCTATTAATATATTGTGAAATAAAAAAAATTGCATTATAATACTTTTGTAACAGCTGTACTTTTTTTTCTCAAAATAAGCTAAAAGTTTGGTGATTTTGTTATTAAATCTGAAGGAACATTTGATAACCGTTAATTCTATAATCCCAAAAAATAATTTAATTAAAATAAAATTAAATTAAAAATAAATTAATTTTCTTATTAATTATGAAATTTGTATTTTAAAATTACTGTCAGAGTAGCTTCTTACAAGGAACGTTCAAAATACTTAAAAGTATAAAAATATTCCTACCATTGTTTAGCATTAATTTATTTTGGAATTCATATTTATATTTAAATTAATATTAAATATCATTTACGTAAAAAAATGCTTCCTATTTTCTCCATTTGCAAACAACAACAGCAAAAAAAAGAAGAAAAAAAAGAAAAGAAAATGCAATTTGAAGATAAGGAATACAAAATGAAGTAAAGCAAAATAAACCCAGTTTGTAGCGCATGTTGTAGTAATTATATGTCAAGATTATATAGTATTTAATGTATTTCTTTTAATATAGAACAAGCTTTTATTTAATGCTAATAATTCATGAAACATGGTATATCATCGACTTTTAATTTACATAATACATACTTGAGAAATAGACTTACATTGTTTTTATCTTCATCGTGCTTTGCAAAATGTTCTGTTTTTCTATCTATATTTTATGCACATAATATTTATTTTTTCAATTATATCACAGGTAAAAGCAGCAATATTTTCAAATGGAGGCATTAAAAAAATGTCCAACATTGCTTCATTCTGAAGTTAAATCTCATTCGTAAATACAAAAAGTGTCAAAAAAATTATTCATCCTGAAGTTAAATCTCATTCATAAATACAAAAAATATCAAATAAATTATTACACGCATACTTAATATTGAAACTTAAGGGAAAATATACCTAATCTTCTTATTTTTGTCACAACAATAGAAAAAAAACAGTGAAATATTCGCAATAACAAAACAAAAGACAAGATGAAATATTCAAACGATCGCTTTTCAGTTTCTTTTCAACAATGAAATATATTGTTGCAAAATACAAATTGAAACAGACATAATCTTTTTCTTTTGTTTAAGCATCAAAATTTAGTTAAAATACCAATATATTTTCCCGCCAAATACTCTTGCCAACAGATAACATGTCTTTAGCAATCCTAGACTAATCACTCCCTTTCCCTTTTTTTTCAAATAGCTACGCATGATTTATTGGACGCTTATGACCCGTAAAGGAATTGCCCGTACGGATCTGTCCTACTACCAGCAGAACTTCGCGTCAGACAGACACGGCTATGGAGGATGAAAACGGAACATCAGATGTTAAGTTAAGTATTAACAATACTGTAAATCAGATCCCAGTCTGACGTTCCGAAAGTCTCAAATATAAACAAATGTCAGTTAATGTAGTTCTTAACATTCCGAATACAGACTTAGAGGCAAAAAATAGAGCCGATTGGAAGAACTGAGAAATAGCAATGAAAAATAAATTGGATTCGTTAAATAAACACGAAGTTTGGTAAAGAGTAAACAAGCCTGAAAAAACAAAATTAATAAAAAGCAAATGGGTATTCTAACAAGATAATTCTATGGAAACAAAACACAAAGCGAGATTTGTAGCAGCAGGTTTTAATCAAATAAAAAAATAAAGATTATTCCGGGTCTAATTCACCCGTCGTGAGCATTGAATCTTTCAGAATGTTAATTGCCCTAGCATCTAAATTAAATTTATTTTTTTAATTATTTGATGTTAAAACTGCATATTTATATTGAAGAAACTGTTTATATGTTACCTCCACCTGATTATAAAAAATTAATTGAGATGAAAAAGTTTGCAAGTTGCGAAAGAGTATTCATGGCTTACCACAATCTGGTAGAAACTGGTATATGACTATAAAAGGTGAATTAGAAAAAATTGGATTGTTGCAACTAGCTTTTGACAACTGTGTGTTCATTAAAACTGTTGGTAAAAATATTTTTATATTATGTATGTAGATGATTTAGAAATTTTTTCTAATAATGATGAAATATATCAAGAGATTGTAATTATCATCAAAAGCATATTTGAATTACATAAGAACAAAACCGGTAAGTTTTAAGGTATAGAAATTGTTAAACATGAAAATAGTAAGTCTGAATATATTGAATCATTATTGATTAAATATAATCTAGAAAAATGTAAACGTGTTAAAACTCCAATTGTAAAAGAAGAAGATAAGAGTTTCCTTTCCACAAACGAACTGATTGACATCACGATGTATCAAGTATTAATTGGTTAACTTTTAGCTAAAACAATAGAATTTAGCTAATAGAACGCCGCCTGATCTATTATTTGTAACATATTTGTAACAATTTAATCATAACCAGAAAAAAGGCACCATAATTTGGCTAAAAGAGTACTAAGATATTTAATGGGTTCAAAAGATAAAAAATTGTTTTATGACAGCAAATTTGGTTTTCTTAATGTGAGTTCTGATGCTAGTTGAGGGAATGCAGAAAATGGCAAATCATTCTCTGGTTGTATAATCTCATTAGGTAATTCATTAATTTTATGGAATGTCATAAACAAAAAAGCGCCAGTCTGTCAACATGCAAAGCTGAGTTATTTGCTGTTTCTGGAATATGAAAAGACATTATTTGGACTCGTAAATTTATTAACTGAGTTAAACTGCAAACAATTTATAAATGATGCTGTAACCTTAAACTCAGATAGTCAAGCAGCAAATCAGTGTGCCAGGTCTTCAAATAAATCAAGACATATGAACTTAAGTTTTCATTTTGTGAAAGATTTGTTGGAAGACAATGTAATTAAATTTGAATATGTGCAAACAGAATGTTTGATTGCAGATTTTCTTCCAAAAGCTTAAATGAAGAAAAGCTAAAATATACTGTGAAAAATACTTCATTAATTTCTTAATTTCTGTATTGTGTGTATACTTAATTTGTATGTGTATTATTATAAATGCTTGAAAAATATCACTCGCAGGAGGGGTGTGATGGGATGAAGTTGGGATGATGGGTATTCCTTTACATTTATAATTTGTATTTTTACTATTCGTTCCTAATTGTTGGGATGAAGCGAGTGAACTATTTTTCCTCGCTTAAGAATATCTGCGTGATTACGCATTTGACTTCATTCCGGCACGTTTCTCCAGCGAACTGCTTATCATGACGCTGTGTGCGTAATGGTCAGTATCTGTGTTTTCTCTTTTCTTTTTCTAATAAAGGTGCTGTCTTCAAGAACATGTTGAGATTTATGGAAAATTAACAACAATAATTATTGTTATTTACGTTTTGTTCAGACGTACATCCTGAAAGATACACTTCCACAAAGTATACCATATACCAAATTTCATTCCTCTTGCTCAAAGTGTTTTTGACTTATCGTGTTCATAGACAAACAGGTGGAGCGACTTACAATATAATTCCAAAAATGCATTTTTTGCATTCAAGACGACTCCATAAGATAAAGATTTGCCAAAATCTAGAATTCGAATCTTTTGACGATTTAAAGTACTTTGTATGCGAGAAAATAACAAAGATATTTTCTAATTTCGAAGTTCCTTAAAAGAATATAATTAAAATTTAAACTCCTTTAAATTCTGTATAATTTATCTAGATTATGAGAGTTGTTCACTTTATAGAATAAGCAACAAAAGGTTTACGGAAGAATTAGAACTTTAGAACTTGGTTTACTTGCTAAATCAAACCAAGAATTAGAATTTGATTTTACTTGCTAAATAAACAACTGATTTAGTTCAGCTGCTCATATGAATATTAAAGAGTAATTTTTTTTAAGATTTCAGTCTTTTTTTTTCTTTTATACATTCAGTTTTCAAATAATTATTTCGATTCCAATACTAAATAATGCAAAAGATAAAATGCGTTTATAAGTTACTAATTAGCCTCTTATATCTGCGACAACATTTACGACATTTTGCAACATTTGGAAAAATTATAAATCTCGCTTGATTTTAAATATTTTAATAATGTTTTTACGTACCTTCTAATTAATATAATTAGATAATTATTATATTCTCAACATAAGGAGATTTTGAACAAAACTAAGGTTTATTGAAAAATACATCGGAAAAGCAATTAAAATGGTATTAATTAAAATTGTATTCATTCTCTGCTCAGAATTGGTTTTGGAACTTGAATCATTTCGTAATTCTAGACTTTGTAATGCATTGACGCATTCTATTAAGTATGTTTATCCTACTAATTTAATTTTGTCTCGCGAGAATTCAGCTCTTCTTATCTGATAAGGATTATTAAGTTCATTTGTAGAATAACTGGCAAACATAATAATGTTTTGATTCAAAATTATTTAAAGAAAATCTTATAAGTTCCGTAGAAGCTGCTAAGTCTTTTATTTTTTGATTGCCTTGTTTATGGATTCAGGCAGTTATTTATCTCATTCCTGATTTTTAATAAGAGACTAGTATTTTCTCTGATCCACACCGACGATTAAAGCTTTTTAACAATGAATTGTGGAATTAATGCTTAGTAAAATGCAAAATATACTGGAAATAATTCATCTACTAACTACCGAAATGTAATCATACTTTATCACGATTTTTATTTGACAAATTATTAGAGAAGAATTTGTAATTGAATAATTATTTAAATAGCTGAATTTTGATTTTTAAATCCTTAACTGACTTTTTTCTGTTAAACGTCGACGACATATTATGTTATTAGAATGCACAGTTATTTTCGTAATTTTTATAATTATTTTAAAAAAAAGGCAATGCTGTAAAGTATTAACTCGATTTAAGAACAATCAAATGATATGGCATATAATCTCACAAGCTGAAGCGAACTCGTATATCGAAGATTGCTAGTAATGTAAATTATGGAGAAAGGAAAACAATTTTCTGTGAGTACGATTTTAGAATGTTTTTTTTTTTTTTTTAGAAAATTCCCGGAATATATAGAGCGCAATAGCATCTTATGAAAATTTATTTTTCCCCATTGTATATCTCAAACCATATTTGAAATGCATGAGCTCGCTATGAATGTAGTGATAATTAGATTAACTGCAAGAAATGACTTTTTGAATGAATTCAAATTTAATTTTTTGGAATGAATGAAAGGTGTTTTCATTTCCGCATAGGAAATATAATCACAAGCACTGCTCTCAATTTTTTATGTAATATGGAAATTTTTTGAACACATTTTTTGAAAAATTATTAAAAATAACTCTGGTTGCTGTTATAAAAGTAAAATAAATTCTAGAAACTAGATTAAAAAATAATTTTTATTTACCCTGGTGAAAGAAATCGATATAAGAACTTTTCACCAAATAATGATTCACTTTTTAATCATCTTTTCCATCTATACTTATAATAAAGCTCAATGTGTGTGTGTGTGTGTTGGCGCTCTACAGGCCAGACTATTCTACCTACAGCTACCAAATTTGGCACGTGTATACTTTAAAGGCCAAAAATGTGCACCTCGGAGCGATTTTTTTTGAATTTTTAATTAGAATTTTAATTAATTAAAAATTAAACGAAATTTTGGCGTTTTTCCGCTATAACTTACAAAAATATTACAGCACAAAATTGATTTTTTTTACCATAATAAAGTTCAAAAAATAATCTTTTCAATCATACTAATGTTTTAACGAACAAATTAAATTTCTATTTTTAAATAATTTTTAAAAAATAATTTAATTATATTTTCAACAATTTATTTCGCGCAAAATAAAAATGAAATTTAAGCTGCATATAGCACGTTAATGGGAAAAATTAACTTTTATCGAAGCGTTGTCATCTTATTTCCAAAAGTTCAAATTAAAAAATAAGTTAACTATCATTCTAAATTAAATATATAAAAATGTAATTTTCAGCACGTGTCTACATGAAATGAAATAAATATGAAACATGATATTTTTTGAAAAGTAAATGCAAGGAAACGTTTTATATGATTTTTCACAATACCTATCTTATTAATAATAATTTAGTTAAACAGTTTTATTTAAGTCAAATATGGTTTAAAATGTACAAGATATCTACTCTAATTGGAACCTAATAGCTAATTTGTACACCTATAGTAACAGACATATATCTGTTAACAAATGGTCTAAATGAAATAAATAATTATATTTTATATAATCTGAGTCAATAAATGCCGATGAATTTAAAATTTTTACAGCTGTCCTGTCAAATTTAACCACATATTCTTAAGATGCTAATGTTTTAAGAGTTGCACTCTAATGTTAATAAAAAGAGATGCTAATGTTAATAAAAAGAGTTGCACTCCAATCAGCTATATAAATCACTAAAGCTGACCGATTTATGAAAATTTCAATATCACCATTCTATAAAAACGGGTGATATTGGATTATTTCATCGACCGTCTCAAAGATGATACCCCAAAGAGCGCCCAGGGCTACTCAAGACTGATTGGCCTAAGATTATGTAAATGTTGATTGTTCTAAACTATTCTATTCAAAACTTCATAAATCGATCATATTTGATGGCAGAAGGTCATTTATTTATTTAAAAGTTTAAGTGTCAAGAATATTTCGCAGACTATGATTCCTTAGGAATAAAGAATTGTATAAAATCTGGACTTCATATTTATATACCGTATAAAGTATACTTATAGACTATATACGGTCTTTCATATATAGATCGAAACAAAATAAAATATTGTTATTCACAACATTTAAATCTTTTTTGAAAGCAAAATTAAAAACTGAATTTTATTATATATCTGCGAAATTTTTGTTGAATAAAGCATAAATTATGAAAATTATAATATTGATATATTGCATAAATTATGAAATTTATTCTGTAGTACACATAAGACTTAAATGCTGAAAGACTCTGTTTTCAGAACTCATATTGAAAAAAAAAATTATTTGATTTCAGTACAAAATGTTTTTTATATTAATTGCATTGTAATCATTTCCATTTTAATTTAAAGTTGAAATTTTACAGAAGCTAACAGAAAATTAGACAGGTTATGAATTAAGGCCTTTATAATAATATTGGTGAATTATATTAAAAGACAAGTTACATAAAATATTTAATTTAAAATTTTAACGCGCATTAATATTGGCAAACCGGCTGGTAGCCAAAGACGGCTAGTACTTATAATAAAGATCTATGTGTATGTGTGTGTGTATGTTGGTCCTCTACAGGCCAGACCGTTTGACCTACAGCTACCAAATTTGGCACATGTGTACCTCGGAGGTCGAGAATGTGCACCTCGGAGCGATTTTTTTGAATTTTTAATTAAAATTTTAATTAATTAAAAATTATCGAAATTTCGGCGTTTTTTCGCTATACCTTCCAAAAATTTACAGCAAAAAATTGATTCTTACATCATATTGAAGATAAAAAATTTCTCTTTCACATGATGCTAATTTTTTAACCTATAAATTAATAAATTCAAAAAAGTAATTAAAAAATATTTTTAACAACTTATTTCGTACAAAATAAAAATAAAATTTAACTTATATGAGCACGTTACGCGTGCATGGGGAAAAATTAACTTTTTATCAAAATGTTGTTATCATATTGACAAAAAAAAAATCGTTATTGCAAATTAAACTAAAAAGATGTAATTTTCAGCACGTGTCTGTATGAAATAAAATAAAATATGAAATAGGATATTTTATAAAAAGTAAATGCAAAGAAAATATTTCTATGATCTTTTACAGTATCTATATTATTAATTCAATAAAGTAGCTTTATTTAAGGTAAATATGGTTTAATATATATCTTTATCAATTCTAGGCCCAATGGCTAATTTGTAAACCTTTAATAATAAAAATACATGTATTAAGTGATCTAAATGAAGTAAATAATTATATTTTACGTAACTTGATTCAATAAATGCTCTCATGAATTATGAATTTAATTTTTTTTAGATACTCTGTTTTATGATTCATATTTAACAAAATACCTTTGAGACACTAATATTTTAAATCTTGCGCTCCAATCAACTGAATCAATCACTAAAACCTTTTTTATTAAATTTAATATTCATACTATTTTACATAATTTGTCCGAGTCTAAATCATCTGAAAAACGGAATTATCCAAAATTGTTTTCATTTGAATCTAGTACTTCCTAAAGTCGGCTCTGGAAAGTCCTTTCCTATTCTTGATTGGTTTTTTTACACACACATTTCATCATCTATTGCTACAAATTTAATAAAGAAACTACTGATTAGAAAGCCTACTATGTAAAACACTGGGGGGGGGGGGAGATAACATCTTTCAAAAAGTACAACAATAATAAATTTTGAAAGGCAAATTATGCCAAATACATAAAACAAACTTAATGAAATACGCACTATTAATTGAAAAATAACCAACTTTTTACAATAAACACAATCGTAAAGATTCTAGAATCAGCCAGCTTCCATAGACTAAGGAAGGGAAAGTTTCGCTCATGTCTAATACACATGAAATATTGTTAATATTTTATTATTACTGCTCACTATAATTGATAGCCAGTAATTCCAATACCTTATTTGCTCTATCTGAGGGCAAAAAACTTCGAATACCAGAACTCTTTAAAATAGTCCTTTGACTTTCGTCATAATAAGTGTCAACATTTTGCCGACAATTTAATTTCTATTTCACAAATCATTATTATTATAATTCATAAATGTATGCTGTGAATTTTGTGCGAAGTTTAGCGATGTAACTGAACTTTAAAATTATATATTCAGCCAAAGATTTGATTTTGCTAAGATTTTGTATTACAGACAGATTTCTTAATGGTAACTTTTCCCACATATAGACATTTTAATATCATTATTTTGATTTGCACTATGCCCTACTGAGCAATATGGTAACTAGCTCCTTGGGCAAGCCCACAAACATACATACTAATAAAAACATTAAAAGCTAGAGCATTTCCAACAGCAAAATGCAAGAAAATGTATTTAATCAGCATAGGTTTAATTAAATAAATATTAAACACACAAATGTAGAATCTGAAAAGTATTTTTCGACCAGAAAAATTATATTGTTCAAACATTTGTTCAAATTTAGCATAAACAAATTGCTCATCAGACAATATTTTTTACATGCTTATTTTTCAAGCCATTCTGACAAATATTAGGGGCGTGCAGAGATTTATTTACGTGATTATATAATTTAGAGTTGCAAGTTTGTATAATTTGAATGTTAAAAAAGAAAAAAATTAAAAAGGAAAAAAACGAAATTTTTAAAATAATTTTATATCTATTATCAATTTTAATTATTAATGGAAATCAAGGAAATTTTCCAAACATTGATATAAATTTTACATTCGACTATTATAAGACATGAACGCAGAGAACACAGATAATATTAAAAAAAATTATAAAATAATTTTTCAATAATTCTAATATTTAATAATTCTAATTTTCTCTATCTATGCTTTCTAATTAAAGCCACAACTGTGTATTCAGATACTTTAAATATTATTAAATTCAATAAATGATGGTATTCAATAAAATATTTCAGAAGCAAATGTGATAAGGAAACTTTTTTTTAAAATTAACTACATCAAAGATTCAGTCCATGTAAACATGTGATTATTAACGGAATTCAAGTAAATAATTAACTTCAAGTATGGTTTGCAATCAGCATATCAAAAAGTTATAACAGAAAGTCGAGAATAATAGTTATTTCCTTAAAACTTAATGAGTTATTACTATCTAAAGCAAAATGAATATTTACTATAAACTTTTACAAGAATATAATTTTATGTGAGATATCACAAATGCAATTAACATGTTTCTCTGCAGGCAAAACTTTTATTTTGTTCAAAAAAAAATCGGATGGGATTTGTATGATGGTAGTATAGCTTAAAGATATTCATTCAGTAAAATTTTAATGCAGCCACTTCGAGAAAATAACCCTCAAACTCTGAACATAGCTTGTAATTTAAAGTCCTGATGACGCAATCGGAAGAGCATCTGTTTAGTGCCTGCGAGACCAGTGTTCTCTCCTGAACTAGTTTTTCCCCCCTTTTCATATCTTTCCAAAAATATTTCACAATTTGCAAATATTTTTTACAAGTATACTTTAAATTTTTAATGCATATAAAGTGTTCATTCTCTTAATTCTTGAATTATAATTTAATTTCTTTAAAGAAAAATACATTTAGATGTCTTTTTTAATAGAAAAAATATTTAAATTGAATTAATAACTTACAGATATTTCACTTTAATATATTACTAATTTGAATATTATTGGTTTTAATTTAATATTTTTTAAAAATTTTTTTGCAAAGATAAACTTTTATTTCCCTAATTCTTGAATTATAATTTAGTTTTTAAAAGAATTATAATTATAAATTTAAATATATTTTTTAAATGTTCAAAATTATTTAAGTTATCAATTTATCGATAATTTCAATCCATATGTTATTTACTTCTGTATATACAAATTAACAATCTCTCAATACTCAAATTATAACATTCTTAAAAGAAAAATAATTATAAATATAACCGCATTTTTAAAACATTACTCAGTTTCTCTAGAAATTTGCCATTTTCATTAACATAAAACAATCAAAATGGTATTTATCTTAGAATCAGTGGTAACAAAAATATATCTTAACATTCTGCGCAATTGATAATTAGATTGTTCACAAGAGCAACATTAAATAGATATATAAGAAAACAGGATTTGTTTACATTAAAAAATATTTGCCTTTCGTCGGAAAGTTGGGCAATGTACTATGTTATTGTTGTATTATGTTATTAAAAATTTTGAACCACCTGCCTTTGCATTCAATAACGTAACGCCTACTTTCCGTTTCTTTTCGATTTTAATATTGGGAAGACGTTTGATACCATATTTAATGAATTATCGGCTGCTTTCTAATTTTCATAATGAATAAAGTTTCGTTGAATTAGAACAAAAAATTTAACTTTATTGAAATCAAAAAATTTTAAAACTTCTCATATTTTAAGATGATACAATTTTTTAAATTATTTATCATCTTCATAGTTATATTTATATTTTAACGTTTGAAAATTTAATTATAATTAAAATTCCACTACCATGTGAATGAACATAATTTTGCATGAAAAATTAGTAACATATCAAATTGAAAATTAATGATACCAATTAATTAATCTTTTTTTTTCAACATCAAACTTGTTAGCAAAACGCATTTCAGAAGTAATAGCAGACTATTTTAAAATATGCTGCTTATATTAATTCCAATTTGGTTTTGGTAATAATAGACTCCAGTTAGGTATAAATACTTGGCATTTTGATTAGATCAAGTATGTAATAAGAGACGGTCAAATATCATTGTAACATGACTTTTACTTAATAATCTAAAGTCTAAGCCATTCATAAGTCAGACATCGTATCATTCTATAAATTGAATTATAGATAGAATTATGTTTAAAAGTGAAAAATATTTTAATTCGCCACTCCTTTAAAAAATTACCTTCAATCCAAAGAAAAAAATGAAATATATATATATATATATATATATATATATATATCGGTCTCAAAAGCTTATCTATCATTACAATGGTTTTTAAGATTGGAAAAAGTGCCTCTTACAATAGGCCTTATGACCGAAATTCAAACAGTGATAAAAACAACAATAATTCAAAAATTATGTCACAACTTGAGGAAATCATTTGGGATCAAGTAAATATAGTTTTCACTAAAAATACATGAGACCTCTGATGTGGTCAATGAAGCAATAGGTTCCATGAACCATAGAATGTACAGTAGTAGTCAAAGAAGAAGCATCATATAGAATGTCTAATAGCGTATAGTTCATAGTAGTAGCAACATGCAGTTTAAGATACAGTAATTAAAGATGCAATTCAATATAGTTTTAACTTTTATAACTCATTTTTTTGTTTGAATGGAAAAATTACAATTTACATAAAATAAAATTAGTTTAACTATCATATACTCACACTAATAACATTTCTCAACAATCAATAAATTTATAAAGCAACATTAATTTTGAAATAATTACTTTTCAATGATGAAATCAGTAAATGCATTTATTCAGTTCAATTAAATTTTTTTAAAAGAAGCTTAACTAACCTATCGGCAAATTGTAATAAATATACAAACTTCCATTTTTTTTTTCCATTGTACATAATGAAATGGTTCAATTTGTCCAAGGAACAAAACTCTCAAATCCCAAATTTTGTATTAATGATGCAAAATAAAAATCTAAATCTGGGAGGGGGAAGTCTTAACTTACTAGATCTTTTTCAGCAGGATGCAATTATTGCAAAATGAAAATTCAAGTAATAATTATCTTGGACAGTTTATAATGTATTGAATTCAATATATAACGATATAAAGTATTAATAAAATTATATATATAAATTAATGGCTTCCTTAGTTGTGAAATCTTAAGATGTATTTAATTCTTTCAGCAAATTATTAATACAAGCTTCATTCTATTTTTATTTCTAGAAAATAATTTATAAAAAGAAATTCTACAAAAATTCTAATGTTTTTAATTTCTCTGGCTTATTTTTAAAATTTGTCAGAAATCTTGATCTTACGAAAGAACGATTTTAAGCATGAATGCCTTAAGTCGAATAAAAGTCAAGCACAGTTCTTAAACATCATAATTTAGAAGTTTCATATAAAATATGTACTTACATTTAGCCTGGTTTTAGGGAGTTGGATTCGCTTCCCTTGGGTTGCGAGTTCGAAGCCCGCCGGCCGAAGACACTCCGCGCACATGATGGTTGTTGCATGTATAATTCTGTCGTAACCACTAAGTAATCCAAGTCGAGACGCACATGGTGGCTGCTGCATGTTTAAATCTGTCCTCCAAGTCCATGCAAAGTCCTCCAAGTCGAGACAATACCACTGAGGGTACTAGATCAGAGACGATCGTTCTCTGATTCAAGTCTAAATTAACCATCTGTGAATTAAATGTCTGTGGGAATCCACCCTGGGAAAAGGGCTGCGACGCATGAGTAGCTAAGACGTACTGTTGGCACTATTGAAATAAGTGGTGGCGTTAAATCTCGGCTTAAAATCGGGCTTGACTGTAACTGTTACCATAATCAACAACACTTTTATGTAATCCAAAAAGAGTCTTCTTATACTATAGCAAATAGGAATAGAACAGTTCAAATTAGTTCACTACTATTCAATAAAGTTATTTCAACACTCAGAAATATCAGTATAAATTTTTGAACCGGATCCAAATGATCGCAACGCAAGAAACAGTCTAAACTCTGCAGACGATAATTTTCGAATGTGAGAACCTTTTACAATCTTGCAATCTTTTGCAAACGCAGGTGTTTTTTTTTCTAACCATTTTCAAATCGCTGGAGTGTGGAAACAAACTTTGAGAAATGGTAAACGATGTCAAGCGGGAGTTTTTCCATATACTTTATGTAAAAAGTCAGCTGCCTTTTTGTTTTGGAGTTTGGCGCGGCTGGATACTGAAGACAAAACATTCCAGTTCATTAGTTCACAGTCCAGAATTATGATCTCTGCGTTTTGCTTATTCAGCTTGGAAGTTATTGGAAGGTTGATTCTTTATGGTTACATATCCAATTACTTTTCGAAAATCAAATGAAGACAGGATAAATTTTCAAAAGATTGTTTTTTTTTTCACATTTAATGCCACCAAAATGATGCGGATACAGTGTTAAAAAGAACAGTGTGTTTCTAATATTTATATGACTAGAAAGTATTTCTAAACTTAATAAATTATTTGATGTAATTTAATTATACAAATGAAACCAATTAAAATAATTATTGTCAAAGGGATAACATTCAATTATTCACATTTTTAGAATTAATTGTATAACTTAGAAATGTTCTACATTTCTTAAGAACATGTTCTCCAATAATAAAAATTACAAATGTACTAAAATTTAAAATAAATATAATTCATTTGGCTGCAAAAATTCATACATATATTTAAGTTATTTTTAATCCAAGTAGAAAGTTGGGCCATTTGTCTCTTTAAGTATGTTCGAATCTAGACATATCAAAAGCCGAATATCATGCAGTGAATTGATTTCAAATACCAATATTGTTTCAACATTTGAAATTTCAATACATTAATTCCAAATATATTCGATCATAAAACCTGAAAAATGCATTAAAGGCTGCTTCATGCTTGGAGCTTAATGAAAAAAAAATATTCTAGTGATACAGAAAAATACTTCACAGAAGTTCAAACTTGTACTATTTGTACAAATTTTTCATCTACAAATAGTACAAGAAATATTCAAATAAATTAAAAACTAAATTCTCCTTAAAACAAATTTTATTTTAAAAATGGAAGAAAAAAAACTATTAAACAAATCATTCATACATATTAAATTTTTCCACGACCATATTTATGAAATTTTTAACGATTTTTCATGAAATTAGGGGAAAAAATATACTCACATTCGATAAATTTTATAGGCTTTAAAATGTTATTAATTTTAATAATTATTTTGCATATTAGCTAAAAGCAATCAAATGGCTTATTTATCCATATGTTCTCAACATAAAATTTTTGGATAATCAATTTTTTGTCAAATTTTGGTTTAGTAGAGCATTGTATAAAGACTTTAAGAATTTGCAAGATCTCTCTTTCACATTAGAATCAGAAATGACGAAGTGAACAACATTTTAAAGCAGCCATGATTTCGGCATCTTTTTATTATTCAAAATCATTGAAACAAGCAAAAAAAAAAAAAATGTGACGACGATACGAACCAAATTCTGTTTTGCTTCAAATAACTTTTGTTCTTTTTAGGTCTGTTTTCTGCAAAAGCAAAGATCCTCAAACAGTTACATTACAAATTGGCGTCTATTCTGTGGAGAATGATATGATATTTTTTGGCTGTTAATTACGTGTTTAGTTTACTTACTTAACATCTCGTTTTTTAAAGAAACTCTAGGTATATTTTGGAAAGGGCTTCGTAATTTTGAAGCGAGGTCAGATGATGGAGACGACACCTGTGCTGACATCCCCTTCTCCAAACTTCCACATCAATGGGAGGATTTGCAAATTGCATGATATGAAAATAAGGAGTGAGAATCTCAAGAAAAAAAGAGATCAGCTGTTATACACATTAGCTGTTATTTTTTTTACAGATTGCGTGCCGTAAAAGTGATGACGCTCAGAATGCAACGACTGATGCAATCAAGTTACACGAGGTTAATCTAAAGCATTAGCATGCTACGAAGTTACATTTTTTAAATATTTTTACACTATGTTACGTTATTTACGTAACCTGAAAAAGAAGTTGTTCATTCATTGTTAGTTGAATGAAAAATTATTTAATATTCAAAAAAAAGAGTTTTTACTGCGAATTCAATTTAATATCTTGAATTAAATATCACTGAATTATCAAGAAAAAAAAATCATATGAACAGGAAGTAAAAGGTAAAAAGAAATGCACAATTAAAAGGTATTTATTGTCTGTCCCTTATATATAGTTTACTTATTACAGTACACTCCCGAGTATCCAGCATAAGAAACTGAATATCCAATCCTAAGGCCAGGCCGGATAACAAAAAAGCTGGATTGGCCGGAATTCTATGAATTCAATTCTTTTCTCACCGGTAGTACCAGAAGACAAGGTTTTTTTATAGTACAACTCACAGTTAGTTATGTTACGTATTTTCCCACTTTCTCTTAAGATCTAATGAAGGATTCTGTTTAATGCATGTATAATTTACAAAATGAATAAAAATGTGAAGTTTCAATGTTGAGAAATTTCGAATATAGTTTAACCAGATATTTACGTTTTCAATGACGCTATTTTTACTGTTCAACATTTTTACTGTAATTGGTGATTTGACTGTCATTTAGAAGAGAAGAAAATCAAATTGAATTGGGACATTTCTTAAGAACAATTTTTAAAAATTGCAAAAGATCCCTATAGCTTGTTACTTTGTTTTACAAAAAAAATATTCGCAGGGAGAAATGGATTGATAAGAAAATGAAATTGAAAAAACGAATTTGAAAATAAAACATTGAATTGGGGATATCTGGGAAAACTTCGGTGCATGAATGATAGTTATAAAAATTGATTGAGACTTTGAAAATTTTAATAATGAGAATTAACTTGAAAATAGAATCTATAAAATTTCAAATAAATGTTTGGTCCTTTTAGCTGAAAATCTTCTTAAAACTTGATGTTCATATAATCAAATAATAGTAGGATGGCATTATAATCACATCAGAGTCAAGATCAACTTTCATGATGTTAAAATTACTGAATGTGAAAAGAAAGATCTGAATGAAAATAAAATTAAATTCGTGATTAAGTCATACTTGATGAAGGCAACAATGAATAAAGAGGGCAACGGCAGGCACATCGTGATGTTTTGGAGTTCCGCGGTGTGACAAAGTGATCACGAGCACTTCCACATCATAAGTTAAATTTAATTGAACAAGTTTGGACGAACCCAATAAAGCTCTAACTTCATGAAATTTGGTATAATTATTAGATTTCAACTTTTAAGATATAATTATTGATTTAAAATAATATTTTGATTATTTATGGGGTAAATAGAGCTTTAATGGAATTATGTCACACGTGTCTTTTTCTATTGGTAATAATAAATAGTCCAAAATTAGCTATTTTAGACTATTTATTTTTCGAAAAATTCCAGAAAAGATTTTCACGCGTGTAGCTCATCGTAGCTATCTAAAGCCAAAAGAGGAATAATTTTGAGAATTTTAATCCACCAGATTGATAACAGAGTTAGTGAATTCTCAGCCTTTTTTTTACTGCTGGAAAATTAATATACACGTTTTCGATTGCAGCCCTAGGTTTTTTCCTAGGATCATATACTGGCAACTGAAATTATTCGTAACGAATCTTCGATAATTTTTCGAAGAACTTAATTGATGTTCTTTTGATAAATTCCTAAACAAGTTCAATTTGGAGGTCGTCTTGAATTATTTTCCCTCTGACGTACCAGGGGGCATTAACTATCTTCTTCAGCATTTGTTTTGAAACACTTGCAACTTTTTCATGTTTCCGGAAGAGGTGCCCCCCCCCCCCCACAAATTTGGAAGCCGTCCATTAGAGTTGGTCTTAAAATAGCTTTGTAGAGCAGAATCTTCAGCCGAATTGAGAGCTTACTCCACGGAGAAATTAAGCTATTGAATAAAGAGGGGACGATAGAGTCGATCGGCTTACAATAAAAAAAATGGTGGTGTGTTGTGTCAAATTTTTTGATTCAAAGTATAAATAAAGAATAACTTAAAATGTTATGAATTTATGACACGATATACTGTCTAATTCTATGAAAAGCGAAGCTCTTAACGAAATTTTCAATAAATTTGATTTAAAGAGAATATAGGCGACTTTTACCTCTACCAAATTTTTATAATACATGATGTTTTCAAAATCTGCCTGAAGAGGTTTTTAGTATGAGCTACAAATTAAATAGTATCCGTTGAAATCAGCCCTGTTTCTCTTTAGGTTCCAAAAACATTTTCAGACAGCTCATCAAAAATTTTTAGGTCTGAAATTTTACAGTGTTTGGCTATTTCTTTAAATTCTATCTTTGTAATACTTATTTATTTTAAAATATTATATTTGTTCATTTTTATATCGTAATATTTATTTTATTTTTACCTTTATAATTAATTTATTTGAATTTTCTTAATTAAAAGATTATGTTCGTTTCTTTTTATTAGTTTAATTACTTTTAGCTTACGAACTTAGCGCTTTTAACTTCCCAAAGATATATCCAAATTGTTTGGTTTAGTTCAGTTTACGCCCCGTTTTGAAGTAAAACTTAGGCAATTTTGGGATAGACCTCGTAATTTTGATCTGCTGTCAGATGCCGAAGACAACAATTGAGCTGCCACCTCTCTACAAACTTCCAAACCACACTAGCGGAAGAACATTTTGCCCTGACAGATTTAGCGTGCACCAAGCCCACTTACACTGCGGTTCTTCGGTGGACTAGACTCGAACCCGAGATTCCCAGAATATGGGGAAGACGTCCTACTTCTAAGCCAAGACGCCGACAATATCGAAAAATATGTCTCGAATGTTGTCCAAGCAATTTCATATCTCATAATCTAAAATTATCATACCGATCTGAACGTTGCTTTTAACACAAACATCTAATTTTTTATACTCATTTGTAATTCAGTTCTACTTCTAAAAGTGTTTTGCGATAGAAAAAACATAAATGCTTGAGATATTTGTTTTAAAAAAATAAATCAAATCTAGCCTAAATATATTAATGGGAGACTTTTATATTCGCATGGGAAGGTGAAAAATCACACTTTTATATTTTTATTTAAGAAATAATTTATTTTTTCATAAAATGCACTATGGAAAAGAAATTTTGTTATAAGACTAACGAAATACATTTTATAAGAAATTGATGTGGAAAATGAATTTTTTCAACAAAATGTATATTAAGATAGCATACCATTAGTTTTCTTTTCTCATGTTAGAAAATGCTTATTAAATACAATGTATGTTTGCTTTCTTTCAATATTGCTTTTATTAAAATAGAATAAAGAAACATGTTCTAAATGTGAAAAATTCCGGAAGCAGCTTTCTTTCGAAGTGTTATGAGTTTTAATGGCCGTAATATTTAGACGGAATGAAAAAAAGGAATGGAAAGTACTCTGCAAAAAGAGAGGAAAATTTATTTATTTTTCATGAAAACGTTTCAACAAAACGAGAAGAAAAGAGAAACCTGACAACACACATACATTCTCATTAAATCAAGATGAAAATAGAAACAACAATTTTTTTCAGCGAGTTTTGAGATTTTTCAACAGGAAGGCGGATTTTCTTTCGTGAAAAACATAGGTTTTTTTTATACATATGTAAAGACCAAAAATTTCTAATGTGTTACAAAATTTTAATTGGAATTCGAACTTCTAATCCGAAACATTGTGAGATGAAAATATTTTATTTTTATTTTGTTAACTATTTTATTGCCTATCTGGATTTTATTTTTCAGATTCATTTAATTATATAATGCATCTGAACACACAAAATATATATTTAATGTCATCTTAGAGCACATGTGTAATTGAATCGTTGAAAAATATGGATAAAATATAGTTAAAAATTATAAAATAGGAGAAAAGTATCCTATCGAAATGAAATCTGTGCAAATGAAAATATCATTTTCAAAATTTCAAAGAGGTAAAAAATTGTTTTTATGCTCTGCTATATTCCGACATCAGTGAGAAAAGGCACTGAAATATTGATTAATTTATAATTAAAAATCTAATATAAATTTTGGAAATATTTCATAGCGGGCACATATTATTTAAGGAGCAGCTTCTTACTACTGCATGCAGAAAAGTGTGCCTTGTGGGGCGTTTTCAACGATTTTTTAAACTGTGCATTTCAAGTTCTATTTCTGCACTTTGTATTTCTATTTCAGTTCAGTTTCCGGGAGAAATTAATTTAATTTTTAACTTTTGAGTTATTCTTTTTAGCTCATAATGATACAATAACAAAATATAATAATTTTTCTCCATTAAATTAAAATATGGCTTAAAAAATCATTTTTGAGACTATAAATCTATATTTCTTGAAACTCTGTCGAACATATGCGCACTAGAAATTCCATCGCATATATAACGAAGCTTGAAGATAACTCTACTATGTAAAAAATAAATAAATAAATAGGAACAGAATTACTAAAAAATAATGTACTAAATATGTAAAAATGCACTGATAATATACTCATTATGATTCTTTGATTATTACTTTAATGAACACAGGTACTGTCAAAAATTTACTATTTTCATACCTCAACAAAAAGTGTATTTTGTATTTTTCAGCTTTTTTTTTTCTTTTCGATTAACATTGAAATAATATTTATAAAGTTGTAGTTAGTCTTTTGATTTAACCCCTTAACCATAAGTCTGAATATCATATGGGCATAATCGCTTTCGATTCATACATCAAAACATTATAAATCGCTTTAATTTGACGCAAAAATGGCGCATAATCCACAAACACCTCATATATTCTTTTTTTAATTAAATCTAAAAGACAGTAGGAAGCGACATATGATTAGATCATGAAAAAAAAACAAAGCTGTGAAAGGGTTAAATTGAGCTGCCAGAAAGAAAATGCATAAAATCAATCATAATATGCCATGAGCAACAAAAAGGAAATAAAATTGGCACGCCTTGTATGGATTTAGGGAGGGCATTAGAATTGTTGCTGCAAAATCGACGCGTGATTTTAGACTTCAGCCTCCGATTGCTTTAAACATCTGCTTTTTATTCTTTTTATTTTGCTGTCACCCTTGAAATGTTGCGGCTTTAGTTTAAAAACTAAGCACTTCCACTTCTGTATTGGCGCCATCAAAGAAAATCAACTACAGTTCTATTAAAAAAAAACATCTGCGAGGTGAATTAAAAAATGTTTACATAGCTTTAGCTTATGAATTTTGGTAGACTCCCGCTTGTTATTTTAGATTATTCCAGATCTCTGTTTTCGAAATCCAGACGATATAAAAATGGGGAGGGGGGGGGAATGGCTTGAGTTGTCTTAAGGAAGTAGCATCATAACCGGAAATAGCCATTCTCAGAACCACCTAATAATATCCTCTGCAGCGATTGATATTGAAGAGATTACATTAAAAAAATGAATGATATCTATTGGTTCGTAGATTTAAAGTGAAACTTTTAGAAAAAGATAATGCAGTTAGTTAGATTATTTTGCAAATAAAGAATCGTTTTACATTTAGATTTCAAGAAAAAAAATGTCCAAATATTTTATTTATTTGAGAATAATATGCTGTGTGGTATTTTCTGGAGAAACATTTTCCTTTGGGATTTTTTTTTTGTGTGTGCGAGTGTGTATAACAAAAAGATATTCAAAAAATTTTTTTTTAATTTCGCGTCTAATCTTTTTGATTTTTTTATATTGTTAAAAGTCATGCTGATCTCTAATATTGGAAGATAAACGTCTCTACTTTTTGTAGCTATATAAACTATATAAAAAATATGAATTCTGATACTCTTATGCATTGTCGACCGATTTCATTGGAAAAATTATTTAAATATATAAGCTAAACTGACTCAATTTATAGGCCGTGCATATAATTGCAAAAATAATTTGAAAATCATAAATGTGTCAATTATTATGTTTTATTTTTTTGTTATTTATGGTACTTTACAAGCCCGTTGACGAACTGCCAGCGAGTGTGCAGTAGCTTCTGAGGGCAAAGACCCCTTAGCATCCGAGGGCAGAAATCTGACTTCTATCTCATATGAAGATGACACACATTCGCTTGCACTACCCCTTTTTACAGGGGAGGGGGGGAGGCTCTTTCACATACCTCATGGATAGAACACAAGGGAAGGAACAACCATGCCCAAACCAGGATTAGAATCCCGAACGCCATGATCACGGGGAAAACGAGCTACCCCTAGACGAGTTCACCGGCATGTTTCCCTTTAGCAAAATCGATACAGCATGTATCTATTTAGTAAAAAGTTAAATTCCATTCATTCAGATCAATTGTTGTTGTTGTTGTTGTTTTCCAATCTTTTACTCATGCTTCTAAAAGCACCCTCAGCATCTATTGATTTTTCAAAGAATTACTTTTACCTCAAAATCACGCTGAAGTGAGGATGAAATCACTTATTTAGAATCGTCCCTTCTTTTAGTATTATATCGATCTATATAAAAACTCAGTCTCATTAAAATAAATATATTAAGTACTTTTGAAAATAAGAGTGTTCATCTTTCGTCAATTCATCTTTAATGTCAGTTTCCTTAATTTGATATGAAGGGCATCAGTTCAGATCTTTTACAATATTATCAAGCATAATTTTAAATTCCTATTAATTTTTATATTGTTTTATAAATCCACATTTTTCTTTCGGTTAAAAAAGAATGAGTTTTAATTCTATAAACTCTACGTATCAAACACATGTATCAAAGTGAACATTATCCATGTTGAAATAGTTGATTGTAGAATACTACAGTTAAGAAGGCTTAAATAAATATTTAGCAGAAATTTTAATTCATTTTATATATAATTTATTGAATTTCATATAATATATGTACATTATTATTATTAAATTCATTGAGACTAAATCTTAAAAGTTGTGCAGATACATGAAAATATTAGAATACATTTCAGATCTTATAAACTGAATAATATACGTTTAAATATCAATACAGTACATTCTCGACTATCCCGCTTCCGTACTATCAGGCCTGGTATTCCTTTATCGTAATTATATAAGGAAAGCTTGGTGTTGCATTGGAAGCGGGTGTCTGCTACGATCCTGCTACGAGTCGTGTGCAAAATACAAGTTGTGACAAGAGAAGAGCAGCGTTCTGCTCGTTGTTCATTGTTCCCTACATTTCACTTTTACCTCAATTGTTGCCACTGCTTCTGATTATAATGGCGGGTTTACACTCGGCCAGTTATAAGATGGCCAGTTGGCAACGCAGAAAGTGCTCGATTTATGTTTGCCGTAATTTCATAAGACAGATTCTGGCATTCATTCCCTGGGCGGCTATAAATTGTCGTTTTGACGTCCCTGAATTTTTCTTTTGCACTGTGTATCGTATTAAAATAATGGATGTTTACAGTACTGTGCAAATTAATTGGGACAAACACAAAAATGTTCACAAATGTCGTTTAATTAGTATAGGTTAAATTACATGCACAGTATAGCAATCTAATAAAAAATATGTCCTCCTCTAGCTTGAATGAGATCCTGTACACGGTTTGGTATGGATTCCACTAAATTAGAACATAAATTTTTGAACCTGTCATCTCGAAACCAAACTTTTATAGCATTCTCAATCATTGTTTTCTTTGTTGAGCAATCCATTTTACTCAGATGTCTCATTACAATGCTCTACAAATTTTCGATGGGATTTACATTAGAAGAATTACCAGACCAATCCAAAACCGTTATTTTCTGTTTTTGAAAAAATTTCGTTGTTGGCTTAGAAGGATGGTATGAAGCAAGATCTTTTTGAAAGATACCAACACTACCAGCGAACGTTTGCATCACAGGTACAATTTTCTTTTCTATTATAGAAATGTATTGTTTAGAGTTCATCATCCCTTCAACTAGTACTAAGCTGCCAGGTCTTTCAGAAGTAAAATAACCGTAAAACATCTGTTTCTGAGGGTGCTTAACTGTTTGAATAAGATGTTGTTCCCTGATGGGTTCTCCACCACTTCGTCTGACAAATTTTGGTCGAAACCCTTGCACAAGAAAATGCTTTTTGTCGCTGAATACAACCTTCTTCCAATCTTGTTCAGTCCAGAATTGATATTTTCTTTCCCAATCCAAATGTTTTTTCTTCATTGCAGGTGTCAATAACTGTTTTTCTATTGGTTTTCTTGCAAATCTCCCAGATTCACTAAGCCTTCGTCGAACTTTTGATGAATCCACGCTCACACCAGTAGCTAATAATTCTCTCTGAAGATCTCTACTTGTTTTGTAAGGATGCATTGTACTATTTTGTACAAGAAATATGTCTGTTTGAAGTGTGGTCTTGTATTTGCGTCCACATTTACTCTTTCATTTTGGAGACACTGCCCCAAAATTCTTTTGCTGATTAATAATCCTAGAAACATTCGATTTTCCAACTCCAATTACTGCAGCAATATCCCTCACAGCCATAGAAGTATGCTGACTAAGAGTAACAATTCTAGTCCTTTTCATGGGAGTGATAGCCATTTTTTTAATACACGTCAGAAGGAGACAATTCACACAAGCGACCCCTTTTTACAGCAACTGTAGGGGAAAATTTTCAACATGTCATGATCACGTGGTCAAACCGGTTTAGACTAGTCAAGGGCAGTCACACGTTCCAAGAAAATGCAGTTAAAAACGGTTTGAGGCAGAAAATCCCCAAGAAAGGAACAATTTTCTTAAAAAATCTGTTTGTCCCGATTAATTTGCACAGTACTGTACACAAAGAAACATGGTAAAATAAAGAAAAGAACATCAACATACCTAAATTTGGGAAACTATAGAAAAAAAAATGTCAAATAAAATGAAAAAAAAACACAACATCGCATTAGAAAGAACAGAGAGCATGTCCGAATTAATCTGCGATAAGTGATCAATTTTTTCAAACCAAATTCTACAAACGCATGCGCAGTAAGAAAAAAAAATACAATATAGCGGCATGTTGTTGTCCCGTCGGGACAATTACTTGCCATCGACTGAACAGCATTTTTCAGCCTTTCTACGCATGCGCTGCCTACTGGCCGTCTCATAACTGGCCAAGTGTAAACCCAGCATAACTGCATAGTACGTACAGTATTCATAAATTGTCCTTAGGATATGCTTAATGTTTTTTTTAAGTGTGCCATAGTGAAGATTTCAAAATGGGTGATAAACGAAAAAAAGTTGTTGCGACTATGGAGGAGAAATGACGCTTTATACAGCGACTAGATTCTGGTGTAACAGTATAAAATATAGCTTCAGAGTTAGGAAAAGTACAGTGGGGGACTGCAAAAAAATCGAGCAAAAATTGAAAAGGCACAAGATAGTGGACGGTAGAATATTAATAAGAAAAATCACGCTGAAAGGTGAGCATAAAAAGAAGTTGAAGAAGCTTTCTTTTTGTGGCATGAACACTTAAGGGGACAGTGGACTATTACACACATTTGGGAATTATTCAGTTAAGGTTATGAAATTTTTTATGCATATATATTAAAATATAAATACGTCAAATTTCTTTAAAAAACATTTTTTAAAAATTATATTATTTTTAAAAGTTTTAAAATATTGAGGCGTCTTAATTTTTAAAAATTTTTCCATTATTTTTTTTCTTACTACCCAATGTAAATTTATTTGGAAAAAAAATTACGTATGATTTTGTAATTCCAATTGAATGCTCATTTTTTAAAAATATTTTTATGCACACTTACTGAATTTTCATGGGAATTTTATGTTTTATTGAACTAAAATCGACTTTTAACTATCTAAAAAACTCGCCCATTTTCTTTTTTAAAAAACTATAACCTATTTTCTTTTAATGTTTGACCGAAATCTTTATTATCAATTTCATTTAATGTCTTCAAAAATTAAGACATTTGGAACATTTCAAAGATTTGGAACATTTTAAATCTAATTATGATACCATTTTGAGAAAAGTCATTAAGATGTATTTTTTTCTCTCTTAATACTTCAAATATTTATTATATTCAACAATGCATTTTATAACACCATTTTAGTTGAATATAAACATATATTTTGGTGATGAAACGATAAAAAAAATGGCACGTTTTCGTCCATTTTTGCTTATTTCAAAGTCTACTGTCCCCTTAACAGTGCTCAAAAAGACTGTTTTACTCTTTTCATTTTTGTTTATGACGAATACCGATTTATGAGCACATCCCGAACTGTCTGACGTCTGTAAAGTTGAGGAAACAGGGGAATAAGGTGGGTGAAATATTTTCGCATTCTCATTAAGCGATGGCCCTGAACTTCTGGCTGTCTCTATTTGATGCGCAGTAATAGATTCACTTTTATTTTGATGATTCATTTCATGCCTCGGGAAACGGAGAAGAGTATGATACTTCCGATTGCATCCTTTACAAGTTTTTGCCTTACATCTTATAGCTGAACATTTTTCTTTTAAACAAAGAAAGCAAAGGCGCTGTTTTTAACTATCTCAACTCTTTCTTCAACAGGAAGTTGTTTAAATTTTGTACAAAAGGGCATTGTGTGATTTTCAAAACAGAATGAACACTTTGACTCATTAACGTCGGACAATAAAACAACAACACTAGCAACATTTTTATAACTCTTTTTTTCAAATCTGTTTTTAAGTAATTTGTTTTGTTTAAAACCTGAATTCGTCTCATTTTTATTCGAACCTTTTGATGATGCAAACAAATCCAACTCGCGACCTAAATTTTGTGGTTTGTACCAATCTTCCCCTTGTTTAATGCTGATATAACTCATTAATTCGTGATCAAGATAATTAAATATTTGATCTGTTACTATTAATTACTATTAATTGGTACAAATTAAATTCACTTACGTTTCTCAATTGACAATAATATTCGAACATAGAGGCAACTTTAGATGCAAATTGAAAATAGTTTTCTGTCGCTAATTTTTGAGCTTTTCGAAATTGATATAGACGCTCTTGAAGCAGGGCTGGTCATCTGGGGAGTGAGGCAGGTGCTATGTACCCGGCCCCCGCGATTGAGGGGAGCCCCACCGTGATTAAGAATTAAAATAGTGTTCTGAACAATAATAGCATTTACAAGTACTGAAGGTATGCGAGTTAGTTTCCTGTTTTCCTGAGCTACGACTGACGCCGTTATTAGACAATGATTGCAGTGATACCTATAAAAAGGGGGGGGGCTTGATTTATGAATAAAGAAATCCCCTTCAGACATGTTAAGACAGAGCGGCGCGGCTTCTGGGTGCTAGCGGCGGCCAGAAGTCGAGGCTGAGGCTGGGTTCAAATGGACTTGTAAATCATCAGCTATATACTTTTTTCTGCATCTAATGTAATATTTTTTATGCGTGCATCTGTTATGTTTGTTTATATTAATTTGCTCAAACAAAAAGTAAAACGAAGATAAATTAAACGATCAACCCCTAGCAATGCACAATGCATTACTGCTTCACCGGCCTTGACCGGAATGAAAATAATTAAGGAAGAAGTTTAAATGTAGCAATCGGCGGGTTTGGATATATACGAAGTTTACAGCATACATTATAGTCTTGTGCAAGTGTGCAAAATATTGTTAATATAAGGTATATAGGTTTGCAATCACTTACCTCACCTACTAGGTCATAGCTTATAATATAGCATATAATAAATTATATATTATATAATAGCATATAATAATATAAAGGTTTCAAACGTGGAAATTCGTCGAAATTATTGCGAGTTCGATTTTTTTAGGGGGGGGGGCTATTAAAATATTTTCACTTTATATACTTCAAATATAATAAGAAGAAAATCATTGTGTCGGGTTGAAACAGGCTTCTTTTTGACTGCAACGAACTATCGCATTCTTTAAACATTTTACGCATTTAAGATCCCTCGTACAATAAGATCAGTGGATTTTCTATGGAATCTTATCTCGAAATCGATCCGCTTTCTTTCAGTAGCGAAGATTAACCTGCTACGTAATGTCTTATCATTACTATGATCTGAAAATATTTAAAAAGTATGCTTCCCATGCATCATTCTTGATCACAAATTGTGATACAAATTTAAGGACCTCGGTAGGTTAGAGATAAAATCACGCCAATCTCATCACAATAGTGGAAACATGATTCCACCGAAGATCTGTCAGGTAAATCTGATGTCATTAGCCTAACGCCCTCTAGTGTTTATCATGTGTAAGTTTAGAGAGAGGGCCATATCAGGTGCTGCTCTTGTCATTTGACCGGGTTCAAATTTATGAGGTCCTTTCCTAAATAACTCTCGTGTTAATGCCGAATGGAAAGTTAATATAACTAAACAAATCAAAATAAAACTGGATTCAGATTGATCGAATTTGCTTTGCTTATAATTTCCAGAAGACTTTAAAATGCAATGTTGATCTCAAAAATAAATCATACTAATAAGTGCAAACTCTGACTATGATGGGTATTTGAATCAATAAATTTGATTTCTTTCGAATGGCAGATGACCCATGTCTCGAAAATAACTGATATTATATATATATATATATATATATATATATATATATATATATATATATATATATATATATATATATATATATAACGAATTTCTATATAATTAATTTACTTCATATATTAAGAAATATATAAATCAAATTAAGTATAACTATAGTCATTATTTGATCTAATTATTTAAATGTGAAATTTTAATAAATAATTTTGCATTGATGGAGTGATGATAATCGAGAAATTAAAATAATCCACTCTTACAAATTAATATGAAATACTAAAATTTCATGTCATCGCATTTCATTTCTTGTAGCAAAAGCCAGTACAAACACTCTTCAACTACGAATTCCGTTGTTCAACTCTTAATGTAAAAACTCGATATTTTAATCACATCTTTCCTTTATTTTGGCACCAGATTTAAGAATCTGTATTACCGAACATTTTAATAATGATTATATCGCTTTAAATATGTCTTAAATGTCATGAACTTACTAAAACTTTCTCATAAAATGTAAAAACCACTGATTTTCTGTGGCTAAAACATTTTCATTAAATGCCAACAAGCTATGCCAAATTGACGATATTTTCGTTATTGAAATCTTCCAAATTCAAATAGGCGATAAATATGCAGATTAAAAAACAAATGAGAAATTCGACTGAAAGTAATTTAAAATGATTCTTCGAAAAAACGCCGACTGTGCCTGATTGGACTGTAAATGATAAACGTTCACTACGTTTTCTAATCCTACAATGTCATTTGCTAATTTTTTGAAAATATTATGTTAATCAGTGTGTTGATGTCACGAATGCTTGCGCATTCCACTCCCTACTTCTCTGGCACGTTACTTTTCACTTTCTTTCGTCATTGAAGGGGAGATGTGTTGGTGTTGTTCGGCTCGTTTGTGTGATGTGATTGATGCTTTTTTTAAAATTCGAATTAGACTTATCCATTTAGCGAATCTATTATAAGTACAATTGCTGCCTTTTGCTTATCTTTTTGATCACGTAGAAGATGAAAAAAAGAATTTTATTTTTAAATACGAACTTATTCATTTGAAATATATCTATGGAACTAATGCCTCCTATATGAGTCGTCAAAGTTTTGAAAGGAGAAATGGAAAATCATCGTGATTTTATGAAAGACTGTGAAATCGAGATACTATAAATATCAAATACACATCCATAATCGAGCTTCAACTAACTACTTTTAAACTGCTGTGTATAGGAAGATTGTTTCTTTTCTGTTGCATATTTCTGGTAAGTTCTGATTTTACTTTTTTAAATAACATTTCTTGAAGTTCTGTGATGATTGCAGGAATATGCTTCATTTTATGATTGAAAGTATGAGACGCAAAATGAGTATTGTGTTTATGTATTTATTAGTTCGAAATTTTTTAGAAAGGAAATTCTATTACAAGGCGAAATTTTTAACTAATCAGCATTAGAAATAACTAATTTTTATAATAAAGTATTGATTATTCCTCTTTCAAAGAGACTAACGTCAAACGATTATATATTGTATATCAGCATTTCGATTGTATTTTGTGTATTACAAATATAAAGTTATAATGTATATTCATATAATGGTAACACGTTTAAAGTATTCTAAGACAGTAAAGTAAATCACTATATGACAGTGATACTGAATATTTTAAAATAAAAAGCATAACAAAAAAACATTAAATATTAATAATGCTTTATTCCTTCACTGCCAATTCTTCCTTTCTTATTTTATACGATTTACAGTGTCTCACAAAATTGATGGGACACTTGTGCTTTACAAAAGGAAACTGTAATAAAATAAATTAAAAAAAACATGTACAAATTTATTGTGGGTGTGTTTCATACTTAAATTTAGTAACAATTATTACATAACATACATTTGGTCAAAATATTAATTTAATAAAAATACAATTGTTTAGAACGGAGCAAAAAATGGCTCACATAAGTGATGGGACACTTACTTTTAGATCAAATATTTATCCAAAAATTTCACTTTTTAAAAGGTTTTAATATTTTGTTGGATTTCCTTTTACTTTTAAAACATGATTTAATCTTCTTGGGATGGATTCAACTAATTTTTTTGTGATTTCTGGATTGATTTTACCCCATTCTTCTTGAAGCACCGATTTTAATTGTTGTTTTGAAGAAATGGCGTGTTTGTGAATTCTTGATTCCAATTCTTGCCAAATATTCTCTATGGGATTTAAGTCTGGAGATTGTGGTGGTGTTTTTATTATTTCAGGACAGTTATACAGCAGCCAGAGTCTAACGTTCAAAGCAGTGTGCTTGGGGTCATTGTTCTGGTAGAATTTAAAATCGTTATGAAGGTTCAATTTTCGTGCTGAAGATTTCAAATTTTGCTTTAAAATGTCAATATACTTGTACTGATCCATTATATTGTCAATAAAAACAAGATTACCAACTCCAGCGGACGACATACACCCCCATACCATAACTCCTCTTCCACCATGTTTTACTGTTGTCACCAAGTTCTGTTTGCGAAATTCTTCCTTGGGTTTTCACCACACCAAGATTCTACCGTCAGAACGAAATATATTAAATTTACTCTCATCAGCAAATATAACTTCATTCCAGTAATCAGAATTCTTATTTATGTTGGATTTTGCGAAAGCTAGTCTGATTTTTCTATTCTTTTCACTTACGAAGAATTTTTTCCTGGCTACTCTACCGTGATATTCAGCAGATCGAATTACCCTTCTAATAGTCTCAGGATTAACAATTATTCCATATAATGCTTGTAAACCAGCAGCAACTTTAGGAGCACTCTTTCTTGGATTTTTTTTTAATATTTCGAACGTTAATTCGCTTTATTCCATTGGATAGCTTTGATGGTCGGCCAGGTCTTCTTTTATCCTGAATAATATGATTCTTTTTATATCGTTTAATGATATTGAAAACTGTTGAATGACACAAGTTAACTGTTTCAGCAGTTTTTCTAATATTTTCCACGTTCAATATGCAAATTAATAACTAATTTTCGAATTTCAGGCGAAGTTTCTTTTCGTTTAGCATTCATGGCTGCACAGAGCTAAAAAACACAAATTCCAAAACAAACTGGAGAGAAATACTGCAGACGATTTTATAAATTATTGCCAATTGCTTTTGAGTAAAAATAAAACCACCAAAAATATTTTTATTGCTTATTTCAGACGATTTTTGTTGCATATCTAATGGTGTCCCATCACTTATGTGAGCTATTTTTTGCTCTGTTCTAAACAATTGTATTTTTATTAAATTAATATTTTAATATTTTGATAAAATGTAAGATATGTAATAATTGTTACTAAATTTAAGTATGAAACACACCCACAAAAAATTTGTACATGTTTTTTTTAATTTATTTTATTACAGTTTCCTTTTGTAAAGCACAAGTGTCCCATCACTTTTGTGAGACACTGTATGTTCATGCATGTAGTCATTTAACTGGAAAAAAAATTAATTCTTGTCTAATGTGCCTGCTGTTGGCAATTATTAAATATAGCTTTGAGAATCGACTTAAATTCACTGAATAATATTTCACTTGCGTTTTTAATTAGTGAAATAAATTCGTTTTTCTTCAGAGTCCATTGCATCTTGAAAAGAAAGTGGAATATCGTGCATTATTCTCCGTCGATCAAAACGAAAATTTTCGTATATGAATTTATCATCAATGAATAATTTTTTCTGTTAATTCTATTGCAGATCTCTTTATAATTTCGTATTTACTTAGAACAATTTTTAAACATCAAATATTTTTAAAATTTTTAATTGAAATGATTTGTTGCGTGTTCGCTAAAATGTTTAATGTCTACAGCAATTCGTGATTGGGAGGAATCTTCACGTATCAGACCTAGAGTTCAGAAAAAACACATTTTTGGAGCTGGTACTGGCATTGCCAGTGTCTGTATGGGAACGTAACTCAAAAATGCTGAACTAGACGGTTGAAATTTAGTATATGAACTTTAGATCAAATTGTATATTTCTATTAAATTTTAAACGAAGTCCATTCAGAGATGGTCTGTTTGGTTCTTTAAATACAATAGAATTCGATAACTACAACAAATAAAGCTAAATAGATTAAATTTAATACGAAGGTTTAGCATCTAAAATGTAGATCTTTAAATTTTGAACCAGATCTATCAAAGGATAGATTGTCTGTACTTTGGCATACATGTAACGCAAAAATTTATAAAGGCAATGGCTTAAATCGATGGAATTCGAATACAAACCTGTAGTTACAACTCTAGTTCAATGTCAGATTTCGATTTCAAGCAATCGAACAAAGCGTCCAATATACGTATTTTCATTATGGATTCAGAAAGTGCTAAATTTACACGAAAATCTATATTTTCCAACTATTGTTCGCCAATGCGTTGCAAGCCATTCGCGGTTTACGTCAGCAAAGTTATGCGTGGGGGAGGGGACAGATCTTTACGGGAGAGTAGAGTGTACGAGAAACTCAAGGTGAAACTGATTTCTGCTGATTTGATAATATATTCGGTATCGTATAATTTGTTTGATTTCTTACTTAGAAAGCACTTTTTTTATCGTGAATTTGCTTCAGAAACTGGAATAATAAACTTTCAATAAAGTTTTTAAATTGTGATTATAATAGTAATACCATAGACCGATTGCAATACAATAATTTTGAACTAATAAAAATACGAATTGTGTTTGATTTTATTTGAAAAAATTATAAATATGCATTGGAGTTTGTTCCTAGTTGTTTAAGCAACCATGGAGGTAATTTTATTGCTAAATTATGGTTGAACGATTTTGCTGGATATCGATGCCAACCGATATATCATTATATAGATATCAAATAAGAGGTTGACTTATTGCCTAATGAGAAATTAGAATTTAAAAAGTGCTTTTCATTAAAAGTTGCATTAAAACTGAAACATTCGTAGGCATACCCGGTTACGAGAAAAAGAAATTAAATAATTAAATGCATTATGTTAGAAATTATTTGAAGTAAATGGAATTTAACGATTAGAATTTTAATTTAGCCTTCAGTATGTCAAAGATAGTATTCTAATTTAATTACACATGAATACTTAACGTAAATTTAAAGGGAAAGGTTCTTTCTATTCCATTCTTATAACGAATTGCATGTCTATTCTGGTTAAAAGTTGATGAAATTTATCATATATAACATGTCCAATGTTTAAATGCAGTAGATTTCTATCAAATTTTGAACGAAATCCCGTCAGAGGAAGTATGTTTGCTTGAATGCAAGTGAACTCAAAACGTTAAGAGTTAAATAGAAAATACGTAGGTTTAGCATCCAAAATATAGAATCAGATTTATCAGAGGATTGGTTGTCTGTAAGCAATGACTGAATGAAATTCGAATACCACCAACTACAATTGTAGTTCAATGTCAGATTTTGGCTTCATGGCCAAAAAAAGCATCTAATATTCTAATATACATGTTTTCATTATGGATTCAGTAAGCGCTAGATCTATATTTTGTAATCATTTTTTGCCAATTCTATATAAGGCATTCGTGGACTTAATCGAAGGTTAGCAATGTTACGCGTGGTGGGGAGGGGGTAGAATACCTTTACTGGAGAATATGTGAGAAGGTTTTTTGCTAAACTGCTTTTGCTGGTTTAATAATGTATTCGATTTCGTATATTTTGCTGATTGATTTCTTATTTAGAAAGCATTTTCTGCCAAGAATTCTATCAGAAATCGATTTTAGTAAAATTTTTAAACTGTATAGAGTATTTAATTTATGGGAAATTAAGCTTTCACTTGTCGTTAATAATAGTATTACAACAGATTACTTGCAATGCAATAATTCGAGCTAATAGGAACATGAATTATTTGATTTTTTTTAAATAAATAATAAGTACGCTTTTAATTGTTTGTTCCTAATTCTTTTAATGTAGTTTGGAAGTAATTTTACTGTTAAAATTTAGCATGACGATTTTGTTCGATATTGATGTCATTATCGATATAACATTATACTGATATCAATCTTATAAAAGGGTAACTTATTGCCTCATGAGAATATCGAATTTAAAAAACGCTTTTCATTAAAAGTTGCATGAAAACTTGCGAGAAGCATTCGTAGGCATACTCGAGTATGAGAAAAAGAAAATAATTAAAAGTATTATGTTAGAAATTATTTGAAGTAAATGGAATTTAACGATTAGAATTTTAATTTCACATGAATACTTAACGTAAATTTAAAGGGAAAGGTTCTTTCTATTCCATTCTTATAACGAATTGCATGTCTATTCTGGTTAAAAGTTGATGAAATTTATCATATATATATATAACATGTCCAATGTTTAAATGCAGTAGATTTCTATCAAATTTTGAACGAAATCCCGTCAGAGGAAGTATGTTTGCTTTAATGCAAGTGAACTCAAAACGTTAAGAGTTAAATAGAAAATACGTAGGTTTAGCATCCAAAATATAGAATCAGATTTATCAGAGGATTGGCTGTCTGTATTTCGCATGCATGTAAATCAATGACTGAATGAAATTCGAATACCACCCACTACAATTGTAGTTCAATGTCAGATTTTGGCTTCATTGCCAAAAAAAGCATCTAATATTCTAATATACATGTTTTCATTATGGATTCAGTAAGCACTAGATCTATATTTTGTAATCAGTTTTTGCCAATTCTATATAAGGCATTCGTGGACTTAATCGAAGGTTAGCAATGTTGCGCGTGGTGGGGAGGGGGTAGAATACCTTTACTGGAGAATATGAGCTTTTTTGCTAAATTGCTTTTGCTGGTTTAATAATGTATTCGATTTCGTATATTTTGTTGATTGATTTCTTATTTAGAAAGCATTTTCTGCCGAGAATTCTATCAGAAATCGATTTTAGTAAAATTTTTAAACTGTATAGAGTATTTAATTTATGGGTAATTAAGCTTTCACTTGTCGTTAATAATAGTATTACAACAGATTACTTGCAATGCAATAATTCGAGCTAATAGGAACATGAATTATTTGATTTTTTTTAAATAAATAATAAGTACGCTTTTAATTGTTTGTTCCTAATTCTTTTAATGTAGTTTGGAAGTAATTTTACTGTTAAAATTTAGCATGACGATTTTGTTCGATATTGATGTCATTATCGATATAACATTATACTGATATCAATCTTATAAAAGGGTAACTTATTGCCTCATGAGAATATCGAATTTAAAAAACGCTTTTCATTAAAAGTTGCATGAAAACTTGCGAGAAGCATTCGTAGGCATACTCGAGTATGAGAAAAAGAAAATAATTAAAAGTATTATGTTAGAAATTATTTGAAGTAAATGGAATTTAACGATTAGAATTTTAATTTCACATGAATACTTAACGTAAATTTAAAGGGAAAGGTTCTTTCTATTCCATTCTTATAACGAATTGCATGTCTATTCTGGTTAAAAGTTGATGAAATTTATCATATATATATATAACATGTCCAATGTTTAAATGCAGTAGATTTCTATCAAATTTTGAACGAAATCCCGTCAGAGGAAGTATGTTTGCTTTAATGCAAGTGAACTCAAAACGTTAAGAGTTAAATAGAAAATACGTAGGTTTAGCATCCAAAATATAGAATCAGATTTATCAGAGGATTGGCTGTCTGTATTTCGCATGCATGTAAATCAATGACTGAATGAAATTCGAATACCACCCACTACAATTGTAGTTCAATGTCAGATTTTGGCTTCATTGCCAAAAAAAGCATCTAATATTCTAATATACATGTTTTCATTATGGATTCAGTAAGCACTAGATCTATATTTTGTAATCAGTTTTTGCCAATTCTATATAAGGCATTCGTGGACTTAATCGAAGGTTAGCAATGTTGCGCGTGGTGGGGAGGGGGTAGAATACCTTTACTGGAGAATATGAGCTTTTTTGCTAAATTGCTTTTGCTGGTTTAATAATGTATTCGATTTCGTATATTTTGTTGATTGATTTCTTATTTAGAAAGCATTTTCTGCCGAGAATTCTATCAGAAATCGATTTTAGTAAAATTTTTAAACTGTATAGAGTATTTAATTTATGGGTAATTAAGCTTTCACTTGTCGTTAATAATAGTATTACAACAGATTACTTGCAATGCAATAATTCGAGCTAATAGGAACATGAATTATTTGATTTTTTTTAAATAAATAATAAGTACGCTTTTAATTGTTTGTTCCTAATTCTTTTAATGTAGTTTGGAAGTAATTTTACTGTTAAAATTTAGCATGACGATTTTGTTCGATATTGATGTCATTATCGATATAACATTATACTGATATCAATCTTATAAAAGGGTAACTTATTGCCTCATGAGAATATCGAATTTAAAAAACGCTTTTCATTAAAAGTTGCATGAAAACTTGCGAGAAGCATTCGTAGGCATACTCGAGTATGAGAAAAAGAAAATAATTAAAAGTATTATGTTAGAAATTATTTGAAGTAAATGGAATTTAACGATCAAAATCCAAATCTAGCTTTCAATATGCCAAAGACAAGTATTCTACTTTAATTACATATGAATACTTAATGTATTTTTAAAGTGCAAGGTTTTTTCTTTTCAGTTCTTATGACGAATTACATGTCTATTCTGGTTGAATTTAGTTGACGAAATTTATCATGTCCAATGATTGCTTTCTAATCCATTAAGGTAAACATGTACTTCCAAATGGGAAAAATTTATTTAAGTATCATGAGAATTATTGGTATAATAGGAAAATCGGGTACCAGGATTTTGGCAAGACGAAAAATAAATAAATTCGGCATTCTCCGCCAAGTACCAATTATCTATATGGCTGAATCATTTTGTTTGAAAATGTACTATCAATGTACAAAAAATCCCGAAAACTAAATCTTTATGTGGTATTCTAACCTCTATGGCTAAAGCTATGGCTTCTATGGCTAAATCTTTGTGTTACCGTTTGAGATAAGCATATATTTCCAGCTGATAAAATGATCTAAATGGCATAAAGAATTTTGTCTGCGTCAATAAAAGGTTGTAGAAAAAATACCGATGTATACATTTTTTATTCAGGTCCTTCTAATGGTCATAATTTAATAAAATACTCGGTTAAATGAAGGAAGACAATACAATCAACATATTTAAATTTTTAAAAGTAATAAGTTGATAACTATTTCAACAACTGTATTATTTATTTAATACATGGCGATTTTCCTATTTGGCACGATTTGGCAAAGAATGATGAAAAATCTGTACGATGTTCTTTTATCAAAAATTCTTGGCACATTAATATTGGAAACAAAACTACTAGACTTCTGCGACTAAAATAAGTTGTGAAGATGTGAGTTTTATCTTAAAGGTAGTCACCGGTGATCATTAGCAAAAACTGCACTTGAATTAACTGATTATCCTGGCAGCCATTAAATTGATTTAGTATCTAACATAGCGATGCTAATTTTAGTATATTATATTTTATATTTATTTAGTATATTATATTTTATATTTTAGTATATATATAAATATACATGGATATATTTGATATTTTATAAAAATATATATTTTTTAATTTTTTCCATACATTCAATGGTTCAAAAAATAATTCTTTGCTGTTTAAAACATTTTGTCCAGCTGGAAGTATATGCATATGCTTATCTAATGCTTATCTATACCTATAAGAGAAATTAGATGCCGGATATTGATATTAGAGTTGGAAAACATTTCTGTTCGATATGTTTTGTATAAATTTGTTGATTGGGGAAAGTGCGCAATAAGAAAATAATTTAAATAATCAACAGATTAAAAAAATTAAAAATATTTCAAAGCTGAACAAATCATTATTCATTGAATTTTCTCAAGTTTAATTTTATTGTAAATGAAATTCTTTTCATTAATAAACAAATAAGAAAATTTTAACTAATTACTAAAAATATATGGGTAAAGCTGAATTCCCCCCCCCCTCACTGAGTGTTAAACTTAATGAAATGATTAAAGAACTGAGTGTTATGTGTATTCAATTAAAATTCAATGCAAGGCTGGAAAAACTTCATTATTTTCATGAAAGAAAATATTTTATGTTGTGAATTCAAAAGCGATTGCATGAATTTATTTGGTTATTGCTTGCATGAAATGACGTGCATGATTCATCGGGATCGAATTATTGAATTAGAAACTTTGGTATTTAAATTTTTATTTAAAATTAAAATAGCGTGTTAGTTATTTTTGGCCGAAGTATTTGGAGTGTCTTTTCCTTTTTTTTATATGGATTGAAATAACTTGTGGAAAATTTTTAAGAATTTTTTTTTAAATTTGCAGTTAAAGGTTTAACTTCAAAAGGGTTTCAAAACAATTTTCCTGTTATACGAGTTTAATTCGAAACTTATTCGTATTAAGTAAGCTGTGCACGTAATGCATCGAATAAGTACATACATTGTAAGAACATATTTATATATATTTTTTAAATGCAGTTGTCTATTTTACATCTCAAGATGATATGCCATTTTGATAATTTTATTTCAACTTAAGTTTTTAATTACAAAAATACATTAGTAGCTTCAAATATCAAACTCTGCAATTAAATGCTTTAGTTTAAATGCTTTTTAAATGCAATTAAATGCTTTTTATTCGGCAAACCGATGTTTCCCGAAAAAAAAATCCTTCGGATAATTTTGTTTGAATAATAATGTATTGGTGTTTGATAATTTGCAAATTTAAAATGACTTTCTGAATTTTTACTACTATTTTAATTTCGCCATACATCGTGATATTTGGACATTTAAGGGCACATATCTGCCTCATGGATAGCAAGAGATGTAAAAAAAGCACCGTTTGAGAAGTTGGATGCGATTAAAAAAACTTAATTGAATTCGTTGAATAAGAATTAATAAGGTGCCTTATTTATCCTGAAATGAAGAAAATATACTTAAATTCCTGATTAATGATTTTAATATTTTAATTATAAAATGACCAACCTGATACAGTTTATTATTTTATAGTTTTATTTTTGTCCTGGGATTTGAATGTAATTACCCTTTTTTACATACACGTTAATAATAAACATAAATTTTTCAACAAGATTAAATTAAAAATAAACATCTCAAGAATTCTCTACTCAACTTTTTTTTCAAGATTCGCGGTATATGGTTGTCCTATTTATCCATACGTTAAATTTCAAATTGAGATTTAAACTCAGTTAATTGTTCCAGAAAAATGAACTTAACTTCATTTTCAGGCTAGAGTCATTTTGATTTATATCAAGTGTTTTCCCTAAGAGAATTTTGAATTATACGTTATGATTCAAATTACCTTAAGTCAGGCTGTCAATTTATAGTCCTTGCTCTTCATCTTTTTTAGATAAAGTCATCTCAAATATTGTTTTATTTAGTCTACTGTAAACTTCTATAAAGTTTGATGCAGCTGCATCTCTCCTAGTAGGAAGAAACCAATAAAACAAAATAATAACATTCATTGGAGGAAAATCTAGCTTTACTAATTAGTCTGCCTCTTCTTATTTTGTCTCTCCCGTTTCGAATAAAAAAACTTGAAATAGCACTCTTGAAAATAAAATAACTTCCCATCTGCGCAAGTCAAATTATTGATGCAATGCAACTGTGTAAGCCACCATAAAAATAACCTTGATCTGAATTTCGGACCGAATTCATAAATCTTTTCGAATCTCATGATTCACATATCTGTTTAATTTAGATAAATGACTGATGGATGGAGGGGAAGGAAAATTGCTCATTTTAGAATAGTACAAAATTTAAGATTTTATTTGTTCAAGTTTTTTAATAAGTTCATGAAAGAATGATTTATCCTTAATATCAGGAACACAAGTATAGGAATACAATAAAAAAGTGGGGTTTGTCTGGCACATTATACCCTAATTAGGAATTGCAATACCGGACCAAAATTTCAATACCGGTATTCGGTATTTTTTTAAATCTTAATACCGGGATACCGGTATTAGAAATTTTGGAAAAAGAAAGAAAACACAGGTGTTTTTTCTTTTTTATTTTATTTGCAAGTTTTGTTAGAGAGTGTAAATATCACAAAAAATAATTTGTAACTTATAAATTATATCTTATCTTATTTATTTAAATCACAAAAAAAGTGTAAATATCACTATTCAGTTTGTGGTACTGTTACAAATTTTTGAAATGTGATCTAAAAAAAACGTAATGCATCAATTGTACTGTCATTAAGCCTGAAAAATAATTTTGTGTAAAAATGACCAGCTGTCGAAAACGCACTTTCGGCATCTACGCTAGTTAGTGGTACTGTTAGCATTGCGCGATATACTTTTTCCAAGTATTTACCTCTAAATCCCTCATCTTCAAATAAATCGATTTCTCGTCGGATGGTTTTGGATATAGCTGATTTCTGTATTGTATTTTGGTTCTTTTGAAATTTTTTTATTTATTGCTAATTCTAATTTTTGTTCAAGAGACAATTCCTTTTCACTATCGACAGTAGTGACATCATAATCTTCGATAATTGAACCGAATTCTGAATGTGGATAGGTTTGTGGGAAAAAATTTTTTAGAAACTTTACTCTAACTTAATCAGATTTGAATTGGTTATTTTCTTTTCTTTTTTCATTTTTAAAATCATTAAAATTATGTAAATACCATAAGACATTTTCTATTTCGGTATGCCTGTTCTCTGCGATTTTTCAATTTAATATTGTTGGAATCCGAAGTTTCTATATCCACAGTATTTGGATTCTTCTGTTCTTTATATTTTTGGTATAATACATCTATTACTCCTAATTGAATTCCAAGTGCATAGCACAACTGCTGATTTGCACCAATCAACTTTCCAACTTTTTTCATAATTGTTGCTCCATTAGTAGTCGTTATGGATGCAATATCTTCTTTCAGGGATAATCCATGTTTCGCTAATTTAGATTTAAGCAATTAAGCCAATTAATTAGCTAGTTAAATTTGCCCGTTAGGGAGACATAAAAACAAAAACGTATACTATATTGCTATGTTCGCGATACCTGAACATATAGTGGAGATAATTTTAAAAATTTCTAGTAAATACCGAAAAACCGGTATTTAAATTTGTGAATACCGGTATTACAAAATTGTACAAATGGCTCAAAATACCGGTATTCGGTATCCCTAACCCTAATATATTCAAATGCAATAATGGCGCCATATTTTCTTTACTCCATCTGGGAACCTTTAGAATAAAATCTTGTTATTCGAATATAAGTTTATCGGAATTGGAATTTTTTTTCAAAATACGTAACCAACTAGAATATAGAACGATTAAAATAATTTTCAAGAAAATAAGCGAAGCTGAAAAAACTAATGATCAATTTTTTCGTTAGAATCGCCATTCGAAATAATTTTAATTTTAAACTGCATATTTATGAAAGTTTTAATAAAATAGAGAGTAATTAAAATCAATTGTAAAATGAAACTAAACTTCCCAAATCTGTCTGTAGAAAATTTTAATGTTTTTTTTTTTCTTTTAACTCATGTTTATCCGAAATTAAATGCAGAAAAAGATAAGATTCTTTCATTTTATGTGTTGAAAACAATTAACAAGGGGAGGGCACGAGGTTGAAAATTCAATTCGGGATGAGATGTAGTATAACGGTAGTATACATGTGGAATGTTCATTCATGAATATATTAAAGCGCAATGGCCATAAAATTTCGAGAAAATGGTCCTCAAACTTTCTGCATAGCTTATATACTAACAATGTTTCACCGTTGTCGAAGCTCGAATTGTATAGTGGTTATGGCATTGGCGTAGTATTCTGGAGACCAGGATTTGATCCTGGGGCAGTATTTTTTTTATTTATTTTCCCTAATTTATTTTAAATTAATTTAACAATTTATAAACAGTTTTAATTGATATATTTTTCAATTTTTATGCAAAATTAAATATATATTCTCCTAATTCTTGGATTATAATTTAATTTTTAGAAGAAAAATAATTATAACTATGAATGCCTTTTTTTTAAATATTCGAAAGTGCTTAAAGTAAATTAACAATTTAATGAGGGTTTCAATTAATATGATACCCATTTTTATATGGGAAAAAAAGCGTTTTTTTTTCTCTTAATACATAAGGTATATCTTATTTTTTAAAAGAAAAATAATTGTTTATGTATATTCTTGAATTATAAACTGTAATTTAATTTTCAAGCGTTTAAATAATTATAAATTTAATTTTAACTATAAAAATATTTCAAATTAACTATTTTTAACTTCAAAGCTGTATTTAGAGATAGGATTATAGAGAGCAGCTGACATAAATTTATATCGGCAAGCATTCAAATGTTAATAACCAAACAGAAAAAGTAGAAAGCAGGTGTTAATTTATGGAATGCATACGCAGATGGCTCAAGATTTTTAATAACATACGATATGCTTTGTGCGCTGCCCGATTTTCTGAAGAGAAACAAATATTTTTTGAAGGTAGATAAAATTTGTTGCCGGCTTCTTGGCCTAGGGTAGGGGTAGCGCGTCTTACACGTGATCTAGGCGTCCCTGGTTCGGGCATGGTTGTTACCTTCTTTGTGAAGTGTGTGAATGAGCCCCCCCCCCCTGTAAAAAAGGGTTGTGCAAGCGAGTGTGTGTGATCTTCACTTGAGCTAGAAGTCAGACTTCTGTCCTCGGGTGCTCAGGGGTCTTTACCCTCAGAAGCTACTGCGCTAAATTTGGCTTAAACAGTCACACACACACACACACACACACACAAATTTTTTTTTTATCGGTTCTTTTAAAGTTTCTCTTGCGGATAAACATTGTTTTTGAATTTTGCAGGTCAAAATATATCTAACTTGTATTAAATGTTTTTACGATAATTACCATTCTGTTTCTTGTAGGTAATTAAAAAAGTTAATGAAATATTTTTTATTATGTCAGTATTTAATTAACATTTTATCATCATTTAAGCTATATATGTAGTTATTTTTTCTGCTTTAAAATAAAATTATAATTAAAGTATTAAGTCAGTGTTTATTTATTTTAGTGGGAGATTTATTTTTAAAACATTCGTTTTTGATTGATAAAAGATTTATATAGTAATTAAAACTGTCTGTAATTTGATTGCTATCTGCTTGTCTGTAATTTGATGCTATTTACTAAAGACGTTGTATGAAATATTTACTGCTTTAGCACTGTGATGCTATATACGAAAGGCGTATGAAATATTTACTGCTAAGTACTACGCAATGTTAAAATGATGCATTGAATGAAATATTTCTTTCATGACACTTAAATATAAAAAAAGAATATGAAGATTGGATTTTTCCCAATTTCGGTGTCAGTTCCCAATTGATTCTTTTTTTAGGAGTAATCTTGTTTACGCTGATTACCTATTGAATTGATACGTGGTGAATATCTTTACTTTTATATCTGACCTTTTTATGGACATTTAAATAGCTTGTATAATTTCAATTGCAATGGTAACTTAATGTTAAAATTGAGTGTTTTCATTTAAATGTGAAAATTGGTTTATCCATCACCGAATTTTATTTCCAACTCCAAATCGCTCTATATTACTTGCACTTGGATATAGAAACGCCGTCAATAATGCATTATAAAAACTAATATTTTCCTTTGAAAGATTTATGAACCTTACATCTGATGTCTAATTTTAACGCTGTTTTCTGTAGCTTTTTGAAATGCATCCGAATGAAACTGGATTAAAATTTGAAATTGAAGAAAATTTTTAATTTCTCTAACAGTTAGTATATTATGTTAGAAATAGAATATAACACAATATACAAGATATAATAATTTTAACGACAGCAAATGTGCTATGTTAATACTACAAACAATGGCTACTTTTATGATCTTGTTCCGTGTTTATTCTCATTTCAACTCATGATTTCAAATGAACTACAAACCGCAGCTGCAATGTTTCTGTTTTGAATTTGGAAAGAAAACGATTGGACATTATAGAAGTTCGTTTTCACATCCCAACAGAATGACTTGGGTGAAAGCAACAAAGTTTAAACATTTGCAAATGAAAATGTTTTTTTTTTAATACTGAATTCAAAATCGTAGCCTAATCACGCCAAAAAGTGTTTACGTCCTTCAGTCATCATACTTCAAGAATATGCTTTTAGTTTGAAGGCTAAACGATTCTTTTAAAAAAATCGTCTGTTTTGAATCATTTATGTAAACGGTCAGATTTAGAGTAAACGGTCATTTTTATTTATGTTAAAGAATTTACTTATGACAAAAAAAATTGAATAAAATTATAAGAAGTATGCCAGCAATTGGGATTACAACTTCATAGAAGTTTTTTTTATATGAAATTGTTGAGATTTGCAGAAACAAACTGTTTCCCTTTCTCTTAATTAAGCTTTTAAAAAGTAAAAATTCATCAGACATCTAAATTGAGAGCAACTTTGTTCTATTCTTTTATTTTGACTCTGATTTTTACATGTTGCCACTTTCAAAAAGTGAAAGTGCTACAATACGCGGCAGGATAAAATGTTTCAGGCCTGCTTTTATCAGCTAAGTCTCTGTTTAACAGAAATATTAACTAGCTAACTTTTTTACGAATATATTTGCCATGGAAAAAGTACATTTTGCGTTATGATGAGTTTATTCAATGACAGTTATTATATTTATATAATTGTTTAGTTATTATATTTATGTAATATTTATGTTTGACAGTTTAGATACACATTTTCCGAAGACATAGAAACTGATAACTTGTTAATGAAATAGAGCTTGTATGAAAGAAACTGGAATCAAATATTTAGTTCAAATGTAATGAACTCTTTACAATCTTTGTTAGTCGGAAATCGGGGCTGTCTTGTCTAATTCGCAACGTTTGTTCATTTAAGTTTTAGATTTGAATGAGTGTTGATTTATCTAAGTGAAAAATTTATTTGGATGCTCAAATTTCGTATTAAGGGCATTTATATTAAATTTGTTTGTTACATCGAGATATCCAAATCTCGTTTTAAAAGATTTGCGGGGACTGCTTAGTTAACTGCCTACTGTGTGCAAAAAATTGTGTTTTAAGTTTTATTTATGCAAAATATTCTTACATTATTGAAATTGCCTTTTATTTTATTTAACAATTTTAATAATGTTGTTGGTGTTATTGAGGGAAATCGAGGGTTTCAGGGGGTTTGCCAGATCCCATAAATTTTCGGCGTGCATGTGTTGTGCTGTTTGCGTGTTAATTTTGACTTCGAAGATCAAACATTCTGCCGCCTATTCGGCGAAGAAGTATGGGAATAAAATTTTTGATAATTAGATTGATTTTTTTTGTTAACCCTTTAAAGGGCCATTTTTTTTCTAGTCGTATGTTAAAATATTGTTAGGCTTGAAATTAGAATAAGAAAAGGGATTCATTTAGCTTATTAGATAAATTTAATTTGATTAATTAATTTGGTTAATAATTAAGTGACAAACCAAGACGCATCATTTTGTGTGAGATAAAGAGCTGAAGCATCTATGTTTCTGTCTTTCTAAAAAAATGTGTCAGAACTTATGCCAACCTACATAATTTCATACAAAGATTGATAAATTTGGTGGGAAGCATACTTCCCACGGCCCTAGAAAGGGTTAGTGAGAAAATGAAAACTGTAAACCGTTTTCTTTCATAAAAATTTTCAAAATTTTTTGTGGTTGATTTGCATTGGATCTTGGAAGGAGTTTGGTCGCAACTATGCAATTTGACCTACTAATCTTATACATCAAGATATTTTCAGATGTTCTTTTTATGCGTTTCGAAGGATCTAAAAAATAAGTTTCTTTGAAAAATTTCGGAACCCTTGTGCAGTTTCTACATCAGAATTTTAAAAAAAAAGCCTTGCATTATATAATTTTGCTTTTTTTTAATCGAGGAATCTGTTATAAAAATGACTCAAACCAGAATTTCTAGAGATTCGAAAAAATAAATTTTTGATATAGTGATATTCCTTTAAATAGAGATTATTCTCTTATCAAATTACTGATTCTGCATGGAATAACCATATTTTTTATCTTAATTGTCCAGATTTTAATATTTGATGCATAAATTACGTGAAATCAGTCAGCACTTTCAGTATTCTTTGGACTATTACTTGAATCAATACGTTTTTTCAAATCGGAAATCTGATTAAATATCTCAGAAAACTACATCACTAAAGGATCATTTTATGAACTCTTCATGATCGTCTGTATTTCATTTACATTAATTTTTACTTTCCATATTGTTCTGTATTAAATCTTTTAATTTTTGCTTTATTTCACGAAAGTAATACATTTTTAAGTAATAACTTTAAAGATCTGAAAACAAAGGCATTCGATTTTACTCAGAAAATTCATTGTTTCAGGCATGGCGAAGTTGTGGTGTCATTCCTGCTAGCTCATCATTGTTCCGTCCTTATTTCATCTCTTCTGCAATGTAAGTACTATTCCATTTTTTTTCTTAATTATTCCGTATGAAATTGATGAATGAATTTGTTGTTAATGTTAAAGAATTCGGATTAAGAAACGTGTTTATTTCATATGGTTCATTTAATACTATAATAAGACTTGCGTTAAAATCTATAGGATGGAATGTGGATTTGATTTTCGAGAGTTCTTGTGTATAAGAGTGTAAAATCTACCTGAAACTGCTCTGATTTCAAAATAGTTTTTTTTAACTTTCTAATATATGAAGTTTACAAACATTAAAGAAATTCGAATTAGATTTTGATGTGTCTCCAAATTTCAGAATCTTCGTGAGTCCTAAAAACATGTCTGTTTTAAAATTGTCGGTTTTTAGAAACATTAAAGAAATTCAAATTAGATTTTGATGTGTCTCCAAATTTCAGAATCTTCGTGAGTCCTAAAAACATGTCTGTTTTAAAATTGTCTGTTTTTAGAAACATTAAAGAAATTCGAATTAGATTTTGATGTGTCTCCAAATTTCAGAATCTTCGTGAGTCCTAAAAACATGTCTGTTTTAAAATTGTCTGTTTTTAGAAACATTAAAGAAATTCGAATTAGATTTTGATGTGTCTCCAAATTTCAGAATCTTCGTGAGTCCTAAAAACATGTCTGTTTTAAAATTATGTCTGTTTGATAACTCATAAACATTTTGAGTAAATATTTAAGATTTTATATGTGGTCTATACACTGAATTTTTAGATTTGTCAAATTTCGAATGAAATTTAACCACAGAATGTGTAAGTAAACTCATTAGCTATAAAACCCAAAGAATTTAACATTTTGTATGTTAACCAAAGTGGCAATGATAGACTTTTATTAAATGTTTTTGTCGGATTCATCAAAAAGTTGATAATCTGTTTGGTCTAAGCAATAGCGATCTTATTAATACTATAATTCAAATACAACTATATGAAATGAATTTTATATGTGGATTTATTACTAATATTGTAGTTCTATATTAGATTTTGATGTTACTTTCGGCAAGAAAGTTAGATACTTACTCGGATTTTTTTCAGTATCTTAGTAGAATAAAACTTTTATATGGGCGGAATCTAAATAAAAATTCGAACACTATTTTATGCGGAGCATTTAGTATCTACCTTTATTAGAGAATGCGAGAAACTTTACGGGAGACATTTCCTGTTAATTGTATGGGAAAATAACCGATTCGAGGTGAAAACTGATCAGGAATTAGCGATTAAACAGAATTGGTGAAAGCTGTAGTCATTGTGCTTTGAAAGGCTCGATTGTGCCTACTGTAATTTTCGCAACTTTAAAGATTTTTATCATTAGTGATTTTCGAAAGCGGATCGTTAGTTCTATAAATATTCGCGTACAGTTCTTATTATTAATAAATAATTTTCAATAAATGGAGTGAAAAGGTTTTGAATTGAATTATGTGGTGTAAAGAGGCTTTTGCAGATAAACTTAAATACAGTTTTTAATAACTTGGAGTATTAATTTTGCAAGATTTATGACGTAATTTCAATATCAGAAATGTTTCCATTTTCAATCACATTCTTTATAAATATTGACTAATAAGGAATTTCAAGAATTAAATAAAATATTTGGTTGCTTAGGATATTTTTAAAGGTAAGTAGCTAAGATGTGCAAACGCTGCAGAAACATATAAAAGGGTGTGTATGGCAATGGGTGAGTATTTTGAATATATATATTTATATACAATATATAAATTTCTAATGCCCTTTGCATTTCTATGGCCACTATGATAATGAGACATAACAAACTGCGTCAGTTTTTATTTAGCATGGTAAAATCTTAAAATATCGTCTTCTGAAAAAAGAAATCTGATGCCTTATATTTATTATTAGCTTTTACATTTCAAAAGATTTCGCGTTCTTGATTCGCACTTCTCGCATTTTTAAGTCAGTAGTGTAATGAGAAATACAGAAACAGTCTAATTAGTTTTCGTCGAAAAATTTATTTTTTCGCTTTATTTACTTTTTTTGTGAAAGTATGCACAGAAGGCAGTTGATATTCGGTAAAGTTTCAATCCATTTTCATTAATTTTTAATTAAGTCTTGAACAATAATCGATTAAAGAATAAACTTTTTTTAAAGTGAAACATTTTTGACTATATTTCCAGGTCTTTCTTTTTTTTTAAGAACTCAAAAATTTGATATTTCAGGGTTTTAAAATATTGCAAAGATTACATAGTATTTAGACAGCAAATCGGACCCGAATGCTAAAGTTTTTTTTAGTTATTAATGAGCAAGATATTGTACAAGATAAAAGTAGTTTTTCTCGATGATTAATGCTCGGTCTGAAAAAATAATTTAAAAATAGAGTTCAGAAGTTAAATTATATCCGTAGAGATTGAAAATAACGCATGTTGCTATAATCAAATTATCTGAAAATTAACTCGGTACGGTAGTTTATGGTCCAAGTAGGTTTCAGTAAACAAATCCAGGGATAAAAAAAAACTCTACATTAGTACTATCTTAAAGAAACAAAGAAGCATAATAGTATATTTTGCCTTTTCCAATTGTTGACTTCGTTCATATTATAAGATTATATTCGATACTAAACAAAATAGAAAATTAATTTTTTACGAAGCTTATTTCCTTAAAAATAAAGATTTCTTAGAGAAAATATTTCCTTAATAAAGTCTTGTAATATATTTTTAATGATTACTGATAAATAAAGAGGCAAAAATTGGAATTTTATTCAATATCAGAGCAAATCGTGGACACTTGTCAACTTTTAGTCTTGAGTCTAAATTTGAAACTGTCCTCGCTCATCTGGAACTTCTAGTTATATCAATTTTTTAAAATAAAATCATTCGAGCAATATGTACTTTAATTCTCAAATAGTAATTAAAAAAAGGTGTGTTTACATGATTTTTACAGTTACAGTTACAAGTTTACAGTTTTTTTATTAATTCAATTATTGACTGAAGCTATCTATCGTATTTTTTCCTGTCTAAAAACATAGTGTGTTTCTTAAGACTGTAAATACGAAACTTTTATAGATGTTAACCAATGACTTTAAGTAATATCTTTGAGTTTGCAAAATCTTCCTCTCTCAAAATTCTTTTTGAATTTATGTAGTTAAATAGGACATTTTGAAAATTTCAAGATTTGATCTAATGAAGATAAAACGATGTACTAAAATGAAATATTTTTATCTATATTTTTTGTTGACATAAAATTTTTAATTGTAAGCATAGATTCTTCTATGAATATGTATTTCTTGAACACAATCTAAGGAAATAATTGCTTCTAAATTAGAAACAATATAGACACTTCGAATAAACATCAGTTTTTAACAACTCGAGTGGTTTTAAATATGCTTTTTGAGGTCCATGGCAAGGTAGGTGCTCGAATTTAAATATTGTTTCGAAATAGACGTCTTCGATGACACTAATGATATTTCTTCCTTTTGGAAATAAAAATGTCGAATTTCAAGAAAATATATATTCTATACACACACACACACACACACACATTAAGAACAGAAACACTTAAGAACTGGGTGGAGTTTGAACACCGGGATGTTTATCGGAGTTTAGGATTAAGATTGGAGAATTGCGGGTTCGAGATACAATTCTACCCTAAATAGGCTGCATGTTTACTTGGAGCTGGTAAAATTTGTCTTCAAATTGATATAGTGTAGAAGTCCAGTTGAGTAGAAGCCGAGATGTTATTCAAATGGTTTCAAAGTCATATTTTGCTTAATATTTTTAATGAGGTTAAAATTTCTAAATATTAAAGTATATTCTTGATTGTCTGTATATCTTGTCAACATTTCTGACTGATGTTTGCACCTAGTCTCCCTCTGGGTATCTACATGTATTTTAATCTGTCATCTAATGATTTGAATCGTTTGTTTTAAAAACTTGAGACGAATTTCACATTTAAATCTGAATTGTGCAAAATGACTGCCGTGTTGGAGAATTGCTTCAGTATTTTCTAACATAAGTAAATCATTTTTTAACAAGACTTTTTCTTTCTTTTAATTTTTTTTCCGTATCAAAAAGGCGAGCTGCTTATGATTTCCTGTAATTAAGATCGGAGTGAGTTAATATAATAGAATTAAGATTGCGTATGACTAGGATGAAATAACATAAAACATCTCAATGAAATTATCTGTCATCACTCGGGAAAATACTTAAATATATGCAAATTGCTGTAAAACTCAAAATACGCCTAAATACAGTAAAAACGCGCGCGCACACATTCACACTCGCGTTCAGCACAATGCCGAATTATGTACACGTTCATCTACTTTCACAACCTACCCAGATTTAGTTCAATAAATGTTAGAACAGGTTAATGTTTTTAAATCAATCGCATTGCGCATCGTATAAAAAAAATTTATTCAATATGTAATTTTTTTCGAAAATGAATGATCGTCATGTTTTACAGTTACAGGATTCGCGTTATGTAATCGGCCATCGGAATGCAAAGGGTTTAAATTTTGAATATTGATGTATGTGTTATGAAATCTAATTTTAAAATATGTATAATGCAAATATGAGTGTTTTAATGCAGTTACTTAACTGCACATGAGTAAGTATAAGGGACATTCTCCTTCTAATCAATGTCAAGATCCTATCTGTGTCGCTTCTCCCTTCTCGTGTCGTTGGAGGGGTTCATTCGGCGCGGCATTCGTCGGGGAGGGACGCACCGATCGCGCAGTATTGGTCAAGCAAGCCTTTCTGCTCTTGTAACAGGATTTACCAGATGGGAAGGGATGAAAATTAGATAACGCACAAAGATGGAAATTGGAATGATATACTTCTAAAACGACATTGAACTGCAATCATAGATCAGAACTGTCAAAGCGTTTTTAACTCATTCACTGCCAGTGATATTGAGAATGCATAATCGAATGTGCAGTCATCCATCAAGTCTCGAAAGTCATGCATTCTGCAGATAGCTGCCTATTTTACTTGGATCCAATTTTTATCTAAAATTAAAAACGTAGAAATGTGGTATATGATCATATTGAATATTCAAATGAAATGGACAAATTTGGATGCCAGGTGACCGAAAATTTGAATCCTTCACATGCTAGACTTCTAATGCCTTTGTTATCTCGTCATATTTAAGTTATATGCTAAACTGTTAGTTTATTTTAATTCGGTTGTTCATATACGAAACATGTTTATAATTCAAAAATAACCTGCGAATTCACTAACTACATCCCTAACTACGCTACTAAGGAAGGATCACAATTTACATCTCTCCCCTTTAAAACTTCAAAATCTGGCAGGGTGGGGAGAAAAATACGATAAGATAAAGTTTGTAAGGGGAAAAAATCTAAGCTACCGAAAATTTAGTTTGTAAATATGTAAACATATAAAAAGTGTAAAAATAAAAAAATAGTATCGAGATTTTACTGAATGCTTTGGAAGAAAGGGATAAGAATTGTGGATATATTTTACGATACTTTTCTTAGAATTGAAGATGGATAATTAAAAACATGTCGTATTCTGCTGAAATAATTTGCAGAGCTTTATTAGCAATACTTGGCTTTGTGTTTCGAATTCATTTTAAAAATAAATAACAAATATGATCATGCAATGCTCAGCCATGAACGGCCTATTCTAATCGAGTGGGATTTGGACGGACTTCAAGGTTAGCATTGAATCGGAGAATTACTTACTTGATAAACCCTCTAAGGGTGTACGAAATTTATGTATTTGAAATTTTACAAAAATAGCGGAATGATTTCTTGAAAATGCGTTTGAATTCTTAAAAAGTTCAGATTAATTAAAAATGAACCTAAAATATTTTTAAAAATTTAAAATACAAAGTTTTTAAATGCAGAATAAAACTATCGCAAAGTCAGTATGCAATTTTAAGTGTTTATGTGAATATTTAAATGGGAATCTTAAATACATAAAAAGGGAACGTTGTGACAAGTACTGCTGTGTGAAAACTAGCAAAAACTTGAGATGATCCCCACCGCATCCCGCCTACGTGCGTTTTCAAATAAAACATTTTTAAGTTCGGCTTGCTGAATATAGCAACAATTAATTTTTCGTCCATTGGTTCTATGCGCTTTTTATATATTAAAGTGTAAAATTTAACGTTTGTGTTAATGTCACCCGAAGACAAAAAAAAAAAAATCATTTCAATGCAATAATATAAGTATATAACATTTTTCTAAATTGAAGACGCTATTCATCATAAAGAGTAAAAGATTTCTCGCTAATTTTATTGCGGAAAAATGGCATTGAGTTTTTAGTATGTCACTATTCTATGATCCTTATTTATGCTTTTATTGTGTAATATTACTGCACTTATGCCGCGGAAAACAAGAATTGCACTGTTAAACGTTGCGAAATCTCATTGATCTGATAGCTGGCAGTGAATGAGTTAAATTTTGTTTTTTATTAATATTCATAATAATTTTGAATGTTTAATCAATATGGACAAACCTATTTTTAGTAGACAACGGTTTTACAAAAGCTATTAATTCAAAAATTAAAAGTAATATTCTTAAGATAAAATTGCGATTTAAAAATGTATTTGATAATTTTGCTAAATTTGAATTCTGCCTCGGCTCCCAGCAGAGGCCAAAATTAGATTCACATTAAACACTGATGATCATGATTCGACCTTGAAGTGCTCAAGGACATGCAAACAGCTCCTGCATGAAGAATTGGGAGCCGTTTAATTCTTATACATTTCTCTTCGTTGCACTGTTCATTAAATATTGATGAAGTTTTTGATATTAGAACCTTGTCCGAAGACGCACACTTTTTAAATAGTGCATCTCAAAAGGAAATTTTTCACACTTGATAACTTTTGAAGGCAAGATTCTTTCAGAAGGGCCGAAAATTAGTTTTTGTGCGGTACAAACTTAACATATGCCTAATTTAATATCTCAAATTTAAATAAGACGAGCAGTGATCGAACGAATAACGATAATTTCTCTAGAAGATGAATAAACGACGTTTGTAAAGATCTGGAAATAGAATAGGTGTGAACTGTGTAAAATGCCTGACACATTGAACTCGTTGATAATGAAATTTTAAACATCGAGGAAAATTGCCATGCAATGGAATAGTGGAACTGTCATTAAACAATGGCTTATAACCTTGAATATTCAATCACTTTTAGGCTTAAATATAATATCCAATAGTATTTTTACATAGAAAAGGCATTTTAACAAATTCAAACAAGAAAAAAGCTTCTTTGTTAGAATTGCAATTTACTTGAGTAGAATAAACACTGACTTGCCCTTCTGTTAAACGTTAGCAAAAACTTTATAATTATGAGCAACTTCTTCTAGCTAACTGAAGATTAAATTTGAACCATATATGAGGAATTTTCTATAAACAGAGAAAATGTGTTGAAATTTGAAAAAATGATTTTTGTTTTTCATTCAACGTTTTTGCATTTGGAGGTTTGAGCCAGAGGAGATGAAATACACATTCTGATCATGATTGTAGTTCATATAAACTGCTTGCTTTGGTGATTGAAAAGCTGCTCTAATTTTAACAAACTGAGAAATTTTGCTTCTTAGATCCTGTAATCCTACACGTTAATATTGAAGTTCCGATATACGATAGCATTGAATGATATACTGTTCCAGAATTTTTATTTCGGAAAATCTAGAAAGCGCGGACAGTATCACCGTGAAACTAAAGAAATTGTCCCCAAAATTTTGCCAACATTTGCTTTAAGTTTTTCTTAAGTACAATAATTCAAATGGATTGTAAATCTTTTATATATTTTTCTACCTATTGCCAAATTAAATCTGTTTCAGAAGCGTAAAACTTCTTTTAGAAATGGTACCCGGTTAACTTTTTAGCATAGAATATTTTGATGACGATTTTAAAAGTGTTTCAATTCACGTGAAAAACAATTTTTTCACATTTATTACTTTTTTCAATGTAATATGAAAGAAACGTATAATCATTTAAGAAATTTAAATCTTGTCTAATATGGATAATTCAGATGATATATAGTGGATAATCACGAGCAAACTTATCTCGCTGATTTAATAGGCTGCAATGACCTTCAATGTTAAATTATTGAAAAACTTAGTTTATGATGAGGAAAATTCAGATTTAAGCGAGATTTTCAGCATTCCATTCGTTGAATTAAGAATTTATTTAATCGTTAAATTCAGAAGGCTTTATTTCTGAAATAGAAAATTCCGCTGTTCTTTAATCTTCCGACGTTACTAAAAAATAAATTGTAGATGAAGTTTGTATTTAACCTTCCTGTTTTCGCATTCACAACATGAAGGAAGCGTTTTAGAATTTTTTTAACGGGAAAAGGAAAGCTGTTTGGGAAGTCACCCTCAAAAGTCTTATCATGCATTTTCCTTCAATAAGTTTCGCCTTTTTCTGTATTTCGGGCAGGACTTAGTTTTAAATGTTACCATGTTGCGTCGGAAAGATAATTAACTTTCTGCGAAATTTAACGGTCTATGTCTTTGATCACAAATATATAGTACGTAATGGAGTTTATAGTCAAACACTGAACTTTTTGCAACGAAAATGTGGAGAACAGACATACAAGATGAAATTCCCTTAATTATAAAGATAATCATTTTGTTGCTCGCTCAGATATAAGATAAATGGAGTTTTTTTATATGGATGATCAACGATGACTTTGTATTGATACTAAAAATCATTTGTTATGAAAGCATTCAAAAACATTTGTAGAAAATATACATTTCCTAATACTATACTTATTATTAAAAGGGGTTTTGCAAAAAAAATAGTATCATAAAAGTAGGTACTAATAAAAAAAATAAAATTGAAATATTCGTACGGTGAAGTTTAAGACACGTTTTTATTTCTTAGATATTTATCTAATCTATTCTGACTCTATTTACATTAATGACATAATAAAAATTCAGTGACCTTTTTTTCAACCCAAGCAAAATTGGGTTATTTGATACAATTTATAGTAAGCAATTCGGGAATGAAACCGAGAAATTTATTTTTTTCTTGCGTAAATCGACAGTTGTGTCACATCATGGATTATTTTCATTTTCTTTTCAAAGTGGCAACATAATGTTGCTTCATGCAGCTTAAATTTATAGCACTATGGAAGATTTTAATTTTTCTTCAATGGTTTTGATAATCGCTGTTTAAACTATTTTTATTCTCAATTCGGAGATTTCAAAACTATCCATCGAATGTGATTAAGTTAAACAATCTGATCTAAGAATTTTAATCAATGTCTAATAGTTAATCATGCATCACTTTTCGAATTATTGTTTTTAAACTGTCATGTTATTGTTTCCCTTTCGCTTCTAGCATTTTTTTTCTATTTTGTCCAACATCTTGGATTTCTGACAATCTTATACTCCATTAACGATAGACTTCAAGAAAAAGTAACTTAAAAAAAAATTCAATGCACTGGATAGATGGTTATCATTTTATATGCTAATCGCAGATCGTTTTCTACCGCTTTTATTTAGATATTGCAAATAGTTAAACACTTTTTTTTTTATTCCAATAGATGTCGACTATTTTGCAAAACAACTTGAGTTCAAAAATAAGTTGTCATGCTTCTTATAAGTTAGGGATAATTCGATTGTTTAAAGGGATTTTTTGGTACTCCTTGCAGAAATATGAGAATAAATTTCTTTGTTAAGTAATGTAATGATTTACTCTTAACGATGAGAGATTGCATCTTCAGAGCAAGGGTCAAAGTAATGTAAAAGTAAACTTTACGTTTTCTGTAGTTTCAAAAACTTTATTTCAATGATTAACAAATTCCTTACTTTTTATGCAGACTTTTACAATTTTAATTAAAATAACGAACTTGGGTCTTTTAATATTTTTCTTAAAAATAAGTCTACTCTTCCAATTTTAAAAAATTATTTGCAATATTTTCCCTTTTTTTTACAAATACTTAATAATTTATGATGAAAAATAGGACATGAAATGCCAAACTTTTCCTACATTTACTGTCACAACACCGCTACATGACTTATTCAACTGTCTGAAAGAATGAAAAAAAAGTACGGCCTTTTATTTTATTTCACTCTAGAGAACTTGTTGCATTTTCCAATGATGTAGAATCGTTTTTATAGTGATATTCGTTTTTTCTTTAAACGCCTATGCGCATACACTATATCAAGTAAAATTCTAAATATTTTTAAAGTTTTTGAAAAGTCTCCAATGAAACACTTTGTCATCTGTGGAGATATATGCTAAATATATCTCGATTTTAAACTATCCTGTCAGTAGAAAGCTAATGTAAGCATGCTTTCTTTTTCAGTAATGGCAAAACAAATGTGAAGGAAGTTGAATATTTTTTTCATCTTTGATAAGAGCCATTTTCTTGAAATATATTCTAGGAACCGATTCTAAGCTTACGGTCAGATTTACATAAATATGTGGTTAAGTTTCGGAAAGTTAGTAGTGAGAAATTTTCTTTGCTTTCAAACATGGCATTTGGTCGGCTCAGAGCAATACATAAAAATATGCTATTAAAAATATTAGAGTACTTTACCCAAATGGAACAATATCGGATTTAGCTCTCCTATTGGACAAGTTTCATGGATATGGAAAAAGTATCATGGATACGTTTCAGTAATTTCCTTATATTTAAACTTCGGATAGATTCTTTGCAAAGTAAACTAAAATTGATTTTTCGAAAAATCCAGAATATTGTTTAAAGAATTTACAACCAAAATTTGATTTTTTTTTTTTTCAACTTCGCAAAACAAAACCAAAAAGAAAATGAAATTTAGATTTTCTATTAAGTTTTTAATTAATTTTCTGAGAAAATAAAACTCCAATCCAAAATACTAATTCCACGCAAGAACGTACAGAATATTTTTAAATTGTTTTGCGTGAGAATGCTAGTGAATCAAGTGTCGAATTTCAAAATATCAGTTTGCCTTTTTTTCGTATGAAATATCGAGGAACTTATTTATTTCTCTAAGTGGTTGTGTAAATTGTTTTGTTGTATATTTTATGGTTATATAAATGATGAATGGTTTTCTGCGTGACATTTATTGCTATTTCTGCATGATATTTCATTGTTATGAGTGATTATGTAGATTCATATTTCACCTTCAGGAATTGCAATATAAATGTGCCTCCTCCTACCAATTGTTCTAAATATAGTATTTAGTCGTCTGCCCAAGATTTTAGATAATAGGGCTCTCAAAATGGGCGAAAATACCTATTTTTATTTTGACTTATTTCGCGATTTTACTCCCTTGTACTAATTTCCAAAAATACACCTTTAAAAAGTTTAAATTTTTACAAATAAATGTATTTGCATATGACAACTTTAAATGTCTTTTTCTACATTTAAGGTGTTTTCCAAATTTGTATCAATATCAGCATTTATTTTTAAATTGCTACGATCTTTGTCTTAAAAAGATAAAATCTTCAAATTTTAATACAGCTATTATAATGTATATAAAACTGTGAGCTATCTTATGTACAAAATAAATTAAGCATTCATTTGCTTATATTTTTATATAAAATAAAATGAGATAAATAGTGAGATGGCTAAATTCTAATATGATAACATGGGATAAATAGTAAGATATTGCTTATTTTTTACCGTATACAAGAATAAAATAAAAATCTTGTATAAAATTTAAACAAATGTGCCTTTGGAATCCATGCACTAATTGCAATATTTCTGTAAGCTTAAAATAAATTTTAAAATAAAAATATTCATAATAAATATTTGTAAAAATACGCATATATAACAAAGATAATTGTAGAAAACTGATGTTAAACGCTTTAAATAAAAATTTATATTTTGTTTCAGAGGCGGGTTAAAATTTTGAAGATAATTTTATATAAATATTAACTTATAATACAATCAAATTTTCGATGACACTAAAAATATTTAGAAATGATTGTATCCTCTTAATGAAGGTAAAGGCAAGTGCTGCTGCTTCTTAAAGAAAAATTTGAATTTGTTTCAAATGTTGTTTTTTTTTGCATATGCAAAAAAATATGCAAATGCAATATGCAAATATTCAAAATATGCAAAATCGAAATTTGCAAAAAAAAAAAAAAAACAGCAATGAATTACTACTGATACTTAATACAAACTTTTAAAAGAAAAACAATAACTTTGTAAGCGTGCAAAAGCTAATTTTCTCAATTAAATTATGAAGTACAGGAGAATATTACCTTTACTGAATTTATATCATCAAACTTTATTAAATAGTCAGTTGCTATTGGAATTAAAATGATTTGTTCCAGTGTTCAATTCGACTCGGAAATTATTACAAATGATCGTAAAAGTTTCATTTTTAATATTAAGCGCCGAGATGAACCTGTTTCTTCCCCTTCAAAACTAGATTATAACTTAATGGATAAAATGCATCTTCTGGTTAAGGAAAATAAGTTGGTGTGAATTATGTTTCAAACTCCTTTGATTAATTAAATGCTTCGGTACTGTTATACTCTGCCAGAAGCTTGTCGAAAGGTCCTATGTGTCAGTATATTGCAGTATTAAATAGAATATTTAAGCATTGATTTTGAATTCTTCTTTGGCTTCATGAAAGCATTCAACGCGTATTTGATTTTTTTTAAATGCATATTGTCATGAAAATTTTATTTTTAAAATCAAATACTTATTTACATTTGCAAGTAAAAGATAAGACATCTCCTTGATAATTTAAAACCGCTGAAAACTGGCATTAATTTTGAATCAACCGTTTTTATCTACAGTTTTACTAAAAACTAATCATCTGCCAATGGATTTAAATTGTTTTAAATTATAATTTTATTATTTTTGAGAGTCTCCTATTAATGTTTTAATTTATTAAATAAAACATCAAGTAGCACTCTATTTTTATCAAACATTATATATATATAATATATTAAAATGGTTTTAACGGATTACTGTCAAATTTTAGGGGAGTTTCAGCAGCAGTTTTTAAGTTGCAATTTGGGTTTAACGCAAGTATATTAAAAGCGCTTTTTTGTATATTTGTAAAATAGGTATTTGATGTTATGATTGTAAAATATTGATGGAATCTACAAATATCGGTATATCCTTCTCTTTGGAATAATTCGGCTGAGATAAGCCTTAAACAGATATTTTGAGAATGCGCCCGCAATTTATTTTACGTTATTAAAATTATATTTTATTGAAAAAGTGGACATTTTTTTTTTTTGTAAATTTCGATTCCTAGTTGGACCATAACTCGAAATTAACTTAAATGATTTTGTAAAAGGTTAAAATACTTTTTCTTGTACGCTTTGTAAAAGTTATCAAGGAAGAAAATTGTTTCACAAAAAACATCAAAATCGGAGTGAAATTATTTTTTTTTTCGTACTACGATCTGTATTTTTAAATTGGATCCTTAAAATTCTTAACTCTTCATTTAGAGCGATCTGATATTTAATTTGTAGGAACTCATTTTTTAGGAGAGCAAAATTTTTGTTTTCATTGTCATAGATAAACGATAAACGTTTTTTACTGTAATTTCGTTCCTGAAGTTGTTTAATTTACCGTTCTTCGACCTGTTTTGCAGTGAACTGTATTTGACTTCAAAATTAATAGTACTTTTAACAAAATTAATTTTGCAACTGTTTCCTGGCTGAGATGTGCATAATATTTGAACAGTTCTATTACCTTTAATCTTTAGTACTATATCGCATTTTTAATTCTTATTCTGGGAGAAAATAGTTTAACATTAGTACTGAAAAGTGAAGCTTTTGATAATACTTTTAATAGAATTATTAAATTCAACAAAATTTGTTTGCTGCTTTGTTAAAATATCTTCAAACTTTAGGGTAAGAAAAGCTAATAATTATTTTAAAATGTAATGTAATAATATTGTCACTAAAATTTTTCACAATATAAAGTTTTGAATTTTTTGGAAATTTTCCCCTTAGCTGTATTTAGCATCATATATGGAATTCACTATAAAGATGAATTCTTTGCCACTACACAGTTAATAATATGGACCGGTTGTGTTATTATAGAAACGGAAGCATTGTTCCATTCTGAAAAGCAATTAACTGTATTTTAAAAAACTTAACTTGCGTTCTTGAAAATTGAACTATTTATGCTTGCAACATATGTGACTGATTATTAATGTACTAAATGCTCTATAATCATAAATATTTTCTGTTTTGGTTGATTAGTCAGTACCTTGTTGAATAAATGTATTAAGGTTGCTCATTTAGCTAATGGTACCTTTGCTTGCTTTTGGATTAATTCGCAAATAAGTCTGCTGATAAATCAGATTTATTTTGAATATAATTCCAACGATAGTTTTAGATAATTTCATTAATCTTCTCCTTTTAATTCATTTGATACAGTAAAAAGGTTTAATTCTTCTAAATATATTTTGAAGAATTATTTATTTATATTTAAGAATAAGAATTATTCATAATATATAATAAGCATTTTATAATTAAACCCATTTAAATTTAATTCAAGTAAATATGTCTATCTGAAATATTGAATTGAAAACTAAAACAGTTTTGCAAACTAATTGAAAATGAGAAAATACGTAAAAATGATTCCGAAATTTTTTATTAAGTAATGATACAAAATGTTGTGATTTTATAATTTCATTAAAAAGTGTAATAATATTGTCTGTATAGTTATTTGTAAGGACTGAGACTCCAAAATTTAATATTTGAAACTTTGAAAATTCAATCCGTAATTTTTGTGCCAATGTATAAGTTTCTACTTTTCATATTAGATTTTAATTTGTGTTCCCAGCGCATTGAGCATTTCTGCTTCTGTAAAAATTTGAAAGCAATATTGTATGAGAAATTTGCAGAAGTTATTTAAAAACCATATAAGCTTACAAACTCGTCATATATATATATATATATATATATAGCTTGAAATTATATTTAAAAAAAAACTTGAAATAAAAAAAATAAAAAAATACCAAGCTTGAAATTTTTAAATTAACTGACTTAACTAAATTGTTTTATAAGTTAAACATAAGATTGTGTATCCAGTGTATCGTTGAAATGCTCGATTTGCTTGGAACTACATTAATTTATTTTGTGCAAAGATATGTATTTTGTACAACATTTAACACGTTGACTGCCACGTTGAATTTCTCACAATGTAATTCGTATGTCTAAAAAAAAAAAAACGCCGGTCACTTGTGACCCCTCCACGGCAGTCAACGTTTCAGAGAAATCTTCATAAGTTTAGAGCGTGCATAAATAAGACTGTTTTGTACACAATATTTTAAAGTTGTGTAGAAACTTGATATGTGTGTAATTAAGCTATATGTTCATTTGAAACTTATATTGCATGTATTTGTCGTTATATAAAAAATATAGATATATTTTGAAGGTATTCTTTTCAAGCATTAAAATATTGGCTTTAAAGGAGAATTATGGTAGTTAAAATATTTTTAATTTTTTTTTTTAATACTGTGTAATTTTCATGCATATTAGTGTTTTTAATCTTTCAGAATTTTAAAAATTGGTAGATTTAAAATTAACATATAAAGGCTATTTTTTGAAAGCTGCAACATCAGAAATTATTTGTTTGAAAAATTCATGAAATACATGGGACAGTGACTGCTGATAGAATCTATGCGCCTAACAAAATACTCCAAAACATTTTTGTCGTAATTGTTTAAGTGACTGACTGCTTCTAAAAACCTGCAAAAACATTGCACTTTCATATGAAATCTATTATGGAAACGTTATGTGAGATGCATTATTTGCTAACCAAATCGAAACAACTGGCTTTTAAGAATCTGGACTGGATCGTGTTCTTATTTACTTCTAAAGTCATAATTACGAGTATTGTGATAAAAAAAATTAAATCTGTGGTCAAAAAGTGGCACAAAAAAAAGCATGAGCCATGTGACCCAAACAAATTCCTTTGAACTAACAAGCGTATCATTATGATGACTTAGTTGTTGGCTTCCTCTGTGTGTTTCCTATCTGGAGAGAAGAATTTGCTGAAAAACACTGGGAAAATCTGTGTAAAATATTTTCTCTGTGTACTGAATGAAACTTCCATAGAACTGAAACCTTTGCAGTAACATAGGCTGCTGGGAAGTTACTGAATACTTATGGATAAGTCAGTCTATCTCTGTAGACTAAATACATCTTTCATACATAATCTCTCCTACCTTGCCAGACTGTGCCAAGCAACTTCACAAGTTCTACATTAAGGAAAAACTCTTTAAATTTTTGAAGAGATGTAACAATGCCGCATACATTTTCTACATTACGAACATTGCATCCAACGATCATCGCTGACTGGGTCAGAAGTCTTTCCCATTCACCGAACGATAAAATCACCTCACTGCCGATGGAACTGGAACAAATAATCTCGTCAAACCATAATCTTCCAATGAGGTGATTAGCACGAGCAAATCAAATGTCTTTTCATCGACTGATCAAATCGCCTCTCTGCAGATGGAGCTGGAGCAAATGCCTCTTCAAACTATAATCCACCAGAGATGGGATCAGCTCATGCAAATCAAATGACTACAGAATGTATACAAAAACGTTTCTAGAAGTCGGAAAGAGTAAACTTTTAAGCCATGGTGTCTTCAGTCTGAATTCTGATGGAAATTGCATGATCTTTATGCTTATATTGATTCTTGTAGACCCTTTCCTATGTACTTCGAACGTTAACCAATGAACCATTGAAGGAGAAGCACTTATGACTGACTGATAGAATGAAGTGATATCATTCTAATTTCGACTTTCGAAAGCATGCTCAATCTCAAGAGATATTTATTGCATTGATACTGTTGTAATAATAATAATAATAATAATAATAATAAAGGCAAATGTTGCCTACTGAATAAATTTCTTCAGTGCTATAGCCTGCTTTGTGCCTTGGAAGCGGTTTTAAAGGTCATCAGTCATCTATCTGCTATTACAAACGAACTTTCATCAAAACGTTTCATTGTGTATATCCATCCATTCATTCCATTTGATAAGCAGCTCTCCTTAAATGCTTCAATTACCTTTCCTTTTTGAGCTACGATGTTGCCAAGTAATGTGTTCAAAAGATATAAAACTATTTAATTTGAAAAAAAAATTCGAATTGTGAACGTATGATGACTTGTATGTATTCTTTATTGAAAAATGCTTATATGGTGATGCAGCTTTCAAAAAATGCTTCTATTTTCCGTTAAAAAAAACATAAAAATATTGAATATAACATATAGAAGTTTAGAATGATCTAGAAGAATAAATTATTCATCATTAAAAGAGAAATCTTCCAAAATGGAATTTAAAATTTAATCGTGTATTTTTCAATAAATGAAGTTAGTGTCATACCTACACATTGGCACAAAAATATATTAATATTTATACTTCTAAAAGAACTCGGAATATTTCTTGGTGAAATGTGTTCGCTTATTTAAATATTGTTTTTTTTTCCTTCATTAATTGTTAGAAATGCTGCAATTTATCCTGCGAAACGAGTAAGATGACAAAGAATAGAGTTAAAAAATTGTTGATGTAAGTTTCAAAAGTAAACATGTCCAAATGCGCATAAAACAAATTAGTTTAAATAAAATGCAATTGTGTTTTGGTGTCTCAGTCTAATTACATTTTCATAATAAAATTGTTTAAAAATGGTGTGTAAAATCTTAATCCGATTGCATTGAAATTCACTGCATGGGCTAAGTTGCCCGGAATCTAGTTATTCCTGGCCTATACTTTTAGTAATCTGTATCATTGCCAAATTAACCTGTTAACCGGATAATTATATTCAATTCGTTTTGCATTGGAATATTTCGTCATACCTGGTTAACAGGTTAAAAAAATCTGTGCCGCCTTTCATTCAAGAAATATTTCTGTAGATTCATAAATAATTCTATGTATAGTTTTTAATTACTTTTTAAAAAAATCTTCTAGTATTTTAAATGAAATAGAAGGCTTATAACTGCAGTAAATTTTAAAATACTAGAATCCTTAATTCAAGTATGTGAAACTAAAAACTAAAGCCCATGCAATTCTGACATTTTATGTATTTGCTTTATATATAAAAACTTCCAGTAATAACTAACTATTCGACAATAATATGTTTGATATGTAACTTTTATTGTACCTTTTAAAATTGGAAAATATTAACTCTTTGTAAGCACTTAAATTTGCCAATTATTATAATTTGTTAAATGTATTATTACTGAAGTAGAAATTTTGTTGTAAATTTGTAAATTAATATTGTTTGCTAAATGGGAGTAAAAAAATGGGGCAAAAAAAATGAAAAAATGTAAAGAAAAAGAAATATGTAAATGAAGAAAAAAAAAAGAAAAAAATATTTAAATGAAAAAAAAATGTAAAGAAAAAGAAATATGTAAATAAAGAAAAAAAAAGAAATATTTAAAAAATGTAAAAAACTGTAAATGAAAAAAGAAAAAAATATTTAAAAAATGTAAAAAAACTGTAAATGAAAAAAAAGTGCAAATGAAAAAAAATATATATGAATGAAAAAAATATATAAATGTAAAAAAGAATAATTACAGAAACTCCCTTTAGTGTATATGAACGTTTAAAAATTTTTATGTTGTAAATTGATTGTACAAATTTTGAATTCAAAACCTGTATTTAAAATATGTTGTATATTAAGAAAGAATGCATATGTATTTTGTATATACAAGTTAAAAATTTGTAACGATTAAAAAAATTGACTGCTTTAAAAATTTTCAAAATATCCCAAAAGACAACACATAAATTAAGATAATGCTTATTGGAAAAACATTAAAAAATGGTTAAAAGAATAGAATTCCTTACCCTAGCTAGGAGTTCATTGTGGTAGTTAAAAACTTAATATTTCTACACGTTAATCTATAATTCAAATCATATGCACAGTAATGCATATTTTTGATATTAGTAAAATTTTCTTATTCTAATGTGCTGATGTTTTCACCAAATCTAGAAAAACAAAAGATTTCCAAATGTGTTATCGATGTAGGTGCAAGTGTGATGGCAGTCAATTTTTTTTAACTGAAAAAATTTCGGAATCATAATTACTGACTTTATGAAAGTAATTTCAAATATATATTTTTTAAAAAAAGTAATGACAAATGTTGCAAATCTAAATTTTTGTCATATTTGAATGATTTAAAAACTTTGTATAGCTATTAAATTCCATTTTCAATGTAATGAAAGTTCAAGTAAGATATTAATAATAAAAGAGGTGTTACCATTAACTTTCAAAGTTATATAAAAATATTAAAGAAAACTGTAGATTTACAAAAAATGGATTTCTTTTCATTATGAATCTATTTAAATTGACTATTTTTGTAACAGTAACTTTAAAAAGTAATTTTTTCATAATTGTTATCTTTTACATATTAAAATAATTACAAATTACATAATTTCATATTGTAATTTGATGCTTAGGATTAGCTATTTGAGCAACTGACCTTTACCTAAATCCATAATATAATTATATGAAATAATTTCAAATATGCTGTTTTATTGAGAAATATTTTTAATAGTGGAACAATGCTTCTCATTCTTTAGTTCTTAAATTATTATATTTTAACTGAAGGAGCTTCAAATGTCTTGTGAATACATATATATTAAACATCACTTAATCCACAAATTAGAAATTCTTTCTTTATTAAATTCAGTCCACTGCAAAATTGGATCAAATTCATTTGACCGAAAATTGTCTAAGCTGAACTGCAATCTTGAAAAGAGCACGAAAGAGCATGTTGGTAAGTTTTAAACCATTAGAATTTGGAAGCATTTAGAATGGTTATACATCACTCGCCTTTGGGAAAACTTCGTATTATATTTTTGAGCAGACTGAATCAGCTGCGGAAATTGCCTTGTGAAAAATTTCTTTAATTTTATTTTAGAAAAATGAATTTTGTTGATCCCATGATAAACTGCATTGAAATAAAGATTAGTCCCACGGGGAATCGAAGAAAAAAACTATACTAGCTATAATTGAGAATTGTTCTAAAATATCGATTAAATATGCAATAGTGTCAAAGAACTGGTTAATATTCCATATCAATAGTTTGACGAGATGAAATGCTGAATTTCCGTTTGATAGATCGATTTGCTGCAAATTCAATAATTGATTTTTTTTTCATTTAAATGTTCTTGCACTTATATACTTGTAGCAAATCGATGTGAACGCAAAATGAAATGTTCCGTTACCATCGCAACTTTCTTTAAATGATTAAAAATTAAATTATAAATGGAAATGCTGCTTTTTCAATGATTGAGTATTTTTCACTCTGGAATCTTAAATTTTGAATATACTAATAATTTTTTAGATCTCCAGTCCTTTGTCCATATATTATAGTTTATAATAATGTCTATTATTTCTGGTATCAATTGTTACTGATATTTTAATATAAACCTTGTTTATACAAGTTGTGCGAAAAGTTTAACCAGAAAGGATTTGATTTTTCCTGTGAAGAATCTGTTGCCATTGAAGATATTAACTATTTCTTGGGAAAAAACGATACCGAACAATTGAATGATTCATTGGCAGATGATTATAACAATAACTAGGCCGCACTACATGACGTCGATGAGTTTCTTTTTAACCTGTACAAGATTTTTAATCTACTTTTCTGTTATGCATTGGTTTCCGAAGAGCAAAATCTAATGTTGAAAGTTACCTTAACTGAAATATTGAAAATTTGAAGGGAAAAAAAAAAAACATTGAAAGATTGTTTTCTGAAATATTTAGTACATTTTTAAGACTGTTTTGTCGATAATTTTTTAAAAGATTTTAAAAATAAATTCAATTTTATTCCTTTTTATAAAGATGGTGTATATCAACTTGACGTTATCATTTTTTTTAAAAATTCTTAGTGTCTTCTGATATACTTTAAATTTATCTGAAATTCTTACAATGGAATTTAAACGACCAACAAATATTTTTTTTACCAGACTGAAGGATTAAAAAAAAAACTTTATCAACAAATACGCAATTTATGTTGTAAAAGTAAATTTAAAAAATATTTTTAAAAAACCCAGTATTTTAGAATATTTTTCTAAATTTTTAGAAAAAAACTAACCTTTATAATTTCAGAATAATTTTAAATGAATTCCATTTTTTGTGTACTTACGAATGCAATTCAAAGAATACTAGTTAAACGAATCTTTTTCAACTTAACTGCTTATTTTTTTTTTATACCATGCACATTGGAAAAGAATGTTTCAACGTTATGCCATTCGGCTACACCAGATTGATGTCTCGTGGAAAATATCTAATCTAATGATGACTAAAATGATCTGAACCAATCATGCTGTTTTGAAATAAAAAAATATTTCGATTAGAAAATAGTGTGGCATAGTATTAAATTTACAAAGAATGCAAATCTTCATTTTTGTTTAAGATTAATTGTTTTAGCTAAAATAATGAGTCTTATAGATTCGCAATCAAATTTGTAAGATGGATCTTTTTTTTTTAATTCTACACAACAAATATAGGGGGGGGGGGAGAAAAGTACTTGCGTTTGTAATAACAGCCAAAAAGAAGTTTTAGCGCAATTGATTATATTCTGTATTAAGAGTTTCATTGCTCAGTTGATCATTTCATATGGTGTTATGCTTGATGCTCTACGCATTTATTTCGTATAAATTGTGGTATAATAATGAAAATATATATTCCATAAGTGTTTGAAAAAAATGCAGTAAACTTGAGTTAAACATTTAAATATAAACATCTAGCATTTTGTTTTTTGGCTTTACAAAGATAAAGGCAGAAAAATCTTTTAGATTAACCTTTTGTACTGAGAAAGATAATTCGATGCTTAATTCACCTATTTATTGCACCAAAAATGAAATACAAGCAACTCTTTTAAGTTGAGTTTCCCTGAAAAATGAATCTACATCTTAACATTCTGTAGGTATTTTTAACAATTAAAATTAAATAAATAAAATGTCAATGATGCGCCATCTTGAATGGTGACTGAAAGAAGACATTCGGGTGCAAAGAGTTAAAAAAAAAAAGCACGATTTTTAAGACTATTTTAGCGGATGTTTGTTTCTTAAAACTTTGAATTAAGCATCTGTTAGATTGTCTAGCAGCAGCACTTGTCACCATTTAACTTGTCCTCAAGATTAAAATGAAAAATGAATGATTTCATTTAGTTTAAATATGCATTATCTTAAGTAGCTATTTAGATAAAAATTATCGAAAATTCTGGAAATATTTTTAAAAAAGATTTCTGAATTGGTAAACTATTTCTCAATTAGTGTTCTTTTGAAATCCGATTTTGTAAGGCTATACGTTCATAATGAAATTTGACACTTGAGATTTTTCATTCTTAAAAGCAATGATACATAAGTTGTTATACTTTCGTTTCCTTTTTTTCTGTGTTAGGAAAAAAAAAGATAAGTCAAAATTATCAGTTTGCAGTCTTACCTTCATCTCTTCAGAGCAAACTGAATTTCCATAAAGAGGCGGCAATCATCCTTAGTAAAAAACGCTTATAAAAGATAAATTGTGAAAAAAATTTTAAAATTGAAATTATCTTTTAGCAACTAGAAAAGAATAGCTTTTCCTAGAAATTAGCAATTGTGTTAACCAAAATTGCTATATTCTGTGTTAAAAGGTGTAAAAGAAACTTTAAAAAATTATAATGCTCATAAAAAAAAAATAACTGCTCCCTTTCATTTCGATTCTATGAACAGAGGTAGGCTGCGTTGAAGCTTGATATTTTCACTTGAACGCATGATTTTTTCGACCATTACAGGCATAGCTCGAATACTTTCTTATGCAATGAATTGTTTATCTCTAGCTAATAAATTATTTATTGGTCGCTATAAATGCGTCAAAACAAAATCTGTGAGGGCTTGACTCAGTGGACTAAAATGTCTTGTGAATATGAATTGACTTGATTTCCGTTTTCGTGGTGTTCTATTAACATATTAAATTTTTTCCGTATAGTTTCTTCATTCTTGGAGACTTAAAAACTTTTAATAAAATGTGACCAAAAGAAATGTTTTATGAAAAAATTTGTAATTCACATTTTGAAGCTTTAAATTTCTAATGATACGAAGACATGCATATAATCATGAAACAGACTGAATTCGATAATGCACGCTTTTTCAAAAATCCTTTTTAACCCTTATTGTGGAAAGATTGCTTTTTTGAAGAAAAGCAAAAAAAAAAAAAATGTATATAGGTAGCTTTTTTACGTTATAAAAAAACATCAAAAAAAAATAAATCGTTTAATAAAACTAAGTTAAAAATTATATTATAGTGGTAGTATATTTTTATGAAGTTGTATGTATGGTATACTATACAAAATGAACATAAGGGTTAAAGATAATTAATTTGCATTTATCAATTCGAGCAGTTAAGTGATTTTTCATAGTTTTCTTAAGAGTTAAAATGTTATCTGTAGATGCATTTAATTGAAGATTTCTAGAATATCTTTTCTTGTTAAAACCTAAACCTTGGTGTTTGTCTCATTCTGTTGTCTGACAACTTTTCATATAAGTTACAGTTATACTCTTGTGATGATGCTCTGCTCAGATGACAATTGTGCATTGTTTGTTAATGTGGACGTTTAGGAAATTCTACGCCCAGTAACTCCTGTTGCAGCATCGCTTGACCAAAACCAAAGAATTAAAAAAAAATTAGAATATTTAGTCATAGAAACAATTATCAAAAATGCAAACCTTAAATATTTCAAGAATTTTCCATTGACCCTGACATTTTTAATTGGATTTTATAAAATTTATGTGATGAGATGTTATCAATGAAATATAACATATTTGCTGACCGACTGTTTTCCTGTCGGTTTCTCAAAGTAGTAAAGGAAAAATATTTAAGCTGTTATAAACACTCCGTTTATACGAATTTGTTATTCAGCAATGATGGCCACTAAGGATTACCGTTTTGTGCTGCTCTAAGAAAAATTTGCATTTTTTTCGCATACTGTTAAAGTTATTAGATAGAATAAGATCTTATTGGATTTATAGCAAATAAAATATGGATGATATGGGCGTGGAAGCTTCCAATTGCATTGCAGGGAATATCTTCTACTCTGCTTCACTATATAAATCGTCTGTGTTTAAAGGTCAGGTCGTTCCAATTCAAAGTTCACTGTAAAGAAAATTCGTTGAATAGATATTGTAAATTTTTATTAGAATGGTAGGGAGGGCTGGAAAAAAACTTTGATACATACCCCACACTTTAAAAACAGACTCTAATCTTTCTTTGCACAAATTTGTTAAAAAGAATATTTTACTTAAATTTCGCATTTTGGTGAAAATTGGCAAATCTAACATTTTCTTGAAACTAATTTTTCTTGTATTGTATCAAATTCTGTAAGCACTTCTTCCAAAGGTTTTATAACCTCTTCATTTTTTAAAAATTTAACTCGCTGTAGTGCTTTCATTATATTTCATAATATTTGAAATGCACTATGCTTTGTTGGACATTCAGCAGTCATAATGTCTTCATAAACGTGGAGAAATTTTAACTGCACTAAACTTCCAGCCATTCCCTTTTCTTCTAGGTGCTGACATTTGTCAGCAGATTTTGTTGATTTTAATTTCTATTGGGACGTCACGAAAAGTTGGAGGGAAAAAGAGATAAGAATATTTCATTCGAAAGAAATTCTTTAGTAGTATAAAAAGTAAATAGTCAAATGCCATTCAAAATAAAAATGTTATAAGAAATTTTTTGTATAATATATTTTGTTGAATTGGAAATTTGGCTGTGATAGGAAAAAAAATCAATTTTTGAGCTCAAGAATTTTCTTATTCTTCTGCTATAATTTCCTTATGATTAAGAAAATACATAAGAAAATCTTAGCTCACATAAGAAAAATTTAGTTTTTCTAGTTATTGCTTTTAAAATGCTGGAAATGTGTCGATTTTAATTTGTTGCTGCGCGTCGCCATCATGGAGTCTTTTGACGGAAAAAAAAGTTCTCTGCTTACTTTAAATTTCAAGGTTTCCTTTCTCTGCATTTCTGGAATATTATGTTCAAACAAGTCATATATATAAAAGCATTTGCAACAAATATTTTATGAAATAACGATGTAGGATAATTTTAATTAAATCATTCATATATTTGAAAGAAATGTAGCATTCATCTTTTCATATGGGGAAAAAATAAACTTTTCTGCTCGTAACATTCGTCCATTCACAATTGCATATCTTTTGTAGAAACATGAATACGTAATTCAAGCAATAAACCGATTAAAAGAAAATAGTTAAAAATTCAAATTAAAAATCAGTATACTAATCATTTTCGTAATTAAATTGGCTTCTTTGGCCATGGAATTAGTTTTAAATCTTAGTATTTCACTATCTAATATAGTAATTTGAAAGGTTCTGGATATTTGCACGCTCATATGAAACTGAATGTTAAGAAAATACCGACAGAAACAGAACGTTGATCTTCACTTCCTTCAGTTATATGACGTAAAGGATTATCTTGCAATAATTAATATATTTATCTGTATAAAAATCTTTTCTCTTAGATATGTGTAACATACTGAGAGCTATTTCTGATTTACACAAGTGTGCAGAACTAGTTTCTAGAGTAAATGAATTTATTTTCAATATGTGCGTGAAATGTTTTGTACAGTTCCTAATACGAGGAACATGCGACCTAGAAAATTTCGCGTATACACACACTCGAACTATTGTGAGTTTCTCTTTTCCATTACAAATAAAATCCTACTTCAGTGCAGCAAGGGACTAGTCTTCTCAGTCTCTTTGAAAATCTCTATACAAACTCAGGCTGCTCCCTCGAAAATAATTTAGTTTCACATACCGAAATTTCCCAAATTCCTTAACGATGACGTTCGACTTTCTTCTCTTGACAGAAGAAACACATCTCCGAGGAATATCCTATACGCAAACTCTTCTTAAAATAATAAAAACACCTGCAGACGATTAATCTAGACTATCGGACTTCGGAACCACCCTTTCGTAACTCTTAACTTTCTTTCTGCTTAAAAATGGTGCTTTCGCATTTGCGAGGGAATTACGAAGATTGTTTTCTGTATTTCGCACCGACTTTATAGACTTTTGCTGCCAAATCAATACAGTTAAAATCGCGTTTCCACCAAATATGAAGATATCGATATTAGCATAGGTTCTGAAATATTTCGGTTTCTAAGATAATGTTGACATTGATTTAAATTAGCATAAGAGAAAATAATTACAAGCAGTCAGCGAATTTTGTTGAAAAAAAACTACAAAATATGTCTGCAAAATTAAACCCCTTTTTACGAAAGTTAATACGATATAGCAAATAACTTATTCGATCTTCAAGAGATGCCACACAAAACGAACTTGAGCGACATATCAGACATAATTTTCGGCATTGAAATTCAAAAATCTTCGATTAATCTCTGAATTACTCTTGAAATCTAAAAATAAAGACCTCAAATTTTATACCTAGAACTTAAGCACTTCAGAAATTTTAATTGGCTATTTGAGCGCTTTCATAACTTTTTATCAGTACAAAGAAAGTAATTGATTTATTTTGGTTTTCTAAAAGGCATACGTATATCGCAAAAAAAAAAAAAAAAACCTATAAAATTTTCGAATTTTTTGTTTTGCCGAGAAATAAATGAATTTAAAAGCGAAAATGTTATGTAGAAAAATCTGTTTAAGGTGCTTTTTTTACTGTCAGGTTTAGAATTCTAGTGTTTATAAAGGGAATGACTGACGCTTTACAAAACGGAGATATAGAGTACGGTAGACATTGAAAAGTTTTCTTCCAAATTGAGATTTAACAATGTTTTTCTTGGCTACGGTGTATTGTAATTGTTTATAACTCGATTTGTTCTGCTCAAATGAATGACTTTTCCTCTTTATTTACGGGATTATTTTTTAAAGAACTTATTTATAGAATGGCAGAAAAGCACTTCTGAGATCTTTACCTCACAAATGTATGATCCGAATTTTCAGTGATATCCATAGAATTTTATTTCTTTATTGCCATAATATTTAAGGTTATACCAAAACGTTTGTTTCCTGACTAAACTATTTTTACAGCCTTAAATTTTAATAACGATACAGGTACCGTTTTATTGAGAATTTCATCGAGGGAAGGAGGGGATGGGATTGAAAGAGATGGTTTCTGGATATGTTGTTCCAGAATCGTCTGGTCAATTTATCAAATCGTGTTATGCTAAATTTGATTGTCAAGATGTTGATTAAAGGCTGTTCCCTGTTTCCAACAGTTTCACTTTTTTATAATCGACTCATCTTTAAATAAATGAGAATATGGCAGATCGAAGTTGAAAGTGGATAAATTATAATTTTTTTAAATAAAAATGAAGTTGTAAGTTGTTCACGTACAAAATTTTCGTCAATATAATAGGAGTCTACCATTTCTTCATCCAGAAATGATCCCTACTGTATAGATATGATTGCAAAGTCAGACGACCCATTACTCCTATCGCTAACCTTTATGGGGATGGGCCTCAAACCATATGATTGGCGTAGTATAGCATACCTTTGGCTCTTGCGCCACTAAACCTGAAGTAACCAACCATGGGGATGGGCCTTTCCGACATACCTAAAAGAATAAAGTATAAAATAACTTATAAAAAAATTGACCCTCTCTTATCCAACAAATCATAAATTTTGGAAGGCGAGTGACGTCATTTCCCCCTCCCCTTCCAATGTTTATATATATAATATAGGAAGAGGGCAATTGACAAAATCCATTGACCATCCGCTATTGGCTACGTCGCTCATAGTTTTTCAATATTTTTACTTGAACGCCATCACTAAAGCAAGCTGCTATATATAAAGAAGCATAACAAAGAGGTCGTTACAAAAAAAAAAGTTCAAATTTCCATCTTTGCGCGCTATTTAATTTTCATCCCTTCCCACCTGTTAAACCGTGTTACAAGAATAAAAATACTTGCTTGACCAACACTGCGCGATCGGTGCTTCCCTTCCCGGCGAATGTCGCTTCGAATGAATCCCTCCAACGACACGAGAAGAACGGAGGAGAGACGCAGGTAAGATCGGGGCATCGATTAGCGGGAGAATTTCCCTTATACTTACTCATGTGCAGTTCGGCAACTGTGTTAAAAACTTGTTTGCTTTTGTATATTTGAGAATGAGATTCCGTTACACATTTTTTTTATTTTAGAACTGTGAAATTTAGTTGCTACACTAATTAAAAATTTTCTTTTTGAGGGTGAGTAATATATTACATTAGTTTTAATGCTTAATATGTTCCAGTCATCAGGTAAGTATGAAAATCTTTGCATTTTCGAAGATAATTAATTTTATTTGAAAATAATTGTTTAAAGAATTTTTTTTAATTATTGACTATCAAAATTCGAAGCTTAAAAATATTTTGGTGAAGATGCCTTTAAGAAACTAATTTGCATGAAGCATTTAATCGGAAATCTTAGCATTATTCCCGGCAAACCAGCTGGTCATCGAAGGCAGCTGATCGGTACATAAAATATAATTCATTCAAAGCTGAGATGAAATTAAAATTATATATTACGAAAAATCTACAAATCAAAATCGTACCAATCGAGCTATTAAATATTGAAATATTCATGAGATGCAATGTCCTCCTGGTTTGCGAAGATTCGAAGCCCAATTTTACCGAAGAGCAGCCATAAAAGCATGTTTTGTGAATGCTAGATCGACCGAGGCTAAATGTCTTTTCATTTGTGTGGAACAGAAGTTTCAAGTGTCGCCCTCATCATCTGATCATGGTTCAAAATTATGAGATTTGTTCGAAAAATAGGTCCGTCGCCTTGCATTGAAATAAGTATAATTAAATTTAAGATCAAGGGCCACTTTATGTGTAGCACTTAAGAAACCTTTACTTTACAAATGTTTGTATGATCTGAATCCGCACTGTGTTTTCAAGCCATTTCTCTTTTCAACAGTGTCATCTGTTATCCTATTATTCCTACATATTTTCTTATTATTTGTATGGATTGAAACACATCTACAGCAGTTTTACTTTCTAGTATATTTAGAAAGTATTGTAATCGTCAAAGAACTCGAGAATTTGACGAATCTCCATGTTTCGGATTTCTCTGAGCTCTAAAACACACTTTTGTAAAATGTTCATCTATGACAAAGACAACTCAAAAACGCTTTAAGCTAGATAGTTGAAATGTAATATTCGTTCTTTACAGTAAATTTGCAGATTTCTATCGCATTTTAAGTAAATTCTGTTCAGAAGAAGTCTGTTTTTCCAGCTGATCCAATATATGGTAACATGATAATTAAAAAAATGATGGGAACTAGAAAAATAAAATTCAGTACATAGATTTAACATTTATAGTTGCAAACACCTATCAAATTCTGAGTCAAATCCAACAAGAGGTTGACCGTTGGGTGTTCTGTACTTTCAGAAGTATGTAAACACGATAGCTCAAAAACGCAATGGCTTAAATACAGTGGGTAAAAAAAGTTTTCGTACTAAATAAAAATAAACTAGCATAATTTTTAATCTTTGCTTTTTATCTTTACAAACTACTTATATATTGTTAATATGAGTCTTTAAAAGGGAGTTTCATAATAAATTTCTAATTTTTACAAAACTCAACAAGTCCGTTTGCAATTTTTAAGATAAATGACGAAGTATCATGCAAAAAAAGTTTCCATACGCAATAAGCAAATTCCTCCTGACGTGCTCTACAACTAATCCACAGTAAATATTCGAAGTTTGATGGTTTGTCAGAGTGAAGAATACGACATAACCACAGTTCTTTAATTCCATTGTTTCGCTAATCAATTTAAAATAGAAATTCAGAAATCCATTTGAGAATTAGTGATTCGGTTGCGAAAAAATGGATTATTTATGAAAAAAAGCAGTGAAATGACTCACAAACCAAAGTATACAGTGCAGTATATTATTGAAAGATGCCGTGATGTGTAAACATTTGAGGATAGAGATCGATCCGGAAGAACTCCGAAGTTAAATCGCTTGCATAAAAGAAATATTATGTGTAAAATGCAAGATAATCCTTCGGATTAGTGCACCTCAACTAGCAACTAATTTAATGGTTAATTAGTTCATTAGTTCAATGGTTAATTACAACATTAAATTTGCATCTTAAATTGTGAGAAATGCCATTTAAAAAAAAAAGATTGTAATGGATGTGGGGCCCGTAAGAAGCCTGTTATAAGTCTCTGCTACAGAAAAATCGTCTCGAATTTACAAAGACGCGTATAAGCAAGCCTCTATCTTTTTGGGAATCGGTCCTTTTTAGTGATGAATCAAAATTTAATATCTGTAGGTCAGATGGTTGAGTTATGATCTCGAGGGAATCAAAACAGCATATGTTACTTAAGAATTTATGTAGAAATTTGAAGCACGGTGATGGTTGGAATATGGTATGGGGGTGTATAAGTGCTGCTGGTGCCAGATATTTGTTTTATAAATGGAAATATGGATAGGTGCATGCATCTTGACATTCTAAAACAAAACGCTTTAACCAATGCAGATAATAGTCCCTTTGAATAGACTTTACTTTTCAACAGGACAACTATTCTTAGCACACCTCCAATATTTGTCAAGAGTAATGTTTCTATAATGTTAAAAAAAAACATCTTCATAGCCCTCCCCGGTCTCCCGATTTAATCTTCATATGGCATTTATTGGAAGAAATCGGTCGTGAACTAAAAAATATGACTTAAAGAACAAGGTAGATCTCAAAGGGTCATTCAAGACATTTGGAGTAGTATTTCTCCAGAAACAACAAAAAAAAACTGATGGGGGTTATGCCAAAACATTTGAGAGAAGTGATAAAGGCCAAAGGAAGGCCTACCAATCATTAAATGCAAGTTGGTCAGCATGAAAAAGGTTTTTCATGTACTATATAAATACCGTACGGAAACTTTTTTGTTCCTCATTAGTGGCATTTTTTTATTATTTCAATTTAAGTATTTAATTTTCTTAGTTTTTCCTTTATAATATTCATAAATAATAAATGAAATTATGTTAAACCAATTTTAAAATTTTCATTTTCATAACAAAATATTTTGTACCAAAAATTAAATTTTTATTAGCAGTCATAGATGCGTATGGAAACTTTTTTTTACCCACTGTATATCAAATTTGTTATGTGCAGTTGCTAGGCAAATATTTATTTCAATAGGTTAAGAAAAATGCATCTAAAACACAAATTCTAACTTTGTATACTATTAACGGCCTGCCAAGGACTAAGCACCAAAAGTCTTGCCAGGAATCGCACGATAGATTCAATAAAAATGCTTGATTCACGCTGAAGGTTTATATTTCAAAATTATACTATACGCAAATGCTATGTAAAGAGCTTTCTCTGGAATAAAATTTTTATGATATAATGCTAGGCGGATTACAGTTTCAAAAATTCGTACGTTTTTTAACACTGTGCAGTAAATTATGTTATCCCTTTGACTACATATTTATTTGAAACGACTTCTGTATTTGAAGCGCATTTAATTTTTTGAGAATGTGAAGGCAGTTATGAGCGCCTTTGGCTAAAAACTAGATTTAACTTTAAGCATACTAGAGCTCTAACTTGCTTTCAGAAATCTAAAGTCGGGATTAATTGCGCGCGAAACCTATACTGTTTTTGTGTATGGCAACATCTTGTAAATATAATTGCAAATAAGAGAGAATAAAATGGAGTCAGGTAAAATAATTCACTAGTTGTTAACATTACGAACCCACATCTTTGAATCTTATTAGAGGAGAAACGACAGAATGAAATGAAATTGATAGTCTCAACATTGTGAACCCGGAAGTGATCGCTAAAAACACAGTACGTCTTTTTCTATTTGCAATAAGAATTAAGTAACGGAATAAAAATGGAGGTGTTCGTTAAGAAGCGAATACCTATTATTAGATCTAATTTTACAAAACCGTATAATGTTCCGATTGAAAGATTAAAGGTTGATGAACCTCAGGAAAAAGAAATTAAATCACTTTTCGTCAATTTGATACGAATTTATTCGGATTTGGCCAAATTAGATAATGAAATATGTAGTTTTCTTATCGAAAATACGGATACCTAAAAGTATGAGGATGAATATGTTAAAATGGAGGAATACAGCACAAAAATGATGGATGCGAAAGTAAATGTGGACATATACTTGACTGAACTTTCTGTCACTGAAAGGGAAAGCGTTGGCTCTGTTTCTCCTAGAATTAAACGAAAACTAAGTTACCTAAAATAGAACTCGTTAAATTTAACGGTGAAATTAAGAATTGTCTGGCTTTCTGGAGTCAATTTAAACGTATTCATGATGTTAAATTCGAAAATGAAGACAAATTTCAATATTTGATCCAATGTGTAAGTGAAGGAACTAGAGCTCGGGAAATTATAGACAGTTATCCTCCAACAAATGCGAATTATTGCAAGGCAATAGAAAGTTTAAAATCGCGTTTCGGAAAGGATGAGTTGTCTTATTGAGTACTACGTTCGTGAGCTACTAAAATTAGTTACAATAAATGCTACAGAAGCTAAAAGGAAATCAAGCACATCGTAAATTTATGATAGATTAGAAACTTAAGAGTATTAAATTCAATTGGAGTAACATCAGACAAGTATTGAGCAATGATTTCCCCCCTCGTGGAATCCTGAATACCTGAAGATATTTTCAGAGTATGATTACGTAATCCTATTGTAATAGCATATCATGACTTGGAAAGCAATGCTTATACAAAAAAACTGAAAAACTTATTACTCTTTCTGAAAACAGAAATAGAAGGTGAAGAAAGAATTCACTTGGCGAACACAGGATTTGCACCGAAGGTGTATAATGAGAGTAAAGAGTGTTACTTTCTGGTTCTGTGGCTACCGCTACAGATTTGTTTTCAGGTGGTATAGAAAAAAGAAAATATACCACCATCTGCATTTTTTTTTTGTGAGAAAACTCATGAAAGCAAAGAATATTATTATGCCAAAAAAAATTTGATTTTGAAAAAAAAAAAATTGAAAAATAAAAAATGCTGATTCACTTGTTTAAGGCCTGGCCATACATCAAGAATTTGCAAGTCAAATGTACAGTGCCTACTTTGTAATAAGAGACATTGGGCTTTGATGTGTCCAGAACTGCCAACAAACAAAAGTCAAAACGCCTAAGGTGGAAGAGAATCTGAATGTCAATTTATCCAATCAGTGTTCTGTTAAAGAAGTTCTCCTTCAAACATTGCAAGTTAATATTAAAGCAGAAGGCAAAAAACGCAGAGTACAAGCTCTTATTGATAGTAGTTCACAGCGATCATACTTATTAAAGAAAACAATTAAAGAAATGAACCTAAGACCCATTGAAGTTAAAAAATATCATACATTCGGTATTTGGTGGATCTACATTAGAAAAACAAAATCATGGACTATATGAAATAACCTTTAATTTGAATACTGGATTTAGTTACGATATGCAAGTCCTCGATCAACCGATTATATGCGGAAAAATACCTCGGACCAAAAAGGGAAATTCGGAAAAGGAGTCAAAGAATCTAATACTCTCTGATCAAGGCAAAGATTGTCCTGACATTGAATTGCTGATAAGGGCTGACTTTTGTGGACAGTTATTCTCAGGAACATCATGGGTAAAGGTTTTGGAGGAAAAGGAGAAAATAATTCCACTCATCTGATGACTTCAATGCTAATACAAAATAGCTCTATCGCTGATCTTTGGAAATTAAAAACTTTAGGTATGATGGATCCAGTTGAGATTAAATCTAAAGAAGAAATGAAAAGAAACGCAATGGATCATTTTATGAAAACAGTGGATAGAGATGAAAATGGCAGATACATAGTTAAGCTACTTTGGATAGAAGCAAAAGAAATTGTACTAGACAGTAGATTCACAGCTGAACAAAATTGTATCCGTACTTCACAAAAGTTAAAAGATGAAAAGAAATATGCATAATAGGAGGCTGTTTTGAAGAATAGCTTGAGCAAAATATAATAGAGGAAGTGCCCAAAATGAAGGAAGAAAATCCAAGTTATTGCTATATCGAGGTGTTTTTAAGAAAAACTCTTCAATCAATATACGTCCAGTGTTTGACGCTTCTTGTCGAGTTAAGAAAGTTACGTCCTTAAATGATTGTCTGGAAAAGGGACCAGAGTAAATTCCACCCATTTTAAGAAAATTCAGACAAAATAACATTGGGGTAATTTCTGATATTAAAAAAGCCTTTCTTCAAATCTCAATTGCAAAAGAGGATCAAGATGTTTTACGATTTCTTTGGTGGGAAGATTACGAAGCAAGAAAATTTGTGATACTTCGTCACCGCCGTCTTGTTTTTGGCCTCGCTTGTAGTCCCTTCCTCTTGGCAGCAGTTTTGATTAATCATCTGGAGGTAACTAAAGAGTGCTTTCCTGGAACGTCTGTAATATTGAAGAATTCCTTTTATGTAGATAACTGTGTGACTTCCGTGCGCAATGCAGATGATCTTAGCCGATTCATCCAAGAAGCAAAGCTGTTGCTTTCCAAGGCTTGTTTTGATCTTCGAGGTTGGGAATATACAAGGGAGCTAAGTCGGGACGAGTCAATCGTTCCAACCTCAGTACTTGGACTGTTATGGAGTAGAAATGAAGATTTCCTTTTCTGTGATTTACAAAATGCTGAATTTAATTTTGATGTTTGCAGTAAAAGAAATATTCTGTCAACGACTCAAAAGATATTTGATCCACAGGGATTTGAAATTGCTGTCTGAAGTTAAGACCCCTAGATGTGTAAAGATCAATGGCTGCACGGAAGGACTAAGTCTTCATACCTTTTGTGATACCAGCAGAGTTGTATACGTACTGTTGTGTTTTTGAGAAATACTTTGAGAGAAAAAGTCAAAATATATTTTGTAGAGGCAAAAAGTAGAGTAGCACCTTTTTAAAGGTTATTACAATACCTCTTCTAGAATTATTGGCATGCTGCATTGGAACTCGGTTAACTTCACACATTAAGAAAATCTGTCTTTGAGAGACGTACTTACTTTTTATTGGACAGATTCTTCTGTTGCTCTTTATTAGATACAACAAGATCATTGGGGTGCGTTCGCGAATAACAGAGTAGAAGAAATAAGAAGTCTTTCTTCAAAGGACGTTTGAAAGCATCTCCCAGAGATTTGCAATTCTGCTGATCTCCCTTCCCATGGCTGTTCAATCCAAGTATATTTGGAATCGAGATGGTGGGAGGGTCCACAGTGGTTGAAACTTCCAGAAGAATGGCCAACGACAGACTCTGAATACAATTTTGAAGAGACTTTCAAGAAAAGGAAAAAGAGGGTCGTAACGTTGGTCAACTCTACAGATCTGAATTATCTGTCAAAAGATCCGAATGATTTAACTCCACTGACTCCCTCGATGTTCATTCAAGAGACAAAAAAGGTAGGAGTTCCCGATTTGGATACTTTGGATAAATTAAATATCTCCAAACAATATCGGTATCAACAAAAATGACGAGAAGACTTGAGGAAAAGATTTCGAAAAGAATATCTAAGCTTTTTAATTCAGAAGAAGCCAAAAAGAAAGGAATCTAGACAAGTGCAAGTGGGAGATATTGTTATAATTGAAAACGATATCAAAAAGCGACTAAACTGGCCTTTGGGAATGATAATCGAAATATTCCCTGGGATAGATGGTTGCATCCGAGTAGTCAAGCTGAAAACAGCGAATGGAGAACTTGTGCGTCCTATGCAACGTTTATATCCCTTGGAATTAAACAATGCCGATCCTGTAGTTGCGAGAAATAACGAATCGGTTGCTTCGCTTAAAGAAATCAAAATCTAGAGCTCGGAAATTAACGACTGTGAAACAAAAACTAGAAGTTCAAAAGTTAAAGCAGTAGTTTTTACGTCAGAATTCATTCATTTATTTCTTATTATTCAGAATATATACTGCTGCATGATATGGAGATAACTTAAGCTAATTAGAATTGTAAAAATGGAAACATAAATTCAAACAAATACGGGACGCTCTGATACGTCAAATGTACCCAAAGAGTAAAGTTGTTTTGGATATTCCTCTATAATTGTCTTCATTAATGTTGAAAAAAAATCGGCCATTTCTTAATCGTTAGTTATTCCCATGCCTTTCAAATTGCGATACCTTTCCAATGCCTTCCTTTCCAAAGCCTTCCTTTGCAATGCCTTTCAAATTTTTTTGCGATAGCCAGTTTGATGGATCTTGTTGGAAATTCGACAGATAAAAAGCGATACATGTAAAAAAATGATGTAGAAATAATTGTTATACTGCAAATAAACAATTTGTAAATATTTTTGAAAATCGAAGCTCGGTAGAAAATTTCGCTAATCGGAAACTGTTTAAAAGCCGATTATTGAAGTTGATATTTCGTAACGCCTTAATTATATTTAGCCATTTGCATATATTTAATTTTTTTCGCATATTTAAAATTTTGATTTAACATAGTTACTATCCAAATTCCAAAAAATATTAGTGTTTAAATAATTTTATCAAGTATCTATATTTAATTTTGAGTACATTGTTTTGTTTTAATAGCAAGTGTCGTTCACAACAAATCTACAATTCGTTGAGTTGACTGTAGATCAGTATGAAAATTTCTATTCAGTTTCATTGGCAAGGCTTTGTATATCAAATTTATCCAATTTCTTCCTTCTGAGTTGTCACATTCATATACTTACGAATATAGATAAGAAAAGTCACCCCACCCCTCCCCCGACGGATTTGTCCCAAAATTCAGTACATATGTAAAATTTTAATGACAAGATTTCATGAGAAATTTCATCTATCTAGCTATCGTTGTCTTTCTACTTATATATTGCCGTAATAAGACATAATTCCAAAAATGCATTTTTCGGATTCGTGTAAATCTAACATGGAAATAAATCGATATATCGTATCGAAATTTTTTGGCGATTACAATACTTTTAATATTTTTTCGTATTCAAGATTAATATAATCGTCTGATTATGTCAAATCTTCTTTGACATATACTATCTTCAAACTTTGATCGTTTGCAGTTTTTAAGTGATCACGCATAAGGAAATGTGCAATTTACACTATTTTAATCACGGGTGAGTATTTATTATTGCATCTTCATGAAATTGGTTTCGATGGAAATGATTCAAAGGAACAAGTTTTAGATAATCAAATTGATTAATTAAATGAATATGACCAATAACTCAGTCTTGCCGTTATACCTCACAATTTCTTTTCTCAGTGAATTGCCCATTATTAAATAAAAATTTTTAAGTTCTCGTTGAAAATTTTGGAAATTTAAAGTTTTGAAAAATGACGCTTCCAACATCAATAAAAGAAAATAAAGTTAAATTAATCAATTAAAAATTAAAATTAAAATGAAAAAAATGTTTGTGGTGATATTTAGGAAACGAATGTGTTTCTGTTTATTTGAGACTCATTAAAAGGTCATAATTTTTATTTCCCAAATTGATAAATTGAATTGAGAAATAAAATTTTTACAAACTTTTAAACAAAATTAAGAAAAAAGTAAATTGTGGCAAGTTAAAAATTTAAAAGATCAAAACTGTGATATTAAAACATTGGAATCCTAAATAAACGTGAATATATCTAACTTAAGTGAATACTTTGAATTATTTTTGAAATGTTTGCAAAACTGCAAAACGGTAAAGACCTTGACGCATTTAATTACTGAAAGACCGTAAACAATTTCTAATTTTTTTCCATCGTGCGACTGACTCGTCGTGGAACATTAGTTTTAAATATCATTTTAAAGTAGCTGCCATATAATTTTAAGATCAAATGATTATAATACAAAGTAGAAATTATCTTCTAATAAAAATAATTCATCAGTTGGTATAAAAGCTAAAAATATAAAAGAAGTAAAATTTCTGATTTGAAAAAAACTGTTAAAATTCAATTTTTAAAAGCTCATTTATAATTTATTATCTTGCAATATGCCACTTATTTGGGCAAATAAGGCATAAATATCAATTTTTAAAATAAAATGTCAATCATAGGGCTTATATATTTTATATTTTGACATAAGGATTACAAATAAGGACATGAACACTCCTTTAGTTATAAATGGAAGTCAGATATTTACAAATTTTTGCGCTTTTTATTGAAAAATGTTTTTCATTCCAGGTATTAGAAAACTAGTTAATTCTAATGTCCCTCTTGCTTTCCCCTTAAAAATTCGGAGCACTCAGTAATCATAAAGTAATCATCATAAAACCATTATATCTTGCTTATAAAATGTTACAACTATAATTTTATTTAAATGTAGGTAATTAATTTTTCTACATATTATTACATTAGGATAAAACGTATATCTTGCTTAGTTTCCCTGTAATATATTTTAGATAAAATGGCAATGTAATATGACATTCTTTCTATATTTTTTTAATAAAGATTTAATTGAACTGTGAAATGTGAAATAAATACTATTTAGTTAAATATTCGAAATATCGTACAGTTTCATGCTTTTTTTTATTAGTGATTCTTTTAAAGTCTAGGCGACCTTGCTTTCAAAAAAATAAAATTGTACCTTTCATTTTGGATGAGAAATCATATAAAAAAAATTTTTTAAATCAAAGTTAGGATTTTCATTAATGTAAAATATGGAATATAGCCTTTTTAAATTAAGAATTTATAACTATCATAAGCTTAAAAACATTTACATTGAATTTAAATGCAATTGTTTTATTAAAAGATGCTATAGTCATTGAATTTTCTTTTCAGAATAATATAGAATTATGTAATTGTTCTGACTTTACTGTAGTCTTTACTGATATCTTTTTCAAGCGAGATAATTTTGGCCTTGATATTACTTACACTTAATAAATCAATGCAGATTATGCAACGGTGAAATTGTTTTCGAATGCCTTCTTGTGACTAGGAGTGTTTTGTCTGTCGGATCTACTTACTAGAACCTTGTAGTGATTGGTATTGTTACGAAATTTTCCGGGTTCGTTTGGATAGTGGGAGTTGTATGGTGTGGAGAAAGCTCAATCACCAGGCGGCAGTAGAAAATAAAACAACGACGTTTATTTACACGAAGACACACAGGACAGCACAAAGACGACAACTATTTACAGCACAGAAGACGATTATCTTCAGCCGAGACGTGCAGCATACAACAGCATACAGAACAGCACTAGCTTCACTTCGTCGCTGCTCCGCTTATCTCTGGAAGGTCGGTTCCGACTACTCTGCCCTAGCAGCTGCGGCCGCATCCTTTTATAGGTCTCAAGAGGCGGGGCTAGAAGCCTCTCAACCAATCAGGAACGTTCGAGGCGTATTTCAGTTCCTACTGGACGGATCGGGAAAATTCTCAATATTTTGTGTATAACCTATTTTGGTGACAAAGGCGCCAAATGATTGCCCAGTTTGTCGCCAAGCTCTGGAACCTCCGACGCGACACCGGACTCCGTCCAGTACCTATGACTGTAAAACATTCTTTCCGATGGTGGAACCAACTATGCTGGGAAGCAGCATTACAGATTCGTAACAGTATTATAATAGTGGAATTTTTAAGCTATGGGAAATTGCGTTCCCCGAAGATTCAATCTTCATGTTTTTAGAACACGCTTATGAGGGAACTATCTAAGAACTCTTTACAACTCTAAGGCCTGTTTCAATGTTAGATAAAAGGATATTTTAATCATAAATGACGTCTCTCGGCTTCAGTTTTGACATCCTTTCACCAATATTAAATGCATAGAAAAGCATCAAGTCATTGTTAAGATGAAAAAAGTTTTTCGATTAAATCGATTCATTCGAAAAGGGAAAACGTTTCAGCTATGGCTATGGTACTTTGAATAGGTATTTTTAGAATTATACTTTAATCAAGCTAGTGTTAGAGAAATTCTTCAAATGTTTCTTGCAACAGGACATTTCGTTTTCACCAAATCTTTTCAGTTATTCTTCTGAGATTTCGGTATATTTGAAAAGAACAGTTGAGTAATTCAGAAATTTATGCGGGCTAATTTCTTCCTGCCTTTTAAACGTAAGCCGTTGGGCTTTTACAGGATGATGCAATGCCAATGTAAACTTTAAAGTGTTATACAAGGGAAAAGTTTCCATGAAAAATTTATTAATATGTGGCTTTGTCATGCGTATCCAACGTGTTTGCGAGGCAAAATAAAAGTTACATACTCTCAATTAGTATCGGTAGAAATGTTAAATTCAAAAGATTTATAACTTAGTGAAATATTATGCAAGAAATTCAAAGTAATATCGCGGCATTGTTCTCTTTTGTTGATACGTACAGCATGGCTTGCAAGGGGAGGGCACGGGGTTGAAATCTGAGTTCGGGATGAGATTTAGTATAATGATAATATACAATCTTGTTCATTCATTAAAATATTAAAATGCAATGGCCAGTCAATTTCGAGAAAATGGTCTTCAAACGTTTGGTAAAGCTGATGTACTGATAACTTGATTCTCGTCCGGATGATCCCAATGGTGTGGTTTTCTAGGTAACCTTCTTGTATGCGAAGGTCAGGGTTCAAACCTGCCTGGGAATTTCTTCTTTTTTTTCTTTTCTTTTTTAATACTTCTTATTCAATTAAAAATTTACAAATACTTTTGATTAAATGTTTTTAATTTTTTTGTACAAAAAAATATTTATTATCGAAATACATAATGAAATTAAAATTTTAAAAGAAAAAAATTATAAATACAGATGTATTAAAAAAATAAAATTATTTAAATTTAATTAACGACTTACAGATAGTTTTAATAATTATTTAATTAAGGTTTCATTAAGAGATCTATGGGAAAACAAACTTCATTTACATTGAAAAATATCTCTCTCATCAGAAAGTTGGGCAGCTAACCATGCATACTTTGTCATCTTATTAAAAGATTTTGTATAATTGATTGAATTTTTATACTATCTTCGCGAGCATTTATTTCTTGATCATGTTCGATTAAATAAGAATTTTGTATACGCTTAATAAGATTTTTTACTTGTCTATGAAAATAAACGTTACAAGGTTGAATAAGGTGAGTGCATTTTGGAGGAATTACTTTAACTTTACAAGTTGGCATTTTCTGGTCATCTTGGAAGATTTCATCATACGATTCAGGTTTTACATGCTCTGTTCAAGAATCTATAATTAGAAGAAACTGTTCTTTTTCAATCTAAGATTTCAAACAATTTTTAAAGTATTAAATATATAATTCTGCAGTTACTTTTCCAGACTTTTAAGATTTAATAATCATATTCTTATATTATCTATTATATTATAGCAAATTGATTTACTGTTTTTAAACACGAGGACCAAAGTTGCCGGTTGCTTCCTGAAGGCATACAAATACTTTAGGCAGTATTTTGCCAGATAATGTGAGCGCATATTGTGCCGTGTAAGAATAAGTCACTTTCTTCAAATCGTGTTTTCTGACGAATACAATTTTGCTTTTCCAGAAAGAGTTCTGTTATAAATTAATTGGTACTGACATCCTGCAAAAGAAGGAATGGCATGAAATATATAGGACGAGCAAGTGTTAGATTAAAATTAAGGATCTATTTAAAAATTAATTGCATTAACTTATCTGTCTGGTCAGTATTAATAACATAGTCTTTGCTGAAATTATAAGATTTAATGTCTGTATTCGAAAAACTGTTGTAGAAGCCACGATTTCTTCGACTGTAATTGTTTCTTTTTTCGAGACAAATTTTGTTATTTTTCATTATCGAATGCTGTGCTTGTTTTTGAATTTCTTGACGCATCTTTCGGAAGCTTTGAATTCAAAATCTGCACATTGTCCAGCCGCAGCTAAAGCCCATTGCTTTGTAAATATAAATAGATAAATGGATCCTGGTAGTACTTATTGAAAATTCTCCCTCGCTTCAACAAATCGATCGTAAGTCCAAGAATCGATAATTGAATACTTATCAAATGTTTCCTTCTTTCTTGCATCTTCCTACATTTAGACAAATAATCTTTCCTTTTTAAACTACATTCATTCTTTTGTAATGATTGCAAATTCTATGTAGATGTAGTCTCGCGATGTTGACGGCTTTGATTTTATAATTCAAGGAAATATATTCTACTTCTTTTCCTTTTTTCCTCTTCAGGTTCATACTCATCTGATGAAGCATTAAGCATTCTAAAAGTTCTTTGTCACTTCTTTCACTTACATGAATAAATTCGTCATCACACACAATTTTTTCAGAGAGCATGTCAAGAGAATTTCGATAAATTTCTTCACTCAACAGAATTGCTTCTCTAGAAATTGAAGCTGAAAATTCCGAAGCAATAAGATTATTTTCAGCTAACAATCCTTGATATTGTTACGAATCTGTGATACGGCTTCCCAGCATGGTAGGTTCCATAGGAGGTCCCGGAGCTTGGCGACAAACTTGGCGATCATTTGACGACTTGGTGACAAATTTGGCGACTTTGGCGCCAAAATAGATTACCCGAAATATCGAGAATTTTCCCGATCCGTCCAGTAGGAATGGAGACACGCCTCGAACGTTCCTGATTGGTTGAGAGGCTTCTAGCCCCGTCTCCTAAGACCTATAAAAGGAGCTGCAGCTGCGGGGAGTTATGGTGAATTGAGTCGTGGACCAGTGGAGTCGAAGAGTAGTCGGAACCGACGGTAAGGAACTGGCCTTCCAGAGATAAGCGGAGCAGCGACGGAGTGAAGCTAGTGCTGAACTAAGCTGTGTGCTACTGGCTGTAGTAGAGTCTGTTGTATGCTGCACGTCTCGGCTGAAGATAATCGTCTTTTGTGCTGTATATAGTTGTTGTCTTTGTGTTGTCCTGTGTGTCTTCGTGTAAATAAACGTCGTTGTTTTATTTTCTACTGCCGCCTGGTGATTGAGTGTTCTTCACACCATATAACCCCCACTATCCAAACGAACCCCGGAAATTTCGTAACAATATTATACATGTATCTTCTAATCTCAATTTTGACACTTCACTGTATAGTGATTCTAACGGGATTTGATCTTCAGTCTCCGATACATTTGAAATATCTGTATTCACAGGCATTTAAATTTCAAAATATATCTATTATTTTTAATTAAAGATTTTGGTACATCTTATATTGCATTTTATTTTCTCTGCATTTTTTAGAATTTAAATGATTATTACATTTGAATCTGCCTACGCATTCAATAAATTAACAGCCTCTCTCTCTACTATTTCTTTTGATTATTGCAGCACATATTTAACAAATATCAGCTGCTCCCTTCAATTTTTGATATAAATACAGCTTCTTTAAGTTAGAATTGACAATTTATTATTATTAAAATCCAAGAATTTGAAACTTAATTGTTTGAAAATGACGCAAGCAAGCTAAAATGATTTGTAGCCATTAATATTACGTTTTTAATTATTTTCCCTTTAAACATCATTTAGATAATAAATATTTATTTTAGATTTTAAAAAATTAAAAAAATATTTGTACATTTTTAATTGAATAAGAATTGTTAAAAAAGAAAACGAAAATATATATATATATATTCCCAGCCAGGTTTGAACCCTGACCTTCCGCATACGAGTCGGTTACCTAAACAACTTGGCCATTGGGATCATCCGGACGTGAATCAAGTTATAAGTATATAAGCTTTACCAAAAGTTTGAGGACCATTTTCTCGAAATTGATTGGCCATTGCGTTTTAATATTTTCATGAATGAACATTCTAAATCGACTACCATTATACTAAATCACATCCCGGACTCAGATTTCAACCCCTTGTTAGTTGCATAAGATGTCAGCTGTTAAGAAGCTACATCAGTGGAAGTCTTTCCAAAGAAATGATCGTAAATGATATAAATAAGAAATTTTCATAAATGATCCTGTAAAATTTGGCTTTTTTAAGATGAAAGGAGTTTGAAAAAGATATTGTCTTTAGCTAGACAATTAGTAGAGGAATATTCAATATAATGGTTTTATAGAGAACAATATGCACTGTTTATGCAATATTTTTTACAATTTACAAGAGTTTTGCTAGTGAGGATCTATTCGAGCTTGTATCAGTACCATGACTTTAACCCTTTCTAGGGCCGTGGGAAGTATGCTTGCCACCAAATTTATCAACCTTTGTATGAAATTATGTTGGTTGGCATAAATTCTGACAAATTTTTTTTAGAAAGACAGGAACTTAGATGCTTTAGTTCTTTATCTCACACAAAATGATGCGTCTTGATTTGTTACTTAATTATTAATGAACCAAATTAATTAATAAATCAAATTAAATTTATCTAATAAGCTCAATGAATCCCTTTTCTTATTCTAATTTCAAACCTAAAAATATTTTAACATAATATGACTAGAAAAAAAATGGCCCTTTAAAAGGGTTAAGGGGAGCGTCGTTCAGGGAAAGATATATAAAAAAAACATTTTATGTTCATTTGAGCGTAGTTCTTGAACTATCCATTCTCAGAATTGACGAACTGTATTTTGCTTTAATGGAGCTGTACTCATTAATCCAGTAGTATATCAAAAGCAAAGGTTCTTTGGTCATGTTGGCAACGCTTGTACATCTCACATCACGAATAATGACGGCGATTACTGTTGTTTTTGATGAGCGAATAGTGTAATACCTTTGTTGTAAAATTGGAAAGAAGTTGGAGTACTTCAAAGGTACAAGTACATTTTCTCGTTCTTGTGGATTCGTAGGAAACTTTCAAACTCGCAAATCAATAAGGAACTCTTCATTTTACAATCCACCAGCTACCTAGTTACCACATTTATGCAGCAACAGAAAATGCTGATATATTTTTTCAAGCACAAAAAAAAGTATAATTTCTGTCAGTGTTCATTTTACAATTCTGAAGATCGGCAGAATTCTAATATTCTTAGCGATTGCCGAAATTGCATTTATGTTCCTTCGATGTAGAATCTGTAATTACCATACATCTATGTGAAAGATAACCGCGTTATATTAGTATTTGAGAGAACTGCAAAGATTAAAGCCTTCCTAATATTGGAATAACATAGTGTTCGAGGTGACAGTTACAATAAAATTAGAATAATTTTATTGTTGTGATTATAGGAATTACTTTAGTGAATAAAATGAATGACCAGAATTTTTAAATAAAATTATAGTGAGGTGCAATATAAATTTTGTTTTCATACTCACGCGAATTATGTATTTTTAACACCGTCCCAGACATTGCATTTATAGAAGATTCTGCATTGCTAGGTGTATAGAAATATTCGATTGCAAACTCTTGTATATTTTCTCACCCAAAATAAAGTGAACAATTTTTTTAAAAGAGGATAATTCGTTTAGGCTGTTAAGAGTATCGCTTGTAAACAAACTCTAAAACAATATGGTATACGAAAAATCATTGTTGTAACTTGTTGTTGTTTGCAAGATATAAACGTTTTACTGTTTGACTTTTCTGAATTTTCAGGGGGTTGGAGGCAGGTACTTTTTGGTTCTAAATTCTTGAAATTAATGATGGAATATTTTATCAAATTAAAAAAAAATAATTTCTATTTGCCATTTTCAGTCCAATTGTAATAGTCTGACTTCATTTTAAAATCTTTGAATACAAGTGAAGTGGTATCTGTCAAAGCTGGGAAGAATTAATCGGTTTTATAACTTCACAACTTTGTAAAGATAATTCTCGGTTTCTTTCGAATATATTTCATTTTGTGCCCCCTTCTGAGTCTCATTCAGTTATCATTTCTTATTGTATTTATCATTTTATACCACTACAAAAACTGTCCTTTATTAATGTTAATTTGGCGAAGTGTGATTAGCAAAATGCTGATTCAAACTAGACAACGAATCTTTTGTTTTCACTACATAAAATTGTTACTCGAAGATAACCGAAGAAAAAAATTTGTTAGAAAAGACTTAAGTTATTACAATTATTTCAGATATATTATATATATATAAAACACCGATATATATGTAGTTAATATCTAATACAATTCTCTATTTGCGAGTCATCGTGCTCAAGATTTGGTGTCTGTAGTCAGATTCGAATGAAAAATGATAGTATCGCAAAGCTCATGCATGTTAATGATCACGTGATCATTTTCTTGCTTTCCCCCCCCCCTATTATTTTTTGCTCTGATTGTATAGAATATTGTATCTGTATTGCAATCGAATACTGCTATTTGAAATAGTAAAAAAAAAAGCAAATTTTTAATTATTTGATAGTAAAAAGAAATGCCTAGAAGACTTACTGTTTAAGTAGAAAATGTGATTTCAAGATTGCTGTTCAGTTTCAAAACTATGTACCAAATTTCATATATCTAGCATGCTGCATTTCTTAGGAATAGTACTTGAAGTTTGACAAGCAAGCAATCATTTGACAGGGTGGATCTATAATTTATCAAATCTTTGGCTTTTGATAAGTTTTTACCAAACGTCATCTATTTAACCTTTTTGAGTGACTTTTTTTCGTCTCCACATGGTCAAACAGAACTTTCTTTTTTCAAATTTTGTCTGAAACTAGATTCGATATATTTTTTTGGTGTAAAGATCACATACGAAATTTCATTAATTTGCTTTATTGTGTAATTTTTATTCTAATAAGCAGATGGACATAAAATTTTTTTTTCTACTTTCAGGGTCTAAAAGACGAAATTTCAATATTAAATTTTAGGACTATGTCGGAGCTTATTTTTGCGTACGAAAAAGTTTTTAAAAAGTTGAGGAAAATCAGTGTGTTACTTCTTGATGATATGCTTCATCATCGTAAATATCGTCTTTATACGTTTTTTTCAGCCTTGTGTCGAGAATCGAAATTTCTTCTGAAAATTACCTTTATTTCTGGGCTCTAGAATCCTAATATTTGCTAATTATATTGAACTGAATAAAGTATTGGTGAAATATGTTTAAAACTAAATATTTAATTTTTTTTTATTATTAACTAGCCGCCTTTGGCGACCACCCGGTTCGCCAATCTTAATGCTAGTTAAAATTTTAATAATTAACTATTTTATGTAATTCCTACTTTAATATCTTCTTCATTAAAATGTTTTAAAACTTCAAATTTCAATTCACTCATAATATTATAAAGGCCTTCAGTCATAACGTAATCTGTATCTCTCCAATTTTCTGTTAGCTCCCGTAGAATTTATACTTTAATTTAAACTGGAAATGATTAATCTGCAATTAATATAATATTTTTGACTGAAACAAAGCTTTTTTTTTTGTAATATGATTACTGAAAACAGAGTCACTGAGCATTTAAACCTTATGGGCACTAAAGAATATCTTTCTTAATTTATGTAATATCTCAAGAATTTGTCAAAAAAAAATGTTCAGATTCATCTTGAGTAGGTCTATTAATTAACAATGTTTAATTTTAAATGCATTAAACACTAAGAAAATAAACAGAATCGTTTAAAATAATCGGTTGAAAACAGGTTAAAAAAATTACTTAAAAACGATGAAATTAAACTATTATAAATACAATTTAATTACAAAAGCATACAACTAACCTAAAAATTTAAATCGAGTCCGCTTCGGTTGAAATGTAAACAATCAGAATACAATGCGCATGCGTGAATTTTCAACGCCAGTTACGGTAACGCAAATGCGTGAATTTTTCTACGCCAGTTGGGGTAACGCTATGCAGATTATACATTTTTAATTTCCTTTAATCTGTTTTATTTTAATTCAAAAGTACTTCAGAATGAATCTGAAACATGGATTAATTAACAATGTTTAATTTTAAATGCATAAAACATTAAGAAAATAAACAGAATCATTTGAAATAATCGTCCGAAAAATGTTAGTATAGATATAAATATAAAGCGCGATTTGGTTGAATTTTCTATTCGATAAACAATTGTTTCGACCAAAAATCAAAATTTTGTCTCTTAAATTCATTGGTTCCAAGTACTATTGCATGCAATAAGTTCTTTCCAATAATATTCCTATGTATTTAAAAATATTAATGCATTTCATTCAGAATAAAATTTTCTAGTGATTCTTTAATATCTTTACGATGAGATGAATCACAAAAATGGGTTCTTAAGCATTCCATTAGTTTTCAAAATATCTATTTCATAACTTTTACTAAATACTTCCAATAACAAAATCGTATATTCAGAATTTGAAAATGCTCATGTTAAACATCAATATGAATCATGGTTCATTTTTCGAAATGAACTTCGAATAATTTTTTTTAGCAAGTTGAGATTTATATAATAGTACCTGGGAGATCGAGCTTCGCGCGGCAGTTTCTTGTAAAATCGTAAATAAAATCCAATCCTATGGCTCATTTAAAGTTACGAGTGAAATCTAACTGAATTGCAAACTTGGGATTGAACATGAGAAAAATGCATGGGAATCTGGAACTCTAATCAGTACTCCATCTCCGATACGCTTATGCAGGCCCCATGCCAATATTTAGTTGTTGTTGTTTTTTAAAAATGGAGTCTTTTAGTGTGAAATCGCGTTTTTTAGGAAAGACACCAATATCGATAAATTAAACAAAACTTTATCTAAATACAAAATTTGACCCAAATCTTTAGAGCCGTTTCTGCAATACACGAAATAAATTTTATATAATATACAAGAATTGCGCTTTTATAAAGTTATGAGAGTTGACCCTTTGTGGATTAAGCGAATAAAATTATTTGAGAATTTTGATACGAATCAATTAACTATGTTGATTAATTCAGTCAGATTTTTTATCTGTATATTTCTATCCCTTCGATACCGGTTTTGTAAGACAAATAATAACAATGTTACAGAAGTGTCGCATCCCCACCCTTTTTTTGCAGATGGCTGCTGTACCTATCGGAGAAATTTCCTTTTTAAAGGAAATTCTTTTAAAAGAAATTTCTTTTGAGGAAATTTCTTTAAATTTAATTCTAAACTTATACCCCTTGCAAATAGGTGCATTTTCGTTTCTTGAGACCCTCATAGAAAATGCCACCAGTAATGTATCCAGAGGAAATATAAAAGAACATTTGCATCCCCTAATGAAATTGAAATTTTTTTTTTTACCTTAATTGAAGTATTTCCGGATAATTCTGTTATTGTACCATTATATGTATTACAGACTTCAAAAAATATATATATAAACTTTCTTATTCTAAACCAGATCTTATGAAAAGTTTCTGCTGGTCTTCTCGATCATCGATCCTTGATTGTGTAATAAGACGGAGGAGTGTATCTCTATATTAGATGTTCATTCCTTATCTCTATTATCAGATAAGCTTTTTCATAGTTTTTGTCAGTAATGTCGACACGTGAAGATCTCAGTCATAAAATTTTGAAAAATTATTCTTTGTATTTAAGATATATAAAAAGGTCAAGAATATATGAAATATGTTCTCATTTTTAAGAAACAACGCATTTAAATGGATTGTACTGGTTATATATAATTTATCTGTACGTAAAGAAACTTCAAATACTTTGAAAAAACTCAAAAATTGCTGTTTTCATGGTCTGTCCGCCCAAATTAATAGCTAGGTACGCCATTGAATGCTATTTGTGGAATTCTCGTTTGTGATAATTAGGATGATTACATAGGTTCATTAAGTGGTTATCTCTAAGGGGTTTAATAAAACTAATGGTTAAAGAAATAAAAGAAAATATCATAGCCGTTTTCAATTTATATGTTAAGTGCGACTTGCAAGCAATTGCTGGTGAGTATCATCGTAATATTTGTAAAAAAAAAAAGACAATCTGAGTAGAGCAGTGGAGATTTATCTCAAGTAGCATTTATCTAAAGCAAGTTTATCGCTGTTTTCTTCTATCATTTGTTTGTTTACTATTGTTTTGGTTTCTGATGTGCTTATTTTTATTTATCCTTTTATTTTTCTTATCCAAATGCCTCGAGGCGAATGCTTTTCCGACTTCTCCTGCGAGGAGCAGGACAGACTTCTGCATTGCTCCTGCGAGGAGCAGGACAGACTTCTGCATTGCTCCTGCGAGGAGCAGGACAGACTTCTGCATTGCTCCTGCGAGGAGCAGGACAGACTTCTGCATTGCTCCTGCGAGGAGCAGGACAGACTTCTGCATTGCTCCTGCGAGGAGCAGGACAGACTTCTGCATTGCTCCTGCGAGGAGCAGGACAGACTTCTGCATTGCTCCTGCGAGGAGCAGGACAGACTTCTGCATTGCTCCTGCGAGGAGCAGGACAGACTTCTGCATTGCTCCTGCGAGGAGCAGGACAGACTTCTGCATTGCTCCTGCGAGGAGCAGGACAGACTTCTGCATTGCTCCTGCAAGGATCAGGACAGACTTCTGCACTGATGACTGGATGAAAGCGACTGCAGGAATGCAATGTAATCTTGAACAGAATTAAAAGATCAAGAATTAACTCCTGTTGCAAGAATGACATCCTTCAAGGACCCAGGCTGACTTCTGCAGTGATCAAGGTTTCTCGTTGAAATTTGAAAGGACAAAGAAGGCTTTGTTTATTAATCTTGTATGAACATTATCGACAACCATTTAAAACTATCTCTTATTGTTCTTTCCTTTACATGCCGACTTTCGTTAAGAGAACTGTTGCAGAACTTTGATTATGGACTAAATCATTTGAACTTATGGCCGAGAAAGACTTTGGACATTGATTTTCTACAAATATTCTTAAAGTGCTTGCATGTATCTTTAATTTTTATTTAAATGATGTTGTATCTAGTTATCTGTAAATTATGAAAAAAATCATCCTATAAAAAAAAAGGCAATCTGCCGCAAACGACATGAAGAAACCTGCATCTCTCGCATCCAGACGCCCCTTTATGAGCTGGCATGCGACAGCTGTGTGGTCTGTAGGTGTGTTCTTTTTGTTCCTTTCATATACAAACACAACAGGGGAATTTCAGGGTATCCATAGTTAGGTAGAAAATATTTAGGCAGAATCTTCAAAAGACTGAATAATTGAATTTAGAGTATATATAAAAAACAACTGCTGTTTAATTTTGTAGCGATATCCTATAAGTCAAAATGATTTTCTTCCGTTTTATATACAAAAAGCGTTCCATTCTTAATTGAAATGCCTTTAAATTAATGATTTAAAGTGATTAAATTAGTGATTTTTATTAGATTATATTTAAGCTATTCTAGAATAAGGTTAATTACTCTTTGAAATATGCCCATTGAGTTAAAATATGATCAGTGATGTATGGTGCTTTCATTTAATATAAGCTCGCAATTTAAATCTGTCAATTGTAATTCAAAATTATGTGCCTTAAGCAGGCAATATCTAACAATTGAAACTGCCTTTAAATACTTTTCTCACCGCAATTTAATTTCATCTAAATTTATATTAAAATTAAAAATTAATGCAAGAACGTCAATTGAATTTTAATTCAAAATTTTTAGCGGTCAAATAATGTTAGGAAACCTTATGAATCTTAAGGTAAATATGTGGGAAATATTACTTTGTAACCTCAACAAAATAAACGACATCTAAAATAATAATTGTTAATAAATAAATCTATGAAAACATATAGCGCGTTGTAGAAGAACGAGCCATTGTTTAATATGTTAAATGAGTGCAAAACAATAAGGAAAAGTTAAGATTCTAAAGTAAAAATATGAAAAAGATAGTCAAATTTTGCATTTGAGGATTGTACCTTAGGCGACGTCACCTGCCGGCCGAAATAAAGAGTTTGACGGTCCTCTCTTGTTAAAGAAAACATGAGATGTTGCAAGGTGTTGGCAGTATATTTGCTGTAGTGTTCTTGCTCTGACAGGGTTGTAGTTTGTTTCTTCACTTCTCTTTACTTTCTGAAATTTCCTGTCTGTTTCTTGAATTAAGTTTGAATTGCTTTATGATCGATCGTTTGTCTTTAGATTGTAAAGGTGTACCTTGAGCAGCAGGGGCAGGTGAACCCTATTCAACTTTCGTGTATAAACCCTATTAAACCGTGTTTGTATTTCGAATCCATTTTATAGGACCGTCAACTGTCTGCTGTAGATTTCCAACTGCTTTCTCAGTTAAAATGTTCGTCATTTATCCAATTTAAATTTGATATTGCTAACATTTTATTGGTTTTGTTCGTATTTTGCCAGGCAGTTGTCTAAACAGGTTCTTATGGAAGTTTTTTAAATTAGCCAGGAATGGAAAATTAAGACGCAGATACGTCCTGCTTTGTTTCAAACCATAATTTCAATTCCTCTATCCGCTTCCACTAAGCTAAGTTTTTCTTTCAAACCATAAATCTTGATTTTAAATATCATTTTGTTTCCGACTTCATTTAATGTAACTTTCAGATGGGAAACATTATATATATATATATAGTTTTAGAGTGTAGGAAAATAGATTTAAATCGAAGTGTGCAATGTTCAGGGTTTTATGCGCAGCTGCACTGAAAATCATTCCAATTGTAGCATATATATATGAATAGAGGAGCAAAATTATTTTGCGAGAAATTCCCGCAACAAACTTTCCTTTGTACCTTTCAATGTTTAGGATCGGATTTGATTTGGAAGGTCAATCTGAATCCATATTTCCTTTCTGTTGTTAGTGTCACTTAAGGGATTTTTTGTTTTGTTGCAACGATCCATTCGAAGTATAGAGAAAGTATTGTAATCTTCAAAGAAGCCGAACTTAAAGTTTTGACTATTCTCCACGTGTTATGTTTGACGAAATTCATTCAGGAAATGTTTGATGGAGTTCTAGTTAACAAGATCATTGTCAACTGCACAGAATTAAATAGATAAAATTGAGTGCTCAGATTTAGCACTTTTACTGCAGTAGCTGCATATTCACCTCCATTATCAATTTTTGATACTTGCATTTATTTTCTGTTAAGGCTATGTATATATTTAGTTTCGTAAGTATTTCACAATTTCTTGACAACAATTCAGTCTAGGTGAATCATCAACGCGATTAAGATTTCCCACCGATTGAATGTGATGAGGGCAACAAACGTCAAAGTATATTAATTTGACAGATTTTCTTGCCCCGTATTCACCCGTTTTAGGCTATGGAATATCGGTTGATTTTGATATGCTTTTCGTGTTTAGAGTTTGTGCTTATAGTTATGAATTTTGATATTATTTTAAAACATTTCATATTTTTTACGTTGCAATACCATCTGACCAGAAATCTTAGTTATATTTCCGAAATTATTACAAAAAATAGTTCTTGCAACGTTTGAAAATTGGAAAAAAAAAAGCCAATTTTTTTAAATGATACCAATTTAGTTGGAAAGCAACTTATTACTAAATTTTGAAAAAATATCTTTTTTAAAGTTTTTAACAATATAATTCAATATTGCAGTGAAATTTAAAACCTTTCCTCATTGTTTCATTAAATATTTAATAGCTGGGGTTATAGGGTTGTTTGAATGAGGAATAAGAATAAGAATTTTATTAAGAGTTGAATAATTAGAGTAATACAAAAACTCGACTTTATGTTTATTGAGATTTTATTTGAATTAAATAGTGATTAAATTCCTGTTGAACTAATTGGTTCCATAAAGAGGCTACTAAACAATAGTTGCAAAAAATTGCCACGAGATAATTACATAATAATAAATCCCATACTAACATTTCGAAATGATTTTGTATTGTTAAGCTAGCACAGTAGATGGCAGCACTGTCTACAAAAAGGAAACTATTTTCATTACGTTGTCAAACCTCGGCGAACGAAAATTCGGTTTACAAAGTAATTTATCAAGCTCAAAGTCTCGGATAATGACTCTAAAAAATATATATATATATTAGTTACAGAATGACTTGTGTGTAAATATCAATTACAGTATAATTTAAAAAGTTCGCGTTCTTCAGAGGAAGAATTTCGCCGATGCGAAGCTGTTTTACAGTATGTTTATAAATAAATTTGTTCAGCCTTCACAATATCATCAAATATTGAAATATCACTAAGACTCTCTTGATGTGCATTTTAGTGTCAAATATGTTATTTCTATTGTCTTTTCCTCTTTCTTGGTAATATGGTGGTTTAATTCTCTTCTGCAAATTTATATATATATACACACATACGGGAACTCTTGAGTTCACTTTCTTAATATAGATAAATTTTTTGTAATCTATTTAGCATTGCGGTTATCATTTTTTGATACATTAATGGTTTTTTAAAAATTGATTTCGTGTAAAGAACTTTTTGCTTAAAATATGATAAAAACCGAGAACAACATTCACGACGCAAAAAAAGGAGAAAAAAAATTATTTCACTGTTATTACTAGGGTAAAAATATGATTTCCTTCTACTAGTCATCCATTAGCGATTTAAATTTATGGATAGAGATTTGATAATTCAATACATATATTTTTTTCAATAAAATAAAGATTTCTTCAGAGAATATAGATATTTATGGAATTAATATTAGTTTGAGAAAGAAGGATTAACAAAACAACTTAAATTAGCAAATTTATAGAAGTTTAATTACGATTAATCGAAAAGAAGGTGTCGTTAAAATCAATTTTCGCCAACAGATGGCAGCTTGAGAATTTAAAGTTCGTTCAGATTAATTGTTATTGCATATACACATATAAGATTCTTATTTATTTTCCAAATAAGAAGAGACAAAAAAAAAAAAAAAAAAAAAATCCCTGAACCATATCTACTGCAAATATAAAATTTAATTCACCAAATTAATTGCAGAACTCTTCAGAGCAGAAATTTTTGGTCGCATCTAGCTGAATTATCGTAAAATAATGTTTTAAAAATGATTAATATGCCTTTAAATTACTTTTAATTATATTAAAGACAAATGTGCATATAAATAAAATATATTTAATACCATTGTAATGTGTGTAAATGAAAATCCAATAAATAAAAGGTATTATAAAAAAAATTTTTAATTATTCGGACCGAAGAAAAAGTGATGTATGATTAAAAAGCTTTTCTTTAAACTTTAATGTATATAAAATTAGCTTTTGCGCAATAATAGGCTTCGGAAGTATTAAAAAATTTTTTTAATTTCGTTACACTTCTAATTAAAACTATTAATAAAATTTTCAAAAATAGTTTTTGACTGGGTTTTCAGAAACACCGAATTTCTTCAACAAAATTTGGAGAATGAAACAAATATTTTATTATAATATTTCTAAGAACCACATAGAAAAACAATCTTATGAAAAAATTACTTGATTGCCCATCTGTAGGATTCTCATTCAAGAAATATCATCGTAAAACATAATTTCACAATTATAGCAATCTAATATTTTTTGGGGGAAAAAAGACATAGCCACAATGCAATTATGCTGAAAGTAAATGACAAATTCGAGTTCTAATCTTAATGGTTTTTAGAAAAATCTGTAATTTGAAATATGTAAAAATGCAAACGATGCGTTTTTCTTTACAATGTAATTTTATGATAAAATTTTAATTATATTATATTTTCTGAAAATCCGATGATATTTTTAAAAATGTCTTTTTATGTATCATTATTTTAAATTAAAGGAATATCAATGTCAGGTGATGAATTTTCAATTCCACTATAATTAAAAGAATTACATGATAAAATCTCGTTTTAAATAGAATTTTAAAAAGTCGGATAATAAATTTTGTTATTCCCATACTTCATAATTTAAAAAAATTCAATGTATTAACTGTAAGCAAAAAATTTTACTCTCAAATCTATATTAAATTCAAACGACAAATTGTCTTTTTACATCCAGATTTTTTAATATGGATCAATTCACACTCACATGGTAGTTACAACCCGTATTGGTTTAAATTCGTTCGTTTTGGGCACCTTCGTATGTCTTCTGAAAACGAAAGATCATTGAAGTTGAAAAAATAAAATTTTAATTTATTTTCTCCAAATTTTCAATAGTAACGTAACTTTAATTTTTAAATTAGAAATTTATTATTTCTAATAAAGGTTAAAGTTTTTAGATCATTAACATCGACTCGTAATTTATGTCGCTAGTATCTTTATTTAGTCTTTTTTTGCTGACTATGAAGTCTTTTTTTTTACTGGCTTTTTTTATTCTTTTTTTTCTTTTTTTGTATTTATAGTATAATAGTCACTTTAGGCGACCAGCTGATTCGCTGCGAATATTGTTTATATTCGATTTAAAATAAGCCATAAAATATAACTTAATAAACTTCCATTTATTATGTACATGAATAAATTCACTTTTAAAGAAAGTTTATTTTTCCGATTTCAAAAAGTTTCTTTTTCTATAAAAATTTATAATGTTTCATCTTTAAAAATAATTATTAAAACTTGGAATTGATTTGCATTATAATAAAAATATTATAAATTGAAATCTAGCAAAGTATTGAAAGGGTAATTAAAAATCATTCTGTTATTTAGCTCGAAAATTATTAAACCCTCTCACTTTTTTTTCTGGTAGCAAAAAGATACGATGAGTAATTCGTGTTTTACAGATAACCTTTTAAATAATGAGGAAATTTCTTTCATAACATAAATAAAAGTAAAAAAAAACTATAAACAATTCTTAAAACATAAGTCAAATTACGTTACCGAATTGAAATTTTAAGATTAAAACTGAAAAGTCTATTCAGAATTGTATTAATAATTATATGAAATGAAAATCGTTAAGTGATACTCCATTGGTATACTACACTGATATTCCATTACCATCCTTATTCAAAGGCTCCCTAGTTCTGTGGATAAGGCGCTGCTGAGCCCAAACCGAAAAGTCTCGGGTTCGAAATACAATAGAGTGCAAATCTAGAATGAATGAAGCGAAAGATTTAAAGCAAACAGCCTGCAGAATTATTAACAAGACAGGTTTATATGAATACTTAAGCATAAGCATTTAGTTTGCCCTAATAAGTAAATATTAAATTTCCAGCAGTGAATTGTAAAGAAACAATATAATATTAATATTGTGTAACTTTATTCAATTTTGCATAATATTATATTTCACTATCATGGAAAAAATGTATAATATTCTTATATTTCGCACAGTTTTGTACATAGGACTAAGCATTATATAATATTGATTTTGCAGATTTTATGATATTGTATGTACGATGTGCTACTTGGGAAAATAGATGAACCGGATATTTGTTTCGAAAAGCGCTATGTTGTTGTGGAACTGCTTCCATTAGAAAGATTCAGGTTCGCAATAAACAGAACTGAATTAAAACAACTAAAATAATATGGTTGCAATATCAGACAATATTGAGGATCATGGACGGGAAATGATATTAAACGATTTATTTAAAATCAATTATAATTCATATTCACAAGGAACCAGTTGGTCGACTGAGGCGACGCTAATATTTTTAATATTTTGTATAGTATAACATTTCGTCAAATATTCGTCTCCTTAATTTTCAGAACTGAAAACATTTTGTAAAAATTAAAAGGTCTGGAATATTTTTTTAAAAACCGCTCAAATTTTCGTAAATGGAATCTGAAAACCGAGTTTTTCATGATTCGTTTATTGAGATTCAGTTATACGGTTATAACCGCACCGCTGTTTTTACGAAATAAACATTTATGAAAACACGTGTTCTTCTAATTGAAGATTTCGTTTGAAAACATTTTTGATCGATAACAAATAATGGTAAGTAATTTTTTATCCACTGTTACTGAGCGTTTTAGATTATCTTTCTTTATATGTATCGTAAAACATGTTTATGTTATTAATCCGTTTGACTTGAAAGAATAAATGTAGTTTAAATGACAGAGATAGCAAATGATATGTTATTTTTATAAATAAAGGATGCTTAATAAAGAATTTATTATTAAGCTCATTAAAGAATTCTTATATATGTGATAAAGCTTCAGATAAAGTCATGATCATCTTCTATATTTTATTTTGGCTGATTAGACAAATTTTAATTGTCTAAAAATTGGCCTACTTTGGCTCTTCAGGACACACAAGGGTCTTTTTGACAGCATCCTGTCTCATTTGTTTAGAAATTCTTGGAATTTATATAAGTTTACACTTGAAACATACAATATCTTTATGGGGGTGGGGGGACCAGAAGTAGAAGATTAGAACAGCAGAAATCAATGAAGCAGTATATCTCATTCTTCCCTCAGAGGCTTGGGGTCGAATTGACTCGTGCCCTATGTACCGCAAATTCATTTAACATTATGGCTGTGACAACATCATGGCTGTGCTGAACATCATTGGCAGAGATTCTAAATCTTACAAGTGTTCCAACTGATAATGAAAATGATGATAGCTCAGATTTGTCAGGTAATGATGGAATTTTGGAAAGTGATCATGATATACAATCGGAACAAAACTGATTCTGAATATTCTAGAGAATCAGATTGAAAACCTTTTCCTGCTTGTGAAAAAAGTAGCAAATCTTTACATAAAATGCATTCTCTTATAATATGAATAAATTCTACTTAACAAGTGTAAACTTTTGATAAAAATAAATAAAATATTACCAGTGTAATATTTTTGTCATATTTTTATTTATTCATGTTATAAGAATGTATACTTGTAATATTTATGCAAATTATTCTTCCTGTTGAAAAATAAAACTGTTTTTGGAGTATATATTTAAAAATGAAATACAAGTGTTATTGTGTGTTTACACATCTTTTTTTCCAAAATTTTCAAATGTAAAATATGGTTTTTCATAATCTTTCAATATTTTCATATAAAAATTATTTAAAAAAAATCAGTTTTATATAAGCAAAAGGAAAGGGAGAGAGCAAATGAACATGGGAAAAGTTTTGGAAAATTTCATTTTTGATTTTTTTTTTTATTAAAAATTGAAATATTGTCTTAAATAGAACTTATTTATATCAAAAAAAAAAAATCCATACATTCTGATCATATTTTATTTTTATACAAATAGTCAATAAGGCAGATTATAAGTGTCTGACAATTTTTAGTCAAAAAGTACTAATGCTCAAAAATTGTTCCATTGACAATTTAAGCCAAATTGATTCACTAACAATCTATTATCTTGTTTGATTATGTTGTCATATAGCAGTAATGGTAAATTTATTGCAAATGGAAAATATTTTATTCCCATGCAGCAGCTTAGAACTTATTCCATTTTTAAAACAATATTTTCAACTTCTTTCTTTCATTAATATTCTGATCCTTTGTATTAGAGAGATGATAGGTATGTTATTCAATTACTGGCATTTTAATTGTTTGTAATTTATTTTTGCTCCGCTCAACAGCTTCAAATTTTAATTAAAAAAACAACTATAAAAATGAATTCTAAAATGTTTGTTTTTAAATGATTGCATGTGTTTCAAAATGAAAAAATCTTGAGCTTGATTCTTATAAAAATGTGAGCTGTTCTAATAATAATTCTAGTTATTAATCCTAAATGTTGGCTGAAAATTTTAAAGAATATCTTCATTTGTATAATTCTAATAGCTTTTATTTTATTGAATTTTGTAATTATAAGGATGAAATATTTTCCTAAATTTAAATTTTACTTTTCAGCATCAGTTATATGTTCTCTTTGAGAGCTCCTGTGGATATGGATTATTCCGAACCACAGAATTTGAAGAAGTTGCTATATTCATGCCGGAAGTGCAAAACAGTATTTTGGATATAAGTAAATTCAGAAGTGTTGTGTTTTTACATGCATTTCATCCATTTGAAACTGTTAATGAAGCTTATGACAATATGCAATGCATAATGAAAGGTAATTTATTTTTTTCAGTATTGTGAAAGTATCTGTTTAATCAATGTATTGCATAAAGCTCTTTCTGTATATAATTATTGACTAATAGATAATAATCTCTATAATATTTTTTTTTCCCCTTTGTTATTTATGAACTTTGGTACTGTTGCCGTTTGAGAGCTCTGTAAAAAAGAAAAAGTTCTTTTCAAATGATATTGATGCTTTACCAATGGAATTTTTACTTTCAGGTTGCTAAAACAGTTTTTTTTTTACCTCTGAATGATTAATATTTCACCTCCTTTTCCCTGCTGTTCAACATAAGTCACAAAAAATAGTTTTTTTCTCCTAAATAGAGTGATTTTAAACATATAATTAACAAACAATCATTTTTAAAAGTGCTTAAATGTAAATGATCAATTTCAACACTAAAGTACATATTACATCTGACATTCTAAAAAAATATTGAATTGAATATTTGTTTTATAAAATCCATCCACAGAATTTATTTACTATGATTTAGGTTTCTTCATTCAAATTAAAAAGTTGATCAATTATTATGCATTAATTAAAGCTGCTTATTTTCAAAACTATTTTCCCATGAAGGTAATTTATTAAGAGAATTATATTATTTTTTTATATTTTTGAAATTTTGTTGAACAGTATTAGGTAGATCATAATCAAATTCTTAAGATTTGGTATATGGAATTTGAAAATATTGTATATATTTATTTCTTAATAAATTAAAGAATTTTGTGTTTGTGTATAGTGTCACAGTGAAAGCTTATTAAATTACATAATTAATAAAAAAATTTGTAAAATTCTGTATGAATTAAAATTTTTTCCCTTTAATTTCAGTAACATTTTAGGTTTAAATGCATTAAAAATTTGATTTTGGGTTTTTTTAAATTCAATTTTCTAATTTATCATACATTTTTCTTTGAAAAATAATCATTTTTTTAAAATTGAATATTACTGTATAATACATAAACTTACTACTCTACATTTTGTAATTTACATAAATAATATATTTAAGAGATAATATAATTGAACTTAAAATTACTTTATGAGGATTTTAAAAAATATATATATTTTAGGCAAACTTCATATGGACTTACATATTTTTTTGGAAAATAATGTCCCAAAGGCAAAGAAAGGTAAACAATCTGTGGTTCTTGGGGTATCAGATACTGCATTAGGCACATCTATCACAGACACTCTTGGAATTGCTTGTAATACTTCTGGAGTTGTTTTGGAAGTTATTAGAGGTATGTTTAATTTTTTTTTTATGGAGGACAAAATTTGTGTTTTATGTATTTGCTCCTTTATTAAAAAATATATATGTTAAATTATTTTGAAATAACCTAATCTCTTTCACTTCCCTAGTAATCATTTATTTATCCTTTCATTTATTGAAATTATTGGTTGGATTTAAAATTCATGCCGATGCATTTATCGTAAGATAGTCTGATTACAAAATTCATAAAATTTCACCAATCAATGAGTGATCACTATCTTGGATAGCAATAAAAAAAATTAAAATTATAGCTTTTTTTTGGGGGGGGGGGAGGATGAGTGACATTCTATTTTCCTTTTGAAATTTTGTTGGTTGCTTCATTTAGTGTTTTTATTACTTGAAAAAATTCCTGAACCATAGCAGTTATTTACTAGATATTGCAATTAGGGAAGGATTAAAATAGTCACATTATCTTTTTAACTATTAAACAAAACTTCCTAATTTGAAGTATTTTTTATTTATTTTTAAGAAAAGGCATTGATAAATATCATGTATTACTCATCAAAATATAAAAGAAATTACTATGAGGGGCTTACCATTCTTTTAATGTTATTAATTGTAAATTAATTTCCTTGGAGCTTAACATGAAAAAAAAAATAATAAAAGCCCATTAGGCAGCATGTTTTAAATTGTTCACCATGGTTATGTTAGAGTCTTTTGTAATATTAGAAAATGGTTTAAAAAAGTGTGTGAATGCAAAATTAAAATGCTCTGAATATCTTAGAAATAGTTGCAAAATAATTTTAAGAGACCATGTATTATATGCTTTTGGTTTCCTTCTTGCATTAGCTAAATAGTTGTTAGGATTGATTTTATTTATTCAAAACATTATCTCTTTTCACATATGTTTGGTTGCATTTGAAATACATAAAAATGTAAGGGGAAAAAAATGGTTTAATAATTATAAAAAATTCAGACTTAAGGAACAATAATGTTGTGAAAAGAAAAAGAAAAAAAAAATCAAATGAACATTTTTTGTTAATTTATGTTTTAATTTATTGATTTTTTAATAATTTTTTATATGAATTTATATTTTTTTTCTTCCCTGCATACCTATTATTAGATATATACTTTTTACATATTTGTATTTTATTAACTTTGCATTACCTTTCTGTTTTTGAAGGAATCCGTTTCCATTTTCCTAAATTGATTAAAGGTTATAAAGATCAAGCCACTATTGACAGATCACAATTGGGACTTTCTCATCACTACGCCAGAATAAAACTGAAAGTCAAATTTGACAGACTGGTTCCAGAAACCGTTGATATGAGTGATCAGCTGAATAAGGATATAAATACTTTAGGGTCAAGAGTTAGGTAATTAAATATTTGATATGATAATTGAGTTTGTTGAATTCATTAAATGCATTTCTTCTTCTATCATTGTTTTATGAATTCTTTCTTGAACATGAAAATGGCTACTGTGGCGGTAAGTATTCTTGGTTTCAAAATTGAAAGATTGTAATTTTGAAACTAGAATCCAGTGAAGATTTGCCATTTATGTAGTCTTCATATAGATTTATTTTGGTTGGTGAGGTAATTTATGGATAAACTTTAGGCTCGGATATCACTCCTTATGATTTTATCAGAATAAGAGATAATGATGACCATCTCAAAAAAGCCCATGTGTAGCTTCCTAACAGAATGTCAATGTAACTAAATTTAATATTAAAGGAAGTTTTTGCTTCATATTGAAGTAATCTTTCCGTCCATTTTTATTGTATTTTAAATGAGATGTTGTTTGATAAAATTTTAGTTGTAGAAATATTAACATTTATTATAATACTGTATTTAAAATTGTTTTCAGGATGAAAATTGAGAGCAATTTAAAAAAGAAAGACATGGTATTAATTAGTAAAAGTAATTGGTATAAGAATACCTTATTAATATATGAATAATTTTTTCTGATATGTTGTTTTTACTTGTTTTAATATACATATTATTTTAATGATTTTAAATTTTCTCTACTTATTCTATTTACTTTGGGAAAAAGTTATCTATACAAATTGTAGTAAGGAAATCTGTCATTGCATTACAATAAAATGTAAAAGTAAAATATACTAAAATAATTCAATATTAAATTAAAATGCTTCATTTATTTTCTTTTTTAAATTTGCTAGAAAAAATGAATTTATTTATTATATGTGAAATATTTTTTAAGATAATTTTAAAAAAAATTGTTTTCACATTTGCTTATCCAAAATTTGAAAATGTGCAAAATTATTTTTTGTCTTGTTTCATTACTGTATTGTGCAGATGACAAATGGCTATGGTTTAAATATTTTTTTTTTTTCCCTTCAAGTAATTCATACACTTGTTTATTTCATATATGTTTGATTATTTTGACATTTTTTTCTGTATGACACTGAAACTTCGTTAAAATTTATGCTAACTCTATTTTTAAGTTGTAATTTTTATGAAATTGTAAATATTGCCTACACATTATCCTAAAATAAGAAATCAGATATTTCTAGAAGCAATATTAATTCTTTTTCCCAAGTTCAAGCTAAATTTCTGCAGAAGCATTTAACTTTTCTTCAGAAGAATATTACATGCTAATAAAGACAATTATATAAAGTCAAGACATGAAAATTTCAAAAAAGACAGTTGCATAAAATTTATAAATTATGATAATAGTTTTAAATTCATTTCAAATGCATAAAAATGTAATGTGTAAATGCATAAAATATTCCGCATAACAGTATTATAATATCTCGGCAAATGAGAAAATTGTCAGATGTATTGATATAATTATTTAAAGTGTCTTATTGTGTCATAAAGAATAATAAAATAAATAAACATTACAAATTAAATGACACATTGGCTGATACAGATTTTGGTATGTTTTGAAGATATTATTGCATATGATTGATGCATTTTTTTTTATTTTTAGGCATTGGTATTCACTCCATTTTCCAGAACTTTCTACTATACTGCCAGATCTTCAGACATATATTAAATGTGTTAAAGAAATAAAAAATCGAAAATTCATACCCGTAAAGGTAACATATGCATTGGAAGCTATTTTAAACGATTCTGAAAAAGTTCAGGAAATCATTGAAGCTGCTCGGACTTCTATGGGTAATTTTTTTTTATTACATACTTATTGTATTACAGACTTATTAATATATTATTTATTTTAAATATATGAAATTTATTTTATATAGCATTATTGTTTAGTAAAATTTGGTTTAGTATTTTATAATGCAAGTAATCTGTTTTGCCAGCATGTAGTACAGTGATAGTGCTCGAAAACAAAGGTTTTTCAATTTCGAACATTGTTATGGTTAGAGAATAAATAGCATTGCAAATATAGTTTCTTAACTAATTGAGATGTATTGTATTATTAAAACAAGTCAGGACATTTAGCAAGTTTTGATTTCAAGTATGAATACAACAATAAAGGAAGATATTACCTTAATGTTGTTTGCTTTTTATTTTTTATATATACAGCTATTTCTTTTTTTTTCAAATGTGCAATATTATCTGCTTAGTCACAGAAAAAAAAATCTGGAAGCTTCCTTGCTTTTACAAGCTTATTTAAATAATTAGTTATTTGAAAGTATTCTTAGTGAAGTTATAATATGAGTTAGATAAGAGTTTTTTTTAAAAAAAATTAATAGGAGTTGAATTATAATAAGAGTTTTTTTTTTTTTTTTTTTTTTTTTTTTAATTTTTTGTGTTAAGATATAGAAAGACAGGGATGTTTGTGCTCCGGGGAAACCCCGGAATTCCGAGGATTTTGAACTTCGATACCCGGAAATTCCGGGGATCGTCGTTCAAAAGGAAGTAGGAATAATAATGAATTATTTATTTTGATCTGGGTAATTTTGTTTGCTTTGAAAGCAGAAAACGCAAGGTCAGTGTGCGTGGTGAAAACTTTTCCTTTCTTTCTCCAAAGGCAGTGACAATGCTTGAAAAGGGGGAAAAAAACTTCTTTTTGGTTCTTTCCTTATTGTGAGTTATGACTCATTCCCCCGGTTCTCGGACATTCTCTTCTGGATTCTTTTCGGCAAGTAGGCGCGGCAGAAAAAAAAGGGAGAGACTTCGTTCGACCAGATGTGCGATCACGTGACCTGGGTTCAAAGGTCTTAATTTTGAAAAATTAATGGTTATTAATTTTGCAAAAAAAAGTAATTCATTGAACTTTTATAATTAGGTCATTCAATACTTCATAATTGTAATTTTTCATTTCTCTCTCCCCCCCCCCCCCCCTTCTCGAAACTCCAAAATGTCGGTAGTAAGTCCGTAAAAGTTTCAGGGGATTTTTTGGGGTCCCACAAACACCCCTGGAAAGAGAAAATATTGCAATCATCATCAAAAAAAAAAAGTGCATGTGAACAAAGATCTAAATGGATGAAATTTTGCTTATTGTCTTTACTTCAAAGCTGTAAATATGGATTAAGTTTTGATTGAAATGTTAGTTCTTAATATATATATATATATATATATATATATATATATATATTTCTCTTTTGAAAATAAATAGTGTAGTTTTATAAATATTATTTTAGAATGTTCATTGATATTCTTATGATATCCTCATGGCTTGTTACTTAGTTTAATATAACTGTTAAATGCATTCATTTGTATGACTCCATACTTTTATCGCTAAGTTTTGTTTATTTCCCATGTGCATTTTATAATTTATTTTTTTGTTTAAAGGAACAAGCAGAAAGTTTTATTACAATCTCTTTAGCCATCTTTTATTATTAAAAATCATGTTCTCAATATAGTATGTGGAGAGAGTAGCTTTTTTTTTCTCTTTTTTCTCCCATTGAAAGGAAGTTTCTTTTTTTACATATTGTAATGATCTGGATGTTTTTATTAGAGTGTGATAGCGTATGACAACAGATAATCACATCGAAACAGTTTTTCTTTAATAATACAACAATACTTTTTAGGAGATTATGTACATTAATTCTAAAAGCAGAGTACCATTAAACACAAAAGTCTAGAATCCAAGGGATCTTCCCCCAAAATCAGGTGCTTTAAGGAATATGTATTGTTATTATGATTTGAATAAAATTAATATATTATTATACCAACCTGTCAAAACAATATACTAATTTTATACAAGAGAAAAAAGAAGGAAAAAAAGTGCTTCAATGTAAATGCCCACTGTCATATACTAGATTTGATGCAGCTTATAATGGACTGAATAATTCCAATTTTAACCATTCTTCGCTGAACATATTAAATTTAGATAATTTTTGAAAAGTTGATATATAATATAGGGTGTTTGGAAAAAGTATATGATAAAAAAAATTTCTGTACTTCTGTCATTCTAAAAGCAATAGATTAAAGGTATAATGTTGTTACAGCTGATTGACTTGAATGAAACCATAGCTCTGTAAAATTCATATACAGTAAATTAGATTGAATAACTAATATTAAAAATATTTTTCAGGTATGGATATTTCTGAAGAGGATATAGAAAATATTGTAAACTGTATAGAGCAAATAGTTTCATTAATTAAACGTAAGGAAGAAACAAACAACTATTTAAATTCAAAAATGAGACAAATTGCTCCTAATTTATCTGCTCTGATTGGTGAAAAGGTATTTATAATTTCCTAACTAAAAATTTATTTATTAAAATGATGTTACATATTACCTGTTTTTAAATATGTAAAACTTCCATGCATTTGTGTATGTGTCTGTAGATTTGATTTTATCAAAAAAGGAATGATATGAAAGAGTAGGGGAATTTAAATTAAAATATAATATAATGATTGAAAAGGGAACTTAGGGCTTTATAAACCTCTTAACTAAAATGAAAAATTGTTTCTTATTGCATTTATTTTTAATATTAATTAATCTTTTTTCTTGCTTTTTTTTGTAAATATTATTCTTAATATTTTACTTTTTTAGAGGCTCCATATTATTTCCTTTTTAACTAGACAATCAGGCTCACTGTGCATTTTTTATTTCAGTTAAATCTGAGATAAAATTTCTTGTCTGTGTTTCTGTTTTAACTGGCATATATTAAAGTCTTGCTTTTTAAAAATCGTCTTATAAGTATTATGTTCATTATATATATATATATATATATATATATATATATATATATATATATATATATATAATATGAAACTTCATAATGGAGGTAATCTGATGAAGTCATAGTGTTTTCGAAATCATAAATATCTGGTTCATTCATCTTCTAAATTTCAGGATAGTGTAACTTTACGCTTTTTTTTCTTTTTTTCTCTCTTTCTTGTAAATTACACAGATATTAAATAGAATCCTTCTTTAGCTTTAAGGAATATCTGATGAATCATTGATAATTTTGAATTCAAGGACAACAGTGTAATATAATGTTAAAAATTAGAAATTTTTTAAAAAAATTGCTAAAAATCAGGAAAAATTCTCTTGACTATAAATCAATATCATTAAAAAAACAGTTTCCTAAATTTTGAAATGGCATGAAATTTATTTTTGTGCAATGATATTTTTGAAAGTTATCAAAACTTATGAAAAACATCAAAATTTAACTTAATTTTACTTAATAATTTTTTTTTAAATGCTCTTTTCATCTGGGATCATTTTTATTATTTTTTTTTTTTACGTTTTTTTTTTTCCAATGCAAATATATGCCCCAGTTTGATAAATTTAAATTTAATGCTCTGGGTTGGACAGCTCATGCAACAACACATGCACATTCATCATTATTATTAATAAAAGTAAATCACTTAAAATCTTCTAAAAGCAAAAACCAGTTATGTAATTGCAAGTCAAAGAGGAAATAAATGTCTGAGTATAATTTTTTTTTAATTTACCGGAACTTGAAAACAGTTAGCAGCAGTGTAACTACTATGTAAATTTAATTGTGAGCAGTTGTTGAAGAAGTAAAATTATATTTAAATTAAATACAACAGCAGCTGACAGATTATAATTGTAGGTAAGGTGTGACTAGTTCAAAATAAATTTTCTTCCTTTCTTTAGGCATATATTATCCTAATTTTAATAGAGTGTTCAGAAAAGCATTTCTAAATGTCTGAGAGCAGAAATAAGCTAGCTATGTATGTAAAGAAAAAAGTTATATATTATTGTCAGAATCTTGTTTTTCTAACTGATCTATGAATAATGCTTTCATTTTTTTATCTTAATTTTCCTGTTTTTTCATTGCTATTCCTTGTAAATCATTAGTTATCCTCTTTGATCTTTTTATTTGCTTTATAGCAGCATCAACAGAATGCGGTTCTACGAATCTTACATATTCGCTCCTTGTATTTATTCAGTGAATTTGAAATATGTGTTCATTATGCAATTTGTTTGCTTTCTGATTTATTCATTAGCTGATTATTCTTTTTCATTTTTTTTTCTAATAACTATTTGATTCTCATGCATTGTGTCTAATTTTGACAGGTTGGAGCTCAGTTAATCTCTCAGGCTGGAAGTTTAACCAATTTAGCCAAATTTCCTGCATCTACTGTTCAAATTTTAGGTGCTCAAAAATCTTTGTTTAGGTAATTATTTTTTTCAATATACTTGTTTAATTATTATGGTTTTAGAATATAATTTATGTCAATCTTTATGGGTGGTTTTCTTTCTTTTTTGTAATACTAACATATAATTATTTTAATGGTTTTATCAAATAAGCTTTGTTTTAATCTGATCATCAGTAAATGATAACTTTTATAGCATCTTTTTGATATTTTGCATAAAATTTAAATTTCCGAAGTTTAATTTGTTAATATTTTAAGAGTATGATTTACATAATGATTAAATTTGAATAGAATTCCTGTTTTTTGTTAATTGTATGTATTTTCTCCAAAAAACATAGAAATTATTCTATTAAATAGCATTATCTGGTTCTCTTTTTATCAAAATACAAATAGATTCACTTTTGATTTTTGTGTATTAGAATTTTAATGTCAATAATCAGTTCGTTTAATATAAATTTTATTGAGTGTATAAATTTGGCAGACAGCTACATGACAATTTACTAACATGAAATTTTTATTTAAATAGGGGGGAAAAATCTCAGGAAATGTAATCTTATAACTTGCAGTTATTAAAATTAATTAGAACAATTAAAGATATAGTTAATATTATTTTTAATTATCATATTGTTTTTATTGTTATGTGGTATTTGGGTTGTTTCTTTTGTCACCAATCCCTCATCTTTATTATAAGATTTTCAAAAATAACTTTTACTTTATATGCTATTTTTAAAAAAATTTATAACATCCCATTTAATTTATTTAATGTTAGTCAAAAGACTTGAAATTTTTTTTCGTATAATTAAAATCTCTTTTTAAACTTTAAGGAATTTGTTTGTAACATTTTTTTCTATATTGAATTTGAAAACAGTATATTTTTAAATTTCATCACTAATAAATTTATCATAATTATTTTCTTTTAATTTAGATTTTTTCCCACATTTGTGGAAAACTTTCTTAGAAAATTTGATCAAATGGAACTTGTTTCCATTGGTATTTATTGAGAATTGAAGTTAGGGTAGGGATACTTTTTTAATTTTATGATAAACCTTGCAGTTCTCTTTCAATAATACAAAATTTTTTCATAAGAATTTGTTGAAAATTATGGATACTGACCAAAAAAAAAAATGAAGATTATTTTACTTAAACAATGCATATATTTTATTTATTTTTATTTGGAATATATATCTGTACAAAGTGTAAGGGCAACTCTTTTTAAAATAATATATTTTTCCTTTATTTATAGGACTCTAAAAATTAAAGGTCAAAAAGAGACTTTTGGTTCACTAAAGAAATCAACATTAGTTGGCAAATATTTGAAAGGACGTACTTCCAGATACCTAGCAAACAAATGTTCACTGGCTTCAAGAATTGACTGTTTTAGTGGTGAGAATCCTATTAAAGTATTTAATTCCTTATGCAAAAATAAGATATAATAGATTTCATAATATAATGGGCTAATTTAGAAATTATTCGTACTGTCTCTTTTAAGTACTGCTATTAAATGGAACAAGTTAATTTTTTTTTCATATACATGTAATCAAATAACAAATCCCAGACCATTTCCTTAGCAATATGATAACTTTTCTTTATTTTAAGATATATTTTAAAATTCTCCATGATCATAATCATAGATATTTATTATTGTTAAAATTTAAATATTAAGCTATCTGACTAAAAGTTTCCATGCCTCAATTGAGTGCTTATTCATTATTGAATTTGCAGCTCAGGAGTTGAATGGAATTTATTTCATGTAAGCACTTTTATATATCCAATGTGATAACTGAATATATATGCAAACGCATCTGCAAATTTATTTTATGTTAGGGGAAAAGTAATTAATCCCATACATTATTAGGAGGGATCTTGAAAAAGTTTTTGTGGTATTTGCTGCTTGATAATTTGGTGTGGAAAGATATTTCTTGGAATAGAATTAAAATATAATAAGGACTTTATAATGTACTTTTAATTAGTTGTTTTTTACTAGTTTTATATATTATGGCCTATATGCTATTGTTGGAAATAGTAATTTGATTGATTATATCATAATGTATTTGTAAACATAATGTTAAACAATTTAATTTAGCTATATGCAATGAAATTTTTCATGTATTGTATAACACATGAATATTTCAGAAATGGGAAAAAATTTATCAGTTTTAGTTAAAAAAAAAAAGAGTTGCAACAATTTGATAAAAATAATGGCTTTTCAAGATTATGAGCAGTTTTAGGAATTTGTGTTGTTTTCTTATAACGTTTTTTTTTCAGGAATTATGATGATTCAAATGAATTTCTGAATAAATAAATGTCCAAAAATACATAGTGATGACGTATATGCTTTGTTTCCTTTCATTTCTAAACATTTTTATTTACCTTTTTTATAGCATGAAAATTTAGAATCCATGCTCTTTAATTTTTGTGACTAAATACAAAAAAATAATTTTTCTTCTTTTTTTAAAAAAAATTTCTTGCAAGTTTTTAAATATGTTACTCTCAGATTTAAAATATTTTATTGTTATGTTTGTAATAAATTTTGTGTATTTTTTATTTATTATTTTATATTAGATCTCTTTAACCAAAATTTTCATTGTGATTTATTTGTCTTTAGTAATCCCTACAGATGTATATGGGCAGAAATTGAAGCGAAAAGTTGATAACCAAGTGAATTTATATAAGATAAAGAATTTAGGAATTGCTCCTGATTTAATTGTGAATGAGGAGAGGAAAGCAGTGAGTATTTAATCAAACTTTTACTTTAATGCAAAAAGTTTCGTTAAAACTCCATTTTATAAAAAATTTTATTCACACTTAATGTTTACAAAATAGCTCTATGTTTATGTAATAAATTGTACTAATGCAAAGAAATTTTGAATTGCATGAATGTTGCAATGATAATAAAGAGGAATTTTTAAGTTTAAGGCTTTATGTTAAAAAAACTCATTACCTTAAAAGAGCTTTAAATAAAAAATTATTAAAATTGAAAATTTATTTGCAAAATATGGACTATTGGCGATATTTTGTTTTACATACATAACATATTTTTGGAATTGAATTTTATTATTCTGGAGATCAATAATGTTTCTTTAATTAAGAATTACACAGTATTTTAATTGCACTAGGAATGTTTTTGTATAAATTTATTCATTTTGTTCAATTTATCAGACTTGTTTTCTTTCTTTGTGCCTATGGTTAGCACAATTCATTATCTTAGGAAGTTCAGCCTTTTTTTATTCTAAGTCTGTGTGATATCTGATATTAAAATCTCTGAATTTTATGTTTTATTCAGAGATTTTGTATTATTCTCTGAATTATTTTATCGTTTTCAAAACTTTATTTTGCTGTGGATTTAGAGATGTGATATTTAAAAACAATTGCAAATCAATTAATAAAGTAAACATTTATTTAAAAATTCTCACATCAGTGCAATTTAAATCAGAAAAGAAACATAAAATAATGTTCTTGTATTTTTGCATGTCAATATAGCAATTATAAGTGTTTGAAGTGCCTACTCATGGTTGCAGTTTCAAGATTTTTGATTAAGTTGTTGTTATATGTAAAGCATTAATGGACTTCTTTTACTGTCTGTCATAATTTTTATGATGATGATTTTGGTTACCTACATTTGGCTTTCTTTAACTGTGAACTGTTACAGAATATATCATTTTTGTATAAGTTTACATTACTCCCTCCTCTCCATGGTATATAAGTATCATGAGTATAATTTAACTGCATTATTTTACAGCTATATATTCTGCATATGAATTCATAGATTTACCTGTGGTTTTTTTCCCAAATTTAGTTTCCTAAAAAGCCTGTTTATTGCGTTTTATCTCAATAAATAATATGAATCTCGACCTGTTAATCATAATTCAGTCCAGTAATATAGCCTGCAAAAACTGAATGGTGAAAAAGGGAATATTATGACATGCTGATTGAATTTTAAATTTAATCTTGGAAAACCCATTACTTGTTTTAAAAACTAAACTCAACACTTTAAAATATAAATTTTGTTTTGCAATTCTAATGAATTTATGTATTATTCTTTTTAAATGGCATGTGAAATTATAAAATATAAATTGATAAATATAATTTTTAATAACTGATGCAGAATATGATTTAATATTATTTTAAATTAAATTCTTTTAATGATTTATGATATAAACTGTAAATTACCGTCTGTTTCTGAAACCTTCGCCTTTATGTTGAACTTTAGAAATTAATTGAAGTATGTAGCACACCAATTTTGAGGAGAAGTTTATATTGAAAGTATTGATTTACATTATAATATATACACACAATAATGTTTGTGTGTATATATTATAGAAATGTTGACATATATTATTAGATTTAAGGTTTCCATATTCCCTGATGCACTAAACAGCAATTGGCCAGAATTCATCAAGTAAATAAGATGAGATTCTGAATATCATTTAATGGATTATAGAGAAGGGAAAAACTATTTAAGTGGAAAGAGGGATGGAAAATAAGCATTGAAATCCAACAATCCATTATGAATCCATTATTCAACAATCCATGAATGGAATCAAATTTATTAATATATCAGTGCAAAGCCCTTATTCATAGATTTTTTTTATGGACTGTTGATATTTTATTGACTTCTCAAGAATTAACTCAGATTTTGATGTCCATATGTTTTTGAATTGATTATGAGTTAACTTAATTTTGTTATTACTAAAATAAGTTAACTCATTAAGAATAAAAAAAACCCATTTAGATATGAAAACTTGAGTTAACTCAGATTTTGATAATTCATTTATGTATTCATAAAAACAGCTGACAGCATAAGACAACATTAGTCTGTAATGTATTAAGAGTTAAATTACCTCTAATTCTTGATTAATTTGGTTCATTGTGTTTACTAGATTACTTATTTTTGAAAAATGTTAAAACACACATTAAGGAATTTTGCAATGTAATGAAAGAAAAAGCAAATTTTTCTGAACTATTTTGTTTTCTTTTAAAGCATAGGAATGTGTATTCTTATGCTTTTCAAATTTTGTTTTCTTAATTTCTGAAATCCCTAATTGTGCAACTAATTAATAATGAAAAACAATGTTTGTCAGTGACTGATTACTGATTTTATTATTTTAATCCAGATCATGTTCAGATTTAAAGGCAAAATTTTGGTAACATTTAAAAATTGGCAAATGAAATGTTTTTCTTTTTTGCTGGCACTGATAAATATTTTCAATTATTTTTACATATGAAATTAAATAAGTTGCCTGTCAGGTTCATAATTACTAACATATGCTTTGAATTAGTTTTGAAACTTATCACTACCAGCAAGATATTCCTTGAAGTTGAGTAGAAAAGTTTTAAAGTCTTCCTAACTTTAGCTCATTTTTGATTCACGTTTTTCAAAATAAATTCTAAATTATAATTAATTTTAAGTTTCTTATTTTTGCTTTTTCAGCTTGCATTAACTTAAATCTTGTTTCTGCAATGTGTTTTTATTATTTTCTTGTCCCTCACATATTATTTAAAATGAAAATTAGAAATATTTTAGCATATTAAATTGTGGAGGAAAGGAAATTAGAATCGATAGTAGGAGCAAGGAAAGAATCATTCCCTTTTTCTCTCCCTATTAAGTTCTGATATGATTCAATTTAACAATTTTCCTTTAATTTCAGTATATTATTTATTGTATTTCACTATAGAATGTATACATAAACTGAATCTTTATTTTGTGAAATTAAAAGGATTGCATTATTTCAACCATAATTGAGTGTAGTTGTATTTTTATTCTTATGGCAAACAATTTCATTACAAATAATTATCTTTTTAACTCGCCCTTTCTTTTCATGTGTATTGCAGGCTTTAGCTGCCAAGAAAGCTCTCCGTAGAAAACTGAAAAAGGAAAGGAGGCGTCAAAAGTTGGCTAACATTGAAGGAAAAAATAACATTGAACCTGAAGTGGAAACGATGGAGGAAGTTCCATCAGATGTTTCTGTACAGAAACAGAAGAGGAAAAGAAAATCAAAAATATGTAAGTAATCAAAATGATATACCTAATTTAATAGCTACATGAAATGGATAAAATCCATTTTCATATTTAACTTACTGAAAGTGTTGTTTGTCTTCACAAAATTGTTTTGGATGGAAAGGACTAAAACGGACATTTTTATTCTAATTGATTATTCAAGTTAATTCACATATTTTTACATATTATTATTAACATAGCTAATTAGCATAATTAACTGACTGCTATCTTGAAATTTTTTCCTATATGGAAACTGAAATTATTCAATACTTTAACCCACTTACTTTTTTATGCATGCATATAACAGATATCATCCTGAATGTTTCTGTGATATCTGAGAATGAACTTATTTTTATTTGATTAAAAGTCCGTATCTGAAAGAAACAACCCACTAGGGTCATGTATATTAAATAAATACAAGCTTATTAATGGCATAGAAAATCTTTTTTATTCACAGAAATTTTGTAAGAATAATGAACATAATCCAGATTTATCCTTAATAAAAGACATTTAAAAAAAATCAAGGCATTTCTATTATTTTTCATCATTTAGATTCTTTAGTTGATCCTACCTTAAGAAATTAGCAGCCATTTTAATTTTTAAGGTTAATAAACCCATTTTATTCCAGTCTTAAAAAACTGCTGATTGGAGAGACATGAATAACAAAGACATTTGAAGGCAATGAAATTATCAGCATTTATTAAAATAGTGTAATTTTATTTTCAGGCAAACATTGTTAATCAGATATCAGACTTATTAAATTTCATAGGCTTATTTTAATGTAATAAAAGTATTACATATATGATTTTTATGCAGAGTTCAACAAATTTTTAATTCTGTAAGTAAATGTTAAATACTTCAATGTTTTTTAGTAACAATACAATAATAAAATATTATTTTTTTGTCTGATGGTGCAGTGAAATGCATTCAGTTTTAACCATAGATTTTAGTTTTTACTTTCTCTTGTACAAAAAGAAAAAGTATTATAATGTCAAAAGATTAGAATTCGAGATTGTGATGTATCTTCACGCTTCAGACCTACCTGAGTAAAAAAAAAAAAAAAAAAAAAATGTTTTGAATTGGATGAATTATGGCATTTGATATATGGACTTGGAATCAAATTTTCAATGAGATTTGTGCATAAGCAGTCTATTTGGAGTACAAATAATTGTAATAACTACAAAATGTAAGAAAGTAGATAAAATTTGGTACAGAGTTTATATATCTAAAATATATAGGTCCTTATCAAATTTGCAATGAAATCTGTAAAGAGATTGAACATTAGTATTTTCCCATGCATATAAATGCCGCAATTCAAAAACGTTATACCTTACACTCATAAAATTTGAGCTATCAGTTTTAGTATTTAAAGAGTAGATTCTTATCATATTTTGAAAATAAATCTTTGTATAGATTTACCATCTACCAAAGTATATTTTATATGCATGTAAATTCAGCAACTTAAATAAATGAAATTTAATATCCTACATTGCAACTGCAAGTGTAGTTCTACGTTAATTGATTGGGAAAAAAGCGTTGAAAATACATACTTGATAATCTGAATATTTGTGTATTAACCCTTTTAAAGGGCCATTTTTTCTAGTCATTATGTTAAAATATTTTTAGGCTTGAAATTAAAATAAGAAAAGGGATTCATTTAACTTATTAGATAAATTTAATTTGATTAATTAATAATTAACAAATCAAGACATCATTTTGTCTGAGATAAAGAACTGAAGCATCTAAGTTTCTGACTAACTAAAAAAATGTGTCGGAACTCATGCCGACCTACATAATTTCATACAAAGATTGATAAATTTGGTGGGAAGCATACTTATCATGGCCCTAGAAAGGGTTAACTGCATGCCAGCGAATAATCACCAAAAAACAATCGTCTTAGATTCAGTATTTCTTCATTATTATTTGCCAATATCATGCAACTTATTTAAGTATTATATTCTTTTTTATATTGTAAACTACACAGCTAACGTGAGGGGAACACTGAAGGTGAAAATCTGAACATTCTGGCCTTGCTGAAGGTGCACAGTTTTATGTGGTGTGGGTGGTGTGGTAAGAATATTCATCTTTACTAGAGAATATGCAAGATAGCTTTTCATAGACCAGATCACTTCCATTTACTTTTGTTTATTAGCTATTACGTACTCTGTACCAATATATACAGAGCATACTTTAACTAGAAGAAAGATTAGAAAAAGTAATCTCATAGATATTCTAAAGTAATCACAGATCTTACCTTTAAATTTTTTGAAAAAGAGGAAGAATTATCTTTCTCTTCACTAACATTACAGTTTTAAGAGGAAATATATGATCTCATTTAATCCTAAAATAAAGCTTATAAATTTGTGGAAGGATTATATTATGGTGGTTCCAATCAACAGAATTCTGAAATTTCTTGCATTTTTGTCAAAAAAGAAAGCTGTGTTATTTTCTACATGACTCACTTTATAATTTTTATCAGAGATATGACTGTTCGTGAATTTTCAAATGCTACATCTGTGTTTATATTGAATTAATCTAACTTTATTTTTGTTTCAGAGGATGTTCATTGGGAGGAAACCTTAAGAGCAAAGAGAACTGATGGAAACCACATCCAGCATACTTTGTATATACCCATGTACATAAGAAATTAAAATAATTTTTTAAAAAAATTATGTATATTTTTAATCATACAACACATTTCAACATTATTTGCTCTGTTTTAGAATCCTGCATTAATAATTTTAGTTTAATTCTTTCATTGTCAAAGTTTCTTCGTATGAATGCCTAGCTGCCAAATCCTGATATTATTTGATTTGTGAGTCTAGAAAACATACAAAAATCTGGAGGCTGAAAATGTATTAAAAGATTATCTTTATTTAACTGAGAAAGATACATTATCAACTTCTTATTGAACAAATATCAATTTCAGATTTGTATTCTTATTATTTTTATCATAAAATCGAAATTTGCAAAAATTATCACACTCTAATTTTAATTTTGAACTTTATGATATTTAAAACAACAGCAAGATTTTAGATGTGCCATTATTCATTGTTAAATAAACTTACCTCATTATTTACCAGCGCAGTAAAACTTTTTCAGAGATGTGAATCTGAAATTTAGTGATAATGTAGATATTAGAAAGATAATGGAAATAAGAATTTTCAAATTATGTTGTTAAATTAAAGAATGGCAATTTTATAAGGTAACTTAAATACATAAAAATAATTACTGAATATCTATACAGGAAGACCCTGAAATGTTTAGAATTTCTGTTTAAAGATCTAAAATCTTTTTTAATCAGAAAGAATTTTTTTCTGAATTCGATTCAAGTATATTTCTTAATAATTTTGCCATTTGTTGTTTTACTCTTATCGTATAAAACTCGCATTGAAATTTTCAAATGTACCCAAAGCAAATACAAAAGATGTGTTTTCACTCTCTATTTATATTCTGAAACAGATCCTTATCATTATTATTTTCTGATCCTTTACAGATGCACTAAGATTGAAAATGCAATTAAACCTAAATAATAACATAAAAAATATTTTGCAATTGATATTATTTAAATATTATAAATAACAACACAATAAATTCTTACATATGCAGATCCTTAAATATAAAATGCATCATAAGAATATTTCAAACATGTTTGGAAAATAAATTTTATAAAGTCAGTTTGACACTTTTATGTTAAATTACACATAGAATTTTTTTCCCATTCTAATTTTAATAATTTAAATCAAGCTCCAAAAAATCAAATAGTTGTTAGTGTGGAACTTTCAATATAATAGAGAAATATAAATTATAAATATTTTCTATTTATATTGTATTTTAAAAAATATATATATAATGCATACAAATATCTTAATCTATCAGTAAGGAATATATAAACAAATAATAAAAAGTTTATATATATATATTAGCCCTCATGCATTATAAGGAAACTGAATATTGAAATTAATTCTTTGATAATACATATAAAGTCATACAAAAGTTTTGGTAATTTGTGCTAATATCTATTATAATATGAAGAATTATTTCTTACTTATCATTAAATTTATCAAAATTTTCAATTATCAACATATAATGGTATATTTAGCAGACTGACAATACTTCCATGATACTTCTTATATATATATATATATATATATTATATACATATTTTGATCAACCTATATTGCAAACAGTCCAAAAAGAATATAAAAATTGAAAATAATTACTTTAGCTCGGTACTAATGGTGCCAGAAAATTTTAAAATACTGAAAGACATGATGTTGAAAATTGACAGTTTTTTGCCACCTATTCAAAAGTGTTTGCCTTTTGAGATGCACATTTGGAAGAATACAGAGAATTTTGAGAAGATTTTCTCAAAGTATTGACCTGCTGCTCGTAAATATAAGGGAGGACAAGGAAGAAGGTTTGAGATAGATCACCTGTGGCTAAGGGCCAACTGCCTGAAAAGGAATGCCAGTTCAGAGAATTTGCCAGTAATGTGGAGGGATTATGATAATGATAGCAGTCGGCCACAGCAAAACCTGTTGATACTGCTTCCATCAGTGGTGGCAGAGTGGTTGGATGTACACAGGAAGAAGTAGCCTGTCCCAGAGATATGGGTTTATAAAGGAGGAAAACATGAAAATTAAATAATTAAAAAAAAAGCAGAATCTGCCTTCAATTTTATGTGAAAAATGTCTCAAATCCTATTGGGTAGCAATAAAAGAAGAATGCCATATGGGTTGGTATTGAAACAAAATACTGCTACATTTTGGAGAGGTTCTGTATTTAATGGGTTACAAGCCAAAATTTATTTATAGTAGCTATTTATGAATTGTTGTAGTTGATAAATTTTCTGTTATTCATCTATACTTAAAACTGCTGGAAAAATGCCCAAATCTTTGTAATAGTTTAATCGAGAAAAAAAAAAAAAACTGCATGTATCGGAGAAAATTTTTGACAATAAGTATTCACATAGAAACTATTATCTAAATTATTCAGTATTAACCCCTTTAAATGGCCATTTTTTTCTAGTCATATTATGTTAAAATATTTTTAGGCTTGAAATTAGAATAAGAAAAGGGATTCATTTAGTTTATTAGATAAATTTAATTTTATTCATTAATTAATTTGGTTAATTAATAATGAAGTAACAAATCAAGACGCGTCATTTTGTCTGAGATAAAGAACTGAAGCATCTAAGTTTCTGACTTACTAAAAAAATGTGTCAGAACTTATGCCAACCTACATAATTTCATACAAAGATTGATAAATTTGGTGGGAAGCAGACTTCCCACGGCCTTAGAAAGGGTTAAATGAATGGAAATCGGATTTAGCATTACATTCATAATTTTTAACAAAATAATTTAGATCAAAAGGAGTTTCTGAACTTCTTTTTTGTTACCATACATGGGAGGGACATGGAACTCCTTGGTGAAAATAATTGTTGATAACTACCCAACTTTATAATCTGCAGATTATATATTATTTTTCGGTCCGGAGGTCAAATAATGTTGCAATATGAAGATAGACATCAGCAAAACAAAACACTAATGTAAGAAAGCAACAAATATAAATATTTTTATAGCTTGCTGAAATTCAATTTTAAACGCATGTATTAGGGATTCTTTTATACACATATGTTGGACTTTTTTTTATATATAAACATAAATTGTTTATAATCTTATCGCACAATTTGAGATTTTTGAACGAAAATGTAATATATAGGAAATATAGAATAATGTAATGACTGTTACAATGAAATATTAAAAATATTAATGTTGTTTTGAATTAATTTTATTGTATTTTACAATTATTACTTTTGCAATGCATTTTTTTATGGGAAACAAGAATGCAGCAGGTTTAGTTTAAAAAGAAAATGTTCCTTTAGATAGTCAAAAACGTGACGTTTCTAATGATTTTTTTTTTTTTTTGTATACAATTGAGTGAGAGATTACTAATTAGGCAGACCAGGCAGTAAAACTCCAACAGAATTGCACAAACAAATTTATAAATAAATATTTCTTTTTAGATAACAAATCATGAGGAAAAACGGTGTGTTACATCATTATCAAGTTTGGAAGAGATAAATAAAACTGACGTATTGAAACACAAATCAATAAGTTTTAAACATCCGTTTTTTATCTCACTTCAACGTGAATCATTTTTTTGTTTGTTTTTCTGTCTTGAAATGCATATGTCAAGGCTTATCTGTTTCAATGAAGGGGATGAAGAATTTATGATCTTTCGCCATAAGAGGATATTGGAGTTTCTAAATTACGACAGAAAGAGAAAGCTTTCAAAATTTTCTATGTGGTGTGAACTACACAGGTAAGTGTAATTATTTGCCATTTTTTTTTTTTTAAATCTTACACATACTCTAATGAGTTGCTTTACTAAATAATTATATATCTCGTTTTTTATACTTATGAATAGTTAAGAATTGATAGTCTAGTTAAGTTGTGAAATAAAGAGCTATATTTCATGTCGCGAGGAGGGTTTAGAAGACGAAAACACGTCATTAACATCTTGATGTATGAACTTATTAAGTTTCTAATTAGATGATGCATTTTATTTTGGACGTTTGTTGTTATTTTCATCCTTACACAAGAATGAATACTTTAGTCCAAAATATTTTTGTTTGTTAAATTAGCTGCTTATTAATTACAAATTTAAATCTAAAAATATCGAAAAATGAATCAGAACCAGGCACAGTTTTTATAAGTGAAGGGGTTAAAAATAATTTAATATTTGCCGAGTTCGCTAACAATTCTGAGTCGGTTGTTGAAAAACCAAAAAGTAGTCTATTAATAAAAAAAGATGAAAGTGTGTGTGTATGTGTGTGTGCGCGCGTGTGTTAGCGCTCTATAGGCCAGACCATTTGACTTAACAGTTACAAACGCGGCACATATATAAATTGAAGGATGAATATGTACACCTCGGAGCGATTAAAAAAATTAATTAGAATTTTATTTATTTAAAAATTAAACGAAATGTTGGCACTTTTCGTAATAATTTCAGAAAATATTACAGAAGAAAAAGGATTTTTACAGCATCTTAATATTCAAAAAATGATCCTTGATGATGATATTATTTCTAAAATAGAAATTAAATTTCTATTTTTAATTATTTTTAAATATATTTTAAGCATATTTTGTAATAATATATTTCATTCTTGAAGTGAAACTTAAATCGTTCGCATTGTTAGTACTAATATTTCAACTTATCTTCTTTCTATTGTTGTGATCAAAATATCAAGGTTCAATTTATTTTTCCATGTTGAGTAACTTTCAATATAAGACATGCTTTCAGTGCCTTCATTTTAAAATACTGTTGCTTTTTTTCTGTGATATAATTGGGTGTATATAGATGTAAAGAAAAATGTAAGAAAATGCAAAACACAACGATTGGAACTGTATAAGATTTTTGAAGTTATGCAGATAATATGTCTATCAAAATGTAAAAATTTTTTGTTGAGAAAACAATTGAAGTTTTAGTAAGCATTAATTTCCGTGAATCAACTGGTCGCCAAAGGTGACTTTTAATAAATAAGACGATACTGTCTTTCTTCATATTTCATTTGCATTTGCATTAATTACCTCATTCTCCTTGTATGCAAATTAAAATGTTTGAAATAATATATATATATATATATATATTATAAAACCCGTCCGAAATTTTCATTCTTTTAAATATCGTTTTCCTTCTCCAAAACAATGAGTTAGTTTTTTGTTGGATTGCGACAGCTTATGCAAAAAATTACAAAGATAGTTTATTGATGTGAATATATTTACGATACACATTCATTGTCTGATGTCAAAATGCAATAATCTTGATAAAAAAAATTGTTTCGGTAAATAATTGGACAAAATACGAATAACTAGCGCTTTGAAACTTCTGCCCCAGTGATTTCTTGATACAAATTTCATTGAGAACTGATCATTCAGAAAGCTAAGAAGATGAATTAAAAAAAAAAAAAAAAAAGGCGTGAAAAAATTATGCATCTATGATGCCACAATATATATAGTTTTTATTTTTCTGTTAACATATTAAAACGCATTACTTTTTTGAAATATATGAACTAAGTATTCTATATAAGAAGTGGGTAGAAAATCCTAGACATTTGTACTTAATTCATTTCTGAATATTCTTTATAGGTTAAATGGATTAAAGAGATGTTCACAGCAGAAGGAACATATAAGATTGAATATATAATTTAATTAATGAATTTTAATATTTCTTAATAAAAGAAAAAAAAATGAATTTTAACTTTGTTTTGGAAGGGGAAGGGGTCTTAAATCATCCACTTTTGACACCATTCCTCTTGAAAGATAAATTTTAGCCAATACAAAAATATGAAACAAACTATAGAGAAAGATAATGAAAAATAAAAATTTTAATTAGAAACAGTTATATGAAGAATTAGAATGATATTCATTTAATTAAAGGTGTGGCGTTTCGTGGACGGCAATCATAGAGAAGGTGTAAACTTTTAATGCAGAGTGATGTATTTTTTTTATCTAAATTACACCGTTTTTTAAAAATTAATTTGAATAATATAATAATTATTTAATAAATATTAAATGTTTTATTTGTTGACTCATCGGTATTTTTTTAATAACAGAATTAGCATTAAATATTCGGTAATTTCCGATTAAAAATTTCGCTTCAAAAGAAACTTTCTCAATTAGCTTTCTAGCACTCTTTTTTAAGAATTTGCTGATACAATATGTGTATCAGTTTGCACACTCTTACATCCATGCATCCTAATTCCTTTATGTAGAGTCTCTAGAAATGTTAGAACTGAAGTGTAGATTACTTTATAATTATTAAACTGAAGCATTATCAACTAGATTTTCCAAGCGTGTCCGTTTCTCTTGTGGGCGGGAAAGCAAATAAAATTACCGTTATCGCCCTAAAGGAATCTCAGGAATTTTTATCGATTGAAAAACAAAAGGCAAACTATTGGAATTTTGAGTCTGAATAACACTTATTTGAAATATATTAGTTTATTTTCAAATACGTCGCATAATAAGCATACTTTTAAGAGTCATTTTCTGAGGTATTTTCAGCTCACTCTAGTAGAACATTGTAAAATAATATAAACAATTTAACCCTTTGGGCCCACCGGGACATTATGTCCCACTGATATTTTTAAATCGCCCAAAGTGGGGAGTAAGTGGGGAATTTATTGAAGTGCATGTTCCAATGGTTTTCTGCAATTACATTCATATGTTAGTACAATTTTTTCCCGTACCCACTGTATTTTATATTTCCCGTACCCACCATTTAAAAAGACAACTAAGACATATGTGTACCACCTCCAAAATTGCACCTATAGTAAATATTTTCTTTTTAACAGAATATAGCTATTTATTCTTTATTTGACCCATTAGAACCATAAATTATTTTAATTTTAGAAAATAAAAAACTGGTATTGAAAGGGTGGAAAGTCAGGCACTTAATAAACTTTTAATTTTCATCTAATGAATCCTAGAATTTTTTTGTAGTTTGTGTGCCTTAAATTTTAAAGATTTAGTATTCTCTTTGTCAGAATGCATTTGTCTCACTATCACAAATATAATAACAAAGCATAATTTCTTTCCTTTTTTTTTTTTATGCTAAAAAGATTTTTTTTTTTTTTTTTTTTTTTTGCATTTTATGCTGAAAAGATCTCACTTCCTAATTTCTAATATGTTTCTGGACGCTGTAACAAAAGTAAAAATTTATTTTTAAATAAAAATAATCGTTTTAAATATTTATTAAAGAACATAATTTTTAATTCAATGATCTTTACTGCGAGAGCGTTCAAACAGCGATTGTTTTATTAAATAATTAAAAATTGTATATTTTTTTTCAATTTTAATACTTTAATGCAATTTATTCTTAACAGAATTTTACCATGTGGATGACGCTTGCAATGGTTTTTTGCATAGCTTTCCTCTCCAGCATGGAAGCTAAAGGTAAGAACTAATTCCAACGAAAAAACAATGATAACACAATAAATATTAATTAGATAATGATTAAAGAATGAATATTAATTTGTTGATTAGATTTTAACGGTTTTTTTTTAATTGTGCAACAATTTATGCTTCATGTTCTTTACTGCAATTACACTTTTAACTCGTTGTATTTGGTAAAGTAATTGGATATAAATGTTTGACGAATCAGCTATTTTCATTCTAAGCTGAAATTTATGAGTCGCAAAATAAAATGGCGAGATTTTTTAATAGACATTTAATAACATGTTTCCGTTATTTAGAGTGATATGTAAGTGAAATTCGTGAATTAAAATTTTGGGGAATAAAATTAGAAAAGAACGAGTTTATACATTTCCCGTCGTCAAAAGCGTAATGGGATCGCAAGGAACATTTTTTTAACTAAAAAAACACAACATCTCAAATATATAATTATTTCTTACATTTTGCATTTTTTATTTGCTTTAAAACATCATATTAATACGAATTAAACTTTTGCTTTGTTCGTTTTTAATTAATTAATCTTTTTATTAAGAAGAAAGATTGTAATACATTAAGGATTGGAATACAATTATAATATTTATAGATTAAGAGCCGGCGTCCTGGCATAGGGGTAGCGTTGCTTCCCCGTCATCGGGATGTTCTGGGTTCGAGTCTCGGTTCAGGCATGGTTGTTCTTCTTCTGTTCTATCTGTGAGATGTGTAAATGTGCCCCCCTGTAAAAAGGGGTTGTGCAAGTGAATGTGATGCGTGAGTAGCTAAGACGTACTCTTGGCCCTAGTTGGCGCTACTAAAAACAAGAGACGCTCCCTTGGCTTAAAATCACTAACTTCATCAGCGAGCTTGTCCATGGCAAGTGCCATTATAAACAACAACAATGGATTAAGAACACAATTTCAAGATCACCCAAAACTGTGAAATTGGAATGATAATAAAAAGATTCCAAACTTAAGAGCAGTATTTTGGGAGGTAGGCGTTTTATTATTAAGTTCATGGAATTATATCGTAAACTTAAGCAAACGCCATAAAAGCAACTGAAATATTGGAAAAGTGCTAATAATATGCAAATACACAAATAAACGGATATCTGTGAAATAAGTTTAGCAGCTTTTTCCATTGTTAATATTTATCAAAATTTAGTTGTAAACTGAAATCCATTGTTAAAACTGCAGCGTTAGTTGTGTCAATGTTCTAGTTTTAAAGCAATACTATGACTATTTTGAAACAGTCATGGTTTTTGAATAAAATAGTAGGGGTTGACGCCTCCTATCCAGCCTTCCACATCATACTAATATTTCACTTGGACGATTTTAGCATGCACCAGAATCAATTCCTGTAGTGGCTCTTAAGTGGAATCGAGACCTTACCGCTACCCATCGAGGGCCCAATCATCATAGAGAGTAGAATGAAAAGAATAAAAGCATTTTTCATTAGCAGAAACGCAAACTTTGAAATTACCCTATTTTGAGTAATATCCTTTTTTCTATGGCAAAATGACTTATGTACAGATGGAAACTACTGCATGTGCCTCTTGCTTCAAATTCAAAAATCCAACAATCGTTGAATAAATGGTTACTATTCGTTCCATAATTTCATTCAGAAAAGTTTGAGTAAGAAATGAAGATAATGAAAGCTTTAGTTATCAGATTCATTTCAATGACTTTAACATACCGTTTTAAAGCAACACAAGGACTATTTTGGAACGAGTAAGAATGTTTTATCCTTTTATTTATTTATTCTTATTTAAATTCCTTTTTCGTGTCGTAATTATATAAAAAAAACAGGGGAAAAAATTATAAATGAATTATCACTAAAGAGAACACTCATATATCAGTACAGAATACATTTTACAGATGGATCGGATGATTAGGAGGATTTCGGAAACTCTCTCCTTGTTGACTTAGCATTTAGTAGCATATATTAAATTTCCTTCCTTCAACAAAGGGAAATTATAATATAAGTTGCTCTCATTTTAATGACGTTGCCAAAATGAAAATAAAGTAATTACTTAAAATTATTCATTCAGAAAAATGTGCTTGGTCACTCTGATTACATTTTTTTTTTTTTTTTGCCATTCTATGATAAATTATGAAATGTCAATTGATATTCAATTTGATACAAGAGTTCAGTAATTAATTTTCAAAAACAAGTATAGTATTAATAAGTCTATAATTGTCAGTTATTTTGTTGTTGCAAAGAAAAAATATTTTTCTTGCTTAGAGCTACACTGTTTTTCTTTTGTTAGAAAAAAGAAAAGGTAATTGATATTGCTGCAAAAGAATAGTTTTCGTACTCTCATCTAGTTTCTAGATTACATCTCTAAGATAAGTTCAGATTCAAATTTCCAACTTCTCAAAAGTATATATAGTAGCTGCCACTTAATGACATCATTTCCTAACTTAATTATTTTGAAAACAATAGCCAATTTATAAGAATAACTGAATAGGATAAAACCGATTTTATTTGTATCCCAACACTTATTTGAGGATCATATTTCTATTCCAAAAAATTAACAATTAAAAAAAATTCCTTAATGGCTGCTTTTTTTAACTTAATTTACATAATATTCATAATCTCATTATTATATATTTTTAAAAATTTGTTAAATGATGAATTTTAAAATATCAAGTGCTTGATTAACCTCGGCACAGGAACAAATGTAATGAAGTATATTATATTTGTATTTCATCAATCCAACAGGATCAAATATATTGAAGAAAACCCTCCTTTATTGGAGAATTTTCTTCAATATATTTGTTCCTGTTGACATCATCAACATTTATTACATTATTATAGATCTTGCTCCCAACAATTCGTGGTTTTTCAAAATCTACACAAAGCTATAGCTGACAATTCTTCGAGAAGCTGTAAAATTTCAACTGCTTCGCAATCTTGTATTGATTCATTTCAGGTAAATTGTCTGAAAATATACTAAAATAGAACCAAAAAAAAAAAAAAAAAAAAGAATATCGAAAACTTCGTCTTCAGTTTCGTCTTTAATGTTCAAATCAGTTCTTTTTTTATGTGGATTCTGCTTTCATTTATCTTTTGATCCAAGCATAGCCATGTCTGGCTTTTGCGCCATTAAAATCCAATCAATCAATCATTAAACTGATCAAAATAGCTTTAGTTCAGACAAAAGAAAAAGAAGAAGAAAAGCTTATTTTTCTGTTCTGTTGTATGCGTTTTCTCTACAGGGTCCTTTATTGTTTGCAAGGGTCCAGTGTCATCAAGTATAGCTTGTTCCTTCGTGTTAGGTAGGGTTGATCTTCGGTGTCCCATCAAATTTCCCACATGGCGTCTGGTTAAGTCTGGCTATCGCACAGATATTAGTCCACACAAAATAATGTGCACACTACTCTATGTGAAAAATGATTGTTACAAGTTTCCTTGCACGTAACATTAGAAATTATATGACCACTAATCGTAAACATCGATTGAAAATGAAAGATCAGTAAATTCTGTATTTCAAATTTGATACCATTAAGCGATATGGTGATTATACCACACGAATATTTTTAAGTACAAATCAATACCTCTTTCGGAACCAGAGGAGTTTATTAATTTAAAGCGAATAATACGATTAACTGGGATCATATAAAGAGGCGGTCACTATAATTATGAACACCTGATTTTAAACTATAAAGTTTAAAATTAATTGCAGATCTTAATTCTGTTTCAGGAGAAGAAATAGCTATTACTGGCAAAGAAGCCGAGGAATACGATGAAAGACTATCCATATTCATCAAAGAAATTTTAGAAAATTTCCGAGAGCAGATGCCAGAGGGTATTAAAGAGATTGGCATCCCACCTGTAGATCCATTGGTCATCCCCGATGTGAATGAAGACATCAACGACAACATTGCCAAGATGGTCCTGCGCATGCGCAATCTCACCGTCACGGGAATTTCCAAGTTCCACATTGAGGAACTAAAAGCCGACTTGGAGAAAGGCTTTGCCAATTTCAGTATATCCTTGCCAGAACTGACAGCCAAAGGAGAATGTTTCATGAATGGGAAGATATTGGGCATTTTCCCAATCAACAGCGACGGGCCGTTTTTTATACACGTTACAGAGGTTAGTTAAAATCATCAAATCTTTCGATTTTCGGTCTGTTTTTACGTATGCGTGAATTAACTTCTTAGTTTATATTAAGTCCTATCATAAATCAAACCGTGACACATTTTCTCTGTTTCGAAACTTAATGTACGTCATTCCAAACCACAATTGCGAACTAACCGAAAGAGAATATTTCATGAATGGAATGATTTTTGGCATTTTCCCAACATTCGGCGATGGGTCATTTTTTATACACGTTGATCACTCTAATTATAGTCTGTGTATTTTCTGTAAGCGATTCAAGGTCACATTTTCTACCTCGTTATTGGTTGTCTGGTACCAGAGACGCGGTAGAAAATGTGACCTTGAACCGCATACAGAAAATACACAGACAAATCAAGAGATTAATTAGAGTGATCAAATCCTAAGGTTTTCCAGTCCGTTATAACTATTACGTGAATTAACTTCTTAGTACAGTTTGTTATAGATTACACTTTATGTCAATCCATTCAATCAATGTTTTGAAATTTAATGCAGATATGAACGTCCCACTTTATAATTACCCTTTCCCTTCTATAAATGTGAATTATCCGAAGAAGAATGTTTCATGAATGGAAAGATTTTGGGCATTTTCCCAATCAACAGCGACGGGCCGTTTTTTATACACGTTACAGAGGTTAGTTAAAATCATCAAATCTTTCGATTTTCGGTCTGTTTTTACGTATGCGTGAATTAACTTCTTAGTTTATATTAAGTCCTATCATAAATCAAACCGTGACACATTTTCTCTGTTTTGAAACTTAATGTACGTCATTCCAAACCACAATTGCGAACTAACCGAAAGAGAATATTTCATGAATGGAATGATTTTTGGCATTTTCCCAACATTCGGCGATGGGTCATTTTTTATATACGTTGATCACTCTAATTATAGTCTGGGTATTTTCTGTAGGTGATTGAAGGTCACATTTTCTACCTCGTTATTGGTTGTCTGGTACCAGAGACGCGGTAGAAAATGTGACCTTGAACCGCATACAGAAAATACACAGACAAATCAAGAGATTAATTAGACTGATCAAATCCTAAGGTTTTCCAGTCCGTTATAACTATTACGTGAATTAACTTCTTAGTACAGTTTATTATAGATTACACTTTATGTCAATTCATCCAATCAATGTTTTGAAATTTAATGCAGATATGAACGTCCCACTTTATAATTACCCTTTCCCTTCTATAAACGTGAATTATCCGAAGAAGAATGTTTCATGAATGGAAAGATTTGAGGTATTTTCCCAATATTCAACGATGGATCCATCATTTACAGAGGTTAGTTAAAGTTATCAAATCCTGAAGTTTCTGTCAGTTTTTTACTAGTGTGAGAAATAACTTTTTAGTGGGGTTTATTGTAACTTCAACCTTTCTCAAACCATGACACATTTTTAGTTCTCTGAAATTTAATGCGTTAGATGAACATTTCCCTTTATGGTTGCCTTTTCCATTCTATTATCTCAGACTTGCCCACTTATCCAGTTGATGTAGAATACTAAAACTGCTCTCTTATTACTATTTATTAAATCAACAAAGATTCGTTGAAAGCTACAATCTGTTGTAGCAACGAGGTTAATAAAATATAACAGCGTATGAATACTGAGAAATACATTTTACAAATAAGTGCAAGGAAGTAAAATAACTAAAAATAATTTAAGGTTTTATATACTTAATACAGAAATATTATTGATCTGAAAGATTTTTAAGCACAAATAAATTCAGTTAATCTTAATTTTAAAAAAATTCTACTGCTGATAATAATGATGGTGAGTCTAATGATGTGCATGTGTGGGCCTTCAACAGGTTTTTGGCTAATTTGTTACCAAGATTAATCACGTTTTTGAAAAATATACTTTAGAGGGTTTTAGAGCGACTTTTTTTAAAATACAAGTTTGTAGTGGCCGGTAATATTTATCAACTTTCTAATTGAATGGAAGAAAAACAGAAATGGAGAGGAATAGTTGAGATTATTTACAGCGAAGCATGCAGCAAAATTATCCATTAGAATGTCAGAAAAGACAAGTTTCAGCAACAGCAACAACAAAGCAACAGCTTTCAAACGGACGAAGTACAAACCTTATTTAAAATCCTTGAAGACTTTTGGGTCTTCTGCATCTTCATTGCATCTCGAATTAGCACGGTACTGAGTTAATAATAGTGCAGAAAATAATATGATCCAAGGTACAAGACACCTTGTTTCATGAAACACTCTGCCTGAAGTAATATTTTTCCTTTTTATTTTTCATATATGAAGTATAGAGAAAGTTTTATAATTGTCGAAAAATTCAAACTCGCGGTTTTTGACTAAACTCCACGTTTCAGAACTTCCTAAATTCGGGAAAAAAAATGGAACTGTTTCTATTTATGAACATGTAACTCATAACAGCTTTGAGCTGGACGGATGAAATTTGGTATATGGAGTTTAGATCAAATTTATAAATTTATATAAAATTTGGAACGAAATCCATTCAGAAAAGGTTTCTCAGTTCGAGTGCAAGTGAACTTCTAATTCGAAACGTAAAAAGCTACATAGATAAAATTTGGTTAACAGATTTAATACCTAAATGGCAGATTCTTATGAAATTTTGAAACAAAGCTATTAAACGGTTGACCGTCTGTCGGTTTGTACTTTCGCATACATGTAAACGGAATGGCATAAAGTAGTGAAATTCAGTATACAGTCTTACGACTACAACTGTTAGTTCTGTGTGAAATTTTGAATTCAAATGGTTTGAGAAAAAGGCGTCGTTCACATAACATATTTAATAAAAATGGTAGTTTCAAACCAAAAATATATGTTTTGTAATTATTGTATGCAAATGTAATGCTAGGTATCGCGTTCTTACACAAGGATCACAATATTATGTCAGGAAGAGGAGGAGATAAGACTTTTTTGGAAAGAAAGTTTTATGGAGACCACTCAGGTTGATTTCATTTACCTTTCTTTATCTTATTGTTTACTAGCCGCCTTAGGCGACCAGCCGGTTCGCCAATCTTAATGTTCGTTAAAATTTTAATAATTAAATATTTTATGCAATTTCTACTTTAATAGCTTCTTCATCAAAATATTTTAAAACTTCAAATTTTGATTATCATATAATTCATTCATAATATTATAAAGGCCTTCAGTCATAACGTAATATGTATCTCTCTCATTTTCTGTTAGCACCCGTAGAATTTATGCTTTAAATTAAAGTGGAAAGAATTAATCTTCAACTAATATAATAATATTTTTTACTGAAACAAAGCATTTTTTTAATAATATGATTACTGATAATAGAGTCACTGAGCGTTTAAACTTTATGGGCACTAAAGAATATCTTTCTTAATTTATGTAATATCTCAACAATTTGTCAACAAAATTTTCTTAGATTCATCATGAATGGATCGATTCATTAACAATGTTTCATTTTAAATGCATCAAACACTAAGAAAATAAAATGAATCGTTTAAAATAATCGGTCGAATCCAGGTTTAAAAAAACTACTTAAAAAACGATGTACTTAAAACTATAAGCATATATAAAAAATATATATAACTAACATAAATACAATTTAATTACAAAAGCATGAAACTAACCTAAAAATAATTTAAATCATTGAAAACAGGTTAAAAAAAACTATTTAAAAAACGACGTACTTAAAACTATAAGCATATATAAAAAATAGATATAACTAACATAAATACAATTTAATTACAAAAGCATGCAACTAACCTAAAAATAATTTAAATCATTGTAAACAGGTTAAAAAAAACTACTTAAAAAACGATGTACTTAAAACTATAAGCATGCACAAAAAATATATAACTAACATAAATACAATTTACTTACAAAAGCATACAACTAACCTAAAAGTAATTTAAATCGTCCGTTGATAATGGTTGCCATGCCAACAATCAGAACACAGTGCGCATGCGTGGATTTTCTTCGCCTTTTACGGTAACGAAAATGCGTGAATTTTTCTACGCCAGTTGGGGTAACGCTATGCAGATTATACATTTTTAATTTCCTTTATTCTGTGTTATTTTAATTCAAAAGTACTTCAGAATGAATCTGAAACATGGATTAATTAACAATGTTTAATTTTAAATGCATAAAACATTAAGAAAATAAACAGAATCGTTTGAAATAATCCGCCGGAAAATCTTAACCCTAGCCTCATTACTGTTGGGAGAAAAAAAGAACTAAAGCCTAAATCATTTGGCGTTGGGGAAAATGGAAGATTATTTTGGCGGAAAAGTTGGCGGTGGGGAAAATGAAAGATTTTTTTAGCGGTAAAGTTAGTTTTTAATTAATAATTAAAATTCTAGTTAAAATTTCCAAAAAAGGGACCCCAGGTGCACATTCCCGACCTCTAAGGTATACATGTACCAAATTTGGTAGCTTTATGTCAAATGACCTGGCCTGTAGAGCGCCAACACACACACACACACACACACACACACACACACACACACACACACACACACACACACACACACACACACACACACACACACATTGAGCTTTATTATAAGTATAGATATAGATAGATAAATAATTAAAATTAAAGTTGGTTAGATATTACATAAGATAGAATTAACTAAAGTAAAAATATAATTGGTAGTATTTATTCGTATATTCGAAAAATTGTTCCAAGAAACAACAATCTTTCCTACTTCCTACCACATATGCTAATTTTAATAACATAACGAGTGAAAAAAATTCTCCTCTGCATTTTATTGCCTTATTTTGTCAGGCATTCATGGTAATTTTAAACAAAATTGCCATGAGAAATTCGAGAGAAGATTTCGAAGCATTAACTCGCGCTCTTTAATGGCCAATATTCGCTATTAGAATAAGCACAATGTACTCCTGAGAGAGTCGAGGCATGCGCTTTGCTTGTAAATTTGCATACAAGATGAATGCGGCATTATAAACTCATTGAATGTTAATTTTCCCACAGGGGCAGACCTAACCACGGAAAGTAACCAAATACCTACCGATGGCTTGAATGTAATTGAATCTTCTTATTTCTATCTCTTAATTTCTTTGTACACATAAATTTCATTTTCACATTTGCATTTTTTTTAAGTCGGTGGTACCGAATCTTTTTCCCAGTCGTAAAACTTTTCCATTAGTTCTAGCTCCACCGCCTCCCACCTATACACATAATTCCATTTTTACTTTATCGTGCTTCAAATATGGGGCGACAATATATTGAAATCGGCGAAAAATTCGACTTCAGGTTTTAATGATTACATTTTAGATAATTTTGATTTAGAAAATCATTTTTGAAATTCTGTTTGCTTTTTTTTTTGGAATAATGATTGGATTTCGATGGATAATCAGTTAGATTTAATTACACTTATTGGATGAATGTTTTACTTTAAGGATGCATTATTGATTATTTCCGTGAAGTCGGCTGCGCATTTAATTGTGGATGGAACAAAATATGGGAGATGAATTGGAACAAGAGGAATATGAAGCAGGTGGCATTTTGCTGAATGTTTATAATTTTCATTTTAAATTCAGTTATCATACTTCTGAAATTTGTATACAGAATAAGCATAATAGTCAATTTGAATTACATTTTAACATCAACAAAATTCAACAACTTTCTTTTTGTATGAACTATTGATGTTGGATGGGCTCTAGAAAACAAGGGTCTATGATTGCAAACCGAATTGGATACCGAGTCTCAAATTTTTCATGTTTTAAAGAGTTTATATGTTTTAACCCTTTCTAAGGCCGTGGGAAGTATGCTTCCCACCAAATTTATCAATCTTTGTATGAAATTATGTAGGTTGGCATAAGTTCTGACACATTTTTTTAGAAAGACAGAAATTTAGATGCTTCAGTTTTTTATCTCACACAAAATGATGTGTCTTGGTTTGTCACTTAATTATTAATGAACCAAATTAATTACTGAATGAAATTAAATTTATATAATAAGATAATGAATCCCTTTTCTTATTCTAATTTCAAGCCTGAAAATATTTTAACATTATATGACAAGAAAAAATGGCCCTTTAAAGGGTTAAAGGAAAAATTTAAATTAAAACGGTTTGCTATAATAAAAGATCTATAAAATGATATATCTTGCATTAAGATCGCATCTATTAAGTCAGGAAAAACCTTTTACAAAGCGTAAATTTGGAGAAATATCTAATTTTTTTAGCTTTATTTTGAGCTAAACTTTTGTAATTCGACTAAAGAATATGTGTTACACAGAAAGAAACACTTGGTAGACATTTCAGACAGTACCTTTTTAAAGAGTTCAATTTGATCGAAAAAAAGAGAATTGTTGAAAAATATCAATTAATCGTTTTCGTCGTTTTTTATGGGGGAAAAACATTCTACTAATGAAGTGTTGTTTTATGATTTCAAATATTATTACTGTAGTTTTTTTAGGAAAAAAATGTTCAAAATTAAATTTGAAGCTCAATTACTAAGGTTGAATGCCTTTTTCGATAGCTTAAAATGAAGCATTGTTATGTTTGCGGAAACTATTTAATGTCAAGAAACTAGTGACCACAGAGCGATTTTTTTAAAAAAATGTAATTTTTCTGTTTTAGATTGCATATTCAACAAATTCATGAAATAAAATAGCTGTTTTCTATTTCCCCCCAATTTTGATACTTTTGACAGCAGAGCTATTAAATCTGTAGATTAATTGAAAGGTTTATTTTGCGTAATGATGCAGCCAAACTTGAAAATATACATGATTGTATTGTTACGAATCTGTGAGGCGGCTTCCCAGCATAGTCAGTTCCATAATAGGTCCCAGAGCTTGGCGACCATATGGCGACTTGGAGACGAATTTTGTGACTTTGGCGCCAAAATAGATTATACCCGAAACATCGAGAATTTTCCCGTTCCGTCCAGTAGGAACGGAGATACGCCTCGAACGTTCCTGATTGGTTGAGAGGCTTCTAGCCCCGCCTCCTGATGCCTATAAAGGAAGCAGTCCTGCCGCTGCCAAGTAGTGGTGAATTGAGTAGTCGGAAGCGACAGAGAAGAGTGGTCGTGGACCAGTGGAGTCGAAGAGTAGTCGGAAGCGACGGTCGAGAACTCGTCTTCCAGGGACTAGCGGAGCAGCGACGGAGTAGAGCTGCTGTGTATACTGCTGTATGCTGCTGTTTATACTATTGTATGCTGCTGTGTATGCTATTGTATGCTGCACGTCTCGGCTGAAGATAATCGTCTTCTGTGCTGTATATAGTTGTCGTCTTTGTGCTGTCCTGTGTGTCTACGTGTAAATAAACGTCGTTGTTTTATTTTCTACTGCCGCCTGCTGATTGAGCGTTCTTCACACCATATAACTTCCACTATCCGAACGAACCTCGGAAATTTCGTAACAGTATTAAAATGAATTCCATGAAGTTTGCCTTTTTCGTAAAAGTCCCGAATCACTATCTTTCCTTGCTCTGAAAATGTCACATCGAAAAATCATCTCTTGAATATGTTCAATTTGAACAAATGAAATGCGGTTCAAATGGTGTCTCTTCTCAGAGCATTTTTCCCATACTCTAGACTTAAATATCAGTGAAATTTAAGTCTAGAATATGAGACTAGACTTAACAGAATAAGTTACATGAAACTAGCATATTGCATTTTTTTCAGTGCCGCTGTACTTCTTTATCGCTACAAGAATACAGAAAGACTGAAGCACAACATCTAACTTTGTATCACCTAGGTACAGATTTGAAACGCCTAAAGTTATCTTTTTTGCAAACTTAGAACACAATAATGATAATTCGATACTGAGTTAGTATTTGCAATTAGCCTTATTAGCACAAAATGCTGAACGTACATCGTACTAATGGGGGTACATCGTAATATCTTGTACTAATAGGGGATATTTCACAAATTATTCACACTAGAAATAATGCTGTTAATCGCGGATACATCTAATATTCTAATAGCTAATTTCTAAGCCCATTTAGAGAGACGCAAGTATTTTCGGTATGAAAAGGGCTCTATATGGTGAAAACTATTTTATTTTGTTTAAATCAATTAATATATTTTTGAAAAATGAGTCCACGTTTTATACAGTTCTTTGTTCTATTAATCCTATATTCTAAATATTCTTGACACATTAGTATTTTGAACAAAAAATAAAATGACCCACGCTTCTGCGCCTAAAACTGACTGAGTTATGAAGTTTTGACTTCATTATTTTTACCAAACAAAGCCTACCTCGCGGAAGTACCATCCATTGGATCTTCTCAAGACATCTCAAATGTTAACCTTCAAAACTTTATAACCTATTCAATTTTATTCGCAGAAGAAAGGAACATTTTAAAATGTTAAAGCGCCATGCTTTTTCAATTTTTGTTTTGAACTAAACATTGCTTTATTTTAAAAAAAAAAAACTATTTCCTATATTTTAGTACACTAATAAAAACCTGTTTTTTAAAACATTTCATAGGTTAACGTGAAAGGTCATGGTGATTTAAATGTTACAACTGGTGGAGAGACAAGACTTCACATGAATGACCTGAAACTGAACCTCACTTTTGGACCTCTGAATCTTGAGTTTAAGAGCTTGCTAGGTGGTGGAAGATGGACTCAAGTGCTTCTTAGGTTGCTCACCGGATTAGGTCCGAAGCTTTTCGAACATTTTCATAAGGATGCCATGAAAGAACTGAATAAAGTGTTGTTAAAGCTGATTAATCAAGAATTAGACAAAGGAACTCTTTCAGAACTCTTAGACCAGATTCCTATGGCTCCTCTTAAACATGTGAAAATAAAGTTCTTTTGATAGAACATATATTCTTGATTTCTATAATACTGTGATACAACGGTCACTAAATATTGGTGTCGTGGCTGGTTCGTGAGTGCTTTGAATAAATAGACAAATAGAAAACTTAACAACAAATTTATTGCAGATTCGTTCGAGTTACTCTGCTCAGTAACTCCTTCTTCTCCAAGAACCAACACTCGAATGACATCACTCTTTTAATTACACTCGCGCTAGTTGTCTAGCGCCATCTATGAACGTTTATTTCCTAACGTTTCAAAATCCAATCACTACAATTGGAGAGTGAATTGCTTAATGCTAAATGAAATGTATAATTTAGCATTAAATCCTTTTTTGAAGATATTTAGCAATTAAAGTGAACTATATACAATTCCAGAACTATAGTTCAGCAACGGACTATAAAACCCTCCGCGTTTTTGCGCATGCGTTAGGATAGGTTTAATCCGTCAAAATAGGAGTGAAAGGAAAGATCAAAGGAGGAGATGTTTATATTTACCAGTATCTAATAGGGGAAACCCAAGGTCAAAGGGAATACCGGAAATACACTCATTGTTCCGCGTCTCACCCCTTAATGAGATGGAGTCATCAAAATGTGATCGTCTCAGAATCCGTTGACAAACTATAGACACGATATTAGCACACGGTATCCCCATGATATTGCACGATATTCTGAATATTGGCCAACATCGTGAAGATATAGAAAAATATTCCTTGGCATTTTGCGCTGAAAGGGGAAGTAGTTATATAAGAAATTTTATGTACATATATATGACTACTACTGATTTTAAAGGCCATATCAAATAAACCCAATTTAATTTGTGCTGATCATATAACACGATCCATAAATGTGTCATAACACATCGAATCAAAATGAAGCGAGTTGATTCTACAAAAACAAAGTTTCAACTGAACTAAACAAAGGGTCCTCAAAAGTAACTAAAAGGGCGAACCATTTGGCGCTGTTTAACTAAAAGCAGTAACAGTATTCGAGTGTTATTCAAGCAAATTTGTAAGCATAAATAATAAAATATTCATAACCTCTTATTTTTTCGCCAAATCAATTCTAGAACATGAAGATTTATCAAAATATCGAGATCGAATATTTTGACTATTTCGAACTGTACTCTCTGCATACTTCGTAAATGAAGGGGAAAACCAGTGGATTGGTTTCCCCCAAACTTTCTCGCATACTCTCTAATTAATTTGTCATGTCAGGGAACACTTTATATTGCTTTGGCGTACAGTAGTTGCGAAATATTAAACTTTTGGCTTGAATTTAGCATTTCTACTGAGTCTATCGTATCATCCTTGGCGAGTTATTTGGTGATTAATCCCTGGTATGCGTTAATAGTATCCAAAAATAGAATTTGTGTTTTAGACAATCGTTTTCTCAATCGATTGAAACAAAAATTTGACGCAAAACTGCACTTGTAATTAAAAATTCTCATATCAAATTTATTATATTTAAGTTACTGCGTTTTTTTTTTAAATTTTCGCATTTACTTATTTCTGAAAGTACAGACTGATACACAGTCAACCCGTAGTTGGATCTGGCTCAAAATTTGACAGGTGTTCTACACTGTAGTTATTAAATCTCTGCACCAAATTTTATTTATCTAGCTTTCTTCATTTCGCAGCTGCACTGTTAACTTATATTCGAATAACCAGACAGACGGACTTCCTCTGAACGGATTTTACTGAAAATTTGACATAATCTGCAAATTTGATGTAAAGACCCTATACCAAATTTCAACCATCCAGCTCAAATCGTTTTTGAGTTATCTTTGGCACAGACGGACGTTTTCCAAAATACTTGAGTTTTTCGAACTCAAGTAGGTGTAATACTTAGAGATTGTTAAAATCTCGAGCTCGAATTTTTTGACGATTAATGTACTTTATATTGCGTATACGAGAGAGTAAAAAGTAATCAAAGATTTTATTTTTATTTTTTTACATTTAGAATATTATAAGTAAAGAATTGCGAATTTGCAAAATGCAATTCTGTATAGACAAGCTATCTTAATTGCTTCCATTTAATTTTTTTAAGTAAATGTTAATTTTGATTTTTCAAGTAGTATAAGTCATATTTTACCATTATATGCGCCGGCGTCCTGGCATAGGGGTAGCGCGTCTTCCCCGTGATCTGGGCGTCCCGGGTTCGAGTCCCGGTTTGGGCATGGTTGTTCTTCTGTTGTTCTATCTGTGAGATGTGTGAATGTGCCCTCCTGTAAAAAAGGGTTGTGCAAGCGAATGAGTGATGCGTGAGTGGCAAAGTCGTACTCTTGGCCCTAGTTGGCGCTGCTATAAAAAATAAGAGACGTCCCCCTCAGGCTTAAATCGCTGTCTTAGTAACAGTGGGCTTGTCAGTGGCAAGTGCCATAAGAAACAAACAACAAACAAACCATTATATGCTTAATTATTGCTTTTGCATTATTTAAGGCAACAAATTGGCCTGATTTTAATTTAGTGAAAAAAGCGCTTATTATAACTCATGTATTATTGAATTCGGTCTGTTCTTTTGCTATTTTACGACCTCTGGAAGATTAACACATGTTATATATTCATAACAGAAACATGAATATTAAAGAGTCAGTGATAAATTGTACATTCATTAATTGTATTCCCCTGCCAAAAAAATGCCTCGAGAATAACGATCACAGCAATAGAACAAAAAGAACAAAAGCACACTACTCGCAGCCGAGCAATAAAATGGAAAAAAAAATTACAAATTCATTAAACAAAATGAGCTAAAGAGTAAACTTTTGCTAAACTTGAAGGTGTCTGATGTGAAAAATTAATTTTCTTTCTGTATTTTAAATGCATATAAATTAGGCTTCATTCTCAATTGCTTATTCATAAGTTAATTAAGTTCCTAAAAGCGGCAGTAAGCTTTTAAAACTTATTATATGATTCAGACTGTTTTTATAGGTCAAATATTGGAATATTTTTGACCTTCTTGAATAACAAGGTCACTCTCTTGCATATTTAATTACACGCATCTATTGTAGTCCAGAGAGTTAAAATCATTTGCAATTTATGACGCAGAAGTATTTGGACACTTTAAAAACGTGTAGAAGTTGCGATATTTTCGTCCAAAATAAAGATTTGAACGACATTTTAAAAACTTATTCTTTAAATTTCACTGGAATTTTTATTAATTGAAGAATTTTTTTAGTTGAATTTTTAGTCAAAAATATACTATTTAACAAGCCATTTATTTATTTAAATGTATGTTTTTTTTTTTTTTTTTTTTTTTTTTTTTAGTTTTTAAGATTTATTTTGTCAGCTAACATGCAGGAATTTCTCATTTATTTAATTTTCAATTATTTTCTTTCTAAATGTATTTAAACTTTCAAATGATACTTTTGCATATAATCATTAAAAATTAATTTTGTAGAGTAATGTTAAAGAAGAAATTATTTATATCTCATTCTTTTTAGAAATTTAAATGTAGTAAGTAAATGTTTAAATGGCTTTCTTATAAGTTAATATTCTTTTAATTTTTAAAACTTTATTTTATGTTGAGGAATACCAAAAAAACATTTCCAAAAATGTTATTTACGATAAAAGAATAAAAACCACAATAACTTAGAAAAATTGATAGCTTTTTAAACTACATATTATGGTAGTTTTATTACTCTAAAACACCAGTACAAACTGGATGTTTTACTAAATATTTGACAGTTTCCATCTAAAATAATCTTTCTTCCTTTTTGTAAAAAGTACGTTGGACTAGGGTAATGGTCTGCAAATTTTTGATACTCACAGCACCATTGGAATAATATGACATTGTGGTGGAAACTTATACCTTTCTGCAAAAGGATATGCCAGTTAGATTTTGTCGTTATATTATATTGGGACTGGTAGTAATAAAAATAAAACTGGAAGGGGGAAGATAATACTTTTATTAGAGAGATTGAAAGACAGTTTGGGGAGGCTTTCACATATGACAATATTTTTAAACTGGATATTAACTGCAAAATGATTCATGTATCATGCACAACTTTTTCCGAGATTCTCTACAAGATACTTTTTGACTTAAAATTGCTAAATATAGTGTGTAGTTGTATATTTGAAAACGATTTTCCAAATATTCTATTCCATTTTTTAATTAAATATTCATCGAAACGTTAACATTTTTCTTTGAAAATACCGGAGCATAGTTTCATTTTTTGCACCATTTTAAAATTTAAAAATTAACTTTCAAACGGTACCTAATTTATAACCGCGCACCTTTTATTTAATTTTTTTCACACATTAGCTTAAAAGTAACTCTTCTGTAACAATGCTTATATTTTTTAAAACCACGAGTAACAAAATATTATATTGCGAATAATTTATGGGCATTTTAACGACAAAACAAAAATGAATATTATTTTTCAGTTTATTACTTTAGCATATTTCAAACTTTGAAGGTTTAAAAAAAATATAATTATCGTAGGCGGGCCTATTACCTGTAAAGACCGCCATAAGAAATAAGAGTCGGGCAACGACTTAAATCGGCAGGTAGTTACTTTGGGTAATATGTGCTCTATTATGGATTATTTTTTATAATTTAAATTGATTTAATTAAAAATTAGTCGAAATGTTTATGTTTTTGATCAAAAGTGGAGTATTTTTTAAAATAACACCCATTTTTACACCATTTAAAATCTTTTCAGTGATATCAATTTTTATTTCCTTCAATATTTTTCATACTTTTAATAAATTTAGAGAACAATTTTGAGTATATTTTATGACAATACATTTTTTCCAATATATTAGGCACTGTTTATGCACAAGAAATTTACAATGATAATGAAGACTGTTTTTGTGTGCGCATTATCTTTGCTACTATTAAAAATGAAGAGAGATGAGTCAAGCCTACAACATTAATTTAATTTAACTCGTATTTTTAAATTATTGTGTTCACATATTGTGTTCACATCAGATTGAAGTCTATATATTTGGCATAAAAATCATACATAAAAATTCATCCATGTAACTTATTACATTTTCTTAGCTATCACGTGCGCCTAATCTTTAACCCTTTGAACTCAGAAAAGTAATTCGATGCATAATTATTTATTTTATACAAGGACTTTTTTAGTGTTACAAAAATATATTATTTTATATAATATATATAATTGTTTTAAGTTGAATTTCCCCGAAAAATTAATCTACGTCTTTTTACCATTCTGTAGGTATTTTTAACAATCAAATTTGAAAAATAGATAAATAAAGCTTCAAAATGATGCTCCGTCTTGAACGGGTTAATAGATAGATTGGGAAACAGTCAACACATTGCAGGATTTGGTTCAAAATTTGATACTGAAATACAATTATTGTAAAGGAATAAATTTAAAAAAATAATATGATAGCAAGCGAATCAGTCATAACATGTTATCATGCTGCGATATTTCGGACTACACGCTCGAAACATTTTTTAACCAATTTATAAAAAGAGCCGGGTATTCAAAAAACAGTTTTAATTTAAAAATTTTCCAAAAGTGATATAATTGGTTTCCAAATCCCTCTTATTTTTATAATTTTTAGTGAATGATTTGAATTGTTATTATTTCGTTTTCATATTACTTTTCTATCAGGATCTTAAGATTAGCACTTTTCGACACTTGTTCTTAGCTAAGGGGTGGTTCACAGAAAGATGAGCAGTTATTATGCTTCTTAATTCTGAGTGGAATAATCTGAGTTCCCCCTATTGCTAAATATAAACATCTCCTCACACCCCTTTTTCTGACTAAATAAACGCGCCTGTTGCGGATGGGTTTGAGTGAGGATAGAACCTGGGACCTTATGTTTCACAGCCCAGTAACGTGCCCACGATAAAAAACAAATTGCTCGGGTAGCGCAGCTGTTAACTGGTTTATAAGCTATTCACTACAGACTCTCCTTCCAGTGAGTCGGAGGCGAGACGAACGATATGGCTGTTGAGTGGTGATATATTAGCTGTTGACTCTAATGCGCCTGTACCCATTTGAGTAGCGCCAAGCGTTATGGCGAGTGGTTGCTGATGCTTTTGCTGCGTCAAGTGAGTCTGACGACTTTGGATTGCTGCGTCAAGTGAGTCTGACGACTTTGGTTTGCTGCGTCAAGTGAATTTGACGACTTTGGTTGTGGGTAGACGGCGCCACAACAGCTGTACGAAGATTGAGGTTTAAGGATCACGTCCGGGTCACCAATGTGGCGAATTGGTATGCACGAGTATAGAACCTAGGATCTTGTGGTTCGCAGTCCAGTAACATGCCCACGATACAAAAGCAATTGCTCGGGTAGTGTAGCTGTTAACTGGCTTATAAGCTATTCACTACACGTCCTGTCGCATGCTCAAATACGCAGTGGGTTTCCGAATCCGAAAATAAACAGTAGAAAAAAATACTTCGGGTTTTTACTTATCGTTTATTTTTGTCTTCTTTTGTTATAAGTCTTGAGGTCAAGGCAAATGATTAATTCAAGTGAAATAGAAGTACCCCTTACAGCACATATTTAGACTTGCGCCCTCATATTGATAAAGAGATTGATATACTTAAAATATAAGTTGCTTTTATTATTTATAGATCAATTTGTCTTTAGCAACAAATTTAAAATTACTTCATAAGACAGGGAAAGAGTTACATTAATAAAATTGGATTACAAGTTGCACATTTATTAACTATTTTACGGAGCGTAAATTTAATACAGAAAATGTATCTTAAATAAATTTAATTCGTTAAGTGACAAAACCAGATATGTACTGCGACGCTACCTTTATAAAATCCTAAGGTTTACTTGCTTAAGAAAATGAAGGCATTTCTATTATATTTGAAGTCTTTTATCTAAAAGATAGAGAAATACCTTGCCTTTGAAGCAAATTATGCACTAAAAGCTAAAATTTCATTAAGTAACATTCTTAGCGCATTTAACATTTCGCGCGCTAGCTGGCGTTTATTTAAAATGCAAGGCTAAAGGCTCCGTTCATTAGTGTAACTTTTGGGTTACTTCCAACTGCTGGATGCCATAATTTAAAATTAAGTGACATTTACTGAACATACTTATTTCTCTTTAATAACAACAAGCATTTGCAAACAGGGATCTGTTGTTGCTGAAAGAGAATGCAGTTAAAAGTAAAAGAAACAAGCGAAACCTCAGAATAAAAACTTATTTTTAAACCAAGATAATTTACATTTATTCGATGATTTCGGTTCTCAAATTAGATTTATTATACGAAAGCACATAGATCTTTGCTCATATTTTATCAACTTCTGAGACAGGATTCATTAACTATTCAGTCGTCAAAATCTTTCACATTATTACATCTAACTAATGCACTTATTATTCTCTAAAATGTTTTAAAATTCATGATGCGATACATATTTGTGCTACTTAAAAGAAGATATTTTTATTCTTTTGAATTTGAAACGCGAACAATTATTCATTTTATTAAAATATCACGCAGACGATTTTAAAAGATACATAACTATTCTATCAAATTACTTGAAATGAACGCGAAACAACCGGTATTCACCAAAAAAAGATCTTTCGATTTTTACTTATGATAATCCAATTTGCGATTTAGGATAAATGTTGTAGCATTTCTGAAGTCTTAAGTAAGATTTCACGAGTATGCGAGATAGAAAAAAAATCACTATGGGGAAATATGTCGTAAGTTATAAAGTATTTATCAGGGACTTAAAGGATAAGAAATATGATAAGGAGATAAAAGTTTTATCGTATGAAGAGTGATAATTTTTAAATCGAGGTAGCAATCCATTATTTATTTATGCGTATCTGCTTGTGGTTCGTTGTGAAACGACAGAAAAACAGTATTCTGAAAGAAAGGTAGGTGATCGTTTATGAAATACTTTAATAATCTTGATCTTGAGTTTGATAAGATCTATCTAATAAATAACATTTATGTAACGTATTAAGTATTGATTAATTCTGTAGGGTAATAATGTTGAAATTAAATCGAATGGAAATGGAAATTTGTTTATTTTAACTATCTACTTTAAAATTGGGTTGTCAAATATAATTTCAGATTTTAATGATCACATTTTTTATCTGCATGGCGATATTATGTCCTTTTATAAAGTATTATTTATTAAATAAGTAAACATTTTTATTCAAGAAAAATTATAAAATTTCTGTTTACTGGCAAGATGGCAAAATAGCATTATTGCATTTTTTTAAACCTAAGACTATTGTATTTGTATTAGCTTTATCTATATCTAAACTTATAATAAAGCTCAATGTGTGTGTGTGTGTGTGTGTGTTGGCGCTCTACAGGCCAGACCGTTTGACATACAGCTACCAAATTTGGTACATGTATACCTTGGAGGTTGGGAATGTGTACCTGGGGTTTCTTTTTTCGAATTTTTAATTAGAATTTTAATTATTAATTTAAAACTAACTTCCCCGCCAAAAAAATCTTCCATTTTCCCCACCGCCAACTTTTCCGCCAAAAATATCTTCCATTTTTCCCATCGCCAAATGAGAAAGGCTTTTTTCTCCCAACAGTAATGAGGCTAGGGTTAAAATTTTTCGGCGGATTATTTCAATCGATTCTGTTTATTTTTTTAGTGTTTGATGCATTTAAAATTAAATATTGTTAATGAATCGATCTTTCAGATTCATTCTGAAGTACTTTTGAATTAAAATAAAACAGAATAAAGGAAATTAAAAATTTCTAATCCGCATAGCGTTACCCCAACTGGAGTTTAAAAAATCACGTATTTGCGTTACGTAACTGGCGAAGAAAATTCACGCATGCGCATTCTGTTCTGATTGTTGCCATGACAACCGTTATCAATGGATGATTTAAATTATTTTTGGGTTAGTTGCATGCTTTTGTAAATAAATTGTACTTATGTTAGTTATATATTTTTTGTATATGCTTATAGTTTTAAGTACATCGTAGCAATAGGGGTACATCGTAATTAAGTACATCGTAACATTTAGCAATAGGGAGTTTTAAGTTAAGTAGTTTTTTTAAAACCTGTTTTCAACCGTTTATTTTAAACGATTCGTTTTATTTTCTTAGTGTTTGATGCATTTAAATTTAAGCATTGTTAAAGAATCGATCTGCTCATAATGAATCTAAGAAAATTTTGTTGACAAACTCTTGAGATATTACATAAATTAAAAAAGATATTCTTTAGTGCCCATAAAGTTTAAACACTGTGTGACTCTATTTTCAGTAATCAGATTATAAAAAAATGCTTTGTTTCAGTAAAAAATATAATTATATTAATTGAAGATTAATTCTTTCCACTTTAATTTAAAGCATAAATTCTACGGGTGCTAACAGAAAATTAGAGATACATATTACGTTATGACTGAAGGCCTTTATAATATTATGAATGAATTATATGACAATCAAAATTTGAAGTTTTAATATATTTTGATGAAGAAGCTATTAAAGTAGGAATTGCATAAAGTATTTAATTATTAATATTTTAACGAACATTAAGATTGGCGAACCGGCTGGTCGCCAAAGGCGGCTAGTATGAAATAAATAGAGTAAAAAACAAAAAGTTTAGGATAATGAATATTTTTAAATTGATTACTTTAAATTGTCTGTTTGAAAATGTAATTTCCATTCTTATATTTTTAACCTTGATTGTAGTATTTTTTTCGTATAAATATTTATTTAATCAATTACTTAGTTACCGTTAATACTCAAAAATTAAATTTGATATTAGGTCAACATTTAAAAACATGAAATCTTTTCAAATCTACGAAAAATTATTAATTATTTATTAAATTCCAATAAAGGAGTCTGAAGAAGTATCGTCATGGAATATACAACCGCACTTAAATATTTATTTTTAAGAGATATATATCCAGATAATAAAGCAATATTTTTCTTTAGAATTGAAATTGCATAAAGCTTCATAAAAATATTTATAGCGTCTCGTAATTCCAGTGGCTACTACTTAAGCCATATGAATTATTACTATTGATTTTGAAATAAATCATTCACTATGCATGTTAGTTATGGCATTTTTAAAATAATGTAATTCGGATTCAATCCAGTTAGTGCCGATTCAGCTTTTCTCTATATTTTATCTCTGTAGAAAAAAATAAACTAAGCATCTAGGCAAATATTTTGATCAATTTCTTTAAGTTAACAGACAAATATATTCCTATACTATTCGTTTCAGTAATCTGAGACGACCACTTTTCGGCGGTTCTATCTCATTAAGGGGTTACGCACGAAATGATGTGCGCCATTTCCCAAATTTACATTATTGTTAAATGTAAACATCTCCTCCCTTCATCTTTCCTCTCACCCGTATTTTGCCGAATTAAACCCATCTTAACGCATGCGCAAAAGAGGGTTTTAGAATCCGTTGGCAAACAATACTAAAGGTTTTATATCAATTTCTATTTTGTTCGTAAAATACTGTACTGAGCTCAGAGAAGTGTTTCTAAATTCTTTTTTTTATTAGTAATGGGTAATTTGCCCTGGAGGAAAAAATTATGCCAATTACTTTTAAATAAATTATTATTTCACTAAAATACCTTGGAAACGAAAGAAAAATACAGTGAATTCGATTGCTTGTGATTACAGAAATATTATAAGAATTCAACGAGGGTTAAGAACTAGTTTCTGAGTCTTCTCCAAGACAAACATGAAAGCTTTCTTCTTCCGTTTGATAAAATAGATCTGATAATTTCTTTGAAAAGATTTGAATATTCAAAGTTTTTCAAAATGTGATAATATGAAGACTCTTTGCTTAACAATAAAAGATAATTTCAGAAGCCAAACCAATTATAACCAGATTAGAAAAGTCCCAATGAGCGATAATATCTTACGAAAGAGTTGAACCTCGTGGCTTTTGTGATAACTAACATTCCTTATGTCTTAACTAACTTCTGCTTTATCTGTTTAAATTCACAAAAAGTGCTATTGAACATCAACCGGGAAAAAGTTTTAACAAATGCAGTTTTGGCTATTTATTAGCTAAAAGATTAAACTGGGCGAGTAATAATCAACTTAAATTTTGAGTAGATAAAAAAAAAAAACTGTATCTGAGCTAGCAGAAGCTTACAGAATTTTTAGCCCAAGAAAATCGCAGATGCTGAGAAAATCGATGAATTTCCAACTCATATTATTTGGTAGGTAAGACACATGAGGTTTTAACTTTTAATTCGTTAAAAATTGCATTGATTTGGAAACAAGTCCTAATAGAAAAAATTATTATGGTAGAAGAGGAAGAAGCTTTCAGCAATGATTATATAAAAATGCATATTGTAATAATTGTTAAATAAACATAAATATTTTGTAATGAAATATTGAAATACTTACTTCTAAATAACAAAGGGACATTGAAATTTTCAAAAATCTTTTTCGTATTAAACCTTTTGCACTCAGATGGTAACCCTCACTCACCATTCATGATATAGCATCATTTTGACGTTTTATTCGCTTATTTTTTAATTTTAATTGCTAAAAATACCTGCAGAGTAGTGAGAAGATGTGGAAAATAATTTGGGAATATATAAATTAAAACAATTATATATATATTTATTTTTCGGTGCAATGAACAAATCCTTGTCTTAAGTGAATAAATATGCATCCAATTACTTTTACTACTGCAAAGGGTTAAAAATCGAATATATAGTTAAATACACGCATAATTAAATATTGAAGATTATTTTTATTTATAACTAAGAATTTCATTGGATACATTTTGTAATTTAAAATTTATATTACCATCTAATTAAAATTACAGATATATCCTATGCAAACTCAGAATTTCAAAAAGAATTAAGAAAATTCATGCTCGTTTTTTTCAAGTAATTAAGAAATGAAACATGTGACTCATTTTGACATTGGAGATACCCTTCAGTTTTTTTACAAGAAAATTTCAGGCTTTCTAACACTAGCCTGAACTATTTAACTATTTCACACATGAAATGATTAAATAGGATAGGAGAGTAAAACTATTTATCGGGCGATTAGAGCAAAGACAGATCAGTTTCAGAAGATGAAAAAAATCCTCGATCCCCATTTGCACAGGGATAATAGCTACCCAGCATTACGAAGCACTGTAAGATAAAAAAAAAACCCAACTGGACAATCTTATCCACGATCGAAAGATAATGTGAAAGGACACGACTGTGCATAGAAGGTAAAGAAGAAACGTTTAGCGGTAGGTCTTGATTCAATTCATATTCCCATTTGCCGCTGATCGCAAGAAACTGCGCATGCGCATATCCTTGATATTAGAGAAAAACTACGGCATTTTGTTTCCTTGACGAGAAGATTTTATAAATGAAACGTGATTTCATTTCAAGACCAGCTACTGTCCTAATGTAAACACGGTCGAATCCTTACAATAGTTGATTTTTCTATTATGGATTCAGAGAAAAAAAGTCATGTGATATAGTATTAGCATCACTTCATGGAACTTTCTTGTATGCTCGCTAATAATCATACTTGTGCATTATTAGCAACATGCTATTGGTGAACAATAAGTATGAAAGGGCCTAAAAGCGCCAATCTTTGGCGATTAATCGTTGGAATACAGTTCATACAATACAGAAAAACCGAATATGCAATTTGAAAGCCTTTTTACAGGCCAATTATAACTAAAATTTAATATAGAATTACAACTGTAGTTAAAAGATCACATACCAAATTTTATTGATTTAAGTCAATGTGTTTATATGCTTGCGAAAGCACAGACCGATAGACAGACAACCTTTTAATAGATTTGGTTCAAAGTCTTGCAAGAAACGACATCCTTTTAGATGCTACAGATTTGTACCAAATTTTACTTCTCCAGATTTTTAACGTTTTGTAGTTGTGTATACTCAGGCTGCTAGATAGACAGAACTTCTGAATAGAATTGGTTCAAAATTTGATAGAAATTACAAATTTGATCTATGTTCCAAATACAAAATGTCATCTGTCTGCATCAAAAAGTTTTTGGCAGATTGCGTTCATAGACAGATGGGTGGCCATAATGAAAAAAAAATGTGTTTTTCGAACTTACAGAGCTCTAAAATGTGAAGATTCGTTAAAATTTCGAATTCTTGATTTTTTGACGATTTAAATACCGTTTTTTATTTACTTCTCATATTAATTATTTGTCTCTAATTATCTTTCATTAGTTTTCTTTAATTTTTTACTAAGAAGGAAAGGTTTATCAATAAATCTTTGAAAGGATATTTTTTTTAAAAAAATTCTTTAATCAGAAGCTAACTTTTACAGTCCGAATAATTTCAGCAAAAGAATGAGCGAAAAAATATTTTTTGTTTTATGTTCTATATTAAATTAATCAAAGTTTAAATTACAGAAGAAAATGTAATCAATTAAAAATCCAGCAAAGCAATATCCAAAAATTAAATGAAATTTTAACCTATTTGAAATGTGCTAATATGATAATGTTTTAACATTGATTTATCTTCACATTATTTTTAAGAATTTAAATTATGTTAATAGTAATACTTACAAAATATATCTTTAATACAGTCGTAACACAAAGTATCTCCGAAGAGTACAAATTCGATAACTAAAACAATAAAAATTTAAACTATTGTAAAATATGTTAAAAAATATTTTTTCTTTAAGAATTCATTAAAAATGAAGAAAAATTCTACACTGTTACAAAATTGATAGTAATGAAAAGCTTACTTTTATTAATTTTAAAGTGTTGTAAAAAGGGAATCGGAAGCATATTGAGAAAATTAAATATTGAAAATGACACATTACTCAGGAAGAAAACGCGTTGAAATCTCACATAGTGTTTAACAGTTTATGGGCAATTTCTTGTTGATAATTTATAAATGAAACTACCGAGTTTGGTCTTCCCAAAACATTTTCCCATACTCTCTAATAAATTTATCATGCCAAAGAACATCTTACATGGAATAGGCGTACAATAATTACAAAATATTACTTTTGGCGTGAATTTAATATTTTTACTAAATTTATCGTGTCATCCTTGGCGAGTTTTTTGGCTATTAATCCCTGGCATGCTGTTAATAGCATCTGAAAATCGAATTTGTGTTTTAGATACATTTTTTTCAACTGATTGAAACAAAAATTTGACACAAAACTGAACTTGTAGTTATAAAATCCCCTACCAAATATACTTAATAATATATTGATATACTTAAATCCATTCATTTTTGAGTTATCACGTTTATATGTTTCTGAAAGTACAGACCGACAGACTGTCAACTCCTAGAGGTATTTGGCTTAAAATTTGACAGGTGTCAACACTATAGATGTTAAATCTATATACTGAGTTTTATCTATCTAGAACTCTTCGCTTTGTAGTTATCGGTTTAATTTATACAAACAGCCTATTTACAGATTTCACTCAAAATTTGATAGAATTTTGCAAATCTGATGTAAAGATGGTTTACCAAATTTCATTTGTCTAGTTCAAAGCGTTTTTGAGTTACCTTTGTCACAGACAGATAGAGAAACAGAGAATTTTCTAAAAAGGTGTTTTTTGAATAGAGGGAGGCATGAAACGTGGGGATTCGTCAAAATCGCGAATTCGAATTTTTTGACGATTAACTATACTTTGTCAATACTACGTATACCAGAAAAAAAATAACTGAATTTAAAAAAAAAAAATGCTGTTTGTTTTCTTTTTGTTGGTAAGATAAGCTTCATCGAAAATTAATTTTTATTTCTATAGGAAAAAGCAATAAAAATCTGATGATTAAAGGTGAATGCTTCAGATAACGTTATCCAATTTTCTATAAGTTTTCAAGTAATAATTATATATATATATATATATATATATATATATATATATATATATATGAAATATAGTAAAATTCATATATTCATGCATGTTCAAATATACTTTTATATGAAAATATAGTAGAATTCATATATTCATGTATGTTCAAATATACATATATATGAAAATATAATAGAATTCATACATTCATGTATGTTCAAATATATATATATATGAAAATACAGTAGAATTCATATATTTATGTATTTTCAAATATACATATTGTTACGAATCTGTGATGCGGCTTCCCAGCATAGTTGGTCCAATCATCAGAAAGAATGTTTTACAGTCATCTGCATTGGACGGAGTACGGTGTCGCATTGGAGGTCCCGGAGCTTGGCGACAAACTTGGCGACGTGGCGACGAATTTGGCTCCAAAATAGATTATACCCGAAACATCGAGAATTTTCCCTATCCGTCCAGTAGGAACCGAGATGTGCCTCGAACGTTCCTGATTGGTTGAGAGGCTTCTATCCCCGCCTCCTGAGACCTATAAAAGGAGCAGCCTGCAGCTGCTGAGTCGTCGTGAACCAGAGAGTAGTCGAAGACTTGTCGGAAGCGACAGAGTAGAGTAGTCGGGATCGACGGTGAAGAACTTGTCTTCCAGGTATAAGCGTAGCAGCGACGGAGTCAAACTAGTGCTGAACTAAGCTGTGCGCTACTGTCTGCAGTAGAGTCTTGTTGTATGCTGCTGTGTATGCTGTTATTGCTGCACGTCTCGGCTGAAGATAATCGTCTTCTGTGCTGTATATAGTTGTCGTCTTTGCGCTGTCCTGTGTGTCTTCGTGTAAATAAACGTCGTTGTTTCTTTTTCTACTGCCGCCTGCTGATTGAGCGTTCTCCACACCATATAACTCCCACTATCCAAACGAACCCCAGAAATTTCGTAACAATATATATGAAAATATAGTAGAATTCATATATTCATGTATGTTCAAATATACATATATATGAAAATACAGTAGAATTCATATATTCATGTATGTTTAAATATACATATATATGAAAATACAGTAGAATTCATATATTCATGTATGTTCAAATATACATATATATGAAAATACAGTAGAATTCATATATTCATGTATGTTCAAATATACATATATATGAAAATATAGTAGAATTCATAGCTTGTGAAAAAACATTGGAAAAATAAACATTTCAATTGAAATTAATTTATATAAATTTCATTTTATCCAATCGAATCCTTAAACCTTTACTATATAAAAAAATTAATTTTCATAATAAAGCTTAATAAAGCTAAAATATTCAATACTAAATATATTGACATTATCTATATTTTCGGTCCCAGTTAGTAAAGTGAAACTACAGCCATTTCTATGCAAAAGCTGAAACTAGATTTTTCGATTCTACTCGTTAATCTATCATCCATTTATCAAAAAATGATCCGCGATGCTCGTTCTATTTCTCGGTGGCATTATCACCTGGAGCCTTAAAATAACTCCTTCCTTCCAAATGTTAAAGTGAACTCTGAAAATGCCACCGAAAGATAAACAACGCAGTCTTCCTCTGGCAACAGCTCGGTGGAATAATGTTTTATTCTCACGGGAGAATCTCCACCTGTTCGCTGCAGAGAGAGAACATTCGAATCTCATTTTGTCCGATTTTACTCGCCTGAAATCTTTGGCGGCGAAAAAAAAATTACTTCCTCGCCAAATGTTTGGATTCCTGAAATGCTTGCTAGAATAGTTTATTCTCGGTTAGAAAAGTATTGTGATTTTTCTCGCCAGTGTCTTAAGGTGCGTATTTAGATTGTAAAGTTACTAGTTCTTTATTATTTTATGCCAATATGAATTTCGTTGGTCTCTGCTGGAATCCTGATTATTAAATTTCTGAAAATCAAATCAAAATCGCAGCATCAAAAGGTACGGATGGTACTTTACATAACAACCTAGAAAATTCGTATATTATATATATAAAATATTATTTTGTTTGTAGCAGAAGGCGGGTTTGAAGACATAGACGAGACGTTGTATTTTTAATTTCGTTTTAATCTCTCTCGGAGATGGGCATGATTATTTACAAGAAGGCGCAGTGCAACACAAAAGCAGAAGTAAGAAAGAAGGGAAAGAGCTGAAACAAATGATCACTAGTCTTATATAACATGGGATTCTCGGCCACGCGCCAATACAATACATGTGTTGACCTTGAGAAGGGCAACGGAAGTATCACTTTCATTTGATACGTAGTATCAAATGAAATTGTATCTCCAACTATTTCCTTATACAATATTGAGATATTAAAAACAGATTATATAAGAGGCAAATATGAGATTAAATTGAAATACAAATTGCGGAATTGATATATGACATCAAAGGACGGATACATAGTTTATATTGATTTTATTGCAAAATGTAACATTATGTATTATGGAAACATAAAAGATAGACTATACACAACCAGCGGGAGTGGTTAGTCCAAAATTTTCTCGCATACACTTTATTCAAGATGTTATTCCAGGGAAGCCTTTCATGGAATTGGCGTACAATAATTATGAAATATTAACTTTTGGCACGAATTTATCATGTTTACTAAATCTATTGTGTGATCCTTGGAAAAACTTTTGGCGATTAATCCCTTACATGCCGTTAATAGAAACTGAAAATTGAATTTGGATTTTAGACTAAGTTCTCCTTAGCGATTGAAAGAAACCTTTTACGCAAAGCTACACTTGTAGTCACGAAATCAAATATTAAATTTCAAATATTTAAGCCATTGCGATTTGGAGTAAACGTATTAACATATTTATGAAAATATAGAGCAACGGACTATTAAATCATTGTAGGATTTGGCTCAGAATTTGGTGGGTGTTTATACTGTATATGCTAAATCTGTATAAAGATATAGCGAATATCTTCGCTATATCTAGATATATAGTATCTAGATATAGCGAATTAAATATATCTAGCTCTCATCGTTTTGTAGCTCTCGTGTTAACTTATGTTCGAACAACCTGACAGACGGACTTCCTCTGAACGGATTTCGCACACAATTTGATAGAATTCTATAAATTTGATCTGAAGACAGTATAGCAAATTTAATCCATCCAGCTCAAAGCGCTTTTGAGTCATCTTTATCACAGACAGAAGACATACAGACGGACGGACATTTTTTCAGAAATGTGTTTTTCGAACTAACGGCGGTCTAAAATGCGAAGATAAGTCAAAATCTCGAATACGCATTTTTTGAAGAATACTATACTTCCTTTATACGTCTCATATGAGAAAGTAAAAAGGCGATTTGAGATGATATTGAGATATTGAAGACAGCGATTTAACCCTTTCTAGGACCGTGGGAAGTATGCTTCCCACCAAATTTATCAATCTTTGTATGAAATTATGTAGGTTAGCATAAGTTCTGACACATTTTTTTAGTAAGTCAGAAACTTAGATGCTTCAATTCTTTATCTCAGACAAAATGATGCGTCTTGATTTGTTACTTCATTATTAATTAACCAAATTAATTAATAAATCAAATTAAATTTATCTAATAATCTAAATGAATCCCTTTTCTTATTCTAATTTCAAGTCTAAAAATATTTTAACATAATATGACTAGAAAAAAAATGGCCCTTTAAAGGGTTAATATATGAAGAGGGAGAGAAATAAAAGATATATAATAAAAAGAAAGTGAACGTGAAATATTTTATGTTAAAATATCACTTAAAAATTAGTCAATCAAATAAAACGTTCTTATATATATATATATATATATATATATATATATATATATATATATATATATATATATATATATATATATATATATATATATATATATATATATATATATATAATGATATTTTAAACTTTTAATTTCCATTTAATTAATTTCCAAGATTTTATCTAAATTTAGCTCATAGTAACTTCATTCTAAAAATTATTCTCTTATTTCGTGATCCGATTCCACTGTCTCTACTTAATGAATTCAAGAGAAGCTTTACAAAACTGCTGAATCGACTAAACGCCGATACTTTCACACGTTCAGCGTGAAGGGGTAAAAAATGTCCAGTAAGCACCTTTTTTCTTAAAAGATCCCTGTGTTTCCCTTACATGTGATCGACATGCGTTAGAAATCCCTATCAGAATCTTATTAATATATTAGCACAATGAAGAAATATTTTCCCTATCAAAATCTAAGGTTATATAAGGCGAGGGATAATTTATTTCGGTCTTTTTCCCCCACTTCCGCTTTGTACTGCGCTGTGGCGGACGCGCAATGTCCGCGTTTGCTTGTAAATAATTATGCTTTCCCGATGGATTAAAAAGAATTTAAAAATGTAAAAAGTCTTTTCACTGTCTTCAAACTGCATCCTGCTTCACAACAAATAATGTTACACACACACACACACACATATTATATATATATATATATATATATATATATATATATATATATATATATATATATATATATATACAGTAGACTCCCGATTATCCGCGGGCGGGTTATCCGCGCCTACCGCACAATGTTTTTGACTGATTTTTTCAAAAAGGTGCAGTTTTACAGTTATGCTTTTGTAATTACATAAAATACATTACAGTATTAAAACAGTACATATGTATTAATTTTTCTGTGTATCCTTGACGCCTCTCGTAAGTACAAAGCACTTTTCTGTTTTCATTAAAAAAATGCATTTTAGGTTAGTTTTGAGTGATATACTAAAATATTAAGCGTTAGTTAAACATTTCCTGCTGTTTGTTTTACGTTTTATTGTACATAAAACGATTTTTCAAAGTTGGAATGACTGTTTTCTCTTTTGCTATACCAATTTTTAGCTTTTTTTTTCGGATTATCCGCGGCGGCCGTGCCACCCAATTTCGCGGATAATCGGGAGTGCACTGTATATATTATATATATATATTAATAGACTCCTAATGGTTTGAATAAAATGAAAAGAAAGAATATTTTGATTATTTAGTAATTTCCGCATAACTTAACATCTAACACTAATACATTAATTATTATTCCATCAGGAAGAACAATTAAAATATAAAAATAGTCAATTGCATTTGGCTATTTTTATCGAAAAAGAAAATGAGGAGGTATTAATTTTAGGAAAGAAAGGGGGGGGGCTTGATATTCTTTATTTTCTTCCCTCGTACCTTTTTCAATTGTTCGTACTTACCAGCACAAAACTCAAATTTCGAAATTCTAAGTAACGGAAATTCAAGGCCTTTTAAAACGGCTGCTTGTCTTAAACAGAGACACTTCTTCAAACCCACCCGCAAAAGAACAAAAACAATCTTTCAAAAATATGCAAATCCACCCCCTAAACCCCATTTAGAAACTTATTAAAACATATTTAATGCTCTATATATGTCCATGTCCAAACTTGCCGCCAAAACTATTCTAAAAATAAAGATCCCGCGCCAAAACTTTCTCATGCATATGCAAAAGTTTCCACATTCGAAAACATTCACTTCGGGTGGGGGCCCTTTCGAAAAGTTTTGTAACCCCCCTCAAATAATTCTGTTGGAGTGGGAAGAACTCGTCACTTGGCTTTGGATTTTCCCCATTATGCAAACGATTTCTGCTGGCTCCCATCCGAAGTGAAAATTTTCGCTGATAAAATGTTCTCGATGGAGATAGGGCAATGATTGCGGCTCGATTTCCGAAAGTGATGAGAGTTTGAAAGGAAGGTGTGGTGAAAAGGGATGGAGAAGGGTAGGGGGTTAGAAAGAGAAGGGAAATGTCGGCGTCACTTTTAACTAGCTTCGAACGAATAGTTTTGAAATTAAATTTGGAAGAAAATTATGTTCTAGATCAGATAAGTGAATTTCCTGAAGAATAAATTTTTTGGAACTTTTAAGTTAAAATCCTTTTGAATATAAATTTAAAGTTTATCATATCAGATTAGGTTTCTCTTTAGAGGATCGATTGATCAAGAGATTATTTTGAATAAAAATAAAAATTATTGAATGGGTTTTGGTAATATCGCATTTAAATTCGTTTTTTTCACAAAACACGGAGGGTAAAAGAAGTAGCCCTCCTGTTTATTAGCTACTGAGTCCGCCTTTCTTCATTCGACTTGGTTCTTTTAATTTATTAAGTGTCATACTTTTTAAAATTTACATTCAAGGTGAAGTCTTATATTATAGTCACACTATATGGTGTACGTCAACTATATAGCAAACTATGTATTACTGAGAATTCAAAATTGATTATATAAAAGGCAGATTTGAGATGAGATGAGTTCAAGATATATTAAAATACAGATTTGAGATGAGATAAGACATATTAAATGACATGCACTGATTTGAAATGAAATAAGACATATCATATGACATGCACAGATTATATCGTTAACTATATCGCATGTATTGCTGAGATATGAAACACAGCTTACATTGTTACGAATCTGTAATACTGCTTCCCAGGACAGTTAGTTCCATAGTAGGAAAGACTGTTTTACGACTATTGGATGATGGTCGGATGCCTGACCAATGATTCCTGAGTTTGGAGACAAACACGGCGATTATTTGGAGATTTGGCGACTTTGGCGACAAAGTAGATGATACTAGAATCTTCAAGAATTTTGGCAATAAGACCAATAGGAGCCGAGTTATGCTTGATTATTCGAGAACCTTCTCTGCCCGGCAAAAAGGCTGACAGTCCAAGCCGAAATCAGTCGTATAGTGAGTTAACGACGAATTAGTTGGATCAGTCCAGCGAAGCGCAAGTGTTGAGTGAAGTTGAAGTGATTGGTGGATTGAACCATGCGCCGAGTCGTGGAGACAAGTATTGACGCAGCATCGAGTCGAGTGTGGAGTATCAGTAGTATAGTAGTGAGTAGGCAGTTGGGTACAGCTAAAGCAAAGAAACAGTAAATAATAGCAGACGTTTGGAGAGACTTTAGTGAACAACTAAGTAGAGTTCATCTTCCCTCTGAGCTCTGTCTGTCCCCTTTGTGCCCTGTGTTTGTTGTTTACTAACGATTACTACTAATAAACTGCTATTTGTTGTAAATGCTGCTAGAGTGTAGATCTCGAAGGTGTATTTGTCATCTGTGTACTCCTTTTTCGTGCTAATAAACATCATTGTTTTTTATTGAGGCTTATTGACTGCATCACCATACACCCATTATAGCGAACTCGTCGAGTTTAAAAGATTTTTTTAAAATTTCGGTAACAATATAAAAGGTAAATTTGATATGATATTGAAATTTAAAATACGAAATTGAGTTAAGTTATTAAAAGCAGATTATATAACTTATATCAACTATATCGCAAAATATAACATTATGTATTACTGAGATATGAAGAACAAATTTTATAAAAGGTAGATTTGAGATACTATTGAGATAATGAAAATATATTTCAGCTTATCAAAAACTACAAAAATGTAGAAGAAAAATAATATATCTTTATAGCAAGAAATTTTGGAAAAGTAATTGGAAAGTTCTTCCCCGACCCCTTTTAAGGTCATAAGAAGATAAAATATCTGTGTCTTTAGATTCTCTCTCTATAACTATTCATCTATTCAAACTATTCATTACTCATATCTGGTTATTGTGGAATTAATATATTATGGAAAAATAATACTATCTTAAAGATAATTAGAAATCCAATAGAAGAGTGGCGTGATGTTAGTTATTCTAATCAGTTTTTGGAATAGCATTCGTAATAACAGATTAAAATGTGCTAGCGTTTCTGAACTTTTGTATAACTTATAATTACTCTCCGTCACTCAACGTTTCATGAGAAATGATTCATTTCAGAAATTCATATAAATTAAAGAACATAAAATTTTCTAATTTTTATAAAATGTATTTTTTTTTTTGTTTTGTTTCGGAAATCATTTTCTTTTTAAAATTGTTTCAATATTTTCGAAACATTTTTATGTCATATTACTCTCTTCCTAAAAATGTTAAACGGCGTAAAAATTTTGAAGATATTTTTTTTTCTTAGACAAATTTATACACCTTTGATAAAAATTTTTTTATATAACTCAAGGTTTCTATTTTTTTTTTTCAGTTTCTTTAAACAGCAATCTCAGAGAAATATCTATTTGTTAATAATGTACTTTTAAAATTGAAATCATGCTATTTTTTATAATAATAATGTTGAATTGGAATTCATATAAAAATCAATTGATCCAATAATCAAAAACCAAGTATTTATTTATTTTATTGATTTTTTTCTTATGAGCTATAATTTTTTCAAAATCTATTATTACGAAAGATATTTTTTATTGAGGTGTTATGGAATTTTTTCATCTGCGTTGGCTTTTAATAGAAATTATCGATTATTTTATCTGTGATAACTTTCCATATTGAAATTTTTGTAGTATATTGAATTTTCTGGATTCAATATCATCGTTATATTTCTGTTTTTTCCCGGACAGATTTTAGTTTAAATTTTGCTATTACGACAAGATAACTACGTCTCATAAAGTCTCAGGATCAGTTGCTTTAATAGCTAGAGTTATAAAACTGGGTGGAAAGGTAATCTACGCCGGGTATTAAGGTACATATTCAATTATGACTAATTTTGCTGATGTTTTTGCTTTTTTTTCTGATGTATCACCAATAAACAGTGTATAAACTGTTACGAATGCCTCCAGCTATTTAGCCAATATACTCAAATTGTGCATAAAATCGCCTAAATTTTATCTAAAAAAATTAATTTAGTGTCCTTCATCTTTTACAAAACATCAGACGAGGACAAAAATAAATTGCTTTAAAACTTTTTGTAAAGATTACTTTTCTCTAGAAATAAGGCAAAAATTATATGTATATAAATAGCTCCAAGGTAAAGAGTGGCAATTTTTACTAAGCGTGCCTTTCCTCGTTTGTTTTCTTTTTTCCATCACTTTTCACCACGTACTTTCACCTAAGATTTGCAGCTTTTATGTCCGTTTCTTTGATTTGCATTGCATTTTTAACAGTATAGTTCTAAGGTAAAATGAGTGATTTTCACGTACTCGTATACATAGTAGAGAAAAAGCACAGTAATTGTCAAAAAGTGCAAACTCGAGATTTGGATGAATCTCCACGTTTTAGATCTCCCTGAATTCGAAAAACACATTTTTGGAAAATATCTATCTGTCTGCAACAAAGGTAACTCAAAATCGCTTTGAACTAGACGGTTGAAATTTGATATACGGTCTTTATACCAAATTTGCAGATTTCTTCAAATTATGTATAAAACCTTTTCTGAGGAAGTTCGTCTGTCCGACTGTTCGGATATAAGTTAACATGGTAATCACAAAATAAAGAGAGTTAAATAAAATTCAGTAGATATATTTAGCATCTATAGCCTAGACACCTGCCAAAATTTGAGTCAAAATCAACTACGAGTTGACTGTCTGTCGGTCCGCACTTTAGAATTAAGTAAACGCGATCATTCCAAAACTCAATGACTTAAAATATATCAAATTCGGTAAGGGAATTTGTGACTACAAGTTCAGTTCTGTGTCAAATTTTTACTTCAATCGATTGAGGGAAAACGTGTCTAAAAGACAAAGTAGATTTTTTTTGGTACTATGAACACATGTCAGTGATTTATCGCCAAATAACTTGCCAAGGATGGCATGATAGATTCAGTAAAAATACTAGTTCACGCCAAAAGTTAATATTTCGTCACTATTGTACGCCATTGCGATGCAAGGCGGTTTCTGGCATGACAAATATATTAGAGAGTAAGACTAATCGATCCGCTGTTTATTAATAATAATATTATCTCTTTTCTTACTTCGTATTTTGATACCTACCATAAGATTTGAAGTTTTTATCCTCACTATTTTCATAGCTTTATGAATAAGGAAACCAAAGCTTTGCTTTCATAATAGGACAGATAATGGTACACCCATCCTAAATGAAAAAAGTTTTATCTCTAATTCTCTTTATTGATCATTCAGCAAAATCTCTTCTCCCAATCCCCCAAAAAATTCCTTTCAGTTTCATGCCAATGATGCGACGCAATTCCTGTTTATTTCCACAAATTCCTGAAATCTGCTTTTAAGGTTCTTCCTCGAAAATATCGAATGGGATTTGATAAATGCATGCGTCAATGTTCGGTTTCACTTCCTGATCTTAAGTGGCCCTGATTCATTTTCTTTTAAAATGTCAACGCACCGGACGTGTCGCTCTCTCATCTCCCCTCATCCCCTTTCTGATTGGATTAAAGATCCGATCAATGGTCGAAGAGAGGCTTTCGGGGTTCGTTGGCTGCTGTGCCATTGGCTGCTTGTGTCGAAAAGATTGCTATTCGAACACGAAATGGCACAAAAATAAGTGGTGAAGTTATTTCTGAATTTACGAGAATGGCATAAAATGGAGTAAAATCGTTTTTCGTTGAAAAGTTGAAAGGTTTTTGACTTTTGAATGATTGTGATATTTTTTCTGCTTAGATATTTTTATATCAAGATTGCTGATTTCCGGTTAAACATTCCGAATCAGCAATGTTATATTATGTATCGTCAAATTTCAGTTTTTTTCTCATGTAATATTTAAATGTTTGAGTTGACTCAAAGTATTCACTTATCAGATGACAGAATTTTGTTTACAAACAAATAAATATTGCGATTATTTTGATCAAAATAATTTTAACTCTCTTTCGACAGTATTTCCGGTGCTTAAAATGATACGACTTGATATTGCTCAAAATAGTTAAAATTTTAAATCTGACTTTTTTTTTAGAGTAGCCAAACTCGCCAGTTTCAGCTTTCTCTGCAACTTTGATATTCATTCTGTACTTTTCCAATCGCATGTATTCTTAACGAAGTGCATTATATTATAGTACAAAAGTTTTGTCTATGGCCACATACAACAACAATATACATTTATAATATAGGTCATTTTATGTGTTCTATTTAGAATTATTGATAAAATGCGAAAATTAATAAAAATAATTCGAAATTTGAAAACAATAAATCGAATTCGAAAACTAAGAATATGAAACGAGGTAATTTTATTTTATAATTTTAAAATTCAATGCAGTATTCATTTAATAGCAATTAGTAGTATCCATTTCATTATGCAATATCCATTTAAAAGCTATATGATCCGATTTAATTTTGTGTCTTATTAAACCAACAAACTAACCAACAAAGCAAAAGCTTCCTGATATTTCTTCTTTCACATTTTTTTAAATGAGAAAATTTTTCCTAATCTCATTGCCATTGAAAAAACTCATGAATAAGAAAATTAAGTATTACTTATTTTTAAATAGAAATGAATTTGATTTAAAATATTTACCCAGAATTTATATAAAGTTGTAAACAAGCCATGCTTACAAACAAGTAGGCTTCGCATTCGTGAATATTTGTAATAATGTAAATAAATTACAAATTTTAATTGAATTTTTGTTTTCATTAAGAAAAATGAAATGCCTATTTTCTATGGATTTTAAGTCATCCAACTTTTCTACTGTTGATGGCAGCAATGGTGGGTTGAAGGAATATTTTACGAATTTAAGAATGTTGTAATACTTTGTTAGTTGCTATGCAAGACACTGAGTTTTTATCTAAAATTGGTTTTCTACCGCTATACTAGCTGGGCGAGTTTGATACTCTTGATTTATGCTATAAACGACAAAGATTATCTATATTTTGTCATGAAATACTCATGTAATTAATATCTGAATGCAATCTAGGAATGGCAATATATGAAAGCAATCTTGAATGACAGTTAGGAATAGCAATATCTTAACACAATCCTGAATGATAGTTAGTAATACCAATATCTTAACACAATCATGAATGACAATATCTGAACGCAATCTTAAATGACAGTATCTGAATATAGTCTTGAATGACAGTTAGGAATGGCAGTGTCTTAACGCAATTTTGAATGACAATATCTTAATGCAATCTTAAATGACAATATCTTAATGCAATCTTAAATGACAATTAAGAATGGCAGTATCTGAACGCAATCTTGAATGACAATTAAGAATGGCTGTATCTGAACGCAATCTGGAATGACAATTAAGAATGGCAGTATCTGAACGCAATCTTGAATTACAATTAAGAATGGCAGTATCTGAACGTAATCTTGAATGACAATTAACAATGACAGTATCTGAACGCAGTCTTGAATCACAATTAAGAATGACAGTATCTGAACGCAATCTTGAATGACAATTAAGAATGACAATATCTGAACGCAATCTTGAATGACAATTAAGAATGGCAGTATCTGAACGCAATCTTGAATGACAATTAAGAATGGCAGTATCTGAACGCAATCTTGAATGACAATTAAGAATGGCAGTATCTGAACGTAATCTTGAATTACGATTAGGAATGGCAATACCTGAATGCAACTTTGTATGACTATTTGCAATTTTGACTGCAATTTTTTTATGACTATGCAATTTTGTATGAGAATTAGGAATGAAAATACCAGAATGCAATTTTGAATGGCAGTTAGGAATGACAATATCTGAACGCAATCTTGAATGGCAATTAGAAACAACAATATGTGAACGTAATATTGAATGAAAATATCTGAAAGCTATCTGGAATTGAAATATTTGAAAGCACCGTTGAATGGCAATTAAAAATGACTACATCCGAACGCAATCTTGAATGACAGTTAGGAACGAAAACAGGGGAACGCAACCTTGAGTGATAATTAAAATGCAATATCTGAACGCAATCGTTAAATCAGAACTCAACAAAAATAGTGAATTTATATTTAATGAATATTGATCATAATTATATTCAACAGTGCTCTTACAAAAGAATCCAAAGCTTCGACGCATACAATCTCCAGTCAGAACTTCGAGAAGTGAAAATGCTTGACTCCCTAGCAAATAATTTTGATGAAGTTGTTCATTGCTTTTAAAATCGTATCAGAATGAGAGATCCGAATAAAAAAATATTATATTTGGAATTGCAAACTGTAAATCATCTCAACGGATGCTTTGAAGGAGATCCGGCAATTATCGAATTCGAATATAATGTTCTACGTCGATGAAAATATCTCTCTACTCTTTTCTCAAAGAACGCGACCATCGATTTATTGCGTGACTGCCAAGTTGAGACTTCCTTTGGCACTTTCTCGAAACCGAGTGTCACGTTGATCATCTACGGTGGATTAGCGGCAACGACAGGAAATATAATTCGATATAGACGAAGTGGAAAAGTCTAAATGTTTCTGCTTACAAAATTTCATATCTCTATTTCTCACCAGCACTTAGTAGCAGTGGATTGTGCGTTAATATTTTGACAGACAAATCCGTAAATTTACAGTTGACATCGCATTTTCGCACATGAAATTTAATTCGATTAATTAAATTCCCAAATTTGCATTAAATTAATTTAAAAAGTTGTAAAATTTGCATTAAATTAATTTAATGCAAAGTTTAATGCATTTTGTAAAGGTATGTAATTAGTTCGGGATGCACTTAAAAAAACATTCAAAAATAGTTATATTTTTGAACATTTGTATTAAAAAGTTTGAAAAAACATCTATGAAACCAAAGTATACCAGTTAAGTGGCAAAAATGTTTTAAAAATTAGAAAAAGAAATGTTTTTTTTCTTGTTGAAAAGAGGTATAAAGCAAAAACCTTCTAGTTAAGAGATTTATCAAATCATTTGCTTAAAATTTTGCAGACAGCTTAAGAAATATATTATCTATCTCCTGAATTAAAAAAATAAGCTGTATTTCTATCTATTCTTTAAATATTTGGTTTCAATCGATAAAAAACACAAATTTTCATTTTTTTAAAATACTTTCTGAAGCTCTAAAAAAACTATAAAATATTTCTAAATGAATACACTTACTCCTTGGTTAAGGAGTAAGGATTAACTGAAAAACATATTAAAAAATTATTATGCCAAATTTGAAAAAAAAACATGCATTAGATTTTAATTTATGAGGTTTTTCTAAAGAGAATTCTATAAAAGATTAGAATTAAAAAAATAGCTAATATTCTAATAGATGTAGAATAGCATTAAAATGTATGTAAATACATGTATAGAAACCAATATAACTTCCCAAAAAATAGACAGAAATATTCTAGAGAAACCTGTTTAAATATTAAAATTATTAAATAAAAAAATTATTAAAAAAAATAAATTTTTTTAAAGTAGTCACCCACCTTAAATGACATATTAGAAATTGCTATGAATTATATTAATTGCTATGGCAACGTACAATGTTATATTAAGTACTGCTACTGTATCGAGTCATTTTGCAAAATATATATTTTCATCAAAGCAGAAAATTTTAAAACCTCGCGGCAGTTTAAAGGTATCTTTACACAAGAAATAAAAAAAAAAAAAACAAAAAACTGTGATTCACCGAAATAATTTATTAGTAAATACACAGAAGTGAAAAGAAGTTAAAATGAAATTACTAAACAAACAAATGGTGAGACAGAAGAATCTCACTTTTAAAAACAGCAGAAAGTGCTAAGTCTGGATACCTTTTTTTAAGACAGTTCTGGAATAATGGAAAAATGTAGTAGAGAATTAAATAAGTCAAATTTAAAGTTAGCTCGATGAAAGTAAATGCAAACAATCAATTAAAAAAATATTAAGCTCATGTTATGTCTTATTAAAATATTCTTTCAAAGAATACACGATGCTGTGCTTAATAATAAGCTGCTATATGCCTCCTGTGAGTCAATCAATCATAATTATCTAAGATTAGTGTCAGCAATTAAACTAAGTAGAAACTAGCTTTTCATTTTAAATTATATATTTTTAAGTATACACGGAGCCTATTAAGAACTTCTCACAGACAATAAAACAGAAAATTTTTATTAAACAATAGAAATAAATTTTTAGACCCTATGAATTACAAAATGTATTGACTCAATTGTTTTTCAAATAGATGCATCAAGATCTTTCAAAATTAAAACTTTTTTTGATTTTTACTCAGATAAATCAGTTTCTTTAAAGAAACTGACTGCAGGCAAATGATATAAATCAACAAAAATACAATTAACTTAAATCATCCTAGTCTATGAAAAAAGTCTATGTCTTTTAAAGTCTATGAAAATAATTTGAATACATATAGATTCTCTTTACTACGAAAAATTATGTAAGGCAACGCAAATGACTCGTAGAAAATGTTGTCAAAACATATTAAATAGGAAACCTCAATTTGGTAACAAATATGAAATGTTCTTTTTAAATATATATATAAAAAAAGCAATCTGTTACACTGATTGATAAGGTCGAGATGATTGTCAGAAAGCAATCAAAAGCATTGGCTTTTACTTTGAAGGAAGGTACGTTAACATATTGATGTTTCACGATGGAAATATAATTCAAATAATTTTATGAATTTTGCTATATATAACAAAATCTACAGCCACTTTATGGTTATATACTTTATTAAGTGGTTTGCTGCTTTTCTTATTTGCTTTTATGTTACTTGTGAATTAGTTTAATCTTTAACACTTCACTACTTAATATTACTATTTCTATTTGCAGAGGTATAATACGATCAGACAACTGAGCAGATCAGAGACCAATAATGGCAGTCAATACTGTAGCCTTCATTGCTTCTCTGCTAGCTGCGTCAGCATACATCACTTATAGAAATGTAGATTTCACTCAGACAAGTAAGTACAATGAAAATAATTCTACGTTTTAATAGCTTTTTCATCTTTTAGATTTTTATCATTAAACCCAAAGCATGTTGCGTCTCTAAATGTCCCTTGGTAAACGACATTCTCAAATTTCTTCGAGGTTTTTTTTTCTCGTGGCACATGCAAGGAATGATATAATTATTTGGAATTGTTCGAAATTTAAGGAACAAACACTGGATACCATTTAATTACAATGTAAACTTTTCAAGTAGGCAGGGTTTTTGACATTTGCCATAAAGACTGAATTTACAAACATAGTATTGCACAGAATGGAAAGAATCAAGGGATTTACCTATCTTTTATTACCTACAGTTTTATTACTTGATATCTATCTATCGAATTCTAGTTTTTTTTAGTACATTTGTGTTAAAATTTCATTCAGCAAATATTGCATTTATTACATTCTGCAAGCATTCTTAACCTTCTACAACCCCAAATACTATTTATTAATAATAATATTAAATTAAAAAAATGTATTTCTCGTTTAAAATTATTAATTTCATCTATATTAGTATGTTAATGAAATAATACTGCATGGATTAATTAATTGTGCAGTATAAATGAATGCAGATTACTTTAGTGATGCCATTATCTAGCCGGAAATGACTGAGTAATTTCGAAGTCCAAAATAATTTTTCTCTTGACTAAATCTATAAAAAAAATGAAAATTTAAGAAAATATTTTGATTTTTCAGAAATATTCAGAAACCTGAGTAATTAGTACAATTCATAACACTCATTCAAAAAAGTTTTTGATAATAATGAAATTAGCAATATATATATATATATATATATATATATATATATATATATATATATATTTGTAATTCTTTTGGCATCAAAAATAAAATTTTAGAAATTCACAACCAGAATTTATGCATTAGAAACAAACTATGATCATAAAAAGAATATAAAAAAACGGTAAATTACCTGCAATTACAGACCACATAGGTAGAGGTAATCTCGAATTTAAGGTTCGAAATTCGAAACTCTATTTCAAAGAACAGCTTTGTAAGCAGGCATTATGCTAAATCCACCAGGGTGATATATCCTTCCACTGGTGTGGTTTGGAAGCTCTGAGATGGGCTACCTAGCCCATTTCAAAATTAAGAGGCTGTTGCTACATTGAGATTATGTACGCATGTAACTAAATTAAATCTATAATTACAGTGTTAAAAAAATCATACCATATTTCATTAGTCTTGCTTACTCAGGCATTGCACTCAGCGGGAGGGGGCACCTCGTAATTGAGGTTGAAAAGTTTCCAGTATAGTGGTTGGTTCTCGCCGTTCTGGTGGAATAAATTAAAAAGGTGGGGGTCGGTGGGGGTCGATGTTGGGACGTACTTCTCAGAGGAAGGATTGTACCATGGCCAGTGATGTATGTCCCTTATGACTCAAACACAGTTTCCACCAGTGTTGCTGTTGCGGCATTCAGATTTTTCCGTGTGCCTCAAGGTGGTTCGGGGTAGCCGGTTTTAGGTTACTCTGGGTATTGAATTATTGTATGCACAGACAAAAGTCGCTTTTCCGAAATCAAGGAAGTTCAAAACTTTGAAATTTATATAAATTTTTGATCGAATATAAATTTTTTGACGAATATAATGTTTTCTCATTGTATAAAAAAAGTAAAGACGAACAAAATTAAAATCAGTACCCCCCCCCCTCCGTAATGCCTCTCTCCCTTTCTCGAAAAAACTCCTAATATTGCAATTTCTGCAGAACCAATTAAAATTAATTAATGTAATAAAATACACGAAGATGAAATATGGGGTTAAGATGAGAATAAGAATTTATAAATCTGCAAGTCAAAAATTCAGAATATTTTGAAAATAGGACAAATCTGATATAAAAGGGTTTATCCAGTTGATATGTTCGGATGATTGATGGCACTTTGAGACGTTGAAGCAGCTGAATAGGAGGCATTGCATCAGAACAATTCATATTTTACATCAAATTTATTCTCATATAATACTGAAATTTCTGTCATAATACGGCTTTGAGTGAAAATATAAGATGTTATGCAAGCATATAAAAAAAACTTTTAAACATCATTTTGAGTTCAAAATATTACAAAAAACCTTAACCTGTATAAACAGAATTTTTAACATGTATTTATAAATTTTATAAAGATTTTTCCCAAAAATATAATCAGATGAAAACTTAATTTTTTTCATAAGATAGTATTTTATGTAATTAATTCAGCTGAAATCAGATATTATATTTGATATCACATAAATAATGTTCTACACTAACTATCAACACTAATATTACTAGCAATTATAGTCTTTTAGTATACTCGATATATTTTCTAAAATACTTATAATATTAGAGGAATTCGTTCACAAATTTCACAGTAGAATGAACGAAATACAAAAATAAAATAAATTACTTCATTATATTTCTTTAATTTTCAAAAATGGAAAAAAAAAATATGGATTTAGATCTTTGTATAGATAGTAAAAACGCATGAATTTCAGCAATAAAATATGTGGCAAATTATGCATGAAAGTGTTTTTAAATACCTGTTATAATAAGGCGATCTGGACATATATAAATTAATTTCATATATATACATAAATAAGGATATTTCTTATTGTAATTTAAATCTTAATAGATTTCAATTTTTTTTAATCCTAAATTACCCCATATTACTTTATTCTAAAAATGTTCTCTTCTTTCCTGATCCAAATCCTACTTTTGATTTCATTATTTCTAACATGCATTCTAAAAAATTGCTCACTCTTGTATCTCACGCTCCGATTGAAGGGTTAAAAATCTCTAACACTCACACACTTCTTTCAAAGATACCTAAGATATCCTTTCCTGACAAAGAAATACCTAAAAGAAGCTCTTGGTAAGAACTCGGAAGGAAAAATTTCAAGCGCTTTGTTCTTGTGCCGCGATGTAGACAGACGCCGTTTTATCGCTTCGTCCCTGCACAAAAATTTCTCCCGCGGTACACCATAATTAATAAATTGAAATTTATTCCAAAAGTATCAGCTTTACGGCCATACATCTGCAAAGTTATATTTGCATATTACACACACACACACACACACACACACACACACACACACACACACACACACACACACACACACACACACACACACACACACACAGAGTTTTCGGATGGTACATAACATAATTTCCGTAAAATATTTTCGAGATTATCAAGAAATTTTAGAATCAACCTCCAAAATATGATTGTGCCAATTTTGGTAGCTCTAGTTACCATTATTAGCAAAAATAATACTAGTATTAATATAATATTAATCTATATATCGAGCGAATGCTAATGAAATTTGATTTGCTACGCCTTGCAATAGAATCTACGCTTCGCGAGTGATGGTCGCCGGCTTAAGACTCGATGACACAGAAATTGTGCATTACAGACTTTATTTTATTTTTATTGATATAGACTTTATTTATTTTTTACTGAAAAGCACTTAGTGCTAATGTTTCAATTTAGGGCCAGCTAATATAAAGTGCCCGCTAAAAAATTCTATGCTTGCTCACCTAATTTTAGAATGACAGTATCTATAGTCATGAAAGTGGTGCCCTGGTATTGTTAATTGCCTATGCGCTATGCGATAAAATCACTTACAACGCAAGCTGGCGAAAAGTGTGAAATTAGTATTTCTGTCTCAAAAACGGTATAAGACGGGGTAAACGTTATCAAAGTTGTAAATCGTTATCAACATAGTACAAAACAAAATGCGTATGCCCTTTATTTAATACAAAGAAGAGAATGTTTAAAATGCTCATTTATTTGTACGCATTTTTCAAACTGATGACGTGTCATAAGACATAGGAAGGAAAAGAGAAAATGTTCGAACAAAAATTATCCCAATATGTTTTTTTTTTTTTTCCTGCGGGAATATTTCAGGCAGCAGCTTCCTGTCGACACTGCAGGAATTCCTATACAGCATTACTGTTGATTGTGATATCGCATCAAATGACATATTAAAAATATGGATGCCGGCGTCCTGGCATAGGGGTAGCGCGTCTTCACCGTGATCTGGGCGTCCCGGGTTCGAGTCCCGGTTTGGGCATGGTTGTTCTTCTGTTGTTCTATCTGTGAGATGTGTGAATGTGCCCTCCTGTAAAAAGGGGTTGTGCAAGCGAATGAGTGATGCGTGAGTGGCAAAGTCGTACTCTTGGCCCTAGTTGGCGCTGCTATAAAAAATAAGAGACCTTCCCCCTCAGGCTTAAATCGCTGTCTTCGTAACAGCGGGCTTGTCAGTGGCAAGTGCCATAAGAAACAAACAAACAAAAATATGGATGAAAGTGAAACATTGTAACAGACAGAAAGAGTTTGAAAGCTGGAAATAGAGATGTGATAATATTTTTTTGTTTCACTTTTTGACGCATTTTGGCGTTAGAAAATAATGAACAAAATAATTCGCATTTGGGGCATTTTGTTCTCAGCCTTAATGCGCATAAGGTGACTTTTAGTACTAAATAGGTAATATTCTACAATTTTCTAATCTACATTTTCTCTTTATCTTGTACCGTTTAAAGATAAGAAACTAACTCCCGAATTCCTCACCAAGTAAGACTGTAAGAGGTTGCAACATGTAGCGCAGAAGCCATTTTACAACACTTAGACACCACTTTCGTAATTATAATTGTCGTCGTTCTGAAGTTAAAGAGTTATAATTGATTGTAGGAGAGCCTCAGTATACATTCTGCTTTAAAAAAAATCATGAGGAGTTTGCAAACGTTTTATAAATACGAAACGTAACAAACTAAAAATTTAATTTGTCGAACATGTACAAAAAGTAGCAATCGAAAAATCTATTTTTGCAATCTGTTTATGAATGTAAATATTTTATGATTGTAATTATTTATGATTGTAAATTTTTAAACTGCTACAATAATAGACAATGCTTTTTACAATTTAGCACAAAAAAAATAAGTTAAGAATAAGTTTTCTTGAGATAAACAAATCGCCAATCTCCTCCATTAATCTACAAGATGAATCTCAGCCCGCAATTATTATTTCAGAATTTCTCTGAGAACCATGAGAAGATCTAAAAGTAATCACGCAAATCCCTCCCTCCTTCACCTTCTAGAAACATTTTACATAATCTTTTCACCTCCCCCCCCCCCTTTATTGTTTCTTCCAGGGTACTCCTGAAATCACTCTCCCAGGAGAGAATTTTTACTGTTTCATTTGCAATTCAACAAGACTGAGATTTCTTGGATTCCAGCCTAAGAGGCATTTGCCCAATTTTGAAAAATGGTCATAAAAACAGCCCTCCCCCCTTTTGGAATTCCCTCCCAGAGTCATAAATCTCACCCCCTCTTCCCATCCACCGGTCTTCGAAGATTTGCCATTTATTAAACACCGGCGCGACCCCGTGATTGACGGAACGTTCATCTCGATTTCGAAGCAGCTACTGCAGCCTAGCAAAAATACATTGTATGTCAAAATAATGGCTCTTGGAAGGTCTGGCTTTTCCGCTGGGTTCGAGTGAAAAGTTATTGGATTTTTGTCTCTGCTTCGGTTTTTAAAACTCTTATGATATTTTATGACGTGATTTATGTTTCGTTGCGTAACGCGACTTTCTTTTTTCGTTCAACGATGCAACTCCAGAAAGATAGAATGGATAGAATTTTCGATCGTATTTATAATTATTTTTAAACACTCTGAAAGATTACAATCAATTTAATTACTAATTATAATTTGCATTTAGAAAATCTCATATTCAATGTTATGAATTTTTCTGACAAGACACATTATCGAGAATGAGAGAAGACATCAGGAATGGTTAATAACTATTTTATTAGCCTTATTGTGAAAAAAAATTTGTAAAAAGTATAATCTATGAGTTATAAAATGTTTGGAACAATGCTAATATTTCGTCAAGAATAATTGATCAGGTCCCAATTTGCTTCATTATATTCCCCGGGTGTTCACAGTATTTATAAAATCGAGCATCTGTTTAAGTAATAGAATGTATAAACATGGAATCTACACAATCGTAAATCAATGATAGATAAATAAATATACAAATTTACAAGAATAAAAAAAAAGCTTGAAATAAATCTTTAGTATGTTCTTTAGGTTGAAAAATCATTGAAATACAAGACTAAATGGATCAGTTTATTAAAAAGGCTCCCTATCTAAGGCCGTAAATTGACGAAATCTTATATTGACAGCAACTATAAAAAGAAAATCTTGTTTTGATGCCCATGCATAGTGAATTGAAGGAATTGAATTTACAGGGTCTTATCCACAGTATATAACTATTGCTGCTGAAAACCAACAGGAGAAGACACCATGAAACGTTCTCGCCTATTTTTCTATAAAAGAATTATCCTCATTTCCTCGGCATAAAATTGTAGACCTTAGGTAAGGTCACAAATATCATGCAAGGAATGGGTGAATGTTATTTATGACATATGAATCATTGGCGTAAATCTAGCATAGTAAATCTAGCATCATGGCGTAAATCTAGCAAATCTAGCATACTGAATCTAATGAAAAATATATATTCTCGACATCTTTTACATACTATCTATAAATTACGTGGTGCTACAACTATCCAAAACTCTACGTTAGACAGACCTTTAGGCCTAAAGTTGCAATTTGCTGCATAATTACTTCTTGTGTTGTAGTACATTAAGAAAAAGTTTTCCAAACTTTGTAATTAAATAAAATTAATCCCAGATTATCCCTTTTTTAATCAATTACTTCAGAGCATATTATGGCTCAGAAGCCATTTTAAAATTTAAAAATCTGTTTTTCACAAGATACCTAAGATATATTGGATATAAAATTAGTTTTCCTTCCATGCAATTTGGATATTTTTCCCAATATAATATTTTTAGGCAAGTATTCTTTTTGCAAATTACGTGATGTAAAAATATTTCAGCATAGAATGCAAAGACCGAGGCAATGAAATCAGTTTAAGGGAAAACAAAATAATTAAGCCTAAAACATTATCAAGCTTCAATGTTTATTCTTTATTATGGATTAAAGGTTCAAAAAATTTTTTATCCTTTTTTTGTGATATTTCCTTCTTTTTAATCAGAAATATCAGAAACATTGATATTTTATTTTCAGAACTCGCTTTTTTTTGTCTACAGAGCTCTGAGCATAGAATTTTACAATTCAAACTATTATATATTACTGCAATAATTTTTTCTTTCAAAATTATTTAATTCTTTTCCTCTATTTACTCTAAGATAGACACCGGAAAGAAGCAATAGTACTTAGATGCAGTCATTTAAACAGAATAGTTAAGAGAAATAGGTACATAGTGTTTAAAAGAGGAAGAAAATCAGAAAACTACATGTTACATTTTTTTTTCTATTTAACAAGGGCAGCTCTAAACTGATTAGAGTACAGTGTCTGTTGAAAATTTTTAATTTAATTTCGCCTAATAGTATTATTTTTATCTCTACCATTAGTACAGCTAACATGGAACACATTGTAAAATATGTCATTGGGATATTGCTTCATTTAGCCATTTCTCGTATTTTAATTTTTTTTTAAATTTCATGAAAAAAATACTTTAAATTTTTTTAAATAACTTTCCTAAATTATATACAGTTATTCAAAACACGTATATATATATTTTTTTGTAAGAAAAAGTAATGCATTCTAGGATAAAATGAACAATTTTACTTTAAATAAATTGTGAGCTGTCACATTTCATTTTTAATAAAGGACTGAATTTTAAATATTTAAAATCTAGAGCTTATTTTTCTTAAACTTTGCATCTTCTTTGTTTTCTTCGAACAAGGTTACCCAAAAACCGATATCATCCATTACAAATTGCATCACATCTGCATCGGACTCTCTGATGTACAAATATTAATTAATATAAATTAATAGCATTTACAAAATATTCAATTCATTATAAATGACGCCCAAAACCAAAAATCACTCGGATAAAGATTAGAAAAAGAAAAATTTGTATAATTCATATCACATTAAAATGCCCATTAAATATTACCAAATGACCGGAAAAATTTTACTCTTTAATTTTTAAGTGTATTTCATCAACCAAAACAGACTATAGAGGCGATTTTGACCTGGTAGTAAAACTGTGAACTATTTCTTTCTATACAAATCGATTTATCATCATTTAATTTATTATGAAATAAACATAACAGAAACAAAATGTCCCTGCCTTTCACTAAGTATTTTCTTAGTAATTGAGTTCTAAACACTTATGACCATGATGTTTCAATATTTTTTTCATGAAACTGAAAAAAAAATAGAGTTCGTAACTGTTATTAAGAAGCTTTTCTAATTTATTCTGGAATTGAAATATTTAGAGTATACTTCGGAGTATAATCTGATAGCAAATACATTACCCGTACAATATTTGAAGCCCAGACTCTGAAACCACACAAAATTGAATACGCTTCGGCATTCACAAATTAAAAGAGTTAATGCTACGGGCCTGGACACAAAATAAATATTATTGACATTATCCAACGATTTATGATCATTAATCTGGTGCAATGTCATCAAATCACGTAATTTCACCAAATAATTGGACTATTGCCAAATTACATAGAATGGTCTTGATCTTTATGTCTCGCAATAATTCGAAACTCTGTGTTTTATTATTCAGGCGTTAATCTTTAATTCTTCCAACTTTGTGCTGCCACTCTTAGAGGATTTTATTTCTCACACTGATTCCTTCCACAAAGTGATTAATAAAATGCATATTAAACTTTGTAGAGGGGCGAGATTCAGTATGAGGCAGAGAAAAATAACAGACGAATATCAGGAACAGTTATTTAATTATTTTCTATGTCCAACATTTCACAAGACAAAACAAACACGAACACGAAAATCCACGACGCTCACATAGAATACAATCAATCTAATTATGACCCCCAAGAAGGATCATTGGAAATATATCTTGATGTTAATAAGGTAACGCCATCTGCTGTATAAAAATAGAAGGTAGTAGAGTTATGTAACCGCTACAACTTTAGTTAAAGTAAACTTTCATTCTGAAGCTATGTGAGGAATATTTTGGATCAGGCCTCGTAATTTAAAACCATAGCCAAATTACATGAAAGAAATCTGAGCCGGTATATGGATTCTTAAATTCTACACCGAAACAACTGTAAAACGTTGGTCCTCAAAGGATTTAACGTCCTTATACAATGTCCATATTGGACCCTATATGAAAAAAATCTAATATAGAATGGAATCTTGAAGAAGAGATCCCCACGAGGTCATCGTGACTTGATTGAAATTCATGAATATCCAAGATGAAAATGTTGATTTTGATATTCGTTACTTACCGAGTTGCCCTTTTCTGAATAACTTCAGCATATGTACTGACTTATTATCGTATTGAGTAACAAAGTTGATGTGAAAAATACAGATCTAAATAGTGTTTTAATACTAACTTATTTTCATATTAAGATTTTAAATACACAAGATATGGTGGACTGAATAAAGATGATGGATAAAAAATATATGCATTGAAGACATTTGGATTACACATTTTGTGCTCAATATACATAAAACACAAACAAGCACTAATCCAGAATATATATGAGGCATTGAGGAGCAGAGTGAATCAATGAATTTGTTGATTTGAATGAGACATTATATGTTAAAAATACTGAAAATATACTTGTTTACAAGAACTGCTGTCTAGTACATCTCTTAAGTACTACTGTACACTATCCTTTGATTAGTTCTGCTGTAAAAGAAATAATATTTCCCATTTCCATTTAATTCTGAATACAATTTAGCGGAAAATGCTGGTTCCGCCATTTTGATACTCAGTATCACTAATGCAGAACATAAATTTATACACAAGCAGTACTTCCCAATTTACAAAATTTCTGAGACAGCTATTCTCCCAGAAGTTCTCTTTGTGTATTGCGTATTATGCATATTTAACTATAAATTTATAATATTTAAGAATTCGATGGGAGCATATTTTATGGAATTTAGAAATCTTGGTTTCTCCCTCTATGGTTCATTTAAGTAAGTAGATTTGACTTTCGTTAGAATTATCACATGAGTTGTTTGAATACTCAAATATGAATCTAAATCTAAATCCTTGTGTGTTATTAAAATATTTATTCCAATGTACATTTCAAATCTTTGACAGCATTTTAAATCTGTAATGTATTTGAATGATTGCGTGAGCAATTTTACAGATTTATCGCAGATATATAACTGAGATTAATTGCTGAGTACTTTGTAACAACTGTTTGTGAAGTAGGATTTTCAAAGTGCACAGCTAAAATTACAGGAGAGGAAAGTTAATGAATTTGAATTATCTGAAAAGTTCTTAATGTGTAGAGATAAAAAAGTAATTTAAATTACATTTTTTTGTAGTTACCTTCAAAAGAAAAAAAAAATTTCTTCAATGTAAAAAGAAATAAAATAAATATCGTGTCATCTATCCAATTAAGGAGACTGGTTTCTCAAATGGTGCCAGTAATTTCTTTAAGTGCTATTAAAGCAGAAGTATAATGTATGCACATAATGTATGAACCCAAGTATGAAAGTTATACATTATTATTTTTTCCTCCGCCTTTATTTCCTTACATATGATACAAAAACACTTTATATTTTCGTTCAAAAGAAATAAAATTAAGATCAAGATTTAAATAGCAGTTTATTGTTTTCCTTTTGCCTTGTAATACTTCTAAATTCCAAGCATTTGCTAATTATTATAACGATTTGTTGCGTTATTTCTGTAGCTCAAGATGATAATCTTATTAATTTAGATAATTCGGTTTAAAGAACAATATCTTTCTCCTTTTGCGCAATTTTTGGACTAATAAATAAAGCAATTAATTTGGACTAATTACTAAAGCAACTGTGGACAAATTGGCTTCCTTTCTGCAGGTGTAGTTACTTATTTTTGCATACTTAAAAACAGCATAAGAATTATTTTTATATATATATTTTTAATATTTCATTGAATTTAATATTATCTTAGCAAATTTGAATGGTCTGCTTTAGAAAAATTTGGACCATTTGTAGAAAAGCGCCTATAGCATAACTAAAATGCTTTCTTAGTAAAACTGTTCCTCAATAAACACACCACAATTTTACAAATAAAGAATTAAAATAAATTCAGTGTAATAACTTTCTCAGTTTCCTTGAATTACAGTCCAATCATCCAATTGGATAAGATGTTCCTACCTAAGGATGTCTAAATATAAACATTTGTTCTCTAACTGAAAGCAGCCAAGTACCAATCAAATTTCTATAAAAAAACATTTGATAAATCAAATTTTCATCTCTGCAATTTAAATTTCTAACTTCACAGTTCACATATTAAATATAATTATAATTACGTTACCATTTTTTCTCTCCATGTTTACAGTCGATCAAATAAGAGTGTCTTTAGGTATCCTCCTACTGACTGGACCTTCCACTTTTCGATTTTGCAGGATTTAGTGCATAGATTAAAGCTTTCAGCGGACAGTAATTCCAGTTGGAAGTTGACATTACAGAGGTAGATCGGGGAATGACTTTTTGAAAGATCCTAAAAAATTGAAACAAAACTCTATAATCTGCGTAATACTTAAAAGGGTTCAAAAGCTGTTTATCTTAATTTTTTCTGAATTACAATAAATCCTCATATTTACAGGTGCGATGATTTATTATTTATTAATGGAATTTCCCAATAACGGGGAAAGTACGAACGCTTTACTCTTTACTAAGCAACAGCTCTTTTTTTTTTTAGAATTTTAATATTTTTCAAAAATGTATTAAAAATAGAAAAATAATAAGGTAAAAATATCAGTATTAACGAAATATCAATAATTTTTGAATTTTAAGATGATGAAATCATTCATGTGCTGTAATATTTTCGAAAGCTATAGTGGGGAAACTTCAAACTTTTTCTTAATTTTTAATTAATTAAAATTCTAATTGCTGCTTAAAAAATTACTTCAAGTTGAACATTCCGACTTTTCCACAAAGTATTTATATATACGTGCAAAATTTGATTATACTAGATCAGACAATCAAACCTGTAGTGTGTCAACACACAAACATTCCCTTTTATTATTAGTAGAGACTAGCAGAACATTCATAATGATACCCATGACATTGTGGTGAAAGCTTATAAGCCAATTAACAGCTACGCTACCCGAGCAATTGCTTTTGTATCGTGGTCATGTTACTGGGCTGCAAACCACAAGGTCCCAGGTTTTATCCTCGCTCAATTCAATCCGCTACAACATAATGAATGTTAGTAAAATCGAAACTACAATAGCATGAAATAAAATTATGAAAATGAAGTAAGTAAATAATATGGATTTCGCATGTTTATATTTTTCGTAACGATGATATATCCTGTTAAATTATAGACATTAAAAATCGAAATGAATAATTTAAAAGGGAAATCAGCTAAGAAAAATGACTGAGTTACACAATTAAATTAGAATACAAATTATGCAAATATAATTTAAATTATATGAAAATAATTTTCTGATTCTTGATTTATTAATTTGGCTCCTTGCCAATTCAGCGAAGAAACAGAATTTATCAATCCGGATTCACATTTTCTTCGCTGAGGTTGTGAGAGGTCATTTTTATTGTAATCTAAAGTGAAATCCTCGAAATAAAAATTTGAAAAAGATAATGTAATTTGATTTTAATTTCAGGAATTTTAATTTCTAAACTTTTTAAGGGAAAAGAAACTAGTTTTAAGAAGAATTTTCTCAAAATTCAGTAAGTTAAATCAGATATGATAAACACGTTTCTTTAGAACGTTAATTTTTGTTCTCTGTGATGCGGCAGTGATTTTTCAATGCAATCATTAGAAACAATATTATAGCAAATACGTATGAAAAATCATCTAAAATCATTTCATTATATTAAATAAAAAAATTTTACATTAAATTTTAAAATTCGGACTTCGCAGTGAATCGAATTGAATCCTCATTACGTCTATTTGCATGTCAAATGGCATGATGTGATATATTTGTCTAAACACCACAAACATATCTTTTTATAAGAAATGATAGAACTTACATTTATTCCCATATTCCAATTCCCGATCAATTCACACCTTATTGTTTTTTTATGCAATTCATTTTTGTTTCCATTCAAAGTTAATTCCATCTTCTATTCATAGTTAGTACAGAGGGTTGGAGTTTGCCACGCACAGAAGAAAATGCGAAGTACTTTCGGCCCCATGCTAGGGCGGAATCAAAAATAGACATCAACGAGTTCCTGATTGGAGTTATAGAAAATTTCAAGGATGACATGACCGTTGGCATTCCGGAGTTGAAAGTCCCAATACTCGATCCTTTCATGCCAAAGAAACCCATCAAGATAGACGTTGAAGACAGCAAGGCATCTGTGCACGGGAACTTCACAGATGTTCATATAGAAGGTAAGGAAAGCATATTTTTCCTCTATAATATTTCTGCTCATCACATTATTTGAACTGATCTTGAATCATTTATTAAACAGCTGTGCAAATGTTAAATTATGATTAAAACAAACTCAAAACAATTATAATAAAAATAAGTGGAAATGATATCTCCTCAACTCTTTTTTATATTTGCATAAAATAGTACACTTTATGTTAGCCATCATTACCTAATGTTACGAGTTCGTAATATTGTTACCCTGTGTTGTTAATTTCATGATAAGGAAGAGAGCTTTACAGATAGCTCTGTCGGATGCTCAATATAGGCAAAGTTAACTGCCCCTCAGACTTAGTGATTATTTGAAAAGAAAAATGAAGGACTCGGAATATTCGAGAATCTTGACGTTAGCTCCATTAAAATATGAATTTTAGCATTTTTTAGAAGTTTATTTGCCCTATCATGTAGATTATTTAAAAGGAACCGGGAATTTGAGATGAAGAACTAGTCTGTGGATAGAAAGAGAGTTAAACTGAATTCAAGTGAAGTCTCTCTTGATCATCTACGATTTCTCTGCCCTCTTTTTGCTGTTCAGATTAATAATAGCTAATAGTGTCACGTAGGTACTTGAGTGTGGAACTCAATGACACACACAAGAAGTAGAGCTAAACCAATTTATTAACTGATCTCTGAACTCAGAACATAGTGACTGACAAATCTTCTGCTTTTATACTAGCAGGGAAGGTTCCAGAATACTTTTCTGAAGACAGTAAGAAAAGTCCAGAGCACTTGTCTGGTAAACTAAAGAAATGTCCAGTATCTTCTGGAACAGGAAATAAAGAAAAGCATAAAATCAAGGAATTAAATATTTACATATACTATGAATCGCATTGTCTCTAGCGGGATTCGATCCCACGGTCTCTTGATTATGAGACCAGAGCCATGACCATTCGGCCATGGAGATTCAACTGTCTTTCTTCAATGCGGCAATATGTGTGTTGATGTTTACTGCAAATGCTGTTCTTGTAAACACTTCATTAGTGGTTTGTTACCTGTTTTTAGAATAAATTATCCTTTACTGAGACTGTTAAACTGTTCATCACACAGCTAATGGACCTGAATTATATATTTTCCGCAAAAATTATCCAAAGCACTGAGTATACAATGTGGACATCATTCCGCCGTATGCTTGGATGCAATATTTAGCATACATCTAAAATTGGATACGAAATACAATCGATCCATTATTAATACTGGACGGCTGCGTTTTTGAATGATCATATCTACATATGAATGGACAAGGCAAGAAGACAATATCTATCTATTGAGAGATTAATCCCAAATTCATACACAAATCTACGAGTTTGCTTCAAAGTTCATGCAACAAAAATCCTAAATTCAACTTTTAGCATTTTTGAATTATTGCATATAACAAGAATCGACAAGCAAATAGACTGCAGCGGCCAAACAGGCGATAAATGACTGTTTGTTTCGCCAACTGGCGATAAGCATCAATCATACCTTTGGAGATGAACTTTGCTCTCCAACGGATACGAGTGACTCACTTCCTGCCTTCGCCAGCTGGCTTAGAACGTCTGTCTCCTGCTGGTCGATGGAATTACGGCCAATGTATCATATTCTATATTTGTTAACTTAATTTGTAATTAAAATTTATTTTTGTTATTTACATGGCTGGCAGTTTTCATTAAGTAAAAATGTTTTAATACTTTAATTTAAAGTAAATTTGGCAATGCGTGTTAAACCACGCACCAAAAGACTATTAAATCACAGATGGATTTCATTCCGAATTAGAGATAAAAATTATGGCAATGAAACCATGCACTACGTTTCAACGATTCATCTCATTGTGGTTTTGAATCATCATATTCAAATGCAAATGGATGGATATATTTTTATGGGAAAGTTTGTCACTGAGAAAAATTATACCTACATACTTTTGCAACTATACTTAAATAGAAATTTAAAAAAAATGCAAATTAGCTATGTGAAAAGTTTGCCCTGGTATAACTTCTTGGTAAAGAAAAAAATGATGATGCAGCTTGCTAACTAAGAAAAACTGTACTGGCCAATTGTTGTGAAAGGAAAAGATTCTTGCTTGTGCAATCTGTTAAGGAAGGAAAACATTTCCTTGCATAGTTTTTGGAGAAACCCCAACGATTCCATAATTAAAGCATTCTTTGGAAACTGTTAACTATATTCAGGAAATAAGGCATTCTTTGGAGAGAACGCTTTAATTATTTCTTGAATATAGTTACTTTTCAGAAAATTGATAATTAATAGATTCAATGTTATAAACAGTCCGAAATCCGAACAAGGGAGAAATTTAATTTTAAAAAAATGCAAATAAACTATGTAAAGACTTTGCAATGGTATAGCTACATGGACAAGTAGAAAAATTTTTGGTTGTGTTGCCGGCAAGATAAAGAGAAATTATACTGACCAATTTGTTTGTATAAGAAAGAATTTTACCTTTCCTGTCTGTTAAGGAAGAAAAAAATTCTTGGTCTAATTTCTGTACCAACCACAATGATCCAACTGTGGTGAGAATTATTTAATTATTTCCTGAATGCAGGAAATAATTAATAGATTTAGTGTTATAAACATTCCTAGATCCGGACAAAGGATAAATTTAAAAACAAAGAAATCCCAATTAGCTATATAAAAATTTGCATTGGTATAGCTTCTTGGGCAAGAAAAAAAATTGACGGTGTAGCTGGCAAGATAAAGATAAATTATACTTGCCACTCTGTTAGGAAAGGAAAATTTCTTCCTTGTTCAGTCTGTTAAGAAGGAAAAAAAATTTTCTGTTGCAGTTCCTGGAGAAACTACAACGATTCCACTTTGGAGAGAATACTTTAATTATTTCCTGAATATAGTTTCCTTTCAAGAAGTCGATAATAGATGGATTTAGTTTTATAAACAATCTGAGATTCGAACAAAGGAGAATTTTAACAAAACAAAAAAATGTAAATGAACTATGTAAAAACGTTGTGCTGATTTGGTTTCTTGGGCAAGAGAAAGAGAAATTGTTCTGGCCAATCTGTTGGTATAAGAAAGAATTCCCCCTTCCCTATCTGTTAAGGAAGGAAACAAATTCTTGGTATAGTTCTCGTACCAACAAGAAGCAAGAAAAAAAAATGCGGTGCAGCGTGCTAGATAAAGATAAATTGTACTGTCCAATCTGATAGCATTTTTCCTTTCTTCTGTTAAGGAAAGAAAAAAAATTCTGGTATAGTTTCTGTACCAACCACAAAGTTTCCACTTTTAAGATAATACTTTAATTTTGGGCTGTATACAGTTGCTTTTTTTAGCTATTAAAAAAGTGTTTTTAAAATAAGTAGCAGGTTTTTTTCAAAACTTTAGATACGTTTTTCTACAAAATTCATTATTTTTTTTCTGCAGGTTGAATTATTCACATTGATCATACATAAGTGAATATTTTATATAATAAAAGAAAAGAAGAATTCGCTTTAAACTTTATAAGAATTAAAAGTTTAAATTAATCTTTTTTTAATAAAATATTGGTAATAACTGCTTGAAAGTATTTAGTAAAATGGGGAACTAGCAAGACACGGAATTAAATCTCGTATTAAATCTTGGATACTTTAGTATTCTGATACAATACAAATCTGTTAGGAAAGGAAAATTTCTTCCTTGTTCAGTCTGTTAAGAAGGGAAAAAAATTTTTCTGTTGCAGTTCCTGGAGAAACCACAACGATTCCACTTTGGAGAAAATCTTTAATTGTTTTCTGAATATAGTTTCTTTTCAAGAAGTCGATAATAGATAGATTCAGTTTTATAAACAATCTGAGATCCGAACAAAGGAGAATTTTAACAAAAAAAATGTCAATGAATTATGTAAAAACATTGTGCTGATATAGTTTCTTGGGCAAGATAAAGAGAAATTTTACTGGCCAATCAGTTGGTATAAGAAAGAATTCCCCCTTCCCTATCTGTTAAGGAAGGAAACAATTTCTTGGTATAGTTTTCGTACCAACAAGAAGCTAGAAAAAAAATGCGGTGCAGCGTGCTAGATAAAGATAAATTGTACTGTCCAATCTGATAGCATTTTTCCTTCCTTCTGTTAAGGAAGGAAAAAAAATTCTGGTGTAGTTTCTGTACCAACCACAAAGTTTCCACTTTTAAGATAATACTTTAATTTTGGGCTGTATACAGTTCCTTTTAACGAAGCCAATAATTAATAGTTTTACCGTTATAAGCAATCCTAGATCCCCAAAAGCATTAAGTCCTCCAACCAAAGATAAAACCTCCAATCAAAAACGGAAGTCTACGCTATTCTTCTGACCAATATGCAGAACTTCCCGGGGGAAATGAGTTTAAACCACTAGAAAATGACTGGTCGCGACGACGTCTCCTGAATATTTAACTCTTATTCAGTCAATACTTAGGGAATTGCGTATTCAACGCACAGGAAAATGAAACTGCTCTCTGTCAAAGCCTTCCTTACTCCCGTTATTCGTGACTGGATTGGAGAAAAATCCGCTGCTTCTGTTTCTTATTTAGAACAAACTTAATAGATGGCTATGGTACTGTAATTATTTCTGCGATCTTAAAGCCGTTTTCCATTTTTCGTCTACATGAAACTAAGGGGAAAAAATAAATGATTTTTATATCAGATGAATAGTTACTGTTTGGAGAGGGTAATAAATGTATTTAAGAGCCATTCATAAGAATAATGATTACAAAATCGATTGGTAACTAGATAATTGCATAAAAATATTTGCTGAGCATTTTGCATTAATGAGACATTAGGATTCTCCAGATTATATTTAAAAAAATATTCTTTGAAAAGTTGACCGCTTTAATTACCTTATAAATCTGGGCTGATTAAAATGGCATTTCTTAGAAGATAAATGATAGAGAAATAATGAACATTTAATAAGTTTCCCGAATAACAAATGTCTTAATTATAAGAAAATAAATAAAAAAGAAGAGAAGACTCCAGTCAGAGTTTTATTTAAATATAATTAACTTCAGCAACTTGAAGATTACTTTTGGACAGACTCCGGAATTCTGAACATTAATCAGATAACGAGGTCTTTCCTCAGAGTTGGAAATACTCTTTTCAAACTTTTGTACTACGTCAGTAGATGCATATTTGACCTTTATGAATTTAACGTGTGCCATTCTCGCTGACAAGGCGGTTCTTTGATGAAATCATCCTTAGGACCTGAGTCTGATCCTCGAACCTGGACTTTATAACCAGACCAATGTGGGATCATTTGCCGTGTGAAACAATTTTATAGATTGCTATAGGCAATTTTTAAATATTTTGGATCCTAGTGGGCGTTTTAGAGTTCAGTTCCTAGAATTTATTACTATTACTAATTCTAATGTACTGTCGGCTTCGCTATTTAATTCTTGAGTTCAAGATCCGATTCCTTATAAGATTCGCCGTACATATGGGGTTTGGGGTGCATTAGATTATTTAGGGGTCAAATGTTTTTTGCGTCGATATAGTTTCAACATTTGAAGACTGAAAACTTGCTTAGGTGTCACTTTTATCGTGTGATTACTATAGAAATTAAGAAATCCTTCCTAAAACAGCCCTTTTCAAAAAGAGCGTTCAGTGAAAGAAAACTGATATTTATAAAAGGGATTCATAAAGTTCTTGTATAATTTATTATAGATATATGTTTTCAAGGGTATGGGGCAATTAGGGGCCAAGCTAATTTTACGAAACTGTAATACCGTTTCCCTGCGTATTTAGTCTTATTGTAAAGAAGAGAGATTTAAAGACATTCCGAAGGGTTTCTGACATATTTGGCGTCAAGAATAAAGATTTTGGAAAATTCAAAAATGATGGTCTATCTTTATTACTCAGAAAATTTTTCTGGAAGATTCCATGCGACCTCACAAACTGTCCGAAAAACTAATATAAACTCGAGAGAATGAAGTGATTCATTAATTCTTTCATAATAGTGTTGAGCGCAGAGCGAGATCTCTAGTTCATTTTTCAGGCTTAACACTATTACTGCTTTTTTTTTATTTAGCAATTTGCTACTTTCTTGAATTATTAATGCCTACAAATATTACTCTTTGCGTTTCATCTTGGCTATGTTTTGTTATTTACCGCCCATGCTCTTCGGAATAGTCGTGGAACTTGGCTTAATTTTCTATTATCGATGATGTTGGAATTGTTTCAGCGAACACTGGCCAAATGTTTTTCTTAAGAATAACCAAGTGAGAATCTCGATCTTGTCTGTGGATTCCTCAGGAGTCCGCCAAGGATTCAACCGTTAATCCCAGTCTGCTGTACTGACATCCTTTGGAATAAATTCTGTTAATGCGATGTTTTAATTTGGAGAAAGAATGACCACCTGACCAATAAGACTAAATGCTACAAATAATTGATTTTGGTTTTTTTAGCTATTAAAAAAATTGTTTTTAAAATAAGTAACAGGTTTTTTCAAAAATTTAGATACGTTTTTCTACAATTTTTTTTTCTGTGGGTTGAATCATTCACATTGATCGTACATAAGTGAATATTTTATATAATAAAAGTAGAAGAGAAGAATTCTTCTCTTTAAACTTTATAAGAATTAAAAGTTTAAATTAATCTTTTTTTAATAAAATATTAATAATAACTGCCGGAAAGTATTTAGTAAAATGGGGGACTAGCAAGACACGAGTTTAAATCTCGTATTAAACCTTGGACACTTTAGCATTCTGATACAACCCCCCCCCCCCCCCTAATAATTCCAACTGTTTTGGAAACTTTCAAAAATTGATTATAGTTTAAACTATATATTTACACTGTCGAGGAAATAAATGATTGGTGAAGGTCAACAGATGTCCTTGAGCTTCTCATTTACACTCAAAAGTTGAAGCTCAAAAACTTTTCGTTTAAACAGTTATAAGCTATAAAGTTATTCCTGTGATACAAATGACAAGGTGAAATTTATTACAATTTCTGCAATAGAATATTAATGAACTGAAACATCATCAAAGCGATTATATTTTCATGTTTATTACAGTTCAGCCCAAATTATTTATGCTGGAATTCAACTGTCTAGAGCATTTTGCCACCTTTAAGTCACGATAACATAAATTAAGAAGTACGATAAAAATAGTTTCACTTGCTAATGATGTACTGCGCACAAGTATCATTAAGTTTGGTTTTTTGTTGAATATAAAGCACGTCATATTATTCTTAACTGCCAAGCCCTCTGCGTGATGTTTAAGAATTGTTTGTTCACTTGCTGCTTATTGTGCATCTTTTAGAAAGTTTTGCTTGAAGACACGCCCCAAAAAACTATATAGGATGAATTCGTGTTATGCATTTTGATAATGCAGACAACGTATAAAAATTATTTATGCTTGTGGTCGGAGTCCTTTGAAAAAAGGAAAGAGGTGCAAAGTGGAGTGATAGAACAAAATCTTGATTTCTTTTATCCCTCTTTTCTTATAAATTTTTTCAAAATAAAAATCAAATAAGTAATTGAAAAAAGTATTTGAATAAAAATAAATTTATCAAAACAAAAATAAAGCAAGTCGCTATATAAATTGATTTCTTATTTAACGTTTATCAATATTAGATTTTCTTCATTCTTCTTAATTATTTCAGAATTTTGACGTCTTGAAAACATTTTGCGTCTATAAAACAGCCAGAAATAACCATAAAAAAGTACAGCTCATAGAGAAGGAATTATGCATGTTGAGAAGTATTGAAACAGATTATTACTTCGATAATATTAAAGCAGTTCAGAGTTCATAGAGAAGGAACAATGTTGAGAAGTGTTGCAACAAATCTGGATTTAAATAACTACAAAAGCAGTAGAGTTCATGGAGGAGGAACAGTGTTGAGAAATGTTGCAACAAATCTGGATTTAAATAACTAAAAAAGCAGTAGAGTTCATAGAGAAGGAACAATGTTGAGAAGTGTTGCAACAAATCTGGATTTAAATAACTACAAAAGCAGTAGAGTTCATGGAGGCGGAACAGTGTTGAGAAATGTTGCAACAAATCTGGATTTAAATAACTACAAAAGCAGTCGAGTTCATGGAGGAGGAACAGTGTTGAGAAATGTTGCAACAAATCTGGATTTAAATAACTACAAAAGCAGTAGAGTTCATGGAGGAGGAACAGTGTTGAGAAGTGTTGCAAAAATCTGGATTTAAATAACTACAAAAGCAGTAGAGTTCATAGAGAAGGAACAATGTTGAGAAGTGTTGCAACAAATCTGGATTTAAATAACTACAAAAGCAGTAGAGTTCATGGAGGAGGAACAATGTTGAGAAGTGTTGCAACAAATCAGGATTTAAATAACTACAAAAGCAGTAGAGATCATGGAGGAGAAACAATGTTGAGAAATGTTGCAACAGAGCTGTACTTCAATAAAATCCTGTGTTTGAATGGAGGTGCATATAAGTCACATAGTAATATTAATTAATAACAGAAGGAATTTCTGAGAGGAATGGAAAGTTGCTAAAAGGAAATGAAAAATAAAAAATATCATTCAACTTTGCTTTTAATTAAAGATATTTTCCCCCTTTTTGAAATAAATGTAAATATGAGATGAAAAAATTTATAAATACTACAGATTCTACTCTACTTCCATTTCAAGTGCAGATTTGTTTGTGGCAAACGGAAGCCAATTACAATTTCCTAAATGATTTGTGGAATCTCTAAATAATTAAAAAAAGACCTAGAAGCAAAATTCTGTTCAAAGTATACGAATTTATATAATGCTAAATGTGTGAGAGAATAAAACATTATTGAATAAAATGCTAAAGTAACTTCCTGTGTGTGAAATATGCAATTAACCAGACTTTGACGAAATACCTTTGAAAAAAAGCTTAAAATTGTTTCGATAAAATTAATTGTTCTTAATTAATATACTCTCTGGTAAAAAGTAATTAGATATAAGAAAATTCTTAAGAAAATATTTAAATTATGTATGGAAACTCAAACATGTAAATCAACAGCATTATGCTATTTATATTTCAATAATAAAGCAATGTTTCAGAAAATATGCATCTGTTTTTTTTATTTTATTTCCATTCGTTCCAAAAACTTTATTTAACATTATTTTTTAGCATTAATCTCTAAATTTATTTAGAATGTTTCGATTATTTTAAACCGTATGCATCGAGAATTTAATGATTATTTTCAATTAAATTTGCACATGTGTGTGGATTTTTAAAAGAAAATTGAGTAAAATTTATTTAGTCATGGAAACAAGTGTGTGGAATTTATTTAGTTATATTTAGTCATTCCTAATGATGAATAGAATAAAATGTTAATCATTCTTAGAGAAAAAATTCTCGTTTTAACAACTGAAACAAAAATTTGAATGAATGTAGAATTAATAATCTGATTTAATTGTTATCTTTGCATATATTGAAGCAATCCCTAAATCTTTTTTATTGCATATGGCATGCTTATTTGAATCGATTTATTTAAATTTTCATATTTGGCAATTCCTCAGTATTCAAAATCATTTAAAAGGAGAACAAGTAAAGATTGCATCTGGTAAATTTGAGCACTATACAAAAATAAATATATAGATAGCGCCTTATGAGAATGCAATTTTTACTTTTTTGAATAGGACATATTTGCAAATTGAATGACCTGTTATTCTTGAATATATCTCTAAGATAATCTTTCATGATTTTCACATCACATAGTTTGAAAATTTAAATAATGTTTTTGAGGTTTCTCTAAAAGAAGAATATTTAATGACATATAATTATTGACATATTTAAGGATAATTAAATTTTGTATGAAAAAATTTGGTGAAATTGGGCGAAGAGTTACAGTAAGAGGACTCATTCTTTGATTTTTCTAACTTAAATTGAAACAAAATTAAATTATATTATTTCTTGTCTGCCTTATTGATGGTTTTTGTTTATATTGCCTTTTATGGTGTTCTTACTATTTTAACTAACTCCGCTATACTTCTAAAATTCAAGATAATTCACATTAAAAAAAGTGAAATTATATCAAAAATTGCTTTATGAGAAAATCAACATCCCATTACGTTGTCCAAGGTTATGATATGTAGTATAGAGAAAGTATTGTAACCTTCGAAAAATTCGAAATCGAAATTTTGACGAATCTTGGAAATTTTTGGAAAATGTCTGTCTATCTGTGAGAAAAAATAACTAAAAAGTGCTTGGAATTAGACATATGAATTTTGGTATACAGTCTTTACACCAAATTTGAAGATTTCTATCAAATTTTAAGCAAAATCCGTTCTGAGGAAGGCTGTCCATTAGGCTGTACGAATATAAGTTGACATGATAAACACAAAACGAAGAGAACTAGATAGATAAAATTCGGTACACGGATTTAATACCTATAGTTTAGACACCTATTAAATTTTGAACCAAATCCAACAAAGGGTTAAGCATCTGTCGAGTTGTACTTTCAGAAACATGTAAATATCTCAGAAACGCATTGATTAAAATATATCAAATTTGGTATAGCTTTATGTGATTAAAAGTGTAATTTTGTGTCAAATCTTTTTCAATCGGAGGGAAATTCTATTTGTGCGTACTATTAATGGCATGCAAAAGAGTAATCGCCAATGATCGCACGATACATTCAGTAAAAATGCTGATTTCACATCAAACATTCATATTACGTAACTATCGTACGCCAATGCCAATGGAAAGTGCTCTCTGGGATAACATCTTTATTAAAAAGAGAAAGTTTTGGGGATCACCTCCGGGTCACCAATGTACAAGGTTGAGGTTCTAACTCGCAACGTTAGGGTTCATAGCCGCGTAACAAAGCCACTGGACAAAAGTGTACACTCCTCTCCGGAAGTTGTTATCTGGCTTATGATGTTACCACCACAAATTTAACATTTCTAAATCTTATTCGCAGGTTTATCGGGATTCATCATGGACAACTTGCACGCCGACCTCCAGAACCTGTCTCTTACATTCCAGCTTCGCATCCCCTACATCAAAGCCTACGGGAATTACTCCATTAATGGCAAGATCATCAAGATCGTTCCTCTCAGAGGAAATGGAGAGTTCAAAATCGAGTCTCATAACCTGAGCGTGTCTGCTAAGGCATCTTTAGAAACGTCCGATGACGACCACTTGCAGTTATCGAAGTAGGATAATATTTCCATCAACTAACTGATAATTTTACTTTTACTTATGCATGTAAAAACAATGTTGTAATTGCCAGCAAATCCTATCTCAAGATTTTAATGAATTTAGATATTCCAAGTCACCCCCCCCCAATAAAAACCCAATTTTGTATTTGTACTTGAGCATGTCTGTTTATGCATGAACATATGGACATGATAATTTAAGGTTTCAATCAACTATATGGATGAAATTGGAACATTGGATGCTATTGCTTAGTTTGTTTAGTTTAGTTATATTAACGTCTCGTTTTAAAGCAACACTAGGGCTATTTTGGGACGTAATTTTGAACCCCGGTCAGATGACGAGGACGACATCTGAGGTGGCACCGCCCTCTCCACACCACGCCACGCCACACCAGCGGGAAGACGTTTGGCCAGGACGTTTAAAGTGCACCAGACCCGGTGCACCCGTTTAAAGTGCACCAAACGGTTCTTCGGTGGAATCGGATCTCGAACCAGAAACCCTTCGGTTCCGAAGCCGAAACCTTACCACCAGACCACCACGGCCCCCTTGATGCTATTGCAGAAGCTAATTCAGGGTAAAACAATCGATTGGGAAAATGCTAATATATTTTTTTTTTACACAAGAATTCCACTTTTTTCAATACATTGTAAATTCAGTGTTTTTATACAATTTCCTATTTTGTTTAATGAATAAATCTTTTTATCTTTTTTAAATTCGAAGTATTAGTCTTTTTGAAATATTTAGGAAAATAAGCGCCAGCCCCCTTTTTTTATATAAACTGAACTGTGATAATATCCATTAAGAAAGCTATTTCATAAGATTCAAATTAATGTCTGTTGATACCAAGCGAGTAGCCTTCTTTACGAAACGAGAAAATCGAGAAGTCTTTTAATCCTTTCTTCAGAATCTCTCCTTACGATAGATAAGGATTTTGATCATAATAAGGGATAATTATGATATAACAAAGGATTTATATCGGGTTGCTTTTATGAGCTGAATTTATGAGCCATGGGGAGTGATTGCAAGAATTTTTTTTAGAAGATACCATTTCCCATGATTGAAGTTTTTGTCCAAGGATTTTCTTATCTGATTATCAAAGTAAGATCCTGCATCATATTACTGCAGGATATTTTTCCTTATTAGATGATTAAAAACACAATAAGAAATTATTTTCAACTTTTCAATCAATTGACTGATTTTTTTTTCTGCTAGCATTACTATATTATTAAAATATCAAGACTATGTGCTATACTTGAAATAAAAGGAAGCAATAGATTTTAATATGATTTATTTATAAGCATGTTACGATGCGTTATAAAATATGTATATGATAAAAATTCGTTCAAAACATTATGCAGGAAAGATTTCTGTATAGCATTACTAAATTTGCTACACGGTTATGTCTTGGGTTGTGAGTGTTTGTTTAGCAATATTTGTTTTTAAATTTTAATTACATTTTTAATTGAATATTAATCGGAATTCTAAAATTTCTTCGTAATGACTTCTGATATATAAACTATTTTTGTCTTAGAATTAAATAAACTTTTCGGTTATATCAATTTCTGTTCGCATTTATGTTTTTCTTTTTTTATTAGTTTCAAAAAAATAAAAATAGTTTTTTGGAACTTACTGGAAATTATAAACATGGTGATTTGGCAAAATTCGACGCCAACATTTTCCACGATTACAATACTTTGTATTGAACAATTGGATTTATTGTTCCTATTGTATGCAAATAATCACAATATTCTATGCAGCAGTTTCAATAAGTTTTGTGAAATATCAAAACTAGATATTTACACAGTCATGAATGAATTTATTCAAAGCAAATATTCTAAACTAACAAAACATTGTTCATATTGGAGAGAATCTTAGTATGAACAATGCTTGATGGATCATATAACCACAGCTGATAACTACTGACCAATCCTTTACGTGGTGATATGTTGTGTATGGCTTGCTTGTCCATCTTGATGAAGCGATTTAGAAAAAATACTAGCTTTATTCAGAACACAATCATACATATATATAAAATTATTCACATGAAGATATATTTGGATTCTCAGTTAACGAGCATCAAAAACGAAAATTACGCAATAAGAAAGTAAATTGACTACACAAGATTCGAAACAAGAGTTGTGTTGTCTCTGAAATTCAAATACGATTTTGTTTTGTACGATGAGTTGCCACCACACCTTAATAATCTTTAAATTTTAATGAGACTGGTGAAGCTTTATAAGCCAGATAACAGCTACAAGACATGAGTAATTACTTTTGTCTTGTGGTCATGTTCTCGGCTACGAACCCAAACCTTGCGAGTTCGGTACTCGTTATTGCCAATAGATACACGACCATTAACACAAAAAGAAAGGTAAGTCGATTACATCTTATAATTTTCCTATTTTAGTATAAAACCTACGTTTAAAGGAAAATATTTTTTAAATGCCATTCACTTTCTCGTAGTTCAGATAAAGAAAATAACATAATCGTATATTGCAAACTTTTCGAATTCCAAATTTTGAAGAATTTTCAAGATTTTTTTAGATTTATATTATTTTTAAACATTTACTCTTAATTACATAGCAGCGTTAGTGATCATTTATATAGTATATAAAATATCATTAAGTATTTATTTATTTTAAAAGCCCCCGGTTATATTTGGTTATTTTCTATTCTGTCAATATCATCAAAATAATGTGTGTTTTTTTTTACAATCTTCGGATTAAGACCAAGATCTCCAAGTTTTATTATACATAATATGTCATAATATTTCATCGAAAGGATTATATTCGCGGATTTACTTTGCGATTTTCAGATTGTGTCAAAATAGGCAAGCAGTGCATAAGACACCAAGATTATACCAATCCAGTTTTTATGTATGTATTTGTATAAGCGTGAAAGAGTTTTTTTGATAATAATATGCTCTGAAATTTCATTCAGGAAAAAAAAAATCTAAACTTTGATTAAGTTATAATTAAAATATATTCAAAATCATTAAAAACTTTCTTCATTAGAATCTAGCACCCAAGAAGTAACTATATGCCAAATTTAGTAATTACAATACAATAATCTGACCTGAACAGTGTTTAGAGAAATTTTTACATAATAAACGTTCGCAGAACGCAGTTACATGTAATATTCAACTTATTAAGTGGTATTTCCTTTAAAATCAGAAAGAAAAAAAACATGAAATTCTACCGTTACAGCGACCACCAATGACACATGACATCATACAATAACATAAAAGTATTTGAGAAAAAAAGGATGTCGCTTATCTGTACACATCTTGAATTTAAGTACACTCCAGAGTATCCCGAGTATGTGATGGAAAGGCTAGCCGGATAGGGCGGAGTTCTATGAAATCTCTTTGTCCACCAATACCAAAAGACAAAGTTTTTATACCAAAACTCACTGTTATAATATGTATTTTTTCACTTCTTATTGAGTACTAAGCCCTTCATTTGTCTCAAACCACGTAGAATGTGAACGCGACCCGGTGAATCATAGAAGCAGCTGCCGGTAGCGTGTCGAGTTAAAATAGAGGACTCTCTGTACTGTAGTTCATATATTTTATTTACTGCACTGCGCGTTTCAAGAAGTTATAAGTGAAAATGTAAGTTAAAGATATAGATTTTTCACGTTTAACATAAATTTTGTAATATCTAACATTTTTTTGTCGTGTGACTATTTTAAGCCAAATTTTTGCGCAGTAGCTTCTGAGGGTAAAGACCCCTGAGCACCCGAGGGCAGAAGTCTAGCTTAAATGAAGATAGCACACACACACACTCGCTTGCACAACCCCTTTTTACAGGGGGGGGGGGCTCATTCACGCACCTGACAGAGGCAAGAACAACCATGCACGAACCGGGACTCGAACCCGGAACGCCTAGATCATGGGAAAGACGCGTTATCCCCAGGCCAGGACGCCGGCAATATCTAACTTAATTACAATAAAAGAAAACTAAGCCGGATAGTCGCGAACCTGATATTCGGTAGTGTACTGTCATGAAAATGTTTTGGTAAATTTGACCTTTTTATATAACAGAAATTATCTGCAGAGCTATTTCATATATAACCATTTTCCTTTAAAGGTACTAGAAGGGCTGAAAATAAGCACCAAAGAAAATTTTATATTTCTTCCGCGCTAAAAATATCATTATTCGAATAAAAAAATCGCTTTCAACTAGAGAGGCATTAACTAAAGGAAAACGATTTTAACAGTGAATTCGAGTGGGGAAAAAGTTCGGAGGCACTGACTTAAAGAAATGCAAATGTGAAAATGAAATTTGTGTTTACAAATAAATTAGGAGACAGAAATAAAAGATTCAATTACACTCGGGCCATCGGGTGGTATCCGGTTACCTTCTCGCAGTTAAGCCTGTCCCAGCGGGGGAATTAACATTCAATGAGCTTATAAAGCCGCGCTGCAACCTCCATCATCTTGTATGCAAATTCGCAGGCAAAACGCATGGCTCTTGTTTTAATGGCCACGTCGAGTCTCCCGGGTGCATTGTGCTTAGTCTAATTGCAAATCTTAGTCATTAAATTGAGCGAGTTAACGTTTCGAAATATGCGTTCGAATTTCTCATGACAATTTTGTTTCGGAATTGCCTCCAATGTCTGAGAGAGAAATTTCAGAATAGGGGTAATAAAATCCAGCTGAGGATGTTTTTGCTGCTGGAATGGCTATTGAGGTTTGCCGGTGTTTATAGAAATGTTGTTTATAAAATTATGTTTTATAAAGCAGGAATGTATTCCGACAAAGTACACTTCAAAATGAAATATATTCCTGTGAGAATGAACGGAAGTTTGATTAAAAAAATATAAAGGAAATTCCAGCTTCCAGTCTGAAACGTTGGGGCATGATATTGTTTTAGTCTTTTGATTCATCTATTACTCTATTTTTAAATTTCGCTCGTAATCGTATAACAACCATAACATGGATAAAAAATATTATTTAATGATATCACAACGAATGCGAATATATAACTCATTAATTAAACAACTCATTAATTAAAACAACGTTTTTTTGTTGTATAATACATAAAAATATTTATATGTATTATGTATTATTAAAATTTTTTAAACTTGCAAAACTTTTGTACGAAAATAAAATTGACGTCATTAAAAAGTTAATTTATTTACCTTAAAATGGTTTGTAACCTTAATTTTTTTTTTGTGTGTGTGTGTGTGTACTATAATACGTTCCGAAATTATTGGGAAAGAGTATTGAATTTTCGATTAATTTTAAGTTAACCCTTTAAAGGGCCATTTTTTTCTAGTCATATTATGTTTAAATATTTTTATGCTTGAAATTAGAATAAGGAAAGGGATTCATTTAACTTATTAGATAAATTTAATTTGATTAATTAATTTGATTAATTAATAATTAAGTAACAAATCAAGACGCATCATTTTGTGTAAGATAAAGAACTGAAGCAACTAAGTTTCTGTCTTTCTAAAAAATTTTGTCACAACTTAGGCCAACCTACATAAATTCATACAAAGATTGATAAATTTGGTGGGAAGCATACTTCCCACGGCTCTAGAAAGGGTTAATGGGAAAACAAATTCAAATTTTAAGATAATTTTTTAGTGTATCTATTACCCAAGATGTAGCTACATATCCTATGAGCAGTTATAGGCCCAGTAGGCTCTATTCTCTAGAAAAAAAGTGACAGAGTCGCTCAAGACGTTCTATAGGCCTGTCCTGTAGAGTGTTTTCAAAAAATGCAAATTGCCGCATCATGTTTGTGGTAATTTACAGATAAGTTCTGGCTATAAACACTATTATGCTGAAAGGTAAAACCAAATTGGTAAAATCTGGAGGCAAAGGTTTGCTAGTAGAGACTCGGTTTTTGAGCTGCAGGATAACGAGTTCGAGACCCGACTGCATAAAATAACTTTCATGTAGGATGTTTCAATTCAAAAGCTTTAATAAAGAGTTTGGTGAATTATTTATTGTGTTATGGCGTTCTATCAGAAAATAACCTTTGCATACTTTCGAAACGAGATTCCAGTTAAGCTGAACTCAAATGCAAAGGCCATTTTAATAAGTACAGTAGTTTTCTAGTCAGTAATCTGAAGAACTGCAGATAGCATAATTGGATAAAACTAATGCTTAATTCAAATATTTTCCGAAAAAATTGAAGAGGCACTCTCGTCTAATAAGAAGAGTTGAGTAATACTTCGCGTGATTTTTAAGTTTGTAATTATTTGAAATATATTCCTCCAATCATTTCTAGAAGAAATAGGTTCAACAATTCTTCATTTTTGTTGTTACTTTTTAATAAATCTCAGCATGGTTCTTGAAGACAGCACATTTATTAGACATTGAAAACGAGAAGAAAAGAACACAGGTATTGACAATTACCCACACAGCATTATGTTAAGCAGTTCGCAGGAGAAATGGCGCCGGAATGAAACAGAAGCGTAATCACACAGATATTTCTACGCGAGAAAAATAGTCCGCTCTCTTCATCCCAACAATTTTCAATGATTTTTTTATTTTCTCGCATAGGAAATATAGAGATAATATTATAACAGTAAAAAAATTTGAGATTTTGACGTACCTCCATGTTTCAGACCCCTCCCCTCTCCGAGTCCAAAAAAAAAAAAAATACATTTTTGGAATTATCTGTCTGTGAGCGCAATAACTCAAAAATGCTTTCATTTAGACAGATAAATTTGGCATTGGTACTTAAAAAACCAAATTAGTAGATTGATATCAAATTTTGGAAAAAATCCACTCGGAAAAAGTTTGCTTATTTTGCTGTTCGAGTACAAGCGAACACTATCATTAGATAAACGAAATCTAGTACAGAGGTTTAACATCTGAATTATAGATTCTTATCCAGTTTTAAACTAAGTCTGTCGGTTGTCGAAGTCTGACCGTCTGTCGGTTGGTACTTCCACTTGCACGTAAATAAGATATCTCAAAAACTGAATTACGTAAGTCAATCAAATTCGGTATGCGATTTTTGGACTATAGTGTAAAATTTTGGTTTCTGTCGGTTGGGATATGACATTGGGATAATTTTGGAAAGACTAATTCAAAGATCTGTAATGACGGGTATTTGATGAGTTTTATATTCAAATTGGGACAATTGGGATAATTTAGGTTTCAGTCGATTGGGATATGACATTGGGATAATTTTGGAAAGACTAATTCAAAGATCTGTAATGACGGGTATTTGATGAGTTTTATATTCAAATTGGGACAATTGGGATAATTTAGGTTTCAGTCGATTGGGATATGACATTGGGATAATTTTGGAAAGAGCAATCCAAAGATCTGTAATGATGGGTATTTGATGAGTTTTATATTTAAATCGGGATAATTGGGATAATTTTGGTTTCAGTCGATTGGGATATGACATTGGGATAATTTTGGAAAGAGCAATTCAAAGATCTGTAATGACGGGTATTTGATGAGTTTTATATTCAAATTGGGACAATTGGGATAATTTTGGTTTCAGTCGATTGGGATATGACATTGGGATAATTTTGGAAAGAGCAATCCAAAGATCTGTGATGATGGGTATTTGATGAGTTTTATATTTAAATCGGGATAATTGGGATAATTTTGGTTTCAGTCGATTGGGATATGACATTGGGATAATTTTGGAAAGAGCAATCCAAAGATCTGTGATGATGGGTATTTGATGAGTTTTATATTTAAATCGGGATAATTGGGATAATTTTGGTTTCAGTCGATTGGGATATGACATTGGGATAATTTTGGAAAGAGCAATCCAAAGATCTGTGATGATGGGTATTTGATGAGTTTTATATTTAAATCGGGATAATTGGGATAATTTTGGTTTCAGTCGATTGGGAAAAAGGTGTTCAAAATACATGTTTACTCGATAGATTCAGAAAAAAAGTTGGGTACACGTCTAAAATCTATATTTCAAAGGATTGCTTGCGAATGCAGATGATTTGTTGCATAACCCAATATTTTGTATCGTGTTACTTTCTCAATGCTAGCTTTCTATAATTTTTTTTTTGTCTTTTATGGAAACTAATGCTTGCGATCACCAGTATTTATAAGTTTTTATGGCTTTTAGAGATTTTGATGTAGAAATGGACTTCGATAAAGTAGAGCTGCATTTGGAGAATTTTCTAGGAGGCGGCAGATGGACGGAGGTTCTGCTAAAAATTTTGAATGATATCAGCAAAGATCTTTTCAAGAAATGCCTCCCTCTGCTAAAGGTAAGAATATTATTACATTACTGGCAGCCCCTCTTTTTTAGATCAATTAATTTGGAAACATTTTCTTGATATTTTTCAAATGCTTTATGTCTATAAATGTTAGCGTTTGTGATCTATTTCTGAGTTACTTTACTATGTGATAGAGTTATGAAATCTTGTATACAATTTATGACAACACTATTTTAATATTTTTTGAACTTTATTATAAATTAATTGATCAAATTAAATAAATTTTTATTGCATTCTCTATTGGTTCTTTGGAAATTCATCTGAAGGAATTTAATTACAAAATTTCATAATATTTATACCAGTGAGTTAGTTATAAATGAAAGACTGAGAGGTAGGTTAATAGTCAAAACCAAACATTTCTTTTTTAAACACATTAATAAAGTGACTGTTTCATTGTTGCTTTTTATAAAATTTAGTTAAATCTTTTTTGTTCAGTATCCTAATTTCCAACTCTGATTAATTATATAGACTCAATGAGTAAATCTTAAATATTCAATAACATTTTCCTTTTAATAAAATAAAATTTTATACATTAACTCTTTGTACTCGAGAGGTTACTCATTGGTCATCAATTGAAACTTGACTGATAAAGTTTGTAGAATTATATATAACTTGCATTTTATACCTCGTAACAATGAAATTAGCTTTTATATGTGGTGACGCTTTATAAGCCAAATAACAGCTACGAGACATGAGTAATTACTTTTGTCTTGTGGTCATGTTACTCGGCTGCGAACCCAAAAGTTTCTAGCCTATCACAAATAGCAACATATACAGTTAATAATCATGCATCTAATTACTTTTCCGAGTACAAAGGGTTAATTTTAAATATTATATTGGATTAAATATAACTCAGGAATATTTTTAGATGAATTTTCCATATGGAAAATGGTAAATGTTATTCCCCTTTTTCTTGAATAGATTCTATAAGATTTGTCTCCCCTTTTTAACAGTGGAAGGATGATTCTTCTTCTTTTGAAATGGAATTCAATCTAACCGTACAATACTGTCGATACTGCTACGTTCGAGTGGTGGCGGAGTGGTCGGCTGTACGCAAGAAGAAGTCTAACCGTACTGTAGTAATTTAGGGGTAAAAATAATATAAATAATAAAGGAAATATACCAAAATGTTGGAATAAAAAAGGTATATAACTTGGGTTTCTAATTAGCTCTTAGGAGAAGTGAAAATTAAGAAAGTTTACTGGTAGCAATGAAAGAAAAATACCCAAAACGCAACGTTAAACGAATAAGATATTTAATACCTGTCCTGATATGCAATCTGTAAAAGGGATTAACCCATTTTGCACGTTCATCAACAACAAAAATCGAATAAAGTATAATCTAAATCGAGATATGAAATTGTCTTCACTAAAACTTAATTTTATAGCACTCAATTCCATGAAATGAGCTCCACTATTGTATTCAAATTTTCTTCCTTTTGAATCTTTAATCATCACAATGAGTGATGAGCTTTTATCATAAGTTAATGCAAATTTTTTTCATTACTGCTGTAAACTAATGTAATCATAAAAATGAACTAATGCAATCATAAAAATGAACTAATGCATGAAACTAATGCAATCATAAAAATGAACTAATGCATGAACCAAATGCAGTCATAAAAATGAACTAATGCATGAACCTAATGCAGTCACAAAAATGAACTAATGCATGAAACTAATGCAGTCATAAAAATGAACTAATGCATGAAACTAATGCAATCATAAAAATGAACTAATGCATGAACCTAATGCAGTCATAAAAATGAACTAATGCATGAAACTAATGCAATCATAAAAATGAACTAATGCATGAAACTAATGCAATCATAAAAATGAACTAATGCATGAAACTAATGCAATCATAAAAATGAACTAATGCATGAAACTAATGCAATCATAAAAATGAACTAATGCATGAAACTAACGCAATCATAAAAATGAAATTAAGCGTAAAATCAAAAATCACCCCAACTATAATATTAAGAATGTTAGCTAAATGATTAAATTAACGCTTTTAAGCTAACCTAAATATTATTAATAAAACATTCTTTGAGTGAATGAATGGTTAATTGGAAGATATAGCAGTAATGGATATTTAAAAATAATAAGACTTGAGAAGAGACATAGAGATACAAATAGTTAGAAATCGATATGCTGTTGGAAGGATAAAATATGACTTTGAAGCATGAATCTGAGGAAAATGTTTATGGGAACTCTCCTCTTGCGAAATTATGAACAGGCATTACTCAAAAGTTGATGGACTGATATGCGTTTTCCAAATGTATTTCTACTTACTGTTGGATTGACAATTAGAGGTTTTTCCAAAAGGCATTTTAATTATAAAATGATGAAGTCTTCTGTAATCATTTTTTCAAATATTATAATTTTATTTTATTTCCCATTTGAATGACAAGGCGTATTTCTCCTAATAATCACTATGTAACATATAAAATTTGAAAAAAAATTCAATAAATTTATAAATAATTTCACTATTTTTCCCATTTTAGAGTTTGGTATGTCAAATCTTGTGTTTTGGGCATGGTTTTTAACTAAAATTCGGATCAAACAGTCAGGATTATAAAGTGCCAACACACGCACACGCACGCACGCACAATATACAAAGTTATTCAAATGAGTATAAATGTAATATTTATTAAATAAAATGCAACTTTTTTTCTAAAAAAGCATGCACAATTTTCGTAATTAATTATTTTTAATTTAAGAATATAAAGTTTACTACAGTTTCTGACAATTATTTTTCCGAGTCGAAGTGACAGTGTACCAAAGGTGTATGGTTATTTTTACGCTTATAAAATTGTAAATTCTTTATCTGTCAAGAATTTTTAATGATTCGCAAGTGCTGAAACATTTTTGTTTAATAAAATATGGAGAAAAGTTGACGCCATAATCTCATTAACTTTCATATTCTTAACAAACTAATTGTATAAGTAGAACTTATTATCCAATAATTCCCATTACTGCATTAACTTATTTCCAAACTTACTTATGAATGTGACTGTACTCTTAGTAATTCTCTTTTAGGCTGAAGGTTATTAAATTACTTGGAACTCTTAAAATAAAGCAAAACTTAACAACACTAAACTGCTAATGACCTTTATGAACATGTAAATTGCTTGAAAATAGAAACAATACAATTTAAGCATTACGTATTTTAGACATGAAATGGTTTAGGGTCTTAATTGTTGGCTGACGTGACAGACAAGGGTGCGAAACACGCAGGGGTGACCGTTGTGGACAAAAATCTTAATAAGGTGTAACAAAATTTTTAGTAAACATTTCGTTGTTTGGTTTTTTAAAATGACCTTTATAAAAAATTGCAGTAGTTAAATATGTGAAATATGAATAATCAGCCGCTTTTGGTGACTAGTTAGCTTGCCATGACTTATGGATGCTATAAATTATCATTAAATATTCTGTGTAACTGTATCTTAATGACTTCCTCAGCAAATTATATTTGAACTTAAAATTTTGATAAACATAGGACGTATAAGTCTTATAACTTTTCAGAAGTCGTCCACCGTTCAATTCATTTTGCTACGCATTTCCGTAATTTTCTGTCTATATCAATTGAATTATATCATAGGAAAGAACAAAAGAGCTTAACAACTTTTACCATTGTTTGATTCTGAAATTAAGCCTTTAAAATAAATTTTCAAAAGTTTTATTAAAAGCATATATTTACTAAAATCTACTCATCATGGAAAAATCATCAACAATGGTAAAATACAGAATAAAATATTTGTAGCAACATTGCAAAAAGATTTTAACTTATCTTCAACTTCGAAATACATCGTTGTGAATTACATTTAAATTATGTATTAAAATTTATTAAAAGTATAAAAATGATACAAAATAAAATGTTCTAAAAATTTTTTTTTGAATTTTAATACGTATCAAAAATAAATTTGATTCGGCATTATATTTGGAAGTTATCTTGGGAAATGCTGAAATAGCCCAATTCATTGATCGATTAAAATTTTAAAAAAATCACTCTGATGTACACGTTTCCCTAATGTGCCAAATTTGGTAGTATATATGTACCAAATTTGGTAGATCAAATTCAAACAATCTGACTCTTGGCGTATCAACACACTCATATGTTCATTTTTATTATTACTAGAGATATATGGTTTTTATAATAATGAAATTCACTCCTTATAGGAAAATTTCAATTTTTCTACTTTACTTTGTCGATTATTCAATTATCTAGAATGGGTCTGCTCACATATAATCCGATGTAAAGTAGTAGTGTAAGGCGATGTAAAATAGAAAAATAAGCCGATATAAAGTAGTAGTGTAAGCCGATGTAAAGTAGTAGTAGAGTAAGCCGATGTAAAGTAGTAGTAGAGTAAGCCGATGTAAAGTAGTAGTAGAGTAAGCCGATGTAAAGTAGTAGTAGAGTAAGCCGATGTAAAGTAGTAGTAGAGTAAGCCGATGTAAAGTAGTAGTAGAGTAAGCCGATGTAAAGTAGTAGTAGAGTAAGCCGATGTAAAGTAGTAGTAGAGTAAGCCGATGTAAAGTAGTAGTAGAGTAAGCCGATGTAAAGTAGTAGTAGTAGTAGAGTAAGCCGATGTAAAGTAGTAGTAGAGTAAGCCGATGTAAAGTAGTAGTAGAGTAAGCCGATGTAAAGTAGTAGTAGAGTAAGCCGATGTAAAGTAGTAGTAGAGTAAGCCGATGTAAAGTAGTAGTAGAGTAAGCCGATGTAAAGTAGTAGTAGAGTAAGCCGATGTAAAGTAGTAGTAGAGTAAGCCGATGTAAAGTAGTAGTAGAGTAAGCCGATGTAAAGTAGTAGTCCTCAAATAAGTAGTAGAGAAATAAAGACAAACAACTTTCCGATATGCAACCTGAACAATCAAGGTGGAGAGCATTATTGGATAAAAAAAAACTTGGAAATAATTGAAGATTTCAAATTTGAAGTAACATTTAAAGATTTTAAATCCTTGGAATAAAAAAAATGTCTTTATTTCTTTCAATTATTTTCTGTAAATAAATATTTTTAAACCATCCCAGATATTTATCGAAATGTATGCTAAGTTTAACTAACTTTACACTGTTTTAAAAAGTAAAAATCGCTAAAAATATTATTTCATAAGAGTTTAGTAAACATACTTTCGAGCCTATGACTCAATATGAAATAGTTTAAATCAAAAAATAGTTTTTAAAAATCACAGATGTTTATTAATAGAATGCTTCATTCGTAAATTTTGTATCTGGATTAGAATTAGGGAGTTTGGGTATTTATGAACGCCATATTAAATGTTGGCCTCTTAAAATCTCGTTCGTAATGAAGAATATTTTTGTTTAAGTAAGCTACATTTCCGTTGACTAAAATATAACCAAATATTTACTTCCAATCAGTTGCCGAAAAACCTTGAAAGTATCAAAGTACAAGCAAAGCTGAAGAAATTCAAATTGTTCTTTATTAGAGTTACAGTTAAACTAATGTTTAAGTAGAAATAATAGTAGCAGTTAACAATGTAAAATTAATAAAATAAAAATTATGCAATCAAACAAACAGTTAATGAGTAAAAAAAGAGTTTTTCAATTTTGATGTTACTAATCGTCAACAGAATTTTTAATAAAAAATTCATTCATATTCATAACTCTTACAACAAATTTTTAAATCCAGTGATACCTGCTTTTACCAGTGCTGTATTGCGAACTCAATAAGTATTTAAATATGCAAATAGAGATAATCAAGATCCATTGCAATTCAAGTGTGAAGGCAATATTCACTGTAGTAAGATTTCAAAAAAAGCGAATAAGCATTTATTTCCGTAACTATTGTAATTAGATATTGTTGTGATTGGCGATAGCGAGGATCGAACTCGCAATCGTAGTCGAGTAACATGACAACAAGACAAAAGTAATTACTCGTGTCTCGTAGCTGTTATCTGGCTTATAAAGCGTCACCACAATATATAATTGCAAAATTTCTCGTAGTTTATCCCGTAGTTATGAGCCCGTAGTTTATCGCAAAACCATTTTGTAAACACACTTCCTAGAAAGATGCCGGAATTCAAAAGACGGTACTCTTTGGAACTAGATCAACCTTAAGGTTACATACGGCATGAAGTGTCAACATTTCCAAACATTCCTTCTAACAGCGATGTACTATTTTTTAAAAAAGACACAATGGCGAGAAAAAAAATTATTTTCTTGCTCAGCTTTCCAGTATTTTTCTGGTATATATTAAGTATTTAACTAATTTACTCTTCTTTCTAAGTCGATGTTGGAACTATTGTCTATACAAAGTGAATTGAATAGTATTACGGATGATGGGAAAATAAATGCATGTTCCACTTTCTTTTGGGGACGCCCTGTGTGTGTGTGTGTGTATAACCAAATACAGTGTACTATAAAGTAAATGTCCTTTTTTTAAGGTAATTGCAGCTGAAACTCATGAACGAAATTAAATTGGATTTTGAATATAAAGGGAAGAAGGCATGATGTAATGAATTGGATAAAAAGCAGGAAAAATCAATATAAAATCGCATCAGAAATTCAGATGAAATAACTTGCACATAAGGAAGAACCGTACTGATAATACAGTACGTAGTTCTACAAATTCTGATAATCTATATTTATATATAAAGCTCAGTGTGTGTGTGTGTGTGTGTGTGTGTGTGTGTGTCGGCGCTCTACAGAAAAGACCATCTGACCTACAGCTACCAAATTTGGTACGTGTATACCTTGGAGGTCGGAAATGCGCACCTGGGGTCCCTTTTTTGAAATTTTAATTAGAATTTTAATTATTAATTAAGAACTAACTTTCCCGCCAAAAAAATCCTTTCATTTTCCCCACCGCCGAATGAGTAGGTTTTTTCTTTTTTCTTTTTTTTCCAACAGCAATGAGGCTAGGGCTAACATTTTTTGGCCGATTATTTCAAACGATTTTCTTAGTGTTTGATGCATTTAAAATTAAACATTGTTAATTAATATACCTGCATAAGATGAATCTGAAAAAATTTTGTTGACAAATTCTTGAAATATTACATAAATTAAGAAAAATATTCTTTAGTGCCCATAGGGTTTAAATGCTCAGTGACTCTGTTTTCAGTAATCATATTACAAAAAAAATGCTTTGTTTCAGTAAAAAATATTATTACATTAATTGCAGATTAATCCTTTCCACTTTAATTTAAAGCATTAATTAATTAATGCTTTAAATTAATTTATGCTTTAATTTAAAGCATAAATTAACGCATGCGCATTGGGTTGGAGAGATACAGATTACGTTATGACTGAAGGCCTTTATAATATTCTGAGTGAATTAAAATTTGAAGTTTTAAAATATTTTAATCAAGAAGCTATTAAAGTAGGAATTACATAAAATAGTTAATTATTAAAATTCTAACGAGCATTAAGATTGGCGAACCGGCTGGTCGCCAAAGGCGGCTAGTGATTAATAAAAGAAAAATTGTCTACAGTTTCATACAGTATGCCATTCATTTTTGTAGGTGCATTTTTATCACTTGAGCATTAATAAAACTTTGCATAATCAATTTTCTTTGCGTTCAGAGTGTTCTGACAACATTAAAATATCTCTTATTAGTGTTCTTTATAACAAATTTGTTTTTCGAAATTCATTTTCTCTTGCCTTACGCAGTCTGTTTATGAACCTTGATTTCATTCCGCTCATTACTTTTAGTTGCAGATGTTAAAAAAACAGAGAAAAACATTTCTTAGGCATTCTGTATTTAAGAGCTTAACAAACGCAGAATCTCTTCCGAACTTCTAATTGGACTTTGGGGAAAAGCTCGCAACAAATGCGTGGGATTATTAAAACACTTCCCAAAAAGTTTAGGCTTAGAAAGGGGGGAAAAAGGAAAGTTTTTCAAAATAAAAAGACCCACCAAACATTACACAACAATAACAACATTTTTTTTCTCATTTTGGAAAGAGGAAAAGCACAGAAACAAAACTAAAAAAAAATCCTTTGCTTTTGTCTGTGCATCTTTAGAAAAGAAAAACTGGAGGAGAGGGTATTTGAAACTTTGTGGCCGAGTTTAATTATGAGGAAGGTGAGAAAGAAGGAAAAAATAAGAACAAGAACAAGAAAAACGATCGATTAAAACACGGAACAAAACATTCAATACAGTGCTATCAAAACCACGCGCTCTCTATAGACTGGGATATTCATAGGGGAGAGATGCCGAGGGTTCAGTGGCTGGAAAAGTGGGTTTTATGAAAACAGATGATGATGCTAGATACTTTATTAAGCCGCCTAATCGACGTTTTTGACAAAATAATCAACTTCTCCTGCAGCTCTTTAAACGTGAACAAATGAGGTGCTTTAAAATTTCGAAAGTTTTAAAAATGAAACGTTTCAGCACTATTTGTTTGGAGAAAAGAATATTTATGTGTACGAGACATATCAATTCCAATAAAATATGCCTTCTTTGTATATTGTAATGTGTATTGTAATTTCTTTTTTTACTTTTGACTTGTTAGCACTAACTATCTTAATAATAACATCCTTTCCTTTTCAGTGTGGTTCTTTTTATCGAATAATTATGTATTAAAACATTATATAATACTGAAGATAATGACCTTTCTAATGAGAATAACTCAAAAACTTTATATATTATGTAAAAGTAAAATTCTAGATAAAGTGCAAACTAAAGCTATTAATTACTGACGTTACAAATCTAATATTTCATAAACATATATTTCTTCTCAATATTTCATTAACTTTTCTACGTAATTTTTGGATATTTCTAACGTGAAATATTACTGCGATTATACTTTTATATTGTTAATTTTATTTCTTTGAAAATTTATCCATTAAATAGTCGCTATCACAGCGCCATCTGCAGGGGGACATGAAAATAATTTCGATAATCTTTATGAACTTGAAAGGTATAAAAATGTCTTAATGAATATGAGATGCAAACAGACATCTACTATTTTGGATTGAATATTTCTGGTGAAAATAGTAATTTTATGTTTCGGATGAATAAACTTTTCTTATAGTATAGATAGAACACCAGTTATTAAAACTGAAAGACTTTAATAACTTAATTCACCTAGAAAAAGAGTATTTATTTTATGTTAGATAATTCCATACCCATGCTATTTACAAATACTCAAATTTTTTCTTCCAAATTAGTAGACAAGCAGAAATATAAAGGAAGTTAAATTTGCATAGGATATTAATTGGAAGAAAATTTTAAAAGTAAGAATGTTATTATAAAACATTGACAATTGCTTTTGCATTGTCATAACATTGATTTGCTCCCCCCCCCCCCTTGAATACTTTTACTTGAATACTTTACCTTGAATACTTTACTTACTAGTATAAATAGCAATTGTCAAAAAATTTGAAATAGAGAATTTGAACGAATCTCCACATTTTAGACTCTCCTAAGTTCGAAAAACGCATTTTTGGAAAATGTCCGTCCGTTTGTCTGTCTGTCACCAAGATAACTCATAAATGCTTTGGATGTTTAATGAACGCTTTGAACGCTAGATGGTTGAAATTCGGTAGAGATCTTTATAACAATTTTTTAGATTTCTATTAAATTCCGAGCAAAATCTGTTCAGAAGAAGTCCGTCTGTCCGGCTGTTCGAATATATGTTTACACGATCATTACAAAACGGAAAGAGACAGATAGATAAAATTTAACACAGATTTAACATCTATAATGTAGACAGACAACTGTCAAATTTTGAACCAAATCCAACAATGAATTCATTGCCTGTTGGTCTATATTTGCAGAAATGCGTAAACATATAATTAATAAACAGAAGAAAATATATATTGAATTTGGTATTGGAGAATATGTAAAATAGACGTGTAGTTTTGTGTCCAATTTTTGTTCAATCGGTTGAGAAAAAATGGTCTAAAACTCAAATTTAGACAATTTTCACTTTTGAATACTATTAACTCATGCCAGGGACTAGTCGCCAAATAACTCGCCAAGGATGACGCGATAAATTCAGTAAAAACGCTAAATTCAAGCTAAAAGTTGATATTTCGTAATTATTGTACACCAATGCCATGTCAGGTCTTCTCTAGCAAGACAGTTTTATTATAAACTAGCCGCCTTTGGCAACCAGCCGGTTCGCCAATCTTAATGCACGTTAAAATTTTAATAATTAAATATTTTATGGAACTTTCATTTTAATTGCTTCTTCATTAAAATATTTTAAAACTTCAAATTTTAATAGTCATATAATTCACTCATAATATTATAAAGGCCGTCAGCCATAACGTAATATGTATCTCTCTAATTTTATATTAGCTCCCGTAGAATTTATGCTTTAAATTAAAGTGGAAATGATTAAACTGCAATAAATATAATAATATTTTTTTTACTGAAAAGAAGCATTTTTTTATAAATATGAGTACTGAAAACAGAGTCGCTGAGTATTTAAACCTTATGGGCACTAAAGAATATTTTTCTTAATTTATATAATATCTCAAGAAGTTTTCAACAAAATTTTCTCAGATTCATCATGAACAGATCGATTCATTAATAATGTTTAGTTTTAAATGCATCAAACACTAAAAAAATAAACAGAATCGTTTGAAATAATCTGTCGAAGACATATTAAACCTTCAAAACCAAGTCATCCGTATCCGTTGAAAATAGTTGTCAACAATCAGAACACAATGCGCATGCGTGAATTTTTCTACGCCAATTGGGGTAACGCTATGCAGATTAGAAATTTTTAATTTCATTTATTCTGTTTTATTTCAATTCAAAAGTACTTCAGAATGAATCTGAAAGATCGATTCGTTAACAATGTTTGATTTTAAATGCATCAAACATTAAGAAAATAAACAGAATCCTTTGAAATAATCTTCCGAAAATTTCTTAAGCCTATCCTCTTTAGCGTGGGAAAAAAATTGAAGCTTTATTCATTTGGTGGTAAGGAAATGAAGATTTTTTTGGCGGGAAAGTTAGTTTTTAATTAAAATTCTAATTAAAAATTAAAAAAAAGGGACCCCAGGTGCACATTCCCGACCTCCAAGGCATGCATGTGCCAAATTTGGTAGCTGTAGGTCGAACAGTCTGGCCTGTAGAGCTCCAACACACACACACGAACACACACACACACACACACACACACACACACACACACACACACACACACACACACACACACACACACACACACACACACACACACATAAAGCTCATTGTGTGTGTGTGTAAGTATAGATTATGAAAGAGATTCTTGGGGAAATTGCTCCTGCTGATTGAAATATATAAATGGATTACCGAGATTTGCTTTTTCTCAATATTTACACAACTCATCTCTGGACCTTCGAAACGTTTTTTAAGCCATATTTTTGAGGGTGAAACCATTTGAAACTTAAATTAATACACGCCAAGGAATTCTTAACTGCTATCTGATTTCAGTGACTGGTTTCTAATAATAATTACATAATTATATCTTCTACATTTCGATAAAACACATTTCAAATTAGGTCACCATAAGTAAAACCACGCATCGAGCTCACTCTGCTTCACAAAGACAATGGACTGTCTTCTCTGGAAGTCATTCATTTCAACGCGTTTATTTATCTAATCCAATGACTCATAACGATAATTACTGAAACAAATATCAACCTTTCAGCTCCGAGCGCCCAAGCGCCATCCATCACCGAAATCGTGACCGATTGCAACTTCAGCAGCTCAAGTCACATAATCCCCAAGCCGTACCATCGACAAATGACTCTGTCAGTCACTCGAAAAGTCATTGATTCTGGAAACAACTAACTCGGCAATGAGTGGGAAGGGAACCGTGGTGGTACAGTTCGCAATCCAAACAGCCGTCATAATTGAATCGCCTGGGGTATTAAAGGTCTTCACATTATCTAATGGAATTAGAGGCTTGCTTTAATTGATTCGAAGTTTGTGAAAACGTTGGGAGAAAAGCAGATGTGATGAGTTAAAGTTCAAAGCGAAATATTTTTGGACACGAAGATTAAGAAAGTTACAGACGTTCATTTCTGATTTGAAGTTGCTATTGTCGATATATTTGTTATTTTACTATATCGACAGAATTTCTCTTAATGAAATAGATTTTAACTCGTTTATTATTTAAAGAAGATTTGTGTCTCAATATCACCAATAGTTTGTTACATTTAACTTTATGTGTATAATGTAATGGTTTTTTTTTAATATTATTTGGAATACTTTTGAAACTTTCATTTTTTTTTTATTGAATTCGTAAGAAAATTCAAAATAAGTACAAAATTGCTGAATATTTTACTTTTTTTTTAATATAACAAGTAGTATTTATTTCGCAGATTTTTGTCCTGAAATTTTTGATAAGAATCACTTAAAAACTATTCTTTTAACTCTTTTAGTGCCGTAAGATGATATATCGTTTTTTCACACTTGCGAAAAATGCCAATTACAAAATATTTTTACATATGCGAGGGTACTTTATTTTTCAAAAAAATATTGAAATAAGATTAGCATTCATTTATTCTTCCTTTGTTTCGTAATATATTTCTTTTCGAATTTTGCAAACATTTTTTTTATGAGCTTCACCCCAAATCCTAGCTAATTCGCCAAACTGGGACGGCATTCCTCGCAAAGGTAAAATAATTTCATTCGGCATTAAAAGGTTTAAAGAATATTCGCTCCGACTTGCTTGGATGTCTGAAGTTTCCTGTATTTCCCACAGCCTTCACACAAATGCGGGCCAGCACACCTTAAAAGTTTCTACGAATAGCAAACCGTTACCATCTACTGGAGTTCTCAGACTTTTACCTAATCGTTCCAAGTTTTGACGCTTGACTTGCTTAGAATACTTACCATGTATGGTGCTCTAAATGCCTTTTTCGAATCTTTCGTGGAATCTGCATGCCTATCTTAATATCCTTCCTTAAAAATTTTAACTTCTTGTTTCTTTTGCATCATATGCGTGAGATGGCTAGGTTTATTGTTGACGACAGACGTGATTTAAAATTTGCCGCAGAAGTAAACAAATTCTCACTTCTTCGAATGCAGCACTGAAGGTGTAAAAGTGTTGGATACATTTCCGATTCCATGCACGCCTACTTCGGGTCCTCCACCGGTTGGCACCTCAGAAATAAGGATGAAAAGCTTCCGGTATGGTGGTTGGTTCTCTCCACCGGGGTGGGTACAGAAATGGTGGGGGTTGGCTACCTTCTACCGATGACAGGACGTAGTTCGCACTAGACGGGTTGTAGTTTCGTCGGTGAGTCAATCACGGCTCCCACCAACGTTGCTGTCGCAGCGGTCCGGTCAATCGTTTTTTCCGTGTGCCTTAGTGACAAATAGATGTGGTCGTCTGTGTTTACCTCCTTCGGGTACCGGAAGTACGTGGGAGGTGGAAATAAAAGTTGGAAAGAAACACAATTTTGGTTTTGATGAACAGTACAACATTTAACTGCCCAATGCAAAAAACATTATCTTGCCCATGTTGATGCGACATTAAAACACCTGATGTCCCCAAATTTTGATAAAAAAATTTACCAAACTTTTTTAAACGATTTGCAAATTCCAGTTTTCAGTTTAGAGTTAATCCCTAACTTAAAATCGAATCGTTAAAGTGTTTGATTAAAATTTCAGAATACCAGTAAAGATTATTTTAAATTATCTCGCAGACTGGTGATAAATTTTTTTTAGATTAACTGCTTTTTTTATTTATTATAACAGCATTGGGGAGAAATGTGAACAGATATTTAAAAATTTTTAAAAAATTCTTTATTTTATTTCAGAAAAACTCTAATAATATTAATCTGGTAATTTTACTGTCTAAATGTTAGTATATTTCATGCTTCTTTAAACCATTTTTAAATTTCCTTTCAGATACTCGTTAAAACTGGTTCTGTTTTTTAAAAAAACTCAATTCTAGTTTTTGTTTTTCAAAATATTTTCTTGAGTGGGATACCAAATATGCATTAAGGTAAAAAAGTTCTCATGTTAAAAAAACTGCTCTTTAATTAAATATTAATTTTTTTCAGTTTTCTAAAGTTTTAGTAAATTTGGCCAGCCTATATGATGATTCATACAGAATTTAACATGGGGTATTTAGTCAACCGAATGTATAAAAAAAATAATACGCAGAAAAAAGTGTAATATGCGCAGAGTGCATTAAAAAAGTGCACCTCTTACCTCATTTGGGAGTCGATACTTAATGTCATTAAGTTGTGTTCTACTTCATAAAAAGCAAATTTAAAGAACCGTTTACGGCTCTTAAAGTTTTTAATTAGAATTTTTTGCTATGATGGTTTTAATAATGGAATTCTTTAACTTTTACAATTCTGACTCTTCTTGCTGTTTAAAAAAATCTGAGAGCTATTAAAGTACCCAGTTTTTATTCTTAGTTATGGTAATAATTATTCCTTTTTTATGAAGTGCTTTCCTTTTTTTTATGGTGCGCACTGAACAAGATGTTGGAATTAACTTTTACTCAAAAAAAATTCTGAGGTATATATTTTTATTAACATATTGGAACAGACTTTTTTCCCAATTTATGAAGTATTTACTTTGAAGTATATAAAATCTATTGATTAAAATCATTAAAAAATTGGGAACATCCAAAACAAACAGAAAAATACCATAGGTCATGAGTACAATTGACCTGCGGTATTTGTACTGTGGTGGCCAGCTTTTAATTCGAATCTTTCCTTTTACGTCTATACATCTCTAACGATTTATATAACAAAGTATAAAAGTCAATAATCCGAACTCTTATAAGACGAAACATTTCTGATTCGTAAGCAGATTTACTTAGAAAAACTAAACTCATTATTCACAATGAATACTTTTATTTGGCTTTAAGTAATAAATTTTTTTTGTTAAAAATTAAGTAATTAATTTGTTAAGTAATTTAATAAATTAATTTAATTAAGTAATTAATTTAAGTAATTAATTTGTTAAGTAATTTAATAAATTAATTTAATTAAGTAATTAATTTAAGTAATTTAATAAAGTAATTTAATTAAGTAATTAAATTTGTTTGTTTTTTTGTTTATTTTTTAACTATTGATAACTTAAATGGGCAGCATTTTCGAAAATGTCGTAACAAATTTTTAAAGTGTTCACAATTTTAGATGACTTTCGATTTAAAGACAAAACTATGGCCTAACTTCACTCTATGGCCTAACATTTCTAAGCATCTTTCATCTATTACGTTCGTCTGGATTGTTTGTTTAGTTCTATTAAAGTCCCGTTTTAAAGCAACATTAGAGTTATTTGGGGACGGACCTCGTAATATTGAATCGTGGTCAGATGACGAGGAGGACACCTAAACAAGCGGGAGGGCGTTTTTCTCCCACGGATTTAACCTGCACCAGACCCACTAACACGATGGTTCTTCCCTGGAATTGGGTATTGAACTTGAAACCTTTCATTCTGATGCCAAGATCTTACCACAAGGCTACCGTGGTCCAACGCTCGTCTGGAGCATTTCTCTATATCTTCAATTAACCCTTTGCATTCGGAAGGTGCCTCTCACTCATCATTCAAGACGGTGCATCGTTTGGATGTTTTATTTATTTTTTAAAATTTTTGATTGATAAAAATATCTACTGAGTGATAAGAAGATAAATTTTTCGGGGAAATTCAATTTAAAACAAATATACATATTTTTTAGACGAATAATTGCATTAGATGAATAATTATGCATCGAATTACTTTTCTGAGTGCAAAGGGTTAAATCTAGCTCAGAAGTTTAGTTATATTAACGCCCCGTTTAAAAGCAACACTTGGACTACTTTGGGGCGGATCTCGTCATTTTGAACCGCGCTCAGATGACGACGATGATATCTGAGCTGGCACTCCCTCTTCAAATTTCTGCACCACAGAAGCGGGAGGACATATTTTACGTGCACTAGACCCGTTTACACGATGATTTTCCGGTGGAATCGGGTCTCAAACCTGTCACTTTCTGGCATTGAAACTGAGATCGTACCACCAGGCCAGCACGGCCCGTATCTAGCTTAGAAAATTTAAAACATATCAGCATAAATAAAAGTGATTTTGGCCAAGTATGTATGTTCCACATATCCTCTTAAAAACTGATCGAATTCATCCACACTTTGCACACTTTTTATTTACCGCAAGGGAAGAAATTTAATCCAAATTTAAAAACGCACAATTTAAATAACTATTTAATTAATTTATAATGAACCAAAATTTTGTCATTTTTTTACAGGGATTTCGGAAAAAATTGTCCTACAATTTTTTTTTTCATTATTTTAAAATTTAAAGATTTATCTTTTCAATGATACCGATTTCATTACCGTGAAATTTCTTTCAATTTTAATTAATTTTTAAGATTTTGATAATTAGTTTCATATTTTGAAATAAGAAGTATATTTCCCAATCTTGATAACAGTCATACTTTACATTACTCTACCTTTATTTTTTGATACTCCTGTTTTATTTTTTAATATACTAAACGCCTTTGACGAGTTCTGTTCCGATGGCAGATGCAACTACTGCCTGACGTGCAGTAATATAATGGCTAAACTATCCATATTTTCAAAGTATGCAAGCCGATTTAATTGACCTACATCTGGTGTTAGCTACGTATACTGGCGTTAGCTTGGTTTTTGTGGTTGGCGTTTCTTTTACGAAAGACAAATGATAAAGATAAATGAACCGCTGGAAAATTTTTCTGTGTTAAAATGTACATTTAAATTTTAACCGATCTCCTGAAACTTTTTTTTTTGTGTAATAAAAACAAACCAATAGGTTAAATTTGGACAATAAGCTAGACATAAAATATTAGTCCGTAGAGTGCTAATTCAGCATAGTTTATCGTCCAAATTCAATAAATTTTTGGATTTTTTTAAAACTAACAAATCAAATAATATTTATTTATAATAAAGACGAATGTCTGTTTATGCGTGTGTTTTATCGCTCTACAGACTACTTTTTTGTTTTTATGTCTAGTTTATTGTCCAAATTCAGCCTCAATTGATATCTTTTACCCTTGGACCTGAAAACAAACCATTTTCTTATATTTAGAAATTGTTTCTCTTAATCATATGTGCACGAAAAAGTTTTGAATTTGCCTTAATATATATTTTGCAAGCAAGCTCTAAACACCTCAACTTTAATCAATTCCACTTATATTATATATTTACTATTTTCATATTGTTTTTTTTTCATTCCTACTATTAGTCCACACTCTCCCTATATATATAATCTTGTTCAAATTTTCAATCGTTAATAAAATACTTTTTATTTATCCACTCAAGTTCAAATGCATTTTTTAAAACTTGTAGTGGATGACACTTGATACAGTTTTAATACAGTTAATACAGTTTTTTTCCAAATATTAATTCATTAATTAAATTTGTCCGGCAATTTCTACTTGGTCGCCATAGTCGCCAAATCCGTCGCTATGTCGCCAAATTGTCGCCGAGCTCTGAGATTACTGACGCGATTATTTATGATATCTTATATCATAAATAATATAAGATATATATAAATAATATAAGAAAATAAGTAGGAATTGACTTAATTTTTTTTATATATATTACTTGTTATATTATTCTCTCGCACATTGACGCTCGATTCCTCTCTAGGGTGAGCTGAACAAATCCCTCCTCAAGGTGATCAACAAACATCTCATGAAGCTCCCCATCACATCTATCATCCCGGGATCGGAACCCAATGAATACATCGATCAAATTCTCACCAATGTGCAGTACTATGTGAAGGACAAGGACCTCGACCCCATGAAATTGCCCGATTTCGCATCCAATTTCTCGAAAGAAGTAAGTGACAAAAAATAATGGATTTTATTCGTATATAAAAATTTTAGTTTAATTTCAAATGGAGTCTAAATTGAGTGCTAGATACTGATGTATTCACATTTTTATCTCAAACTTTTCTTCGTCTTATTTAGATTACGAAATAAAAACAAAAGGAAGCAAAGCTAGGAATGATTTCATTAAATGTTCCCAATTCTAGATACATTGCACAAACTGTTAGAAAAGCAGAACATAGGGTAGTAAGAGCAAAAAGCATGTCTTAAGGAAGGGACGGGGTCTGCTTACCAATGAATTAAGTAAGATAAAAGGATACACCTGGTAAAATAGGAACCTCATGAAGCTATAAATTCCTGATGAGCATATGAATAATGAGATATAAAAAATATCTCATATAATTATGAGATATAAATTCACAATAGCATAACAACACAATTACATAAATAATAACATTTAAAAATCTTACCCGGAAGGCAAATACAATGTCTTGTAGGACTCAACTTTGGAATATATATTTAAGGTAAGTGTTCAAAGAGCTTGCCACCCGAAGCTACACATGCTTCACATGTTGCCATACATGCAACAGTGTAATTGTATTTTCGTAAATTTAAATTTAATATCCCATTATACTCGGATTGCAAGCTTTGCCCAATGCATCTTTTCTAAATTCGTTGACTAAGACCCCCCCCCCTTCCCTTTTTGGACGTTATTACTGGCAACTGCAATCAAATACTCTATTTTGTTGTTGGTTTTTATATGGCTTATAAGCTTTTAAAAGACTATTCAGAGACCTCGTATTATAATTAGACTCTAATCATCTCGGTTTATAATCAGAGGTATACTTTGTTATTGTTATCCGAAGAAGAAGCATCTTAAATATGAAGATGAGTACGTCAGTACACTAATCATCTCGGTTTATAATCAGAGGTGTTATTGTTATCCGAAGAAAAAGCATCTTAAATATGAAGTCAGTACACTTTCCGGAAAGTATGGTAACGGTGGTGGCTAGATATACAACCTATGGGAGAGGTCTGTGTTGCTATTTTGTGACTGGCCAAAATATCCGCGTTTCTGTTCGTGGCGGTTTGTCATTCAGATTCATTTAATGGCCTCGTTGGTCGAAGCCATAATTTTATACATGTCTTATTATATTGTAGATAATGTACGTGACATTTAATGGAGAGGCGAAGATGTACGATGGCTGGTTGTACGGCATCTCCACCATCCACAGAACGGATGATTGCGAGTTGAACACGACGAAGACCACCATCACCGTCTCGGCCCATCTAGGACTCTCCGCGCTTAGGCTCACTTACAAAGGTGAGAGTTTTTGAAATGGACTTTTTTAATTAAATCTTATTTTATTAATTTAGAAGAGTGTTTTCATATCAACTCACTTTCGGTATCTTACATTGCTACATAAACAGAAATTTCTAGCAACTCAGGCGATGAACCAACAAAGCATTCTCTAAGTAAATACGATATTTTCTGATTTTATCCAAAAAAGATATTCCAGCAAGCTACTTTTTTTTAATCCTTTATTTACAAAATTTCTTAACGTTTTTGAAATTTGTGCTAATTTTTTTAAATTACCTAATTTAGTAGCCCAATTTTCATAATAAGTCATCACTAAGGTAATTAATATTTACATGGAATATGATTCCGACACGATTTTTTTTGTAATAAATTATAATATTATGTAGAAATATGTGAAATTTTAAGGGTAGTTTAAATGATATAAAAAAGTTAAAAAATTATTTTGTTAAATAATTCAACATATAAATTGAAAAATAGAGGATAAAAAAGTTATAACTTTCCAAAATCTAAAATAAATGAGCATTTTACACATGCAAACATATGGATAATTTTCAGTCTTCTAGGCATCCATCTTGGTTTTATATCGTCTTATATAGTAATTATTTCTCTTCGGAAACTTTTTAAATATAATCTTATACAGCAATCCAACAACTGAGAAACGAACTTCATAAATGTAGGACTAAAGTCACAATGGATCTCAAAGCGTTTAAATTAATACACTACTATGGAAAAACTGACAAGACATAAATCCCGCTAGTAAATAAAGGGTTAAAACATTGAGTGTTTCCAGATATTTAAACAGGTTATAAAAATATTTAATAAATTTTTTATGAAAGTTCAATTATTCATATGCATTTTAACACTTTCCCTGTCAATCCTTGCATCCGTGATTCGAATAATCTATATCTAATAAGAAGCACCCTTTCTTTGTATCACTTCACTAAAGTAGAAGTTTAGTTTAGTTATATTAACGACCCGTTTAAAGCAACACTAGGGTTATTTTGGGACGGACCTCGTCATTTTGAACCTCGGTCAGATGACGAGGACGACACCTAAGCTGGCACCCCCTTCTCCACACCAGCGGGGGCCCATTTTGTCATGACGAATTTAACGTACAACAGACCCCCTTACACGACGGTTCTTTGTTGGAATCGGGACACGAACCTGAAACCCTTCGGTTCCGAAGCCAAGAACCACCAGGCCACCGCGGCCTTCACTATAGTAGAAAAGCGTTAATGTTAAATCAAGAGTATTCCCGATGTAATGTGACTACAGTAGAATGTATTTTGATTTATTAATGCAACAATAACTAATAATTATCTCTGAGTCATTTGTATTTTGTGTCTGATCGGAAATTAATATTTTATGATGTTGCGTGTTTGCATGTTGTGCTATTCAGCATTGATGTAAGGTAACATTTTTTTTAAATAATTCAACAAGAATTGGGAGCGTAAACATGTGATTACGGCAATGTTAATATCAGTTTGAAATTCTTACAGGTGTTAAATGTTGTTGCCAGTGTTGTATACCAATTGTTCTCAACAATGCATAATTTGCAGAATACAATGTATATCGCTTGTAGTGATCACTTTGTGTCCAAATCAAAGTGATCATTAAATTCATATTATCAATACATCGAAAATTCTATGTAAATATTATAACTCTATGAAAATAATATACAAGTCTACAGAGAAAGCGTAAAAAACAGACCATACGACACCATTCATATTAAATATTCCTTTTAATTAGAAGCAGAAAAGTTGATACACTGTACAAGATTGAAAAATATTCATATATATATTTATATTTTTATACTTTTTTAAAAAAAGTCATTGAAACTATTGAACTATCAAGCTTTGATACGAATAAAGTTTAGCAAAAGATTCGGCATGGTATTGAACTGATCTTTTTAAGGATCGAAGAGCTTATAGAGTTTCTTGTATTGATGGTGTTTTATCTACTGGCTTTTCTCTATCATTATTATCTTTATGTTGCATAGCGCCATCTTTTCGATGTATCTGTGCATGATAAGCTCTGCAATTTTTTTTTTGTAGTTGTCCCCAATTTACATTAATGTTGAACCTGGCTTCATAATCTTATATTTGGAACGCTCTGCTGACTTTTCAATGAATCAGTTGTTCTCTTAATTGGTAATAAAAAAAATTACATGCCGAATCACCTGGGCATCGAAATTAACAGAAGAAAGAAAAAGAAGACCTGTCCTTTGATTAGAATAACTGATTCGTTAATTCCATATCTACAAGTGGCGACTATTGAATTTAAAACAATACTATGGTATGTGGAAGATGCGGGAGGAGAAGTCTATTCCTTTATGAATCCCTGATAAATACTCGCAGAGCAGTTCTCAACCACAGCGACCAAAAAATCTTTGCTACAGAAATATTGCCGAGATTTTTTAGTGATACGTCATCCACTCTGAACAAGGTAAAAAACTGTTGCTGCTGTAAGTGTTCTATAACTTCAAGCTTATCTTTTAAAGAAGGAATCAAAAATTCATTCATCCAATAGCCTATCATAAAATTTGACATTTCTTTGTTGTAGATGTTTTCAACATTATATTAACATCTACGACAAAGAAATGTCAAATTTTATGATAGGCTATTGGATGAATGAATCTGATTCCTTCTTTAAAAGATCCTGCATATTAAACAGAGCAAGCATTTTCTTCTTGATGTGATAATTAACTGAGTACACTCTGATTGCCAATTTGGATTTAATAACAATTAAAAATGGCATCTTCTCTACAAAACTGTATTGTAATTTTGATATTCAAAAGAACAAAATAAGGAATTAATTTCAGAAAATAGGCAAGGTTATTGAATTAAAATAGAAAAGAAGAAAATAAATTAAAACAGCTAAAGCTTTAATTAATTGTTTTTTACTTCCATGAAGTCTTATAATTAATTAATTATTTGAAAATATTTATTTAAAATTAGTTAATTTAATACCAGTACTTATATAAGTAATTAAGTATGAACTCTTTCCTTAAATCTTTGTGTTTGAATTTATTTTAATTTTTCAATTCCATAAATAGAACGGGTTAAAGTTGTTCGAAACCCAAAATGCCAAAATATCGTCTATACTTCAGATATCTTCTAAGAAAAATAAAATAAAATTTATTTTTATGTTTCAATAAATTTATTAAACAAAGCATAAGATTCTCTATATCTTTGTAAAAATATCCGAAATTCGGCTTAAAATATTCAGTCTGATAGTCTAAAGAAAAAGAGCTAGACATAAAACCCTTTAAAAATAAGAAAACTTTTGAATACTGCTTTGCTTTCGTATGATTCATAAAAGCAAATACTGCTCGTAGAATAAATTTTGCCCAAATGGAAAATATATTACTTAGTCCTGAAATTCAAAGACAGGAATATATATTTATGTTTAAGCTAAGACAATAAAGTTCCACAGTTTTATTACGCTTCTTATGAAAAAAAAAAAAAAAATCCTAAATTCAAAACCTTCCTTTCCGAAATATATTTATACATCTGAGTGTTGATATTGAGAGAATGAATGAGCTCTAAAGAAATCACTGAAGAGAGTTTCAAGAAATTCATTTGGGTATACTGCGCTTACTTTAATAAATACAGAATTATTTCAAATACAAAGAAATATTAAGAGTCTCGAACCTCTAGCCTAAAACATCACATAATTATATTTAAAGTTTGATTCCTCTATCGTGTATATGTCTAGGATCGGCGGTTATGTTCGATGTATAACGATTTGTATAAATAATCACATATTGTCACTTAAAAGATCAAAAAGCATTTGAGATCTTATTAAAAATTTAAAAGAAACTATCTGGTTTCTAAACTGCTGTTTTCAGCTTTATATTATTGTAATCTTATTTACTTTATGCCAGGTTTACACTCAGCCAGTTATAAGATGGCCAGTAAGCAGCGCATGCGCAGAAAGGCTGAAAAATGCTGTTTGGTCCATGGCAAGGGCTTGTCGCGACGGGACAACAACATACCCTTGTATTGTATTTTTTTTTTTTTCTTACTGCGCATACGTTTGTAGAATTGAGGTTTTTTTGGTGTGAAAAAATTGATCACCTATCATAAATTAATTCCGTCCTTTTTTTTTTTTTTTTTTTTTTTGTTCTTTGTTTTTTCTGATGCTAGGTTGTGTGTGTGTGTGTGTGTGTGTGTGTGTTTCATATCATTTGCCATTTCTTTTCTATATTTTTCCAAATTTAGGCATGTTGGCCTTTTTTTTTATTTTACCGTGTTTTTTTTGTGTAAATATCTATCATTTTAATACAATCAGCAGTGAAAAAGAAAAATTCAGAGACGGCAAAAGGGCAATTTATAGCCAAGTATGGAATGTCTGAATCTATTTTATGAAATTGTGGCAAACATAAATTAAACCTTTTCTGCGCATGCGCTGCATATTGGCCATCTTATAACTGTCCGAGTGTAAAACCGGCATTATTTTATTTATTTACTTATAATTGCAGCAACAGCAATGTTTACATAGAAATGTATTTATCTCTATGGCAATGCGCATAAGCATAAATACCATAACTAAATATTGTTGAAAAATGTACTTCGTCGTAAAAATCAAAATAAATGTAATTATTGTTTGTAATCTTAAAAATTATATCGTTATCGTTAAAAATGTAAATATCGTTTGGAAATAAATTTGATATCTCTGAAAAGATAATTTTTTTTAAACAGGCGTACAGTTACATTTGTATAACAATATTCTCCGAACTTATCGAGGAAAAGAGTTAATAACTCGATTCATTTTTAATTAAAAATCTAGTTGAAAGTTTTAAAAAAATCTTTCTTAGTTAGCACCTACTACCCAAGAAATAATTGCGTGTCATATTTAAAAGTTAAATTGGTTTTTTTTTGTTATCGTACATGTCGCATGATGCAATTTATGGATAATACAGACTTATTCAAAAAGAATGAACAGATTTAAAATATTCTAAATGGACGACAATAGATTGAGGTACATACGTCCCATCATTCTATAGAGGAAAGTTCAAATTTTTATTTTTGCTTTCGGATAATCACAATAAGGGTGGCGTTGTTGTTTCTTTACAATAAAATAGCGATGCCTCAGGAACACTTTTTTTATTCTAAGTGTCAATCCAATGTTGGAGCACAGAGTGCATTTCGCCGTAAGTTCAAAGAGTCAATTTGTCTTAAACAGATTTACAGTTGATAGAAGCAATTCACAGAAGTGGAAAAAGCACTGCGTATTTTCGAACGTCAGATGAAAATCAAACTTACTTACTTGCACTGTTTTTCAACGTAGTCCAAAGGAATCCACCAGCAGAAGAAATAGAGATTGGAATATCTCTACCAAAAAGATATTTTGAGCTCAAAACCAATGCGTAATATACTTTTTAGGATATGTAAGGTCGAACTCTTTCGATTCGAATGTTTGCCCGTAATAGACGGAACTCATATTGAAAATATCAAATAACACTAGGAATGTTCTTCTATCTATTGTTGTATTGCAATATCTCTGTCTACTGTTATTCATTAGAAATAAATAGTTTAAAACTTTCTTTTTGAATAACCCTATATATGCCAGCAAATAAATATTATTATACTAATAGCCATAATCGTCTAACAATTTATTTAGCAATTAGAGAACTAAGTTTCCGTTAAGTTAGATATTCAAGAACCGTTTATGTTTAAGTTTATAAAATATTTTTAGTCAGGGTCTATAACATAATTTTTCCATAATTTTTTTGTGTTACATTTTAAAAGTATTGCATTTATTAATACATTCAGTTATTATATTTTATTAACAGGTGCGTCAAATACAGTTGTCATATATCGGTATTTAAGATTTATTGCCAAATTTGCGGTATAAGATAGTATATATTAACAATTATCTCTTTATTAGAAACCCCGCTGGTGTGGTGTGGTGTGGAGAGGGGGGTGCCAGCTCCGGTGTCGTCCTCGTCATCTGACCGCGGTTCAAAATGACGAGGTCCGTCCCAAAATAGCCCTAGTGTTGCTTCAAACGGGACGTTAATATAACCAAACCTTATTAGAAACCAATCGTCTTTGGCGACCAGCTGATTCTCCAGGATTAGTGCTCCCTAAAATTTTCCATTAAATATTTATGTACATTTATCTCTTAATAACTTCATCTTCAAATATTTTTAAGGTTGAAATTTTGATAGTCTCATTATTGATAAAGCATTTTTTAAAACCTTTTTTTAGCAATGACTGTCGTCGCGTTAAAGAAAACGAAGGGAAGTAATCTCCCCCAAACTGTCTCGCATATATATTTTAACAAATTTACTATCCCTTCACTACTCATAAAACTTTGGACTTTAAATCAGGTTATGAATGCCCTCTTATAGTTACGAAATATAAATTCTTAGCGTGAATCTAGCATTTATACTGAATATGTCAAGCGATTTTCGATGATTAACATTGCCTTGAGTTTGATAAATAAGTGTCTGAAACTCGAATATATATTTTGGACAATATTTTCTGATTGATTAAAACTAAAATTTAATATAGAACTACAACTGTAATTATAATATCACATACCGAATTTCTTATATTGAAGTTCATAGCGTTTTGGAGTTATTGCGTCTTTCTGCTTTGAAAGTAAAGACCGATAAAGGATTGAATCTTTAACAAATGCAGTTCTTATTTTGACAAATATCTAACATACAACAGATGATACAAAAAATTGAACCAAATTTCATTTACTTTAGTAGTTACGTTTTCGAAAAATATGTGCAAGCAAAAGAACAAACCAACAGATGGTTTGTACTTTAACAAATCTGTTTTTAAATTTAACAAGAATATAAAAATTAGATACTAAAATCATGAACCAAGCATCATCTACTTAGTTCTTTATCTTTTTGTAACATCAAGTCTACTTGGACAGATAGATTTCCTCTAAATGGATGTCATTTAAAGTTTTATATAGAAAAAAAAAGATCTCCAAATTAAGTGCAGAAGCCATATACCAAATTTCAACCGTCTAGATCAAAATATTTTGAATTATCATATTTAAATAGATAATATTCCAAACATTTATTTTTCGAACTCAAGGTGGTCTGATACGCGAAGATTCATCCAAGTTTCGAGTACGGTTAAGATATTTTCTCTATACTTCATATGCGAAAAAGTGAAAAATTGGCGAATCTTAAAAACGCAGTTATAAAGCAACGCCATTCATTAAAAAAGTATTTCAAATATTAAGGAAAGGAACATTCTTAATTTTGAAGAATTTAATATGGATATTCCGGACTTTTATAACAACTAAATTTTTCCTATAGTATATTTAGCTTGCTCAAAACAATTCATTGAGGCAATGTTTTTTTATGTTGATTTAATTCTACAACACAAAATTAAAAGCATTTGCTGTTGTGAATGACCCCAACATTTTCACTTGATTTTCTAAGATACGGAAAGCGTCTTGGCGTGTTCTTTCTTTCAAATAATGCGATAAACTACTCTGAGAATGGCTGCAAAGAACGATATGGCGCTTATCATGGCTTTAATACGTTAAAGATTCATTTAATTCTGAAGAAATACATTTAACTAATAAAGGCAACAAAATTTTTCATTATTTTGAACTTAATATTGGTAATTAAAATGTTTACTTCAAATAAAACTATTTAATTAAAATTAATTTGTGTGATAGGCATAAATGAAAAAGTGCTCGAGCTGGAGGAGGTCTAAAATACAAATTTATCAACTTATTGAATCCAATCCTTTCGATACTTACATTGTTTTCTCTGTGTAAAATTTTTATATTAGAGATGGTAAAAATCTATATAATTTTCTTCACTGGAAGTCAAGGTGGATTCTGGTTGTTTTCAGCCTCGTAACTTGGGACTTTTTTTTGTTGTTGTTTAAGGATGCAGGTAAGCAGATGGAATTATATTCATGAAAAATACCTCTTCCAGTTTATCGGCTTTTTCTAAATTCCTACAGATACAATTTGGCATAAGAATCATATGGCAAATTTCCATGCATTTAACTAGTGCATTTCCCAGTAATAATGCTGTTATACACACAAACAACCAGCCCCCCCCCAAAAAAAAACTTACTTATTTGTTTGGTTTCATGGATTTCTAAAGCGATAAGACAGATAGACATCTCGAGATCCAATTTTTTTTCATGATTGCAGTCTTTCTCAATGTATAACTTCTCATACGAGAAAGCTTTTCGCGAATTCTCAAATCTAAACATTCAATTCTCGCAAAGTGTCAATATAAATGCAAGGCTGTTTATAAATTGTATAATTTACCCATAATTCTTCGCAGCGAAAAAAGGAGTTGAAATTACAGTCCATTGTTCTGCAAAGTTCCATCTGGAAAAATCCGGCAAAAAGTAAACAAGGTGTTTTCAAAATTCGCTGACAAGTCAGAGGAAACATTTTTTATTCTTATAAACAGTGAAATATTTTTAGGCTTTTCAGCATGAGCACTTAATTTGCACTGCATTCATTATTAGAAATTGGACTATTTAGAATCTCAGTCGAGAGTCAGTGAATTGTGGTTCTTGATTTAATCTTTTGAAATTCGGATTTAATATTATTTTGAAATCGCCTCATCTATTCTCTTGTCCTTTTTTCCATTCACTTATTCAATATGGCGCAGCTAAATTTTCTATTTTCACCTACATGAAGTATGCAATCATCAAAAATTTGAACATGATTTTGACGATTTGACCATCAGACCGGAAAAAAAGTTATGTCTGTCTGTCTATTCTTTGATTAGAACTCACTGAATGTTTTAATTATTGAACTGAAGCGATAGTCTAAACCAAGAAACATTCTAGATTTCCCCTCCCCTCCCCCCAAAAAAAAACCAGTTTCTGAAATTTCTAAACCAATAATTTAACCGCTTAACTTTTTTGTCCGAGTGCCATACGTGCATCGATTTATCGAATTTTGATAGCTGTAAGTAAAAAAATAAACCATTCATAATGATTATAATTCAATATTAAAGTTACTTCGAATACATAGATAAGTCAAGTATTCAATGCATTTCCATTTGAATCAAAACAAGAAAATATTCCCAAAATGGAAGGTGTCATGAGATAGTAAAGAAAATAAAACAGTTAAGTGGTTAAAACTGTTTTAAGCCTCCAGTTGCTTCTCCTACGACTTCCGCGGGTCAGCAATTGGACCATTTTCTATTGCATCCCGCGTTTTTCGCAGTTTAGAGTATTTACTTTTACGATTACAGATTTATATTATATCATATTATTATCGTGTAACATGTAGTTTAAGTTCACTAAGTTTGAAAAATATTTGAACTTATTTGCAAACATTGCATCTAAATATTGATTTTAAAAAATTACATAGTCGGAGGGTTAAAGATTTGGATTTCCTTGTTAATATTTATTTCATTAGAAAATAAGATTAATTTTATAACCTTATCATAGATTTTTGAAATGTTTTAATGAAGTTTTGAATAAGAATCAAAGTAAAAATTCTGTATAGCTTATCTATTAAATACTTATTTTATTTATAGTATAGAACTCTAATGCTTAGAAAAGAGGGCTGGAATAATTAGAAGCATAATTAGCAAAATATTTAAATGTTAGAATAATTACTCATTATAATGCGATGTTTTAATAAATGAAGGAAGACTAGATAGCTTTTTGTTTGAAGGAATTCTGTTTGTCTAAAAGTTATTATTTCTCGACTAAATTGTCAGCCATTATCATATTATTCCATCTAGAATTATGGCTTGATATTTAAATAAATAATCTGTCTCACAAACAACATACTGTACGATATTAGTCTATTTTATACAACTTTATACGATCTTGTAAAATGTCGTAGCGTATTATCTAATATTATAAAATATTGTGAATATTGTACAATAACGTTTTCTCGACTGATATGTCATCAGTTATATTATTTCATCATTATCATCATATTATTATTATTATTATTCCATCCAGAATTGTAATTTGAAATTTAAATAAATGATTCATTTTACAAACAACATGTTGTACGATATTAGTCTATTTTATACAACTTTATATGATTTTGTACAATGCCGTAGAGTATCATCTAATATTATAAAATATTGTGAATATTTTACAGTATCGTTTTCTCGACTGATATGCCATCAGTTATATTATTATTATTATTCCATCCAGAATTGTAATTTGAAATTTAAAAAGACTTGCCGGACGACATTCTTCTATTTTATATGGTATTGTACAATGCTATAATGTATTGCCCATTTTTATAAAATATTGTGAATACTGTACAATATTATTTTATATTGTACAATTATTGTGTGCTACTGGAATTCTTCTAAATATATAGAATGCTGCATTAATTTTTTCCCATGGAAAGTTGCTCTTCACATGCGTATTGGATATCGCCACCGATTTTCTATGTTCGTTGTAAATGCTATTAATTTATCAAGACAGATATAATTAACAAATCAGTAATCAGGAATTCTTTCAATTGCCATTCATAAATCCATTGAGGCAACAGGTTAATAAAGAATATTTATCTTTTAATTTCAAGAGCTAATTAGATAGAATTTTAGTAATTATTTTTCAATGAAAACCATTGAATGGATTAAGTTACAAAAAAAAAAAAAAAAAAACCCACTGTTTATCTGTTGTGGAATTTCATTTAGAAAAGTTGATTTGATGAGTGAAATCATCTTCAGCATTGTAGTCATGGGTTTACTACAATTTATCTTACAAGATGCAATGTTGGCTTTCGAGTTAGCATTAATTCCGTATTTTCTTATCAATACTAAATATTTTAATTATTAATAATTAAAATAATGAAATATTGATATGATGCAAGTTTTAACAAAGAAAAAGTAATGAAGCAATTAAATTAAATTAAAATTAAATTTCAAGGCAAATGTTTCCGATTATTTTTCTTGCCCTCTTTACTCTCGTTTTTAAAAATTTATCCAACTGAAATTAAAGGATAAAAAATACCATGAAATATTTTAAAGTTAAATAAATTCACAATCAAGGGTATCACTTTGATATTTATTTAAGGAAAAAATTAACAGTACAATAACTTCAATAAAATTTTAGTTATCTTTTTTTCTTCATTTTTTAAAATTTATACTTAAATTTCAGGCTCATGAAAAAAGCTTTCTACTACAAAAAAATATTTATAATTTCTTCTACCTTTCCCGGAAAGAGGTAAAAAAAACTTTATTCTGGACAATTCCTTCTTGGAGTGGGAGGAATGCTTGAAGATAGATGTACCGTTTTCTGCTAAATTTCTCTTGAATATTGACAACTACAGAATTTTTTTCGATGGATTTAGATACTGTTGGCAAGCTTCCTATAAATTAGGAATGTAACTTTAAACAAAACTAGTTACCTTTGGGCGCCAAAAAGTATTCCTGCTAGGGAAAAACAAAACTCTTAAGGAAAGACGCTTAAATGGTTTAAATCATTTTAATGAAACCTTAAAGGACATAACACACGAAAAACAATAATAGGACGAACAATTAATACAAATATTTAATGAAAAGTACAATTCAATGCTCAATTGAAAAGTAAACATCAACGCTCAATTCATGACTCCAGAGCACAGACTGAGTTTTATCGAGTGGCTGCTGGGTGGCGAGCTGGAAAAGTTGTCCGGTTACAGGAAATATATTTATCTGTGAAAGAAGCCAGACGTATTGTGCAACGAATCGCATACAAGCATGCACAACATAATTCTTTTTCAACACTATCATTTATATCTATTTGCAGAAATCGAAAAAAAAAAGCGTTTTGAAGCACATCAACGTATTTTTAAAATATATTATGGGTCTTTTATTTAAAATTCCTATTGAATGTATTAGCAAATATCTTGTTGCATAGATTTTCAAGCACAGTTGATTTTTATTTATTGATGAGATGAAATATTGTTTGTTAAATTATTCCAAAATCCTCCATGCTCTTGCGCATGTGTTAAGATGGGTTTAATTCGACAAAATAGGGGCGAGCGGAAAGATGAAAGGGGGGGGGGGGGTTATATTTAAAAATGCAGTAAATTCCGGAAATGAGCTCGGGCCGCGGTGGCCTGGTGGTACGGTCTCGCCTTTGGAACCGGCGGGTTTCAGGTTCGTGACCCGATTTCACCGAAGAACCGTCGTGTAAGGGGGTCTGTTGCACGTTAAATCCGTCATGACCAAACGTCCTCCCGTTGGTGTGGTGTGGTGGGGAGAGTGGGGTGCCAGCTCAGATGTCGTCCTCATCATCTGACCACGTTTCAAAATGACGAGGTCCGTCCCAAAATAATCCTAGTGTTGCTTTAAAATGGGACGTTAATATAACTAAACCAAAAACAAATCGGAAATGGGCTCATCCTTCCCCGTCTCACTCTTTAATGAGAGGGAATCGTCTAAAATTGGTTGTCTCAGGATATTCAAACGAACAGTACCTTCATGCAGAAATAAAGAAAAATGCTCTCTTTTCATTTGCCAACACTTTTTAAATGATTGTGACGATCATCTTATTCTATGAATTGAAATAATATCTTTAATTAGTTGGAAACTATTTTTTATCGAATAAAAATAATTGATTCGGAAATACTTTTTTTAAAGATAAATACTAGAATTTTCTTCGGAAATCAGTAAAAATCATTACATCGGTGCTTACAAATACGAATACTGTTGTCAATTGTATTTTTATGTAATAGTAAGAGAAACCAGTTTAAAGAGAAACTGATAAAATGAGAAGAAAATTTCAAATATATGACACGTTTTGTGATTGATCTGAAGCATAACGTGCAGCTATTCATATATTTCTTTATGGAAAACGTCAGGATTTAAGTTTGAAAATCAAGTTAAACTTAGTTTTTATACCCATCAACGGCAAATATCCAAAATTTCACTAATTATTATCATGCAACTTAGAAATGTTCTATTCATAACATCAGATATAAAATAACATTAAAATTTTAGAAACCTAACTAAGAATTGAACTTAAGTCAACTTAAAAAAAACATTCTAACATAATTGATTGTTATAGTTGTATTTTTAAGCCAAAGGAGTTCCGTTTAGGGGAGAACTTCATAACTTTGATTGAAGTATAATGATGATGAAATTGGTGCAACTTGTCCAATCACGGGAACATTGTATTAGGCGACACTGGTGCTTGCAACTCTTGTCCAATCACGAGGACAACAAATTATACGAAACTTGTGCTTGCACCTCTTGTCCAATCCCGGGAACACCATATTAGACGATATTGGTGCTTGCAACTCTTGTCCAATCACGAAGGCACCATATTAGATGAAACTGGTGCTTGAAGCTCTTGTCCAATAAAAGGAACAACATATTTTATCATGGGTATTTGATTGGGATTCAGTCATGAAAGCGCAACATTGATTGTAATGTTCAGAATGAACCACAAGGTCCCTACGGTTCCAAATTACTATTAAAAGACTTATTATATTTGCAGGTCACGCTAAATTCATGTCCTTCGGCCCATCACTGACAGCTGGCGGCAGCATAAAGAAAGTGTCCTTCTATTTCAAGATTCAGCAATCCAACAAGAAAGGGGCAAAGCCTGAACTGAAGGAGTTCGAAATTATTGAGATGTCCACTATCTGGATAGAAATGTCTGGTCTGGGGCCTCTGACCTGGATTCTGAAGTGGTTGCTTACTGGAATCTCGAAGCTGGTCGAAGATTTCATAGTAGAGAAGATGACCGTCACAATAAGAGGTTACTTGCAAAATGAATTCGAAAAGTATTCATTCCCTGTGTAAAATTTCTTTATATACTCATTGTTTTCGAATAAGAAATGAAATGATAAGAATGTCTAACCGGTTGATGTATATAAATAAAGTTATTTAGTATTAGAAAGGAATGATAACAAAAAGCATCCATAAACACGAACAAGAAGTAAATCAGATTTTTAGTTTCACGTGTTTATTAAAGCTTTTATATCAATTTTTATGTTTGCTTCATTTATTGTGTAATGATTTCTTGTAAATAAAAAAGAATACTATTTATTAAGCTTTAAATAAATATTTTATGCAAAAAAATTCAGTTACATTATTTATAATGTTTAAGTATTTAATTTATTTTTACCGAATCACTGAATTCAAAAATGTTACCATTTTTGACAATAACTTGTTAAGATTTGATATAAGAACCCTATTCGGAAGATATTAGGCTTAACAGAAGTAAAACTAAAAATTTTGAAATCGGATTGAAGTTCTGCAACCAGTAATTTAAATTACTACTTTTATTGACTATTTCTGTCACTGCAATTAATAAATAGCGATTGTGAATTTTCGCCATCGACATTTGCGTGCCTTAACCACTTTTTGGAAGGATAGAACTGCTAAAAGTTAAATACAATTGGGTAGGGTAAACAAAATAAAATATGAATATGATGATAATTAAAATAGATGCTTAGAGGTTTCTATTTTACAATTTCGAAAAGCAAAACTTAAAAAAATGTAACATTTTTTTCATATGTTAATAGATATTTTAATGTAAGATATAGGTTACAAATAATCATAGAAAATTATGCAAATTTTATTTAAAGATGAAAAATATCTTTCTGGAAAGATCTACTAAAAGGAAAGATTCTTTGATTATATCTGCATCTTTTCCACTTATTACTAAAGAAAATACTGGCTAGAAAATGCTTTGAAGTTTATCTTACTCGGTTTCTACATATTTTCTAAGAACTTTCAATACGAAATGTGATTATTTTTTATATAAAAAGAAATTTATCTTATAGCCTTTGAAGTATTTCTCTGTGAATAGCCTCTTACGATGAACTTTTATAAAAGTCAATGATATTCACATGACTCAGCTTTTCTCTGTTTGAAAAGAACCAGAAATTCACCTATAATGTTTTTTTTTAAATATAACATTTTTCAGCTTTTTTTTGTGCGAGTTTGACCTTTTGCGATATGACAGATTTGGCCACAATCGGACATTAATTAAAATGATTGAGATTTAAATTTGTTAACCAGAGGGCATGATCTCCGCAAAACGTTTTCGCATAGTCTCTAATAAAATCTTTATCCCTCTCCTCCCCCTCCCCCTTCCCCATCCCGTATAAAACTATAGACCTTGGATAAGACTATAGATACCACGAGTGTTAAAATTTTTGTTTTCAGAGTTTTATACGCGAGAAACGTATGACTTAAAATATACTAAAAACTTGTGTACTAATAACTAAAGTATACTAATAACGTATGATTTAAAGTATACTTGTATATTAACTTCTTGTTATTAGCGAAGGATAGTTCATAGAGATCCATCTTTAGCGAGGATTAAGCATTCTTTGTTGAATCTGGAATTACGATCTTTGGCAATGTATTTGGAGATTAATAGTTGACAGGCAGGCAATACTCATGCAAATGTATTTTGGATGTCTTTTTTTGCCCGATTGATACTAAAATATGAATAGAACTTCAATCGTGGTCGCAAGACTAAAATATGAATAGAACTTCAATCGTGGTCGCAAGACTAAAATATGAATAGAACTTCAATCGTGGTCGCAAGACTAAAATATGAATAGAACTTCAATCGTGGTCGCAAGACTAAAATATGAATAGAACTTCAATCGTGGTCGCAAGACTAAAATATGAATAGAACTTCAATCGTGGTCGCAAGACTAAAATATGAATAGAACTTCAATCGTAGCCGCAAGACTAAAATATGAATAGAACTTCAATCGTAGCCGCAAGACATACTAAATTTCCTGTAATTCATCGAATATCGAATTGCTGAACTTGCATACATGTGAAGAAATAGACAGACAGATGATTCACTTTGACAAATTTGGTTCAAAATTTGAAAAGAATCCACAATTTAGATACTACACTGTAAGCAGTTAAATTTATCAAAGTTGCTATGTGTTTGAAATAACGCATTTATGTGCATATAAAAGGACAGGCTTATAGACGGTTAATCCCTTGAAGGATGTGGCTCCAAATAGGTTACGCATCCACATTTTAATTGCATAATTTTATTTTATTAATCTAAGGGTTTTTCTTTTCTTTTTTTATAGTTATGCTTGTTTGTACTCGGATAGCCAGACAGATAGGCTTCATTGATAGAATGTGATAGTTATCTACAAATTTGGAATAAAAAGTCCATATAATAAGTTTCATCCGTTTAGTAAAATATATTTTTTAGCTACGAGGTTCTCAGACAGACCAACAGACCGAAATAATTACAAAAATGGGTTTTTAGGACTCTAAGATATCTGAAACATGAAGATTCATCAATAACTCGAGTATTTTTTTTTTTTTTTAAATTACAATACTTTCTATTTGTATACTTCCTATACAGGAAAGTAAAAAGTAAACAAATTGTATTGGCTTGTCAATAACAGTTACTTATTATCTATTGTAACTAGTTAAATAATGATAATAAAATATATTGATGATTAAATAAACATTTCGTGTGAAATAAACTTATGAGGTCAATTTTTTGACAGAATGTATCGCTTGATACGCTAGTACTTTATTACTGCAGAAAATAGAAAAGAATTTCAAATTATCACCAAAGCATTTCGATTGTTTTTCTATTGCTGGATTTTGGAATAATAGATTTCTATAACTATTTTAATGTAATAAATATAAAATAAGTAATTTTCTGAAGTTTCAACTTAATAAATATAAATTTGCAACCTATAATCATTGCAATTCAGAAACATGAATTTTTTTTCCACTAATAACAATTGAAAAAATTATTCAGATCTCTTATTATACATCATAGCACAATAATCATTTAAGTTTGATTCATCTACTTTTATATTATTTTTAAAAATTTATTTTGACAAAGAAATAGAGTTAAAAAGCATATATAACTTTTTAATATCATTATCATATGCGAGAATTTAAATCCGATAACAAAAAACAATGAAAAGTAATGCTATAAATGACACTTTAAAATATTTTTTTTAAAAATTTCTGAAAATGAAAAATGAAAATTTTACGAAAATAAAATCAGCATCATTGAAAAAAAATACGTTCGAACTTTTGGAGTGATTTAAAATTGGTTTTAATGTATTAATATGCTTCGTATTTATTGCGGAAAAACTTTATAATTTTCAAATAATCTATAAACTTAAGTTTAAATTGTATTAAAACTTAACAAAATTAAAGAAAAATTTAAAAAAATGATTAATCTAGCCTAAAAAATTGATAAAGTGTTACCTTCAAGCATTGATTAAACCAAATCGTGATCCGAAAATCCCAAGAAATCGAGGATTTTAGAATTAGTATATTCGGTACATTTACAATAAATTCAACCATTAAAAAACAAAATTAATTATTTAGTAAACAAACTATTTCTTAATCTAATTTCCACCACAGCAACATACAAGAAAAACAAGACAATAAATAGACATCAAACCACAAAACTAATTTACACCAAAAAGTTTGAAATATAATTACAAAGAAAGCATATAAGTTGAATTTAAATCTCTTCTATAAAGATTTGTACTTAATTCAAAAGGAGAAAACGAAACTTACCGTAAATACAGATATAACATCAAATGTGAATTTTCCCACGTTTTGAAAACGCTTACAAAGCGTGGTCAAAGGTCATAGTCATCAAACGATTTAAAGTGAACGATCTTAGCGCCATCTACTAAGTTAAAATAAAATCCAAAGGAAAAAATCTAGAAAGCAAAGCTTCAGTCGTGAAACAATGTTATGATACAGATTAGAACCCTTTTACTAAAACTTCTATGTTATAATAATTTTACAATTAAAGATATTTACAACTATATATTACAATGAATTATAACATCATTAAACTATAAGTTTTTAATATGATTGGTTATTGCCTTAATATAAGAAATTTTTATTACATTTTTTTAATCCTATTATATAGTAAAAAGATATTTAGAATTTAAATTGGTAAAGAAATTATTTAGTTTAATTACTTTCAAATTAAGTCAAATTCGTCTCCTTTATCGTAAATACCTATCAAAGTTTTCCCATTCGAAACTTCTATTTTTAATTCCAAACGGCCATCTTTCCATTGGTTTTCGTTAGTTAAATTTAAATTTAATTCTTTTTGATAACAATTAATTATAAAATTAGAATTATCTATGTTTAGCAAAAGTAAATCATCAATATAATTAAAACAATTGAATAAATTTTGTTCAATTATTTTTTTCTTCTCATAGCAACGTAGAAAAATATTAGCAAATGTACTTGAAAAAGCTATTCCTAAGGAATTTCTTTTACTTGTTATAGCCTTTTTTGTGGAGAATATTGAATAGTTAAGTAAAATGATACCGTTTCCACTTTATTTATTTCTGTTGTTGTTATATTTTTACTTTTTTCTCTGTTTTTTTTATATTAGTTTTTTTATATATACGCTCCTTTTTTTTATTTAAATCTTTTTTAACTTGTAATGTAGGAAAATTAAAGCACTTCTCAACACATTTATATGACTGCGAAAGCCATCTAACGCCCAATTCCAGAATATTTTAGAAGCTTCGTTACATTTCAAGATTTGCAATGGAATATAAAAAACAAAATGTCTTGACATTAATCATAAACTATTCAATAAGAAATAAAACTATTCTATAAGAAATAAACTATTCGATATTAGCATAAACTTTGCGATAAGAAAAAAAAATCAAAAAAGCAAATTGACATTAAAAATATTTCTATGGCCATTTGGAACTTTATCTATAATTCATAAAAATCGGTCATTTAAAAAGAATAAAAATAATTTCTAGTGGGCTAATAAATATTCCATGAACAGAGCACTTTCCGAATTCGTTTAACAAGAATTTAAGTTGATATGTTCTGCTGGAAAAAAATAAGAGTTCAATATATAAAAAAAAACTAAAGACGCTGTTGTGTAAATAAGAAAGATTTAGAAGATAATTCAGTTCCTGACACTAGACAGAACGCAGAACATGAAAGCGTCTAGCTCTTTCACACAGCGCGCGTTCGCTTCCACCTGTGTTTTATGGAATATCTCTTTCCGCTTTTGAGCCCATTTGGATGCGTCTTCCAACATCCATTCTCGAGCGAGCGAAGTTCGCACTCTGGAAGTGGAAGCTATGAGACAGTCTTCAATCTCTGGATTTCTTTATGGATGTTAATGCAATTTTGGAGAAGCAGGGAAAATTTCACTTGCAACGACACTAAAAGAATTTTTTTTCTCTCTTCCTCGAAAGTAGTATTTTCTGCAATGTAGAAACACTTAAATCACTTCAACATTCTGTTGCTCAAAGCATATTTGAGATATGATAGGGGGGGGGGAAACTAAGCGTACAGATAATAGAATGAGTGAAATTTGAGATTCTTATTTTGTCAGATACGAATTTTAGAAAGATAAAATATTTTTATCGTCAAAAAATTCAATCTCGAGATTATGACATTTTTTTTTTTCGATTTAAATGTCCTTGATTCAGCAAAAATTATTTCTTGAATTATATTTCTTTGTCTGTTTGCCTTGTAACATGATGACTTAAAAACTTTACAATCAACTGATTTAAAGTTTGGAATGCATCAATATTACAGATTTTTATCGCATTTTCAACGAAATGCATCAATTGTAACATGTTAACCCATTCACATGTGTATGAACTTGAAAGCTTGAAAATCGGATTAACAGATTTGTTATATAGTTTTATTATCAGAAATCCGTACCGATGTTCATATCAAATACAGAACTGAATTGTCTGTCTAGAATATGTCTCTATTCTTTTGTATTTAAATGCGGAAGCAAGAAAAGAAAAAACTCTGAAACTCTGAAAATGTTGTATCACGAATTTCAACGCATGATCTTTCAACCCAAAGTATAAATTAGTAATAAATTTGTGACTAGATCTATCGAAGAGAAGAAGTATTATTGCAAAATATAAATTATCAAGCAATTATCTTCTGTATGCAATTATCGTTTGTATTTTAAGGAGCTAAATATAAACTGCGATGTATTGATGCATTGTAGAAAAATTTCTTAATATCTTTGAAAAAGTCGGATGGATAATGTTTCTTATGGCTTTTATAACTAGTTTAATTGATTTGCGTAATCATTTACACCTTTTTCAAAACAAGAGGGAATTATCTCTTTGCAACATCTTGGTTGCTTGCCTTCAAACTTTTTTCATGGAATATTATCATATGAGAACATAATTTTATTTTGGTTAAGAGGTAGTTTTTCAAGCTCGAAATCGAGTAGGCAATGAATAAAGCATAAGTGACAATTTTTATCATCATCTTTTAACCGCATATATATTTTTTTACCTGCTTTTACCAGTATTGCATTATTATTATGTATGCTTCTTTGAAAGCAAATGCGTTTTTAAAAGGTTGACCTGCTTTTACCAGTATTGCTTTATTATTATGTTTGCTTCTTTGACAGCAGATGCGTTTTTAAAAGGTTGATGTATGACTATGACATCATAGTTGTTATTTTCATGGAATGTAATTTTTTTTCGGAGGAAATTAAATAATTTAATTTTTATAATATGTTCAAAAAAATTTCACTTGCGTTTAATAACAGTTTTGATAAAAATATTTTCTCTTTCCCCCAATGGGGAAACATTACTTCATTGATTCTTAAGTGGGAAGTATTGAAAGATTTGACTCCTGGTCTAAGATTAATCCATTATGAAACAGTTTTATGATCTCAGAAATTTGAAAATAACAATATGTGTTTACAAAAATATTGTTTTCATAAAAAATCTATATAAATTAATATGTTTAAAAATCTATTGTCATTTGAAAATAGCATTGCGACGGAAACTCTCATTATTCAGCTTTGAAATGTGGCATTCTTTTTTTAAGCTCAAAATCGCATAGGCAATGAATAAAGCATAAATGGCAATTTTCATTTTCAATTTTTTTCTTGGCTGGTAAAAAAGTTCTTGAGCTCTCGTAAATCGGTTTAAACTGGTTAATGACTTAAATTAATTAAGACAAATAAGGACTTAAAAATAATAATGTTCTCACATGATAATTTGAAATTTGCGTTCGTGGATTTCACTTTTTTATTTCTTCATGCTTTGAGTTCATCTGAATACGTCATTCGAGGCATCCACCGCTTTGGGACGAGAAAATATTCGGTAGTTTCCAATCCTTGGATTTTTTATAGATACTAATGCCTTTCAAAAAGCATTGTCGAGATAAGACTATATCCATTGTGAGTATAAAAAAGGCGAAATAATTTTTTTTAACTCACGAAGCAAGTATTTTCCTCGATGCAAAAACGCTTAAATCTCTTAAGTACTCTGTTGTTTAAATCACAACTAAGATATGTGGGAAAAAACATTTAAGTAGATTATAGATTTAATAGAGTGAGCGATATTTTAAGAGGATTTTGCTAAGAATTTTATGAGAGCTGAAAGTCCCTCCTTGGGATTTTCTCATATATGGGAATAAGAAATTTCCCGATAATTATATTTTCTTTTCCTTGGAAAATTCGAATAGGATGGTGTAGTTGTGATGACGCATCTTTGATGGCAAACGATAGATATTTCGAATGGGATGGGGGGAAGTGTGTGAGTCGGTAATGGCTATTTTTAATTGATCACCTATTTTAATACTCTTGGTGACACCTGTGTTACTTACCAATTCTTACCAATCAATATAATTTTTTGAACAGATTAAGGCCAGAAATAGTTTTTATTAAATTTATTCTTCAGTCATTTGTTTACTTTCATTTCAATTTGCATGTGAATACATACAGTGTCGACATGCACACATATTTTCTGTTAAGAGATTTTATTCCAAACGCCGATATAGAATTACGGTTGTATAACCTCATTTGTCTAGTCTTATGAGTTTTTGAGTTATGGTGTTGACAAACAATTCTCCAACAATGATTTTTTCGAACTATTGTTTTAAACCTTGGTGAGCCGGCGTCCTGGCACAGGGGTAGCGGGTCTTCCCGCTGGGCGTCCTGGGTTCGAGTCCCGGTGCGGGCATGGTTGTTCTTCATCTGTTCTATCTGTGAGATGTGTGAATGTCCCCCCCTCCCTGTAAAAAGGGATTGTGCAAGCGAATGTGAGGCGTGAGTAGCCAAGATGTATTCTTGGTAATAGTTGGCGCTACTAAAACAAGAGACGCTCCCTTGGCTTAAATCGAGCTTGTCCATGGCAAGTGCTATTATAAACAACAACAACAAGCCTTGGTGATTAATCAAAATCCCAATATTTCATATATTGTAATTTATTTATATAATATAATGTAATATTTAAGAATATAATGTATTATATATAATAATTTATAAAATATAATACTATTTATAATACATTTTCTTTATCATTAATAAGACAAGGAGGCTTGTCAACTCAGAAACGAGCAAAACAATAAAAAATATGTCTTTGAATAATACAATCGAAAGAGAATTAAGAAAAAAAAATTTTTTTTTTTACCTCTAAATCGAATTAAGAAGGGGGTTGAGGTTTAGGAAGTTTAATGGCACAAGAGCCTATCTTGGCTAAACTGCGCCATACATAGGTAAACATAAAGGGAGTAAAGATTCCTGGGTACCTCGGGATTGGGACACCCGTACTCACCTATAGTAATCGAATTAAGGAAAAATAAAATTTCTACCATGAAAACTTTAGCTTTTTCTTTAATTTTAATTATCTGAACTGTATTTTAGATATAATTCGAGCTATCAAACTTCAATGAGTAAAAGCGAACATGTTATAAAATTAGATATCTTTGTCCGAGTAACAGGAAAGCGAACGAAAAGATACGAAAAAAACTCAACCGAGCAAAGATCAGGCTTAGCAATAACTAAGCCTGAAAAAAGCAATAACTGCTAGCCATTAGACAAATCAGAAATGCAAAAATTTCAAAACAAATACTGTAAAATTCAAGATTGGAAGCACTGCTTTTCACCTTCCGATGCATCACTCAGTTTTATGCAATGGGTGAATTTTAGCACATTCAAAGCTATTCGGTGTGCAGCTCCCTGTTATATCTCTCCCACTTATTATTTCATTTTCGGCCTTCTTTTTACCGCTTTAATCAAATATATCTTCGTTGGAGAAACACGAAAGCGAACGAAAAAAATATGAAAAAAAATCAATAAGAAGAAAAAGAAAAAGAAGAATTCAATCAAAAAAAGACCAGTCTTAAGATACGTTCCGACTGCCTACACGTATTTTGAGACAGGCACACTCTTGTGTTTTTCTGGTCTAATGTCTGTTCATTTTACAGACACTTTACGGAAACTCTGAACTGATGTCCACAATCGGGGGTGGTCCTACAATAAGTCAGATGGTAGATTTGCAATCATATCCATAATGGCAACAGACCGTCGGAACGGGGCTTTAGACAAATGTGAAAAAGAACATTAACTGCTAGCTATTAGGCAAAAGAAGTCCGCAAAAATTCCAAAAGAATTATTGTTGAATTCAAGGAAGGAAGTATCGCTTTTAGCCTTCCGATGCATCACTCTGCAAGTGGGCGAATTTCAGCATTTTCAAAGTTATTAGATGTGTAGTTTCATCTTAAATATCTCCCACTTGTTACTTCATTTATTGCCTTCTTTTAACAGCTTCAATCAGATATGTCTTCGTCGATGTATAATAAAAACGAACTAAAACAGGAGTGAAAAAAACAACTGTAAGCCGTTGGACATATTAGGGATGCCAAAATTTCAAAAAATAATGATCAAGGGACAAAACATCGCTTTCCGTCTTCCGATGTATCACATAGTGGGTAAATTTTAGACTTTTCAAAGATTTATGGTGTATGTACAGTTCTCTTTGAAATATCTACCACTCATTATCTCATTTTCTGCTTTCTTTTTACTCTGTTATTATATTTTCCCCAATTTTTATCTTATTGTTTCGAATCGAAGTAAAAAAACAGCCAAGCAATGAAATGAAGTTCAAAGCAAGTTTTGAAAATGATAGAATACAGAAAATGAGGATGCAGTTCTGCATCCTAAATAACGAATGGCTAAGCAGAAATAAAAAAGAAAATTACAGTAAATCATATTAAAAGAATGCGCCAACTATCCGAGAAGCTACAAAAATGCCAGCGAACCTAAATTAGATCTGAAATAGTTGACGATGCTTTAAATCAAAGAGCAACCGACATCTGCAGTTTAATGCATTTTATAGTAATGAATTTATCGATTGCATCTTCCATCGCTAGACAGTTATTATGTTTCTCAACATAATCAAAAAGAAAAAGCGTTTAATGAATGCAGGATGACATTTAAATAGCTAATAATTTTAAAGGGAATAGGATAATAAAATTGCATTCGTTGTTTTCGAATCATTCCCGTCATGCATCGGAACGGGGAGAATATCACAGATGCTAATTAATGTATATACAAAAGAGCGGCGTTCTGCAATCGCTTTAATTGCCATTAGAGGATGATTAACCATTAAGGAACTCTCGTTAAAAGAATTAATTACCGCACTTTCAAAATTGTTAAAGTGGAAAGTCCTGGAAAATTCTTTTGGGGGGTTTCAAAATTCATCGCAATGTCAGAATGAACTCGGAAAGCTGTTAAAGTGGGAGAAATTAAAACTGCTGTGAAGAGAATATCGTATGTCATTCCTAACAAGTTCGATAGATGGCGTTAAAGTTTGTGAAAGACGACTCTATTCATAAAGTAGTTAGTGATAGATTGGAATCGGGATAAAATGGTTGAGCTGGTATTAGAAACTTAAAAGGAGATTTTTGACAACTTCTTTTCCAAAGAAATGAATAACTTTATTACGTATCAGATAATAAGAGAGATTCTGTTTGATATTTTAACATCAAGCATCATTATGCTATTATTTATCATCTTATATCAAATTCAACTCTGAATGAATTAGATAAACAGTCGAACTCATATCGTATTGATAATTCATTTTCTAAGGACTGAACTGTTAAGGAAATAAGTAAAAAGGCGATGATATTCCACCATAGTTTCCTTATTTTTCACAATTATTTTATTCTTAACTAGTAGTCTCAAGTAACCAACTGGCTCTCTGGGAATATTTCTTATATTTAATCAAAGTAAAATTATTTAGATATATTATCAGGAATTAAAGCTGTGCTGTTTACATATCCCATAGTGTCAAAGAGCTATTAAAAATTTAAAAGTGAGGTTAATCCCTCTTTTAAATTTCGAGGTACTTTATTATTACTAATAATAATCGTCTTATAGTTTACACAGACAATAAAAAAATACATCTTTAGTTTTCAACACTATAAAAAAAATTGGGGATTAAATATTTGATGAAACAATGAAACCACTAGAATTTAAGGAAAACAATATAATTTATTGTTAGAAATTAAGAAATATTTTTTTAAATAATCAAAATTTAGAAAAAAATTGCACCATTTTTAAACGGATATCATCAAAAAAGACACCTTTTTAAATTTTGGAAAGGTAGTAAAATTTATTTTTGGGCAATAATATTTTTGGAAGTTAACGCGGAAAAATTGATGAAATTCAGCTTAATTTTTAAATAATTAAAATTTTTAAAATACTATTCAGAGGTGCATATTGCCCCACTCCAAGGTATATAAGTATCAAATTACGTTGATGTAGGTTAAAAAGGCTAACCTGCCGAGCGCTACCACATAAACATGCATTTATCTTTAATGGAGAGAGTGGGCGAATATGAGACTCCTTATGTTTTTAGATTTATAAAATTATAATTTATACATGAAATTTCGAATTTTTCGAAATTCGAAGTTTGCATTTTATTGTTCATTAATGCTTCTTATAAAGATATAAAAAGTTATTTTCCTTTTTTAATTAATATTTGAAAAAAAACATTTTTTGATTTAACAATGAAACTTTAACTTTCTTCATCAAATGTGACGAGATGAGGTCAATCCTCTGACAAAAATAAACTGATTCATCATCTTCATCTTTTTTTTTTTTTTAGCGAGCCAATCGCTTACTCTTAAAACACTGAACGCAGATTTAATAAATTATTAATAATAATAATAAAAAGACTCAGCTCCAACTACGATTAATTTTTCTCATAGTTGAAGGGCATTTTTTATATCATATAAATATAGAATATTTTAAAAAATTCTTACGATATTTTCATGATATTTTATCGAACAAAGCCTCGAAGCTGTCATGCAATATTTTGTACGGACAGAATTTACATTTTCACCCATTCCAGATCGTACCTTTCTGGATCAGTTTTCCTTTTAAACATCAATACCATCTCCTTTAATATGCGAAAAAAAAATCATTTTAGCAGAGCTGGCCTAGCATGAACTACTACTCCAGCATACCCCTCCTCCTCACAGATACAACATTTTGTTCGGACTCGTTGGAGAGTAATTAACATTCGTTTTTGGTTAAGTTTTGTTGTTTCTTATGGCACTTACCACGGACAAGCCCGCTGTTACGAAGACAGCGATTTAAGCCGGTGGGGGAGTGTCTCCTGTTTTTAGTAGCACTAACTAGGGCCGAGAGTACGACTTAGCTACTCACGCATCACATTCGCTTACACAACCTCTTTTTACAGGAGGACACATTCACAGACAGAACAGATAAAGAACAACCATGTTCGAAACGGGATTCGAACCCAGGACGCCCAGATCACGGGGAAGACGCGCTACCCCTATGCCAGGACGCCGGCTTGGTTAAGTTTTAAACAAAAGTATTTATAAAGCATGTAATTAATCTTTAAGGACAATACTTTTTGTGAATTACAGTAAATAAGTATAAGTTACTTATTTCAGTGCGAAACTGTTACGATATAGGTTAATTATTCGAAACCACATTACTTCTTTATGATTTCACGTTACTTCATTCTATTATTAAATAATCATATATTCTTTGAAAAACTTTTGTAGCAGCGATTCAATAAAAACGATTACTATTAATTCAATCACTTCTTCAGGTTTAGCACTAGTACCAATATTTTCGTCTCAATGTCACCTACAAGTAAAACAGTAATTGTATCTTATACTACTTCCGCTCTTTGCACCCATCTGCCTTGCATAATAGCGTAAAATATTATAGAATACCACAATGATTTATATATAATAAGGTACAATAAATATTGATATTTCATAGAACGACTATATTGTATAATATCGTAAAGCTTATTGTGCTTAGGGCTACAATGATACCCGCTTACTCTCTCATGTACAAATTAATACGCGATTGCCCATGATACTTTGATACTTGATTAATACAATAACCATAACTTTCCCATTCGTATGTATTAAATGCCATATATTAATACAAATTAAGTTTAAAAACTGTTATTTCTCCCTAAATTGCCCGTTCTCTATAAATTTAGCTCTTAATTCTGATTTTGAGCATTGTCTTTTAAAAAATAATTAAAATAGCAAGGAGTTTTATAAAATTTAAAAGATTGATAACAGGAGTTTAAATTTTGCCGTTACCTTTTTCGTTATCTATTTAAATTTGAAAAATAAAGATACTTCCTTTCTAAATATATTTTTAAATCATTATATTCTGAAAATTCTATTCATATTGGTGTGTTAATTATTTTAACTATCGTTAATTTATTTTAATAAATTTTATATTGTTTGAGTTATCGATTTGTTTCGAATAAAAAACACGTTTAAAGGAAAATGCATTTATTTATTCATAAAAGATACTTTCAATCTTGTTTACTTAATAAACATTGATAAAAAGGTAAAAAAATTGATAAGAAATATTCTAGGTAATAATAAGAAACAATGTATTCATTTAATTAAAAGGAAATAATATATTCATTTAATTAAAAAGAAACAATGTATTAATTTAATTAAAAAAGAAATAATGTATTCATTTAATTGAAAAGAAATAATATATTCATTTAATTAAAAAGAAACAATGTATTAATTTAATTGAAAAGAAACAATGTATTCATTTAATTAAAAAGAAATAATATATTCATTTAATTAAAAAGAAACAATGTATTAATTTAATTAAAAAGAAATAATGTATTCATTTAATTAAAAAGAAATAATATATTCATTTAATTAAAAAGAAATAATGTATTCATTTTATTAATACAATGCATAATAATAATATCGTAAAGGCAGAATGGTAGGCTACGGTTTGGTGATATGGTATCGACATAATGTTCATACAAAGTATCACTTCGATACAGTACCACCCGTCGAAAACGAACAAAATCGTAATTACTTATCAGTATTAATACAGTCCGAGAACTGATAACAGAGTGCCTGATGCTTTTGGGCAGTATGTACTTGATACAATACAATACAATAGCGTCTAATTTTAGTTTTTCAGTGTTATTACACAATTTTTCTTAAATTCGAAGATGATATAAATGTTTGAACTGGTAATAGAAAGGTAAAAGAATTCTGGTTCATATACTAAGAATTGAATATCTGTGAGGATATTTATGCTTAAGATGAGAAGAAAACAAGCCAAAGCATATTTAGAAATTCTACGACCCTAGGAAATACGTAGAATAAAGCCTCTTCTTTTAATAAATTGGCGAATTTTGTTTCATACTTCAATGCCTTTTTAGTTTTGTAGAATACTAATGATTTATTGGAGGTTATTTTTTTATTTTAGTAAACTGATAAGAATGTATATTTTTAGACATTCATTTATTTAAGTTCGACCCATAAATGGGCATAATAAATAATTTGCTCTTGTAAGAAATGTTATTTAAGCAGACTATTGGTGTATATATATATATATATATATATATATATATATATATATATATATATTCCACTTTCGGTTTAATGAATTCCTTTGTAAAAATAATGCGCCATCAGTACTACGTATTAAATGAAAGTGATACTTTTACCCTTGAAAAGTTGTAAAAGGTCATTCCCTCGGAGCTTGGCTGGAAATCCTATGTTATATAAGGCTAGTCATCATCTGTTCGGCTTTTTTCCCCCTTTTCTTACTTCTGTGTGTGCCGCGCTGCGTTTTTTTGTGTATAATCATGCCTGCCACTAGGAATAGAATAAAACGTAATTAAAAATACCAAGTCTCTTCACTGTTTCGAACCTGCATTCTACTTCAATCAAAATATGTTACATATTATTTAGTCGACAGGATTCGAAATATTATGTGTGTGTGTGTGTTGTGTGTGTGTGTGTGTGTGTGTGTGTGTGTGTGTGTGTGTGTGTGTGTGTCTGTGTGTGTGTGTGTGTGTGTGTGTGTGTGTGTGTGTATAAAATCTGCAACTTAATTATTGTGGACTCAATGAAACAGATAGGAACTTGCCTAATGCCACTTGAAAAAGTCTCTAAGTTAGTTGCATTTTTAATCTATCTGCCTCTCTGCCACTCCAATCTAGACAACTCCCAAATTTGAAATCCGCCACTGAACGAACACCGAAGAAATATATTCAAGGCAACTTAAATTCTGCAATTGGAGATTAAAGGCTACAGTAATTTCTAGGACACTAGTGCTGTTTATTAAGCGATGAAAGTGTCTTTTCTTTTCTTTTTGATTGAATTTTACTTCAAATTTTGAAGTAAAATTCTATTGAAATTTTGTATTTTATTTTTTATATACTTCAAAATGACTTTTTACATAAGTTAGCAACACAAAATTAAGATTTGAATTTTGTTGAATGATTGTTGTTTAGGGCTACTTAAATTTAGCAATATATAGGGTATTGACTCATTCAGAGCCAGAGAAATTTACAGACGCTTTATTTTACAGTAGTTTCCTACGAGATATCTCGAAAATGGCAGTGAATGGGTTAAATCGATTAGTCTCCCAACAGTTAATTTCTAAATTTTTCGTTAGAAATAGACATAAAAAATGCTGGTGGCATATTAATATCCTAGTTATGCATTTCTGCTGACAAAACAGTCTGAACTATGAAATTTTTAATAACATTAGATTAGACACATAAACGACTGCCTCGAGGAACTGTTATCTATTGAATACAAAATCCTCCTCAAAGATTGATTCAAATAATTTAAAATAGGAATATGTTAATTGAAATTATCTATAATAGACAGTCTGGTGCATGTTAAATCCTTCGTGGCCAAACATCCTTCCGCTGGTATGGTGTGGAAGTTTGGAGCAGGAGTGCCAGCTGAGGTATCGTTCTCGTCATCTGACCATGATTAAAAATTACGAGATCCGTTTCGAAATAGCTCTAGTGTTGCTTTATAGCGGAACGTTAATATAACTAAACTAAATTATAACAGACGAATTTTTAGATGACTTTAATACTTTCTTTTCGCATACTTCTTAAAGCAGAAAGAGTCACAGTGGCCTGGTGGTAAGGTAACTTCGGAACGACAGGGTTTCAGGTTCGAGACCCGTTTCCGCCGAAGAACTGTCTAGTGCAAGCTAAATCCGTCAAGACCAAACGTCTTCCCGCTGGTGGGGAGTGGAAGTTTGGAGAAGGGGTGCCAGCTCAAGTGCCGTCCTCTTCATCTGATCGCCATTCAAAATTACAAAGTTCGTCCCAAAGTAGCCCTAGTGCTGCTTTGAAGAGAGACGTTAATATAACTAAATTTATAACAGCGTTTACATTGTAATTATTGTTTGAAAAGCGATAGCAGTAAAGTGCCCATCCAACTGAAAAATCACCCTAAAATAAAGCACAGTGACTTTCAAATGTCACTATCGTGTTTCCATGGTTAACTTCCTATTTATTGGTTTTCAGATCCGACGAAAGAAAGTAACGAGAAGAAAGGCGGGGGCGTGAGCAACTGCTTTGTTTTTGAGAAACAGTTGTGCGTGACATTCAAAAGATAGCGTCCGAAGCAGCTGTTTTTAATGTTTGAAAGATGTTGCACGAAGAAGGCATTCTGTTTCCTCCAATTTTGTCAAACAGTGTGTTTGATCTGTGTTCGCGGCTGTTATTTCAATACGAATCTGAAATAAATCCTTTGAAGCTACTGCGCGGATTCAACACTAGAAATAATGGTTGTTGTCTACTTTAAAGTGAAAAAAATGATACTTCAAATTAAACATCACTCTAAAACCTAATTTTGGAATTATTATTTGAATAAAGAGCTGATAAAATGGGTTAATAGAAAAAAAACCCGAAAGAAAACATACGTTGCTGTATTAGAAAAAATCAGAAAATTTCATGCAAATATCTATAATCATAATGATCTGTGCTTGCGTTCTACTGGACAGACCATTACATCTAGAATTACTGAATTCGGCACAAATATACTTGAAAAGATGAGAATGTGCACCTCAAAGTAAGTTTTCGTTAAAATTTTAATTAAAATAATTTCGAAATTTTGATGTTTTTTTGCCATAATTTTTGAAAATATAGTATCAAAAATTCGATTTTTACGCCATTTTTTAGAATTTAAAAAATTAACTTTTAATGACAGCAATTTAATTTCTGAGCAATATTTTCAGAGTTTTAACATTTTTTAAAAATATTTTGTAATGTGCTTTTCAATAATAGATTTTATTGCAGCAAAATAAATTATGGTTTTAACCCATGTATAATTGCATGATTTTTTTTACACAGTTGGAAATTAGAGGAGAAACATTATGCTGATCACTGTAGAAGTCCGAAAATTACATTACGGTAAAACGGCAACAATACGACAAAAAGACACCGAGCAATTTGAAAATCATTACCCAGACACTCAGTTTTCAAAGGCAGAAAAAAATGTCTTGATCCTCGATTTTGGTAGGCAACTTCTTTGTTTTGAAAATAATGAACATTAAACTTTTCATAAGAGTTTTAACTTAAATGAAAAACATCTAATATTTCCAGCTAACCAACTGATCGCCAAAGTCGGCTAGTTTTACATAAGAAGACACTGAAACAGACTAACAGAAAATGTCTGGTGTGTTAAATTAGCAACATAATCAAATATAGGATCTTCTGCTAAAAACCCTAAAGGACATAAGGTTATCTTTCATTTAAAGTTTATAATTATTTTATGAGTGACGTTTTTAGTCAATCACCAAAATTCATAATGCCTTCATAGGAAGGTGTTGAATTCAGAAAAACAAGTTACAATGAAGAAAGAAATCTGCTTGTGGGATTGTTGCACGTAACATATAACGTCAAAAATCAAATGATATCCGATTGATATGGCATGAAAGCTCCCTGATGAAGCTTTGGCATGTACATATTCTCTGCTCATTTGTCAAATATTTTAGCTCTGTCTTCAAATAGTCCTCCTATTGCTTCAAATCATGATATTAATACAATCAAACTAAACATTGCACAATTATTCGTAACAAATGCCTATACTTCTATTTAATGAAACGACAGTTTAGTTGTTAATCTTGTTTTTTTTCCTTCATATTATTCTGATTTCAACAGCTGAAATTTTTAATCTGTATATATATTTTTTTTTGGGGGGGGGGAGGTTGTGAGACGAAAAGGAATAAAACCTTTATTATCAAGTATACTAGGAAGTCTTGGAAATACTACTCTCGCTGGATGGGAAAGGAAACTACACTTTTGTTGACTTCGCAAAGAAATTAATTTCAGATAAAGTATTCGAAACTGAAGTATTCACATAATTTTAAACACTAATAATATCGTTTGCCAGATATTACCTCATTTTACTGTCTCTTGCTGGGAGGCAATAAAATAAGAGCATTTTTTGAAATATAGCTGTGTCTTTTTAAAAGTGTTTTCATTTTTAGTTAATATTGTTCTTTATTATTTGCTGCTCATCAGGAGCTAAGAAACCAAAATAAATGTGCCAAAATCAATATTGTACTTTTTTTTTTTAATATACAGAATACATACGGATTCTGTTAATAAATAAATAAATGCATAAAATTGCATTTGCATTAAAAACATTTTAGTAATGCTTTTCTTGTAAGGTTCTAAGACCCAGGAAATAAAACTTTGTATGTGTTTAGAAAAATTATTGCTTACAATAGACAGAAACCTCCGGTGGGGGGCACATCGAAATGAGGATGAGATGCTTCATGCATGGTAGTTGGATCTCGCCACCCTAGAGGGTACACCAATAGGTGGGGGATCTGACTTCTCCCATCGATTACGGGACGTACTTCCTTCGGGAAGGGTTGGCCGGTGATGGCCCTTAGGACTCAACCACAGTTCCCGCCAGTGTTGCTGTTGTGACAGTCCGGTCATTCAGCCTTATGGTTTAAATCCGTGTGCCCTCGTGGCGGGTCGGAGAGTCAGATGGTTGACTTACAATAGACAGAAATATCAGATACAATTCTATACTTTCAGTTATGACCACACACAAAATTTCACACGAATGCAGTGTTAGGTTATAGAGTTATCATTTTAACATATGCAAATTCATACTCACAAAATTAGAGAAAACCACCGACACTGGTCTCCTCAAAACTTTCTCGCATATTCCCTAATAAAGGAAAAATGTGAAGCGAGGGAATTTCTAAACACATATGTCGCTTCTCTCCGATATAGAAATCTTTAATACGGCCGTAATCATCACTAGTACTTATATTTTCTAGTACATGAGAGCTTTGTGCTACGTAACGCAGTCAAGAAAATCTAGTATGTACATTGAACGCTTTCTTTTTGATCGACTCAAACCAAAGGACTACAATTTTAGTTATAAGATTAGATATCAAATTTCATCCACCTGTTTCATTTTTGAGTTACTGAATTTATATCCGATGGGCTGTCAGACTGTCAATCCTTTGTTTGATTGGAAAAAGGCAAAATTTGACAGGTGTAAAATTTTATATATTAAAACTTTTGTATTAAATTTTATTTATTTACCCTTATTGTCTTACAATTATCCTATTTTTTGCATTAGCAATTACAAACATTACGGAATTTTTTGTCGATAAATTCCGTTCAGAATTTGATAGGAATCTACAAATTTTGTGGAAACATCACATACCAAATTTCATTTCTCTAAATCAAAGCAGCTTTGATGGCAGCGGTGACTTGATGGTAAGGTCTCGCCGTCAGAAATGGAGAGTTTCATGTTCGAGACCGGATTCTACCAAAGAACCGCTATGTAAGTGGGTCTGGTGCATGTTAAATCCATCGGTGCCAAACGTCCTCCCGCTGGTGTGGCACGGCAGTTTGTACAGGGGAGTGCCAACTCAGATGTCGTCCGCGTCATCTGACCGCTGTTCAAAATTAAGAGATCCGTAAAAAATAGCCTTAGTGTTGCTTTAAAATGTGACATTAATGTAGCTGAAATGAACAAAGCATTTTTGACTCATTGTATTCATAAAAAACAAGCATCTTGTGGTGACGCTTTATAAGGCAGATAACAGCTACGAGACATGAGAAATTTCTTTTGTCTAGTGGTCTTGTTACTCGGCTACGAACCCAAAGGTTGCGAGTTCGATCCTCGCCTATCGCCAATAGCAACATTGGTGACCCGGACGTGATACGCAGAAAACCTTCATACAACTGTTGTAGCGCCCTCTACCAGAAATAAATAAAATCAGAAGCTGATAAATAATCAGCCAACAAAAAAAAATGAAACTGATAAATAATCAGCCAATAAATAAATGAAGCTGATAAATAATCAGCAAATAAATAAATAAAGCTGATAAGTAATCAGCCAAAAAAAATGGATAATACGCTACAGCCAATATATCACCACTAATAACAGCAAAAACAGGACAAAAAATCGTTCGTCTCACCTCCGACGCACTGAAGGACGAGTAATGTGGTGACGCTTTATAAGCCAGATAACAGCTACGAGACATGAGAAATTTCTTTTGTCTAGTGGTCTTGTTACTCGGCTACGAACCCAAAGGTTGCGAGTTCGATCCTCGCCTATCGCCAATAGCAACAATCTTCTTCTTTTTTTTACTCAGGAAGATATAAAACATGGAGAATTCAAATTTCTTGATGATTAAAATACTTTCTCGTTAAAAATAGTTCAATTTTCTTACTCGCATTTTGTAAATCCCATCTTTACGTAGAAATATACAGTTAAGCCAAAAGGGATGCGCTCCAGTTATGCTCGGCGTTTCCAGTTTATTTATTAACGCGTATGGTAGATTATGAAATCATTCATTCAAGCAAATCAGTAAATATGCAAATTGTATTTGTATCTCCCCAGCGAGTAGCCGGGTTCGCCGACAGAGAAAAGAGGGTGGACTGGAAGGGGTGGGTGAAGATTACTAAGGGACTAAAGTGCATTAAATTCGTCTGCATGCAATTTCGCCCGAGATTTCCATTATATTAAGTAAGGGCTATGGACGCACCGCGCTCACATTTTGTGATTAGTTACTTAATACATCAATACCGGTAATTACTAATGGTAACATTATGAGTATTCAATAAGTGTCAGGCGCATATTTTCCCGAGATTAAGTCACTATACAATTCTGTAATTCTACACCGCAGTGAATGCTGGATTAGACGGTGGAGGAAAGTGCGAATATTTCTTTAAATCTTCTTTTTTTTTTTTTTAGAATGCGGTACCGCAAAACATTAATTAAGCAGTTTTTAACCGTTAAAACTATTTTATAGCAGATACTTTGAAATTCTTTCACATTTCGTTCCTGCTCAGATGATTTTAAAGAGATAATATAGTGCTAGATTAAAACGCTGCTTAGAATAAATTATTACCTGTCAAAATCATCAGAGTGAATGAATTTAAATTCGTCTCATTTAAGAATTTGCATTGAAAGTTTTAATTTATTACATTTAGAACCACTATTCTTGCGATTCAAAACAAAATATACCATGGAGATAGAATTGAATCATATGGCATTACATTCACTTAATAAATGCAACAGCGCTTGCTATCTAGCAATTAGCTGCACATTGTCTTAAATTTAACTGTTATGTTCTTTTGTGGGCAGTGTTTACAAGATTAAATAAACAAAACTCATTTAATATCTGCCGTGTAAGTATGAAATGACTTCACCAATATTGGTCCTTCTGAAACGTCACTTGATTCTTTCTACAAGAAGAACAAAAATGTGGTCCAGTTTCTTCTTAAACTTCTCCGGGAAGGTAAATATCTGAACCAATATATCAGACCTCATGTGTCTTTGAAGTATCTCTGGTAACATCAGCAAATTCCAAAGTCAGTTTGGTCAATTGAAGACGCTAGACTTCAGCCTTTAAAATAATCCTTAATTCATGTTATCATTTTCAGGGAGACAAAAAGATAGGGAGAGAGAGAGTGCGTTCATCCTTGGACTTGAACACTAAAAACTTTTCAACAGAATCAGGAACTTTCCTCTATTTTGCTGAAACCGCAAATATGAAATTAATTATGTGATGTTATGTAAAGTTATTCAAAAATAAGGAGCGGATTTAAGATATTTACATCTAATGAACAGCGATAGACAAAGACACATGCAATGAAACACACAAAGACACATGAGAAAGAAAAGGTCAAGGTTTATTTTTTATATACGGATAATTCGTGTAAAAATGGCGTTATTATTTATTTACTAGAAAATAGAGATTTCTAAGGAAAAGTCGCTTTGTGCGCTCTAGTATGTGAATGAATCTGTTATTGCATTGCAGTATGCATTTTCTTGTTCAACAAACAAATGTCTCTTCTTAAACATATTTATAGTCAGTACAAGAAATGTGATGGCTGTATGTGCAAAGGGAAAAGCCCTTGTCTGCCTCGCAAGTCAATGAAAAGATTGAGTCGTATTCGAACAAATTTTGAAAGTAACTCTGGGAAATCTTTTCCTTTTCTCTTCTACACTTCTTTCTTTCCTTTTTATATTTAATATATTAGAAAATAAAAAAAGATTGCTCTAAAATGCATCATTGGCTGTTCAGACTAGTATTGCACCGCCCACATTTTAATTTTCCGAATACTGCTTTCTTGAAATATAATTCTAATAGTTGAGCACACAGAGATACATAAGATTTTTTAACAGAGTTTATATGATGATGATGTCCTGCCCTCGTTACCACGAAAAGGGGGTGCAATAGCTTCTGAGGGTAAAGAGCCCTGAGCACCCGAGGGCAGAAGTCTGACTTCTAGCTCATGAAGCTCACACACATTCGCTGCACAACCCCTTTTTACAGTGGGGGGCACATTCACACACCTCATAGATAGAATACAGATGAAGAACAACCATACCCGAACCGGGATTCGAACCCAGGACGCCCAGATCACGAGGAAGACGCGCTACCTCTATGCCAGGACGCCGGCAAAAGAGTTTATATAACTTTCGCAAATCACTATCTCCTTTTGAATAAAGAAAAATATTTAAGTCCCCAACTTTTAACGTATGCGTACCCACAGGAAAACTAAACTTTTATTAAAAGAAAATTTTAGATTCCTATTCAGTTTTTCTAGATTAGATTATAGACTCACGTTGAATTAGTATAGTATTATTAATGTTTTATTTTATAATGTTAGTTTTACTAACGTTTTTAAAGCTTCAATGGGGCTAATTTGGGACGGACGTCATGGTTTTCAACCGCATTCAGATGATAAGGATGGCATCCTCTTCCCTCTTTAAACTTCTGCCAGCGAGAGGACATTTAGTTTCGATGAATTCAGATGCACCAGACCCGCTTACACAGCGGTTTTTCGATGGAATCGGCTTTCCAGCCTGGAACTCATCGATACCGAAGCCAACACTTTCCCTCCGTGGCCTTAGAATCGTTTTGATAAAGTGAGAGAATCCGGACGCGTGTAGTGATCAATTATCAGATGACAAAAATGAAATCTGCTTCCTCATACCATCTATAAATCTTCACACTACATCATTTCGAGCACCTTTCAATATTTGTCACACCCGTATGCCTTGCAGACTTCTGAAGGAATCGAGTTTTGAACTTGTGTCCTACAAAATTCCTGGCCGAATAACTGGTATCAACCAACGTCGGTCTTATGAATTGGTTAATTATAATTTGACTTAATAATGGCATTAAGAAAAACTTTAACTCACATATTTTGAGATAAAGTTATTTTTGTAAGACATTAAAAGAAATCAAGTGACACTGTTTGCCCTGGACTTTCTCGCTTTATGCTTCATATTACATTGAAGAAAACTGAATATTGAGTTTTGATTCTTTCGTTCTAATTTTTCCCCAATGCGATCCAAACCTTTAAACAGATCTACAATTCAACGATAAATATGCATGTTTAATTTCATCACTCTTGCTACTTTTTTTGTGGCTTCGCATCCGCATGGACGTGGACGAACGAATAGACATACTTTGCATAAACGGACACTATCCGAAATTTAGAAGAAATCTCCGATTTGATAGAAACCTCACATAATAATTTTCATGTCTGTAGTTTGCTATGTTTCTCAGTTATTGGGTTCAGAGACCGTTCAGCCGGCTTCCTGGCATAGGGGTAGCGCGTTTTCCCCGTGATCTGGGCGTCCAGGGTTCGAGTTCCGGTTTGTGCATGGTTGTTCTTCCGTTGTTTTATCTGTGAGATGTGTGAATGTGCCCTCCTGTAAAAAGGGGTTGTGCAAGCGAATGAGTGATGCGTGAGTAGCAAAGTCGTACTCTTGGCCCTAGTTGGTGCTACTAAAAAAAAAAGACGCTCCCCCAACGGCTTAAATCTCGGTCTTCGTAACAGCGGGCTTGTCCATGGCAAGTGTCATAAGAAACAACAACAACAGAGTTCGAATGTCGAGGTCAATTCCATGTTGGCGGGTTTGGTGCATGTTAAATCCGTCTTGACTGAACAACTTCCTGTTGGTGTGGTGTGAAAGTTTGAATTATGGAGTGTTTCAGCTTAAGAGTCATTCTCCTTATCTGATTGCAGTTCAGAATTATTAAGTTTGTCCCAAAATATATGGAACGTTGCTTTTAAATGGGATGTTAACGTAACGAAACTAAAGCAAATTAAAGGCCTATCGATAAGCAAATAATTCCAAAATTGCTTTTTTGAATCCAGGAAAGTTTAACATTTTGACAATTGCAATACTTTCATTTTGTATTTTTCATAGATGAGAAATTAAAAACTGAAACGTTAAAACGTTTACTTTATAAACAATCTGAGAGGTCAATTCATCATTGAATGAAAATCTACTCCTTTTCATAAACTATTTTGGAAGAGTTCTGCCTTCTAATAACTACCTTTTTACTTACATTAAACCTTCAAACCCTCATCTTCCTTCGGTACTCCTTTGCATCGAGTGAATGCATAACCGATAACATAGGGATCTCGACAAACCCTCAAAGGTCATGGAAATTCATAAGCCTTCGACCAGAGAAGATTGAAGAAGCTTTCTTTTCCACTGATTGAATCCAAAATTTGACACAAATCTGCTGTTTTGGTCACCAGACCGAATTGAAGTTTTTATTTATCTAACAAGGGTAGGGCAAGAGGTTGAAAATTCAGTTCGGGATGAGATTTAGTATAAAGGTGGTATGCATTTAGAACGTTCCCTCAAGAAAATATTAAAGCGCAATGGCCAGTCAATTTTGAAAAAATGGTCCTCAAACTTTCTGCATAGCTTATATACTAATAATGTGTCGTCTTTGCCGAGGCGCGAATAGTATAGTGGTTAAGACACTGGCATAGCAAGCAGGAGACTTGAGTTCGATCCTGCGCTCTAGCATTTGTTTTCTATATTTTTTTTCCTAATTTATATTAAATTAATTTAGCAATTTGCAAACAATTTTAATTAAAGTTTTTTTTTTTTGCAGAAATAAATATTTATCCTCCTAATATGTGGATACAACTAATTTTTAAAAGAAAAATAATTATAAATATGAACGCATTTTTTAAAATATTCAAAAAATTACTTAAATTAACATTTTAATGATAATTTCAATTAATATGATACTAATTTTTATATGGAAAAATAACTGTATTTTCTTTTAATGCCTGAATTATAATTTAAAAAAAAATTAAGATATGAATGTTTTAAAAATAAATCTCCCTTAAAAATAACTATTGAATTATAATTTTATTTTTAAGCAGGAAAAATAATTACATATATAACTTAAATGATGATAAATGTTAATTAAATTACTGACATCTTGAAAATATTTCATTAATTTTTCATTACATAAAAGAGACAGAAAGGTAATTATCGTAAAAACATTTCAAACAAGATAGATACATTTTGACATCATGCAAAATTCATAACTAATGAAATGATTATCCACAAGAGAAACCCTAAAAGAATGGATAAAAAAAATTTCCATTTAACTTAAAAAAATATTTGCTTTTCTTCAAAAAAATCGGTCAGCGCTTAAAGCATATCGTACGTAACTAAAAAATTAGAACCATCTGCCTATGCATTCCATAACTAAACACCTGCTTTCTACTTTTTTTTTCGATTATTAACGTGTTAAATGTTCGCGGATATAATTTTATTTATGTCAGCTGCTCTCTTTAACTTCCTATATAAATACAGTTTCGTTGAGCTATTATAAATAATTTATCTTTATTAAAATCCAAAACTGTAAAACTTTTAATGATTTTAATATAAAAGTAGTTATTTTGAAATATTTTTATAGGTAGAATTGTATTTCTAATTATTTTAACACTCAAAAAATTAAATTATACTTATAATTCAAGAACAATATACATAATTATTTTTCTTTTAAAAAACAAATTATAATTTATATATTAAGAAAAAATACATTTAATTTTTCCTTTATAAAAATGAAGTATCATATGAATTGAAACCATCTTTAAATTGTAATAAGTAACTCTGAATATTTCAAAAAATGCATGCATACTTATAATTATATCTCTTCTAAAAATTAAATTGTAATATTAGAATAAATATTTATTTTTTGCGTGAAAAAAAACATTACTTAAAACTGTAAATTGCTAAAATTAATTTAAAATAAATTAGGAAGAAAATAAGCAACAAATGCTAGCGCAGGATCGAAATCGGCTCTCCTGCTTGCTACGCCAGTGTCTTAACCACTAAACTATTCACGCTTCTGCAACGGCGACACATTATTAGTATATAAGCTATGAAGAAAGTTTGAGGACCATTTTTTCAAAATTGACTGCCCATTGCGCTTTAATATTCTCTTGAGTGAGCATTCTAAATGTATACTACATACTAAATCTACGTTTATACTAAATTTCATCCCGAACTGAATTTTCAACTTCGTGCCCCCCCCCCCCTTGTAAGTCATATGGTTTTTGAGTTATCACTTTCAGACGACACAAACACACAAATCAACAAATCCCACTCTTTTAGACAGATTTTGCCCAAAATATAATACACATTTGCAATTATACTTATAAATTTGTATACTAAAATATAAAATTTAGTATAACACTTAATATAATAATAAGTGCGTTACTGATACAGTGTCCACATGTATAGGAGCAGACAGACTTCTCTTTGGCAGATTCCGGTCAAATTTTGATTGAAATCTACAAACTTGGCGCTCATACCAAACTTCATTACTCTAGCTCAATGCTGCTTTCAGCAATAGTATTCAGACAGTCTGAAAATTATAATTTCAAAAATGTTTTATGATTTCAAGAAAGGCTGAAACGTGGAAATTAATAAAAATCTAGATGAAGAATATTTTTTGTTATCACAATATATTTTCTTTATATATTTCGTATACAATAAAATAAAACTAAGGTCATAAATCCATAAAATAATCGTCGGCACCTAAGTGCATAACTGCATGTCCTTAATAATATAGTTAAAAATATTTTTTTATAAAAATGGTTTAATGATATGTTTCAAACAAAGATACCAAATGAATTATTTTTACTCGTTATTATTAAAGAATTAGGCATAAACAAACGCTATAAAATCTTTCTTGGCCCCACTTATAAATGATGATTTTGATTTTTAAAAAATACATTTCATTAATAAAAAGAAGGGCTAAATATAAAATACTTAAATTTTGTTTTTCTTTAACAATCAAAAACTTTAATTTACAGAATCGTTGCTTGCATTTCGGATGGAACAATTGCATCTAGACAAAAACTCATACACTACCAGAACTTTCATAAAACATTCCAGTTTTTTCACCCCCTCAATTCAAATATATTTTGTCCTCTTTCCATTCTTATGGCTTTCCGCATTCCTGCTTTGAAGAATTTCACTCCCCATGCCCGACAACTGGTAGTAATTGGTCTGTTCCAACAGAACAATGGGCAAAACTTTCTGAGAGGGGCCAGCTGTTCTTTTTTAATTAAGTTCTATCAGAGTGTTCAGTTCATAGAAGTCGTTGTGCTCCAATCGACCTGAAAATCTGACCACCAGGTGGCGAAAGTGTGCCTCGCACCGAAGCTTTGAGAGGGAAGGGCCTTAGTTTTTCGCCCAGTAATATCTTCCGACTTGGAAACTGCAGGAAACTTTTCTACTGTATCGGCAATACCGAAACCTTTCACCGTTCGACGATTGGATCGGTCTAAAAAGGCCACCGATTAAGCAATGGTGCATGCTACGACACAAACTTGAAAATTTGGCGAACTTTTCTTCTTTGTTCTTGCAAGTTTTGGCGAGATAAAAAAAAAATATGAAAAAGTGCGGAATTTAGAGAAAAAAAAAGTGCGATTTATTCTTCCATTTCATAGAATTGTTGTCGAGGGAGTTTTGCAAAATACCAAAGGCCGCTAAAGATTCTGTGGGCTTCCAGACAGAATCGTATTTCATAGTTATCCCGGAAAACTTTTGCTCAAGAAGTTGTTGGTTAATTGCGCGCGCTTTTAAGAGAAATGAGTTGCAGCTGTTTCTGAAAATGCAGAGATTTAACAAGTTTAGCGTCGTTGCGTGTTTCTGTGCTGCACGTAAGTATTGATTAAGACGCTCATTTTTGCACAGATAATGCATGCGATTTAATCATACTTGTCTTGATTCATTTTCTTGCAATCATGTCAAAATCATTTTTGTAATTTGTTTTATTTTAGAAAATTACGAAATCGTTTTCTCTTTGAATTTATAGTTATTTGCAGATGGCAGTATTATTATTTTGTGATTTATATTTGCCATTTATCAGTTTGTTGCTATATTTTATACTTTGCAAATTATTTGTAATTATTTATATTTGAACTATTTTTATCATATATATCATATTATGCTATCATAATAATTTAAAAGAATGTAAAACAAAGATAAAATTTGAAAAAAGGATAAAAAAAATTCGGACATTAGACGGTTTTTTAACAATTTCTCGAATCCAATTAGTTAAGAAGCAAAACAATTTTTTTATTGAATTTCTTTCTTAAAAATCATGAATTTTATGAAGCAATAACATACTTTGCGCACACCTATATAATGATAAAATTTAATGAAAATAAGAAGGAATTTGTAAAAAAAAAAAAAAAAAAAATTTAAGAAACGTTTTTTTTTTAAATTTAATCTCTAAAGTTAGATATTTCATGTATTTAAATATGCACGGAAAGTATTATATTAATTAAAATTAATATAATATTATTCAAGAAATGTTATTGTATCAGAATGATAAAGGATGAAATGTAATTTTTAAGAAAGATTTTTTAATATTTAGTATAAATATTCTATATATTACATTTTAGGAACTAAAGTAAACGATAGAAAAAATATCCATTTTCTTCACATGATTAATATCACATGCAATATTTTTTTTAATGTTTCTTTTTGAAACTTTTTAAGAATAATATTGTAACAGCAAAATTAATACAATCCATGGTATAAAAAAATTTTAAAATGAAATTGCAAAATCTTTTGTAGCAGATTAAGTTTTCCGTAAAGGGTCTTAATTGTTTTGATAAATTGGAAATTGGTCTTGCTGATAACAAATAGAATATTATATTAATTATTAATTTATCGTGTAATTTTTTTGAGTTAATCAGTTTCATGTAAAATAAGATTGTGAAACAGATATTTCTATAATATATTTTTACTTAGATACAAAATTTTTCATAAAAAAATAATATATCATCAGATAATTAAAACTAAAAATATCATTAGTAGATTGATTTTTTTTGGAAGGGTTGTGTGAAAAAAAATGGTGAATTTTTATTTATTACCTATTAACATTTGAACATTTAAATAATATTTTTAACAACTTTTTCGATTGATAATGGTTTGTAAATAATTATAATTGGCATAATATTTTTATTTTGAAAAAGGAAAACTGGTCAGCAAAGAAATTTTTAATAAACAATAAACTATCATAAGTAAGCTATTTCGATAAAAAATTATACCTCGAAATAAATTTTTTAAATGTAATTATTTGCCTTTGTTACATTTATTTATATTTTCATACTATGTAATGTAAAAATACCTTTAACAATTGAAATATGTTTTATTAAATCAAAATGAATTTGTTTTTTAATAGAATAAATTCCAAATATTTTTATATGAATGATTTTGATAAAATTTAAAATATTTATTTTTGTATTTCCCTTATTTGTTCTCGTAATTGGGAGTTAAGTTCAAATCCATAATTTGAGATACGGCTTTTTCGCTGAGCTTCGTTGTTGTTTGTTATATGTAACGCTGAAGAATTAGTTCAAATTTACATAAGGAAACACTCAAATTTTTTGATTGATTAAAAGAATGAATTGGACATTTATTGGTTGCTGATTACCTTGCTGCATTCGATTGCAATAGAATTTAAAAAAAACTGTAAAAAAATACTTAACAGATTTATAAAATTGCGCAGCTTTCTATTTTTAGAAAATATTACAATAACACTTTATTCCCATTTATAATATTAAATACTTATATTTTTCTATTATTTTGATTTCATTTTCACAGGAATCAAATAATTTAACTAAGTCAGTTATAAAATGTTGCAGAAAAGTTGAAAAAATCCTAAGCATTACCATTGCTTTTAAAACACAAAAGTCTGTGTTTAAACGAACGAATCATCTACAAATTAATAAATCTCTACAACAGCATTATGCGTTTGCAATTTTCTAATAGCCCCCCACTCAAATATATACAAAAAAAAAACTTAATTTATATAAGAAATTATTTAAAACATCGTAAATGAAACGAAATTCGCTACATTCCAAACTCTTTTAGCAAGAACAAAAATTTTATTGGCAAAACATAACATTATGTTCTGGGCAAAAAACAATTCTATATATATTTGTATTATTTAAAAAAAGTAAAATGCAATAATCTTACAAAGGAATGCAGCTATTCGGCTAAAGATTGTTCATTATCTATCTATGATAGTATAACAAGATATATCTTTTTCAGTATTTAAACCACACCTCAGTTAATGATTCCATACATTAAAACATGTTAGAAGTTTTCAATTATGAATAAAATTTATAATAATTTTATAAAAAATTAGTTGAAATTTTGATATTTCAGTGCCATAAATAATTTTTTCATAACGAATTTTTCAGAATTTAATTGAATTCCGACTGGAATTATTTCATTTGCTTGTTATAATTTCCAAAGAACTCGTTTACATTATTAACCCTTTTAAGAGGTCTGATCAATGTTTTAGATTGTGTGATACGTCCATCTGAAAAGGATTTTCTTCCACTACATATGCAGAACCAAGAAAAAATAATGCAAACATGATAAAATATTTAAAAAATTAACATTTTATCAAAATTATTGAAATAATAGATCTTAGAAAATGATTTTTTTACACAACGAAATCCATTTTGATCAACATAGTTCTTTTATTCTATTTCCATTCATTCTTTCAGTGATTGTTATTTTGTAACTGATCATAGACCTTGTATTATTATTGATGACAACCTAGTATCCTAGATGCAAACATATTGGATTACCACTACATGCTTCCCTATTATGTAGATTCCATATAAGAACAATACAAAGATTCAATATAGGAATACTATCCTTTGGCATGACATAGACCTTTAACAGGATTTCGTGAAATTTTCTTCAGTTCTTCCTTGATCTATAGAACCCAATATACTACATGCGAGTAAAACGTTACCCACGTTAACGTAAGATATCACTAGTAGTTTTAATTAGATTTGAACAGATGAAGAATATATTGTAGAGATGATACAGAATCGCGATAGGGATGTGTAGGTGGATTATTTAGTCCAAAGGGATGAAAATTTCAAGGATTTTAAATTTTTGTTTCCCTATAACACTCTTACTATTGGAGATGGAAAGATGATTTAAATTGGGCTTCATCACGACAAACAATTTTTATATTAAATTTTTTTAGATAATTGAATTATCTTTGAATCTAGGGTCTATAAATTTATCTATTATCAACAATCCGATAAACTAAGAGTCATTTAAAGATAGAATACGAATATAGTCAAACAGGATCTTATAGAATAACGTTGAGGTAGCGAAAACACTGAAAGCACCTTTTGTTATATCACGCAATTATTGCTAGAATAGTGGCTTGTCTTATTCTTTTGAAGAAAATTAAACCCTGCACTTCTCCAGTGAAATCAGCTAAAGCAGTGAGAACAAATGATTTTGCATGCAGTGATATTTTAATACAATATAAACAAAGTGCATATAAATTTTATGCCTTTTCTCTCTAAAGAAAATACTCTTCATTTTGTCAATTATTAAATTTTTTGGATAATCGATTATCCGGATCGATTTTAGCACCACTTAATCTTCGTAAATAAAATTTTATTAGAAAACTTATCAAGATAACATTTGGATAATAAAACATTTCATTTAAATTAATAAAACTTAGTTTCATTTAAGCTTTTTTTTTATTACACTCTAATTATGCCTTCATTTTCTAAATTTATTTTCACTTTTAGACACAATTTTTTTTCCGTAATCGAAAAAAGTTTAAATATCTATATCTAATATTAATAGAGCAGTTATTTCTGCAAATACATGTTCAGCCCAAAGTTTTTGGGAAAAACAAAAACATTATGCTATTGCGCATGTGCAGCTGAAAAAAATTAGAAATGGTTGAAAATACAGTCTTTCAAGTAGCTTTTTTTGTTTGCAAAAAAGTGACATACTTCAGATATGAAAAATTGAGAATGTTGGATTTGGAATGCCACTAGTGTTTTCTGCGGCACAATGTCTTCCCCTGCGTTTTCCCTCAAAAGCAACAATGTTAATTTATGAATTTAGGTATTACAGGCAGTAATTAAATAAATTAGTGATTCAGTTTATGCAATGAAAATAGTTTGAAGAGCTGTATTGCGCATGCAACATACAAACTAATATCTGAAATACAAATGTCCAGCACTAATTTTTTTACTATAAATGGTTTCATAAATGAACACACTTGTAACCATTTTCTAAAAGAAAAAAAATATTATTTTATTTAAAATTATGGCAAAAATATTTGATAATATTTGATATATTAATCAAAATATTGACGGCTAAATGAAATTTGTGGAAACGAAACACAATGTATTTGGCAATTTTAAAAATGATTTTCAAAAAAGAAAAGTTTTATGCAATATTATCGTAAATGAAATGCAGTCTTTAAAAAATGAAAACTGGTCTCCACTAAACGCTCAATTTCGAATTCGAATGAGTTGACTGTCCTTTCCTGTAGAGCTGTTGGCTTTCTTCAAATCATGAAGCTCTTGTATAAAATTATAACGTCGATTACATATGAAAATAGTATTGATTTCAAAATAACGTGATTATGATTGAACGGAAATGTGAAAAACTGTATGTTCTCATTATTCTAATATATATATTTTTTTATGTTGGGATAAATACATATGAAAAATCGTTGAGCTTTTTAATTTCATCTTTTCCAGTGTGCATTATTTAATGTTTATTCTATATTGACCTAGTTATATCTATTATATAACTATCATTATACTAGTAGCAGAATTTTAAGAGATGAGACCGGTTAGATATGTGCATCATGGTGTCTTTTTTCAAAATTAATTATTCCATATATGTGTAAATTTGAAGTAAACGCGAGTTCTGTCACGCAATCTCACATATCAAATATACAGCATACTTTTATACCGAAAGGTTAAGATATTTCTCATGTGCTTTAATTCCCCATAGTTTTTTTTTTTTATCTCCAGTCATTTTACTCGGAAGATATTCTTTCTCTTCATTTTATTCTATAGGTAATATTTTCTTTAAGATAATGATTCCTTCAGTATGATGATAAAGTTATTATTTTTTAAAAAATTCTGTAATTTAAAGTTTGGTTTGTATATTATCGAATTCTAGCAATAAATTGTCCGTAAATTCTAGAAAAATCGGTAATCTGTCTTTATAATTTGCTAAGGATTATCCACCTTTAGCGGCCTTACTGGACCTTCAAATATATATGTAGTTGATCCCCAAGATGAAATGTTAACGTTATTTTTATTTAGAACTCAAACGGTTCTCTAGGATCACTAGAAATTGGCGGTCCACACCAACTTTAGCTAAGCTAAATTGAGCGACCGGTCGCCAAGATTTAATGTTTTGTTGGTATAGAGTTTGCAGTTTGTACTAATTCCCAGCGACTTTACGGATGAATGTTATCGCCTAAACGGAATAGTTCTAACATTCAATAACTAAAATTAAACTAGAATAATTCGACCATTAGATTTCCGCCGAGAGAAGCGTGCCGAAAATTCAACATTGAAAATTTGATGATTTGTGAAGAAGATGAAATTTTAGAACACCTTGTGTCCAAACAGAAAACTGATTTATGATTCTTCGCTTACGTGCAAGGACTTTCTGACCACGACAGATTTGTACGCGCGTCTGCCACCAAACACGCGGGGAATCTTCGGCCGGCGGGGTTCGAACTCGCAACCGGAAGGAAATGAATCCAACGCTCTACCAACCAGGCTATCCCGGCCTTTTATATTCATGTAAATGTAATAAATGAAATGTACAATCAGCTAAACTGACGATATTTGGCATGAAACTCTTATTCTCGTATTATTTTTCGGATTTTGGAGCCAAAATCTCGGTTTCGGGAGCGGAGAGTTTCAGGCTCAGAACCCGACTTCGTCAAAGCTACTAAAGTGTTTGTCAGCCTGGTTCACGTTTAATTGGACATCAAGTAGCAAACGTACTGCCACTGTACTGCTAAAGCCAGAAGAGGCTGGGTTGAAAGATCAGATGTCTATGCTTCAGTCCGAGGTTCCTCCCAGAATAACCTTCGGGTTTCTTCAAAATAGAACGTTAATATAATTAAACTAAATATATCCGTTCATTTACTTATTCTATTAACGGGCACAGGTAATTTGAATTAATATAAATATCCTTTGTTCCTTTGTTTGTTATAAAGTAGTGGTTCCCAGCCCATAAAAGCCCCCTAAGTCAGAAACTTAACCATGTGCCAATTCCGATTTGGGAGGTGTACTTTCCGGGAGATTTGGAATACTATCAGGCAAAGGTACATCCTAAAGTTTTCCCCGTAAAAAGTTTGAAAATTTGAATGCTAAAAGTATATTGAGACATTTTTAATAGTCAATTTGCCTGTTAAAATGCTCAAACCTCAGCAACGATAGACAATAAAAAGTTAGAACAATACGTTCTCACAATAAAAGATACAGGATTAAAGTATTCACTATTTGTTTTCACTTTATTTTCAATATTTAGAATTAAATAACCTAAATTTAACTCCACTTTTTTGGCAACCCCATTATTTGACGACTTTTTATATGTTTTTCTAGCTTCTTGCGCTAATCTCTCTTAAGGTTCTTACGGACTGCCTGTTGGGAACCACTACTATAAAGTTAAGCACAACTTTAAGAAAACAGTTACTAAGAATTCTTTAACACGGCAATGTTTATTGTTTGCATATCTAATAATTGTTGACGTCACTAAATATTGCAAAAAAACTCGATTTACGGTTCAAACATTTGGTAGAAGAAATGCCAAACTTGGAACATAATTACTTCGTGACCATCAGGTGTTCATTGTGAAAGGGTTTCACGAAATTTTGTTCATATTTGTAATTGAAAATCCATTGAAACTTAAAATGCTTTTCTTTCAATCATTCTAAAGCATATTATCGCACAAAAAATATTTTTGTATCACTTGAATGTTTAAAAAAAATTAGTTTTTCAGAGATAAATATTATTTTCGTAAAATATTTTCCTTATTCTTAAAATATTCTTAAATACATTTTACAGCAATCTTTTTCATGTGTTTCTTTTCCTTCGGGCTGTAACGTTATCAAAAGCCTTTTTTGATGTACACTTTATGGTTACTATAATTAAGACAGCACTTCAAAAAATAATACAGAGGCAGATGAATCCATCTCAAAATATTATCATATGATATTTGGAATAGAATTTTCAATTTCCTTTAATTAATTAATTTTAATGTGATTAGATTAGTTACAGAATTAACAAAGGAAAAATGCCTCCAAGATTGCAAAACAAAGGCCTCATTAGCTTATGTCCAAAGATATCTCCTTGAGAATTTTACAGAAATAAAGATATTTCATGTACGTGAAGTTCCCTGTTTAATATAGAGCTATAAATATGACTTTTATCACTTTGGACTTTAATTGGCTTAACTCATACTTTTAATGCACACAGTTTATTAAAAAACATTTTAGTGGTCTTCCCGAAACTTTCTTGCTTTCTATATATTAAATGTGTTAGTTCTCCTCTCTCTGCTTAATATTGTGGACTTTGGGGATAGCCGTGACCACCATAAGGACTCATATTTTTGTTTTCATACATAAGAGTTTTCGTAGCAATATAAAGAAAATCTGTACTTGTGTATTTACCGCATACCATTGGCCAACTATAATTACAGAACATCGTTCTTTGGTGCAGCACTTTTATTAAATCCGACCTGCGTTTTTTGGCACTTAATGACTGGCACAGGTACCTGGAAATTGAATATGTATTTTCTCTTTTTTCAACCAATTAAAATCAAAATTAATTGTAAAACTACAATTGTTATCACAAGATCAGATGCTGAATTTCATTTATTAGATTAGAATAAGTATTGATGGTAAATTAGTAACAACATTAAAGAAGAAGATATAACGTGGAAGTCAGTTTTAGTGAATCAGACAATATTTAACGACGAATTTATATAGGTAATTTAGTTTCGCTCAAGTGTCATATTAGTTTGATGGGTTTTGCCTTGAACTTTTAGAACTATAGCTTAAAGTCTCGTATACTTATTATACGAGACATAAAATACGTATTATACGAGAAAATATGTATTGGTAGTCTAAAAAATAGATTCAGAAGTCTTATTTTATTGGACTATAGTAAGATATATTCTCAAAGAAGAAATACATAATTTGGATGAATGATTCTTATTGATAATTGCTTAAAATGATTGATTGCACTGATGAATTTCCTCTCTACGGGTATCGTTCAATCATGCGCTTACTTCATAGTGATGTTAAAGATATCAGGAGTTAATGCGTTTCATTAGTAATCAACTTTTGATTTAAATTAAGTGTTCGTCAAATTTTATGTTGCCACATAATAATGTGGAGTATTATCCTCAATTTGTTTTACTTTCTTTTGTTTTTGTAATAATATACTTCTGTAAATGATAATTTGGTCACTACAATCTCTTATTACTAGAAAAATATCTAGTTATAAAACTTCTGGAATTTTGTCATTTTAAGTGCTGAAATGTTTATTTTTGGAATCCTCCAATTTCAAATTTCTTGCGATTTTTTGGTTGTAATTTTGAAATAGAACATACAAGATATCTGGTCTTTCTTTTTTAATTTGTAAATAACATTTCATCACGATGGTTATGACAAAAAAAAAATTAGTTTAATAAATGGAATAAACGTTGGGAAACGGCATCTTGACCTATGGCTAAATATTTGAAAAGTTTAAAAATTTTAAATTTTCAAAATTTTCATCCACAACAATATTTTAGAATGATTTTTAATATAATTAGGTTTTGTTTTTTAAACCAAGATAAAAGTTAAACAAATTCTTGTAATTCAGTCTTTCTAAATTAATTATTTAAGGCAGTAACAATAAATAAATTTATCTCCATATCTATTACTAATAAAAGTGATTGCGTGTGTCTGTCCATTGACTTTTTGCATAACTGACCATTGTATCTAGTACCGCCATATTTGACATAGACATAATAAGGAGGGTGAAAATTAGAACCTTGAAACGAATTTCGTAAAGGCTATTAAATAACGCGGCTTAATTGTCTTTCACAATTTGATATTTAAAAATACTTCGATGAGGAAACCACGAATATTAAGTTATGAATAACATTTTATCTGAATTTGAATAAATATTCAAATCAATCGCCAAGAGCGACTGGTTTATAATAGTTTATTCTTTTCGCACTAAAGAATATTGTTACAAATCTGTAATTTTGCAACCCAGTACGAATAATGTCATCGTGAGAAAGACCATTGTAAGATCTGTCCTGTACATGCTGAGCGGGTGCCGCGTCAATGACCTCAGAGCTTGGCGACAAACTTGGCGAACATTTGGCGACTTGGCGATGAATTTGGCGAGTTTGGCGACTAAATGGATAATACCAGAAAGTTTGAGAAGCTTCACGATCCATCCAGTAATAACGAAGATACATTCAGATACACCCTGATTGGTCAGAAGATTCTAGCCCCGCCTCCCGGTACTATAAAAGACGGGAACTCTGAAACTGCGAAGAAGTTGTGTGGATCGTCGGAAGTGTGAGAGGAGTCGAAGTTGCCGACACGTATAGATTTTTTAGAGCATTAGACAGCAAGCAAGCAAGCTGCTGAACTAATGAACTATAGCAATTAAATGCACTGTGTCATTACGATTTATTGGCGGTAGTTATTGAAGGAGAAAATTTTTTGTAACAATATGAATTAGACATTTCATTCGTCTCTTTATCTATTACTAATAAAAGCGATTGATTGTGTCTGTACATTGACTTTCTGTATAGCATACCATTGTATCTAGTGCCGCCCTATTTGATACATATGTAATTAGGAGAGTGAAAATTACAGCCTTGAAACGATGAGTATTGTTAAGTTTGCTTAATGAAATTGATTTTGATTATTCTTTTTTTATAAAATTGATATTCCGAAACTATACGTAAATCTTCACATTTAAAATATTTTCTTAATGAAATCTTAAAGTGTAACGTTCAAGTAATGTAACAAAATAGCAAATAATATATGTAAAAAAAAAATAAAGTCAGATATCCACTTTCCTCTAAAAATTCTGTTAGCAGACAGTCCAATGAATAACGCTGTTAGTTCGAATATACGAATCGTAATTTTTTTTTCCATTTTTATAACTGCTTTCAACCGTTTAACGAAACAACATCATGTTTGTATGTAATAAATATTCAAGACCAGTAATTTCAGAAAACTGTCACGTCCAAGTTTTAAAATAGAAATTTGATTGCGTGCTCTTTGCTAAGGCACTATAAATAAAATATTGAAATTTATTTATTATTGAAATTGAAACTTTATTTTTCCATATGTGTTAGATACAAAGAATCAAATTCAGGCTCTTCATTATACTTTTAAACAAGATGCAACGATATAGTTTGCACAAGACTTATCCCTAAGTAACAAAAAATTCCAAATGACTCAATTCGTTTGTCTCGAAAATATTCCAACATCAAGAAACCAATTCATTCTTAAAAGAAAATTTGAATAATTTATCAGCTATAATTCCATTCGTACAATGTTCGGACGATCTTCCAGACGAAGACAGGAATTTCATAAGCACGATTTCTTAATAAAGTGCAGACGATAAAAGACAAATTACGAATTGTTTTCAATGCACCTGGCAGCAGCAATATTTCCTGCTTATTTTTTACGATAGATGGCCTGCTTATTCGTCTGCTTTCTTCTTGGAAATGCTTTTCGGAACCATATTTTGTTTTTGCAATTCTTCACTCGTTCTTTTTTCGTTCGTCGTATATTTTTTATTCTTTCAAAGGTATTCGTTTTATTGTTTGGCGAATTATACGAGTATTAAACAAATTGTTGAAATTGCATACAACAGTTTCTTAACAATTTGGTTTGGAAAGTTATTGTATGTGATATGCTAAATCGTAAAGTACAGGAACGGTTCTATAAATTGAAAACATTATAAACATTGAAAATCTTCATTGTCTCTGCACAATTTTGGGGGTAATTGAGGCAATTTAAAAAAAAAATATGATAGATACATTAAAGTGAGATTGATTGACTTATTATTGCTTACCAACTCGTGAATTATGAGTTGGAGTTGTATAAGGATATTTTTATCTAAGAGCAAAAGACAAAGGAGTCAAAGTTTGATGCCCTAATGATTCATGAAGAAATTTGTACATCTTCATCAGAAACAAATGAATTTAAAAATAGATTTATTGGTTGAAAGGGTCTAGTTTTTCACATTAGAAATTTCGCTAAAATGAATTGTTTTAAATAAATTTAAAAAAAGGTTGATAGGAAAAAGAAAAGCATTTTTTAATTGAATTGATGGCTGGTTGATATGATTAAAATTTCCCGCAAATGTTCGCGACGTGCACAATGTAGAGCGTTTTGTGTTTCCTAAAAATAATTAAGACAAACAAACCAGCGGTAGAAATCTCTACAAAATTTTCTCGCATATTCTCTAATAATCTGTCATGCCAAAGTGGCGTGAATTTAGCATTTTTGCTAAATCTATCGCGCCATCCTTGGTTAGTTTTTTTTGACGACTAAACTTTGGCATGCCGTGGCCGGCATCAAATTTGTGCTTTAGACGCGTTTTTCTCAATCTATTGGAACAAATATTAATCATAAAACTGCAATTATAATCACAAACTCCTATACTAAATTTGATATGTTTATATCTTTGCATGTTTGAATTACCGCATTTACATGTTTCTGAAAATCTAAATAGACCATCAACCCGTTTTTGGATTTGGCTCGAAATTTGGCAGGTGTCTGCACTATAGATGCTAAATCTGTGTACTGAATCTTATCTATCTAGCTCTCTTCGTTTTGATGATATAAAGTTAACTTATATTTCAACAAACAGACAGACGAACTTTCTCTGAACAAATTTTACTCAAAATTCGATAGAAATCTGCAAATTTTGTGTAAAGACAGTATATAAAATTTCGATAGTAACCAAATGGATTTTTTCTGACTTTTTCAATCGTAAGGATATTTTTGTTGCCAAATGAATATGTCAAAAAGAAAATGATACTTTTTACAAATAATGAACTTCAGAAAAAAAAGAGAAGAATGAAACTCATATTGAAATTACTGAACTCAAACTATTGAAAGCAAATCAAAGTAAAAATACTAAAACAGCAAAGAAGGCAAAGGTAACACACTTCAGTACTCCCGCTTTTAAGTACCAATGGCATTTATTTCTATTCTGCCATTTAAAAGGTATCTCGCATCACAATCAGCTAAACTCGGGTTTCAAACATCTTCATAAAGTATCATCAATCGACCCGATTTCGATTCGATGTGATGAACTGGTTAATATCCAAGTTAAGTCTATCTAACTCTGATAGCCTTCATAGTATCACTTAGCCACATCGTTTATTTCAAACCATATCTGAAGTCAGAATAATTCATTGACAATCGGTAGTGGTCCATACTTTACATGGATAGTACTAGCTCGATTTTACATTCCCATCATTTATAGAACTTTCTATTGGTCCCTTCAGATTAAACTTAAGTAGAGCTGATTTAAGTGGTTTCTGGCAAATTACGTTCTCCAGATTTCCCACCAATTATTCTACTGGTCAATTGTACAGTTTAAAAGCGGAATAGAGCAATAATAACTTTAATTGGCTTACAGTAGATAATATGATTTTTTTTTTGCTTTCCTTATAATGATCTTGCATTCTTGAGCGGCAATATAACATCAGATTTGAATTTCTAATATCTATGAGATTATGGCGAGTTCGCAAATTGTACAGACTAAGTCTATGGCAAAGGATACCGACGCGCTCTGATTGGTTTAAGCCTTGGCAACTTTTTGGCAATGTTTTGCACTCATAATAGTCTAGTTTTCGCTTATTTGGCTCAAACCTTGTACCTTTCATTAGTTTTACGGAAGATACGAGTGAATATCCACACGATCTCATTTTTATTAATATAATTGTTTTCTCTAAATATTACTAGTAATACTACTAATACTAATTAATAATAATAATAATAAATATTACTAATAATACTAGTAATACAAGTAACTAATGTTATTTTTGAACAGTAGTATAAAAACTATATGAAAGTCATTAATGAACATATGATGCAGCAATTAAATAATTCTTATTTTTCTATGATTTTCGTGCCTTTATTAGATAATTTATGCAGTCATTGAAACTTGTTGCTGAACGTTTGCTTCTTTCCCATCAACCACATATGGGGAGATGATTACTGAATGCCCAAAACGTGTAAATATGTAAGCATTAACGGAATATGTGATTTCGTAGCTAATTTTTTTTAGTTATATCAAAATAATATTAAGAAGAAACACACACAAACAATATTTTTAATTAATTGTAATTTTTATATTTCCTGAATTTGGATTTCAGGATTTGATCTTTTCTGCTGTATATGTGTTCCAGATTAATATTACATGTGAACCATAAAAAATAGGGAGGAGGGGGGGGGGATAAATTCACAAATTGTATTTATTTTTATGAAAATATATTTCGGTATGGCATCTTTTTGGCAAAACATTGCCAAAAAGATGCCAAGGCTTGAACCAATCAGAGCACGTCGGTATCCTTTGCCATAGACTTAGTCTGCACAATTTGCGAACTCGCTGTGCTATGATATAGTCTACAGCGGATAAATTATGTTTGCATGTGTTTGTCTCTGCATGTGTAAAGATGGTTTGGCCGTGCTTTGTAAAACATATGAGGATTACTCAATATTCTTATAGAATAACCATCATGGATGGATCATCAGTTGCCATTCATGATAATCATAAAATCAAACCATTCTTACAAAAGTAATATAATTTGAGTTTAATCCCCCTTTTTTAGCCTATGAAATGTATTACATATCTTCCGCATAGACAGCATTATGTCAAAGATTCATCCTTACGATATCAATAAACAATTTTTCAGAAAGTCGATAAGAAAAAAACAAATGTTTTGGGTAAATTGATAATGGACTCTGTTTCAATCACTGTACAAACAAGAGTATTACAAATTTGAAAGATAATAATAATCAAATAATAGTTCGCTCTATATGAAACTAATCACCTCGATCAATAAAACCTTAATCCTATTTCTAAATACCAGATTAATGGTTTTATATTATGGATTTATTTTATGATTCTATATGATAACTTTGTATCCAAGTTTGAAAGAAAAAAATGCAAATGTAAAAATGGGAGTTTGTCTTCCAAGTCATGCTGTTTATCCATTAACGATTCAAGTGGCATGCATTCGTGTCGACTATAAGCAAAAAATAAAGCAATATTAAAAAAAAAGCTCGAAAGTTTAAGATTAATGTCCGTTTGCCCAAAGTTTAACATTTTATAGCAAATTTCCGCCAAAAGTAACCTCGGCAATTTTTATTGCAACTTAAAAAGCCATTTGTTACCATATCTTGTAACCTTCCAAGATTCGGGAGTGTTTTCTAAAAAGTTGGGGAAAAACTAGACATTAATCTTAAGTCTTACCAATTCCTTTCTTTTCTTAATATTTTATTCTGAAATCATTATTAATTTATGTGCTCATTATTCTGCCTGATATGATTTTAGGTATTTATGTTGTATTAACCCCAGACTATTGTCGAACTAATCAATAGAATAATATGGCATTTTTGGTGATTATTCGCTGGTTGTAATAAAAATGACAGCTATGGTGACTTTTTTTACTTATTAATCGCTGATATGCGGTTCATACACAAGTATCCAATTTTATGACCCCAGTAGTTTTTTTCGATGAATTTACAAGGTATTTTAAAATATTCCATTCTGTAGCTTTTTTTACTTACACGTATACGTATTATAGAAAAAAGTATAGTAATTGTCAAAATATATGAACTCGAGATTTTGATAAATCTCCACGTCCCGAGTTCGAAAAATACATTTCTGGAAAATGACCATCTATCTATCTGTCTGCGACAAAGATAACTCAAAAATGCTTAGATCTAGACGGGTGAAATTTGGTATAGTTCTTTATACTGTGGTGAAGGGCTTATAAGCCAGCTAACAGCCACGCTACACGAGCAATTGCTTTTGTATCGTGATCATGTTACTGGACTGCGAACCAGAAGGTCCCAGGTTCTATCCTCGCGCATTCTAATCCGCTACAATACTAAATTTGTAGATTTCTGTGAAATGTTGAGCAAATCCGCAAAGAGGATTATCTATACGACTTTTCGAATATAATTTTGCACAATAACCAGAAAACGAAAATAGCTAGATAGATAAAATCGATACTCAGAATTAGCATCAATAGTCTAAACACATTTCAAATTTTGAATCAAATCCAAAAAGGGATTGATCGTTTGTTGGTCTGTAGTTTCAGAAGCATTTAAACGTGGTAATTCAAAGCCGCAATGACTTAAATATATCAAATTTGGCGTGGGATTTGTGACTAGTTCTGTGTCAACTTTTTGTTTCAATCAAATGAGAAAGACGCTCCTAAAACATAAATTCTATTTTCTTATACTTTTAACTGTAAGCCAGGGATTAATCGCCAAATAATGCGCCAAGGATGACACGATAGATTCAGTAAAAATGCTAAATGCATGCCAAAGTTTGATATTTCCTAACTATTGTATGCCCATGCCATGCAAGAAGTTCTCTGAGATAACAGCTTTATTAGAGAGTATGCGAGAGCGTTTTGGGGAGACCAGTCAAGTTGGATAATTAAAAAAAATCATTATATTATCTGAAAAATTTATATGAAATCTTTAGCTCAATTTTCTGAAAGCAATATCATTAGAACCGCCATTTGTATAATTGGCTTTAGCACGGAAAATTTTAAATGGAAAGTATTTAATTAATGAATATAAAGACAAAATATTCTAGTCGGGAACCACATCTTTTAGATAAGCATCAGTTCATTAACTGACTCCTTTCAATTGAATTGTATTACTGAATTAAAGTGATTTAAAAATCGTCCTTCATTTAATTCATTCATAAATATCTTTTATAATCAACGTCAACACTTTATTAAAAACAGCACTTAATATGTAAATCAAATAGAATGGAACAAATATCCATAAAACGCATGGAATTCGAGATTTTAACAGATCTTTTTTTTGGACATAAAATGTGAATCCAAACAGCCAGCATCCATATAATGGCCTTTTTTCGCCCTTAAAAAGTCTTTTTGGGGAGGTAAAAAACGGTTTTTCCTTCATCCAGACAAAGCAAGCCTCTCCGTAAATATTGACTTGCGGGCTGGAATAGCTAATAGAAGGAAAACAGACTTTTCCGTCTTGAGCTGCAAATGAAGGCCATTCAGACCTTCGCGGGCAAATGGCCCCGCTTTCGAAACGGACCATAAAGCAGAATCGCTGAGGGAAGGAAGGGAAGAGAATGCTTTTTCAATCACTGCTGTCGTGCAATGCGATTTTTATTTTGCTGTCGGAAGGGGAGTATTGTCTCCCGAACCAGATTTGCTTAAATTGGTATCAATAGTTTATATTGATAGTTAGGCAAGGAACTTATGTATCATGGAATTTTTGAAACAGCTGAAATAACTATTTCCAGAATTTTTATCCTTTTTCGTACAGGTAGTAAAGAAAAGGTATAGTAACCATAAAAAAAATCCCACCTCGAGGTTTTGACAAATCTCCACGTTTCAAACCACTATGAATTAAAAAAAAAAACATTTTTGTAAAATATACGTTTGCCTATCTGCCTGTTACAAAGATAGCTCAAAAAAGCTTTGAGATAGACGGTTAAAATTTGGTATAAGGTTTTTAAACCAAATTTGTGAGATTTCTATCAGATTTTGAGTAATATATATTCAGAGAAAACCCACCTGTTCGGCTGTTCGAATATAAATTAAAACGATAATTACAAAACGAAGAGAGCTAGATAGATAAAATGATGCACATATTTAGCAATTACAGTATAGACACTCGTTAAATTTTGAGCCAAATACAACAACAAGTTGATTGCCTGTCGGTCTGTACTTTCAGAAACATGTAAACATAATTATTCAAAAACGCAGTAACATAAATATATCAAATTTGGTATGGTATTTTGTGACTACAAATGCCGTTTTGTGTCAAATCTTTGTTTCATTCGGTTTGAGAAAAACGTGTCTAAAGCACAAATTTCATTTTTGGATACTATTAAAGGCATGCCAGGGAATAATTGTCAAACTATTGTCGTAATAGGGATTGTTATTAAAATATTTTCGATACACTAATAATTTAAATAAATAATATAAAAAGGTATTTTTTTATTTTAAACCTATAGAATAATGAGGTTATTTATATCACAATATCTTTGATGAATTAAGATAATTTTAATGACCGTCTCGAAGGAATTTTCCTTGTCATCGAGACGACCCATCTCGGGACGACTGCGCTATTTTTGCTAATAATAAAGATGAACATGTATTGGAGCTCTATAGGCCAGATTATTTGGCCTCCAATTTGCGCACTTATACTTTATGAAGTAGAAATGTGCACTTTGGGCGCATTTTTGAAGTTTTTTCATCATTTCTCCCAAACATATTGCAAAACAAAAAAACTTTTACTTCACAATAAAATCTTTAAAAATTATCCTTTAAGTATAACAATTAAATATTCGTGCAAAATTATTTTAATTTTTTTTTCTACAATAGATTTTTTTCTCGGAATGGGGTTCAAACTGTTTTCACTATTTGATCAAATATTTAATCATAACTTTTATATTTCTTTCCATTGTCGAAAGCTGATGAAAGATTCTGTTTAATATCTGTGCAGTGTGTATGATGAATAAAAGGGGAAGTAACAATACCGGGAAATTTAACAGATAGATGAACCGGGAAATTCTATTTTTAATAGCACAATGATGTCCTGGAACTGATTTCAATTAGAAAGGTTCATGTACATATTAAACAAAACTTATATGAAAGCTATTAAATAATATCACATTAATGTGTCTAACAATTTTATGCTTAAATATATAAAATGCAATCAATATCCATGGTGATCCAGAGAGTTGCCAAGGATTAAATGCAAGCTTTCAGATAAAACAAATAATAATTGCGCTCACTCTAGATAATTTTTATTCCAAAATAAGATAAAATAAATTTATACACAGGTTACAGACATTATTAACATGACAAACTTATCTTCATTAAGTACAATTTAGAGAAAAGTGGATCGTTTAATTTTAAAGAACAAGGAATATTTTTTGAACCTGAGATATCTCATCTATGTAAAATAAATTGCGAATTATTTCTACCAATTTTGGGAATTAATGGTCAAATGGATCTGTTTAGAATAAACTAAACAAATCTAAATTTCTCTCAAAAATAGAATTTGAAATACTTAAAGATATTGCAAAACTTCTCTTTCAATTTCAAGCGAATACATATGAGATTAAATTATAAAAAAGAAATCAAATTATGACTGTTTATTTTTCATAGAGATAGAGCTTTAAAATTTCAAAGTTAATGAAAAAGTTAAGTTTTTTGAATTTTTCAAAAAAGTATTTAATTGATGCGACTTTTTTCTTTGATGTGTTACATTTCTTTTAAATTCTTTTTATTTGCTTCAACTTTTTAATAATTTTTAAATATTTTTATATGATTTCGAAAGAATTATTTTTATATAAACATTTCTTTAAAAATCATTAAATTTTTTTTTTTAATTATTCAAATAAGTTAAATATTTTTTCGATATTCCACAATTCTTGGGATGCAAGCTTGAGTTTTTCGCATCGTCGTTTTCCTGGCAAATACCGATGAGAAAAACAGAAGAGTTATAAATGATGATACTTGACCAATCAATAATGAATGACAGTATTATTACACAGTAGAATAAGCATCTGGTACTTGACACAAGAACAGGTGTCCGTAAGTGGCAGATGGTCTTCGCCCTAGAACTATGCAAACAGCTCACACACATGAAGGTTTACTCTGTTCTATGAAATTATCGGCATCTGATACTAAGTATTACAATTGTTATTTAAGCAAATAATAATTTCTAAATGCAATCAAGTCACGATTATTCACGGAATCAGATAGAGAAACAAATCGGATAAGCGAATTCTGTAAAATAGTAAAATAAATAACACAAAACAAAAGCGAAAATATTTCTTCAACATTTAATTTGAAGTAAGAAACCTATAAATATAATTTTGATTCAATAAGCAGTAGAATTCTATACTTTCAGGTTTGTTGGACTCTTTTTTTTATTTACAATTAAATTTTCTTTGGCGTCATTTTGGAATTAAAAACTGCTGATAAACGAATATGAATACAAAATTAACGAAAGACTTGTGTATGAAAAATGTCGCATTTATCCTATGAAGAAAAGTTTCCTGACATATTAAGAATATATGCAGTATATCCCGTAAAAGTGGAATAAGTTTTTATTTCCCTAAAATATTAGGTCTTGGTATACACTTCAAGCTATAAAATTTCATTTAATAAGGTGGAAAATTGTATGAAAACATTTTCGTTTTTGTGGAGCTGATAGTAAGAAATTTTAACAACTTAAATTATTATAATTTCCAAAAGTGTAAAAGTTATAGTAACTAAAATGTTTATTTTGTGTATTTATTTAGGTACATACAAAGTTTTATATTCGTATTTACAAAATTTTTTGAGACATGCTCATTTTTATGTTTAAAGGGATAAATCACAAATTTAAATGGAAATATTTATTTCGAAAATGCAAATTTATTCAATACAAAAAAATAGTCATATGCAAATATTTGCCAAGTAGTACATTATCCAATCATAGTTTGAAATAAATTTGATAATTATATAAAATGCTGTTCAGTCTGTCAGGGGTAACAGTTGCAATTCCGATTTTATAAGAAAGAGGAGAAAAAATGGGTAATTGAATATTTTAGACATCCCAGAGAAGTACTGGTACTTGGTATTCACCAAATGAGAAAATAAAATTCTTTGCTCGCAGCTGTGCATTTTTTTAATAAAAAAAACCTATGTATTGTATGACAAGAAATGGATGGAAATGCTGACAATTTATGCTAAATGAAATCATACTACTGGCCTAGTTATATAAAAATACATACGTACCATTTTTTGAATTCTCAACATCCATCTAAGAAGAGTGTTTATTGAACGGTTTAGCTGTTGTAAATTGCAATATTTTTTCTCTCAGGAAAAATGAGATGTTATACAAATGACACAGAAACTGACATTTTTGCTAACTTTTTTTTTTCAAGTTGCGTTCATGCTAGTGTACAAACAGTTCAGAATTTTTGAATTTTGAACATGGGTATTTTTGGTGATAATAGAGTATTTTTAGAGCCTTATTATCAATAAATGAATGCATTTAATTAAACTTAGATACCGTTTAAATCAGAATTCTTAAAAAAATAGTTTTAACCATAAAAACATTTGTCAGCTAACAATTATTTGAAGTTTAATATCTATTAGTGATATTATTTTAAATTTTAGAAAAACAGATTGAATTCTTATTCATACGCATAATATATTTAATATATTCATAAGTAAAGTAAATAAAATTTCAACTGTTGTTAAATTTTCAATTTATCTGGTTTGTCAAAATCTCGAGATTGCATTATTTTGCAATTATAAAACTTTCTCTTTATCTACTTCACATTCTAGAAAGTAAAAATTGTTCCCAACAAATAAATTCGCATCATTTTTAAGCCCTTCATTTGGCAACAACTTTCTTCCAAAGCGAATAAGAGAGCTTAAATTTTGTAAAGCGTCTCTCACGTTCCACACACAGAGAGAAATTAATCTCTTGCCGGAATACAATTATTTTCTCCAGACATTTTTACCATTAATTAAAAACCACATAATTTGAACTGTAGTAACTGCTTAATCGATGGTCCGGGTTCCATCAATATGCAAAGAAGTTTTCCTGAAGACCTTTGCTTATAAAAACTCGATAACTTTGCATTTTTCTTAATGCTTCTCTAATTTCTCGAAGTTTTATTAGACAGCTGTAAAACTAAGAAGGTTCATAATGTTTCGGGAAGACAACAGACGTTATTTTTTACTTCCTCGGTTACGAAGTATAGAGAAAGTATAGTAATCGTTAAAAAATTCAGATTTTGACGAATCTGCACATTTTAGATGTTCTTGAGTTCGAAAAAATGCATTTTTGGAAAAAAAAGTCTGTCTTTTGTCTGTGACAAAGATAGCTCAAAAATGTTTTATAAATTTGTCGAATGAAATTTGATATATCGATTTCCAAACACATTTGTAGATTTCTATTAAATTTTGAATAAAATTCATTCACAAAATTCAATGTCTATATGTCTGGCTATTCAATTACAAGTGATAATAATCGATAACTCTAAAATGCAAATATATAAAATTTCCGGCACAGTTTTGAAATTTAAAATACAGATTCTTATCAAGTTTTGAACCAAATTTGTCATAAATATTTGCATTATCATACGATGCAAAGTTTGCATGCCTCTGTGATTTCGTATGCATGTAAAAGCGATAATTCATAAACGAAATGACTTAAATCAATTAATTTGGTAGGTATTTTGCTATTACGCCAAATTTGTAGATATCTATCATATTTTAAGTAAAATCTAGTCTCAGGATGTCTGTCTGTCAAGCTGTCCGATTATAAGTTAATACGATAACTACAAAACGAAGAAAGCTAGATAATATAAAATTCGGTACACGGATTTACAATCTATAGAGTAGACAACTGTCAAATTTTGAACCAAATCCAACAAGGGTTTGACCGTTGTCGGTCTAAATTTTCAGAAATATGTGCAAGCAAAAACGCGATGTTTTAAATATATCAAATTTAATATCTTATTCTGTGACTTCAAATGTAGTTTTGAGTCAAATTTTTGTTTTGATCTGTTGGAAAGTCATATCATTGACTTTTCGACCCGTCCGAAGGCACACGGATAAATTAAACTGATTGACCATACCACCGCAACAGAAACCCTGGCGGGAACTGTGGTTGAGTCCTGAGGGCCATCACCGGCCACGGTACAACCTTTCCCAAAGGAAGCTGGTCCCATCATCGAGGATTCACCACCATACCGGAAACATCTCATCCTCTTTTCGCGGTGCCCCGCCTTCGTGGGGTTTCGATTTGTTGGGGAAACCGCATCTAAAACATAAACTCCATTTTTAGATCCTGTCACCCGGATGTCAGGAATTAATCTCCAAATACTCGCCAAAGATCACAGAATAGATTTATTAATAAATGACCTAAAAAATAAAAGACCGCTGTCTAATATTTCAAAACTATTGAAGGCTAATACCATACAAGTTCATTGGGGTAACACCTTTATTAGAGTGCATACGAGAAAGTTTTGAGAAGACCACTCCAGCTAGTAGCATTACGCTTGCTTATTGATTTTGACGGAGGAAAATATCTTTGGCAAATATTATTCATTCATTCTAAATCGTGCCCGAAAATGTCACAGAGGAGGGCGAACCTTCTTTTGTCTGGCTTCATGTCTGTCTCCACATCCGGGTCTCTGTCTGAAGCCCCAGATGCCATCAAATTACAGATTTCGATGAGTTTGTAACTATCCAGGGGATAGTTGGGTTGTTTTATGGTTAGATATCCTTGTAGATCAGCTATAAAGCAATGCTAATGTGGCAATAAATAGAATCCTGTGCCATAGAACGCGTAGTTCCGACGCGATTGTGAGTCGATCAATCAGTCTAGCTTTCACGTTCCGACTGAATGGGAAGACATTCCTGCCTCTGGTGCAGGAAATAATGATCAGCGCATTTCAGTACTTTGTTTAAATTAATAGTTAAAAAGGATGTCGGTGTTCAGTGTATATATGTGTGTGTATTTACATCACTTTGATGACTTCAAAGTATTTTTTTTAACTTTATGGACAGTTTTCAAATAGATTTCAGATGCAAACAACGATGCAAAAGTGTTTTAAGGTTTTAGGATGTGTGTAATAATATTTTGTTTATTCAACATATTTTTATGAAGACTTATGAAGACTAAAAATAAAAAAATATATATTTCAAAAAAATTGTGAGAAATGATATATTTATTTCTACGTGTTATATGAAACCTTCAGAAGCCAAAAGCCACTGCTGTTAAATACAGATAACAGAAATTAAAAAAAAAAAACTTTGCTCATTCATTAAAATAATACTTATTATCAGATATTGCCCTCGAAAAAAGAGTATAACTAATTATTTTTAAATAACTAAAAAAAAAAATATTATTAATTCTATTAAAATAACAAAAATTGAATATACCAGACATTGCATTGGCTTCTGAATGATTCATATTCTATAGTGTTTAGTGTTTAGCTTTATTTTTTAATAAAGGTATAAGAGTCCTTTACATTTAAAATCGTTTCACATTGATCTATTGAATTCAAAATTTGATATATGTTTTGTGGAAATTTAATACATATGTCCAAGTCTGGTGATAAATCATATGTCAATTTACTATCATCTAGTTTGTTACTTTTTTCGTTTTGAATAAATTCGACATAGCATGGAAGAATTTGACAGTAGGAAAGTTGCTATTGAATTTTAATTTCAAGATGAAGATCACTGAAATAGGCTATAATTTTCTACCATTATTTATTTGTTTCAGCTTCGTTTTCACAAATGTTACACAAATTTTTAATGTTTCCAAATGCTTAATAGAGATCTGTATAGATAAAACGCTAGCGCAAGTGGCAGAAAAGCCGAGCTTATTACTAATGGTCGGATGGCAGCAGTTAAATATAAACAAAACATCATCAAAAGGTTTTAGTCTCAAAAAACATAATGAATACCAAAAAAAAAATCTATAAAAACTTCTAACAGAAAATAATATTTATATTGGTACATATTCTAGCCCATGAAATAAGTGGTTTCAAAAAGTTTCATACAGCAAAGAATTGAAGGAAACGTACAGCAAAGGACTGAACATTCATAAGGAATATTGACATTCGTGTAGTAGTGCTACATCATATAACGCATAGCATTGAATAAGCCTTGCAGTTCCAAATAATCGAATAACGAGAGCAAGTGGCGACTGAAGTATAACATAACTTTTTCGAAGCCAATGAGATTTCCCTTAAAAAGTACGATACACATACTAATGTTTGGCTTTCTTGTTGATTCTTAGGAGTGTTGCTCGGTCATTAAGGCCACTCTTTCTCTCAGATGATATGCCACTGTATTATTCTTGCTTTTGCAATCACGTCGTTACCACCTTTGTAATCTCATGAACAGCGAACGTGAAGTTTTGTATAAAACTCGCTAAATCTGCCTTAAAGTATTCGCGCATGATACAAGAAGTTTACAGCATTTCTGTTGAGAGTCCTGCAAGCTTTTGATTGGCACTTCCGCTTTAAAAGCAGTGCATTCCTCGAAAAAGATGAAATATCCTTCCGAATAGCAAAAGAATCTTGACATGTATCAAAAAGGAGACACATTTTGGAAATGGTAAAATCACTAAACATCGCAATGCAAGATGACCACATTGAACATGATAATGCGACCACATTACATTTTTTAAAAATTGTTTTTTTTTAAAAATTTAATGTAAAGCTAATATTGAAACTGTTTGAAAGCGCTACTTATATGACCTGTTTTTCATAGATATATCCCTTGTTTCAATTATCAAATGTTACTCATTCATTGCAGAATTTTCTTTCTTGCCCTTTCACCCTTCTCATTGGAATTACTGATATACAATCAATTGTTACAATGTTTTTTCCCCCGACAAACTCTTTTACACCAACTTTTAAGGTCCTATTAAAGTTTAATAAACAATTATTCCCGGTGAAATTCATTTTTGCTCTATTTATATGTAATTTTGAATCCACGCTTTGTGATTTAAGAGAGATCTGGATCTTTGAATCTTGATCATGTCAAAACAAGCGGCAATGTTTTCCGCTGCACTTTCTCTTATATTTTCTAATAAAGGTGTCACCCCGCATAGAATTTTGGATTTCGGGGAAGGTAGTGAACGCCACGAATGCTGTTTTTTGTTTATTTTCAGATTTCCGAATAGAAGAGATTTCTGCTTTTCAATATTGTAAACGGTAATTGCGCATTAACCGTATGTTATTGATGAACAATAGTTGCGAAGGACAAAGTTATCTAGGAATCTTTGGTTTTTTATTTATTTATTTACTAGCCGCCTTTGGCGACCAGCCGGTTGGCCAATCTTAATGTTAGTTAAAATTTTAATAATTAAATATTTTATGCAATTTCTACTTTAATAGCTTCTTCATCAAAATATTTTAAAACTTCAAATTTTGATTATCATATAATTCATTCATAATATTATAAAGGCCTTCAGTCATAACGTAATATGTATCTCTCTCATTTTCTGTTAGCACCCGTAGAATTTATGCTTTAAATTAAAGTGGAAAGAATTTATCTTCAATTAATATAATAATATTTTTTTACTGAAACAAAGCATTTTTTTTATAATCTGATTACTGAAAATAGAGTCACTCAGCGGTTAAACTTTATGGGCACTAAAGAATATCTTTTTAAATTTATGTAATATCTCAAGAGTTGGTCAACAAAATTTTCTTAGATTCATTATGAGCAGATCGATTAATTAACAATGTTTAAATTTAAATGCATCAAACACTAAGAAAATAAAACGAATCGTTTAAAATAAACGGTTGAAAACGGTAGAATTTATGCTTTAAATTAAAGTGGAGAGAATTTATCTTCAATTAATATAATAATATTTTTTACTGAAACAAAGCATTTTTTTATAATCTGATTACTGAAAATAGAGTCACTCAGCGTTTAAACTTTATGGGCACTAAAGAATATCTTTTTTAATTTATGTAATATCTCAAGAGTTTGTCAACAAAATTTTCTTAGATTCATTAACAATGTTTAAATTTAAATGCATCAAACACTAAGAAAATAAAACGAATCGTTTAAAATAAACGATTGAAAACAGGTTTTAAAAAAACTACTTAAAAAACGATGTACTTAAAACTATAAGCATTTACAAAAAATATATAACTAACATAAATACAATTTACTTACAAAAGCATGCAACTAACCCAAAAATAATTTAAATCATCCATTGATAACGTTGTCATGGCAACAATCAGAACAGAATGCGCATGCGTGAATTTTCTTCGCCGGTTACGTAACGCAAATACGTGATTTTTTCTACGCCAGTTCGGGTAACGCTATGCGGATTAGAAATTTTTAATTTCCTTTATTCTGTTTTATTTTAATTCAAAAGTACTTCAGAATGAATCTGAAAGATCGATTCATTAACAATGTTTAATTTTAAATGCATCAAACATTAAGAAAATAAACAGAACCGATTGAAATAATCCGCCGAAAAATTTTAACCCTAGCCTCATTACTGTTGGGAGAAAAAAAACTGAAGCCTTTCTCGTTTGGCGCTGGGGATAATGGAAGATTTTTTTGGCGGAAAAGTTGGCGGTGGGGAAAATGGAAGATTTTTTTGGCGGGAAAGTTAGTTTTTAATTAATAATTAAAATTCTAATTAAAAATTCGAAAACAGAAACCCCAGGTGCACATTCCCGACCTCCAAGGTATACATGTACCAAATTTGGTAGCTGTATGTCAAACGGTCTGGCCTGTAGAGCGCCAACACACACACACACACACACACACACACTGAGCTTTATTATAAGTATAGATTTATTTGGCTATAAATTGCTGGAATGTGGTTAATACATAAGCACTAAATATTGATTACGTCGTTTGGACCGGTTTTTCCCCCAGGCTGATTGAAACCAAACTTTGACAAAGTTTTAATGTTAATAATAATAATAATTTCATTTATTTAAATGGTTGCATTTTCGAGTCATGGCTTAGATATGCATGCAAAATTAGAGACCGACAGATGATCAACCTCCTGATGGATTTGGTTCCTAATTTGATATGGATCAATATTTTAGCTGTTAAATCCATATACCACATTTTGTTTATATACAGTTTTGTGTTTTACAGTTATGGTATTCACTAGTGCTCGAACAACTAGATAGTCAGATTTTCTCTTTAATATTTCATTTCTTTTAAAATTTCGTGGAAATCTAGACAGATTGTCTACACAAAGATGTAGCATCAGTAATGGTCAAAGCGAGTTTGGGTTACCATATTCAAGAAAAAGAGACACAATTCCAAGAAAACGTATTTTTTCGAAATTAGGAAGTCTAAAACGTGGAACGTTTTGACGATTACAATATTTTCTATTTGTTTATTTCGTATAAAAGAAAATAAAAAACAAAAACAACCTGCTTTTCAGTTTCCAATTCCTCCACCACTTTAAGTGTGAAGCGTTTGACCCAAGAAGAGCACTATACACAATTGCAAAACTTACATGCATAAGAAGTTTTCGAACAGGATAAAAATGTTACCAGTGTTATCCTTAGTCACCCTCTTAGATTTACCTAAAACATGGTACAACAAAAATGCAATTAAGCTAAGAAATGCTCTTTGTTGTTTGGAAGTAGGAAATTCTTGATGGAGTTTAATTAAACTTTTACTCGTTCGGATATAATCTTCGAGATATCAAATTTTAGACAGCAGTTTACAGATTAAGCTGTGCAGATGAGGCTATATATCTCTGTACAGCACAGTAATTTTACAAGTTCTCATCTACGTATGCAGGTTTGAAATGGAATCAATTAAGTAGTTTTTTTTTTTTTTATTGAATTGGTTTTTGTACTTGTTCTAATCGCGATTGAAGAACTCAGTTCTAAACAAGTAGAATCATACATATATTTCCAGTTGAAAAAATACCCTAAATGACATAAAGTACTATATATTGTGTAGAATACTGCGGAGCCTAAATTGTTATTCAATCCCTTGGTTCTATTAATCATATTCAGTAAAATATTCTTAAGATACATATTAAACAAACAAACAAAAAAAGGATTCATCATTTTGTTGAAGATCGCGAATAAAAATGATCCATTCAATATCTCTATTTCAAAGATTTAGGACTATATCCATGGATGCCTCAAGGAAGATCTGCCAATCATTCAAGGCGTTTTCTCGAGGCAATCCTTAATTGATCTAAAATGTTAAAGAGTCAAAATTATTCTATAAAATATAATTAACAGACCCGTGGAACGTATTAAAAGAAAGGCCGGGATAGCCTGGTTGGTAAGCATTGGACTCGCATCCTTTAGGTTGTAAGTTCGAACCCCGCCGGCCGAAGACTCTCTGTGTGTCTGGTGGCTGGTGCACGTATAAATTTGTCGTGGTCACAAAGTCCTTCATGTCGAGAGTAATACCACTGGGGGTATTGGTTCAAAGGTGATCGTTCTCTGATTCAGGTCTAAATTAAGATCAGGGGATGAGTGAATAAAATGCATGAATGAAGTCCGCCCCGTAAAAAGGGTTGTGAAGCGTGAGTAGCTAATTTGTACTCATGGCCCTAGTTGGCGCTACTGAAAAAAACAAGAGACGCTCACTCGGCTTAAATCGCTGACAGATAATTGTCAGCGAGCTTGTAAAGTGCCATACGTCACAACGGCAACGACGTATTAAAATCTAGGTTTTCTAATTTTTTTAAACTGGATAATTATTGACTCATGATAAGATAAAATATAATTTTTCTGAGCCATTAAAAGAAGTATAAGCTAATCTTTAATGGTTAGAAATTATTTTGCAATGATTAGAGAGAACAATCTGTTTATTACGAATTGAATACAATTTGTGCTGTGGTTAACTAATAAATTAAAAAAGACCACATGATTCAAATTAAAGAATATATACAAAAATCTTGTTTAGATTGGTAACAAGTTTCTTTAGCTAAATAGGTTTTTAGAGAATAGTGAAATATCTTAAGATAAATTACTCTGTATTTAATTTTCAAACTGAATAATAAGCCAAAATTATCAACAATAAATATTAGGAATTTTTAAAGTAAAGCGATAATTTAGTAAATCCTCTTTTTTTTAAACTTTTCACAAAATATAAAAATTTTTGAAATTAGCGAAATAACTAAGCATTTAAAATTAGAAAATGCAACCATAAATTTCAAAAATTTCAATAAATTTTGAAATTTTACAAAATGGATTAAATATGTTATATCCAAAAGTTTAAAATATTTATATGTTTTTCTCTCTTTAGCAGAACTTAGTTTTAAAGAGAGATAATTAACAGTATAAATAAAAATAAACTACTCTACTAATCATCTTTAATTATGTCTGGAATTATGGTAAGGCTAATTAAGAGTAATTAAGCTTATTAGATACTAGCTAGATAAAATGTAGTTACCGAAATTTAAACTAAGGGATGATTAACCCTATGTGGATAAAAGGAAAATACTGCTACAAATTATTTAAATGCGAATACATTTTGCTGAATATTATCAGATTAAACCTACAGCGACAGTGATATCGGTTTACTCAAGACTGCAATGACATGATCAAAGGAATTTCCGTTTTCATGAAACATTATTTCTTTGTTGTTTTACACTATGTTTTGTCATGAAATCGGTTTTTTTCCTTCCCTGAAATGTGACTCATAGATTCGGAACCAAAACAGGCTCATCAGTCTTCTCATGCATCACGCGAGAGTCATGGATTTTTATCTCTAGGCGAAAATAAAATTTTTATAGTTGGATTGTTGTTTGAGGCAATATGTTGAGTCATTTAAAAATTTAGTGTATATTCGAAAAATACTCACCGAATTTTGAATTCCTTATAAATGCTTAAAATACTTTTGTCGGTATTTTTCCGTTAGCAAAGCACAAGTCGATGGCAAGCTAAAATATTGACTCCAGTTTCCATCAAATACTATGTTGTCGCCAAATAATGGCGAAAATTTCAAATAAATAAAAAGCAAACATAATAGCAACGCAGGATCAATCTTCGGAACTGTACAGCGGGTGTACAGTGAAAAGACTTACAGGCTCAGTAATGGGTGATGATGCTCCTTTCTGCACGAAAATACTCAGCACATATGGCAAAAAACAGACGAAGAGTACACAAAACAGCACTTGTATTAACCAATAACACACAAGTAGCACAGTTTACTAAACAAAACGAAACGCGCAGAAGAAATCCTTGGAGATCAACACTGTAAAAGGGAGACTTCACTCGACTGATATGTAGAGCTCTCGTCCTCGGATTTTTATAGTCTCCGAAATAGAGTAAAAACTATTATTTATTATATAAGCATAATGTGCTCGTGCAGGTTGAATTTTATATTGTATGAAGAATAAAGTTAGAAAATATATATAATATTTTTAAAATGATTAAAAATAAAATAATAAAATAAATTGAAATCTGTTGTCGCAAATTTCGAGTCATGTGGTATCAATCCGATAGAAAAACATCATGTTCTCACATAACTCATATTTCGCAATCACCAACATTTTGAAAAACGATGGTATTTACCATCACAAAATCAAACGAGTTCAAAAATTTTTTCTCGAGGCCAGAATATTTTTTGTGAAAATTATTTAAAACCTGTTTTAAACAATCACATGATTATCAGATTGCGTATGCGTCGATATATAGAAAACAATGAGAGCAACCCCCTCAACACAAAATGGTTTGAGCTCCAAAACTTTATCTCCAAGCCAAATTTTTTCCCCCGAAAATCCAGTTTAAACTGATTTGGAATGATCATGTGATCATTGTATTGCGTAATCATCGACTTTTAAAAAAGCTATGTTTTTTTTTTCTTCTTTTTTTTCCATCTCAAAAGTTTTCCAGCTCAAAAACATTTTTTTCCAACTAGAAAAACTGAAGATTAATATATATATATATATATATATATATATATATATATATATATATATATATATATATATATATATATATATATATTAATCTTCAGTTTTACTTATAGCTTTCGATACCACTCTTTACTGAGTTCTAGCTAGTTGAAAATAAAAATAAAATGTTCAATGCTGGTGAAAGCAGATAAAATATTAAACGAGTAGAAATTATGCACGAAATTCCGGTTGTATTTTGATAAGCTGTTTTTTCCCCCACGCTTCTAGAAATATCCAGACAGCGTCATTTAAATCCTTTTTTAAATTTGTTATTCCCTGCTTCCTGTTAAAAAATGAAAAAGTGTTTTGCAATAATTATTTTTTATATTGTAATAAGTTTCACTACTGAAGGAGCAGAATATATTGAGGCGCCATTTCAAAAATACAGCGTCATGTTGACTCAAGAGAAGCTCAGAAATTTTCCAAGCGAACCATTCCCAATGGTAATGTTCGGTGAAAAATTCCTGTGTGAACTACCAAGTGAGGAAGAAATACTTTTTGCTCGTAATATCATCTATCCAGACGTCAGTGTGTTAACTGAACGAATCAATGCTATGCCTTGTTTGCTGTGGAGACAAATGCAATGGACGTACATCGTGTGCCCGCATTTCATCTACCAATTTCACAACCGCAATTTTTCTCGCACTATCTTGGGTATGCAATATGCTGATAGTTATAAAAACAAGAATTTGGAAGGATTTTGGGGTAAAGGCGAGCAAACCTTCCATACACGACATTTCACTGGAGAAGGTAACTGTGGTGCATCTAAAGAAGAAATTCGAACGATTGTCTGGTATTTCTGTAGACAATCTAAAGAAGAAAGTATAGTGTACTTGCAACAAATTTCCTCGTGCATGTATGAAATTCGCATCTTTACCCCTAGAGTGTGCTCTGGATTCGATTTTGAAAGCCCAACCGGCCATGAACTTTACTGTTATGCGGAAAAGGACGCCATGGCGTTGTTTATGGCGAACAAAGATAAAATGGAATCGCCAAGATACAGCTTAAGCTATGATTTCTTAGATTCGGCAAAAGGCTTCAGAGGCGATATTTTTTTCGTGATAGATGCTAACATCAAAGTCAATAAAGAATCGAGTAAAGAATCGCCAAGTTTAAATGCGGAAGAAATTTGTGCTAAAAAATCTGAATACAGGGCAGATGAAATAATGAGTTCTTCCATGGGAGTGCCATTTAACTTTAGTGTAGATCCTCTCAACGATTCTGGAAGTATGGAATTGATTTGGAACGTGGTGAATCTATTGCATCAAGATAGTTTTTATAAAAATGGAATTTTCAGTTTCTTCTCTTTTCGCAGCATTGCTGAAAATCTGAAGGAAATGATACATTCGTTGAAAAAAGATAAAAAGAAAAGAACATAGCTCAAGAATGAGTGGTATCAATATTTTGGTAATTTGATATTATTTTGGCAACAGTTAAAACGCAAGTTATTCTTGTTGTTCGAAAATGCTATGCTTTTCACACAATTTGGCTGCTGTCTGGTTAATAGTGAAGTGCATTTACAGTATCCAAAACGCATGATATTGGACATGGAGATTCATAGAAAATGTGGTTGAAATCTATTTTTTAAAATCTGTTGGTGGAAATGCATTATAACATGCCCCTTCCCCTTACGAAGGATGTTAAAAATGTCCAATTGTCAAAATAGATGTCCAATTCAAGAAAGCAAACATTAGTCTGCAATTCAGCAGCAAGGTTGCTAAAAGAATTATTCAGCTTGTGATAATTCAAAGGGCACATTATAGTACATTTTAACCATTTTTTTTTCTTTTGCTAAATGTAATATTTATTTAAGATATTTAAAAAATAAAGAAGAGATTACATGTCTTAATACTGAATTAAGAAACGCATTTTATCTATTTTATACATTTAGTATACACACTATTTCAAAACCTTATTGCCATATTCTGATTAAAAGATATAATTTTATTAACGGAGGCTCAATCAAAAATCTGGCATATATTAATAATAAATCGCCAAATATTAACACAAGTTCACATCACCAAATCTTAACGAATAAATGTGTGTACCAGCAGAGCAGAACGAATATTCGAGATTGACTATGATAGAAATTCTGCTAAAAGAATAATTAAGATTGAAATAAATTAATAACGTTAAAGCTATTAAAAATTATTTCTTGGCAAATTGAACTTGACAAAACTGGCAATAGCAGCTTTTAAAAAATTCTAAGTCAATTATTCTTTAATTCTTCTTAGTTAAATCGATGTTACTAAGAATTGCCAAGCTTTTGTACTATTTTAAAGTTTTGTTAAAAAATTGCAACAAAAATGTTGTGGCGAATTTTTAATCACAACAATCAATGGGAAGAAAAATATAAAAATGGTATTGACTTTTTAATATATTGTGAAAACGATAAGATGATACTTTTATCATATTTGAAATGAGTTATTCATGAGATTTGCAGAAACAAAGACTGTGAAAACTTAATACCGAGAATTAAATTACTATTTAAGATTTAATTACTTTTAGATTTTCAAGAAAGACTTAAAATTCATTCTTACTTATCATTGGTAATATCTTGATTCTTACTTATCATCATTTGATTTTTGGAAAACAACTGATTCCCTGAGAATAATTCTCTCTTGTTGATCATTCTTTTCTCATGCAATGGTATTGCTTGGATGTACTAACCTATAATTCGAGAAGCATGGATATTTCATGTAATCCCTCTTGCTGACTAAAGAGATGATAAACCAATTACATGAACAGCAAATTATCCGCTAATTTGTGAAATTTAATCACTTGAATTACCTAAGTTATGGAACCATATTCTTTTCTTTCATCACAGAACTTTTTGCAGGATAAAAAAATACTGATGTCCTTTCTTTTTCCTATGTAATTCTTCTGTTTGAGGAACAGATTGCTTTTTAAAGTTTAAATTAATTACTAATTTAGTTATTCAAAATCTCAAAAAAAAAAAAGGAATCCAAAAGAGAAAAATATTTTTCATATTCGAAGTCAATACATCAAAAGTAATCAAAATCAATTAAAAATATTTCAGTAATGAATATTTCAGAATAATTTTTTTTTGTCTCCTAGTATATCTATTTCTATTATAAAGTTTAGCTTCTATGATAAAATAAACGTATATTCCATTACAAAAGTGTGTCAAGTCATTTCTCATTTTTGTTACAAGCAATAAAAATAGGACCTTTAAGTTCTCTAATAATAAAAGATAAAAATAACACGCTTCTTATTTTCTTTGTTTTAATTCCAGCGAGAACTTTCAAAAAAGGATTGTATCTTTTTCTTTCTTTCCTGTCTTACGATAGAACAACAGAAAGAACGCTTTTCCCCAAAGTATACACCTGTTTTATTCAATAATATAGAAATATTTTATTAGAAGAAAATTTCATCCATGTTTACTCAAAGCATAAGGACACTAAGGTTTATGGCTTTGCTTACAAAACCGGGACTTATTTCTCGCACTTTCTCCCAAAGGTATGTCATAAAACAATATTTTTCTTGTGAAAAAGCATTGTTTTAACTTCTCCTGCGAGTACAAAAAACTTCGTTACAAAAATTAGATTCTGAACTGGCTTGAGCAGAACGTCATGAAATAAAATACAACTTAGAGCTCTATAAATGAAAAGTTTACAAAGAGAATAAAGAACAAGGTCCAAACGTTTTTTTTTTTTTTTTACTGAAGTAAATTGTTTGAAATTCTTATCTCACATGGCATCTCTGTTCTCTTTCTTTTTTTTATAGGAGATTTAAAAATGAAATATTTTCAAAGAGATTTTATAAATACGAATCCATCGTTAAAGAAAAAGATATATATAGAAGACGATAATAAATAAAATAAACGATAATAAATAAATTAAAATAAACGATAAAATAAACGATAATAAATAAATTAAAATAAACGATAATAAATAAATTAAAATAAACGATAAATAAACGATAATAAATAAATTAAAATAAACGATAAATAAACGATAAAATAAACGATAAATAAATTAAAATAAACGATAATAAATAAATTATTGTCACATTTTTTTATATATACAAGAATGATTTATTTGGAATGTATATGAGAAACAGACGTCGTTTTCTGATTAAAGATATTTAAATTTATATTATGCATCGGTTTTCAAATTTGCAATTCGATTAGGGTTCGAATTATTATGGATTAACAGGTTCGATTTATGTACAAAAAACGGAATATATGTCTATATGTTTATTTATTATAAGACTGCAGCGGATTGAAAGAAACAAAATTGCAAAACTCTTTTCAATTCATGAGATGTTTGACTATACTTTAATTTTCCAGTTTTTTTATTGTTAATTGCGTTATTATTATTATTTCTACTTAAGCACGAAACTAACTGTAACTGTGGCGCAGAACGTTTTCACTTTCTGCTTGTATTTTATTCTAGCTCTTGTGACGTTCTTACATGTTAAATGTTCTTCTAAGTTAATTAAAATAAATAAATATTTTTGTAGTTAAAACAATGGAAACGCAATTTTCTTCAACAAGTTAATTCTTCATTGAGAGCTACATTTTAAGAAGCTTCAATATGGAGCTATGCATTTAATATTTGATATGGAGATCATAAATATCAAACTCCGTAAGACTTTCTTTGAAATAACGAACAGTAACGAAATGAAATTTAAACATGTCATTCTGTGGTGAATTTCTAAGCTAACTCTGCTATTTTCGACTTCCAATTATTATTTTTAAGATCCCTAATTAAAAAACAAAAATTAAGAAAAAGGTCGATGTAATTTACTTTGCCAATAGCTTCCAAAATAATTAAAAATTACTATTTCAACATTTCTTTACCGTCTCAAAGAATAAGCAGTCACCTTTCCTTTCAAGTTAGTTTAATTATTGCACTATTTTTTGTTTTATTTTCAGAAATTAATAATTAATCTAATATGTGAAGTCATTCAAAGTTATTAACTCCCGTTCCTACTGAAAGCAGAGAAAAGAAAACGAAACAAAATTTTGCACTTTTTTTCCCCTGTCAATTTTTACTTTTCCGAATACGCAGTATAGAGAAATTGGGCATTGAACAATGCGAAGGGAAGCGAAGTGGTATCCTTTATATGTCATGAAGAATTATATTCTATATTATTCGAGCCAACAAAATGAATTGCCTCGGAGAAAAAAAGACCGTTGATTGAAGCGTCAATCTTTTTTGATGCGACTATTGAAATGGTCTTTAATTATATAAAATAATGAGGTTTAAAGCTAACGCTTCATAACTCGGTCAGTTTTAGTTGTAGAAGTGTGGAACGTGTGTGTTTTTGTTTAAAATTTTAGTGTGTTAAGAAGAGTTTACTAAATATTATTAATAGGACACGACAGTTATATCAAAATTTGGCATTTTTTAGCGGTACGTTTATTGACTCAAGCAATATGAAATTATATATATATATATATATATATATATATATATATATATATATATATATATATATATATATATATATATATATATTTGTTTTCAAAAGCATTTAATTAAACCTATGTACTTAGTTTTAAAGATTTGGAAGTTTAATGAGCTGTTCGGTCCCAGTTAAAGTGAATAACACATTAATATAATATTTTGTTTTATTAAAGAAGAAGAAGCAGTAAATTCTAGGATTTTTATTAATCATGTATTTTATTCTTTTAGTTATTTTATTTTTCACAATTCATTTAAAACATACTTTTATTATTCTCTCCTCTTTTCACTTGCCATATAATTCTTTGCTCTTCGTATATTTTCATATTTCACAAATGGTACTTCCCATGCATATGTGATATAATTCATTGTTCTTCGTTTATTTTTATATTTTACAAATGGTACATCCCATGCATAAAGAGAAAGGAATATTTACTAAAATACACTAAAATTATTTTCTATCCTGTTTTCACTTGCCATATAATTCATTGCTCTTCGTATATTTTCATATTTTACAAATGGTACTTCCCATGCATATGTGACATAATTCACTGTTCTTCGTTTATTTTTATATTTTACAAATAGTCCTTCCCATGCATATGTGATATAATTCCTTGTTCGTCGTTTATTTTTATATTTTATAAATGGTACATGTCATGCATAAAAAGAAAGGAATATTTACTAAAATACACTAAAATTATTTTCTCTCCTCTTTTCACTTGCCATATAATTCATTGCTCTTCGTATATTTTCATATTTTACAGATGGTACTTCCCATGCATATGTGACATAATTCACTGTTCTTCGTTTATTTTTATATTTTACAAATAGTTCTTCCCATGCATATGTGATATAATTCCTTGTCCGTCGTTTATTTTTATATTTTATAAATGGTACATGTCATGCATAAAAAGAAAGGAATATTTACTAAAATACACTAAAATTATTTTCTATCCTCTTTTCACTCGTGATATAATTCATTGCTCTTCGTATATTTTCATATTTTACAAATAGCACTTCCCATGCATATGTTATATAATTCACTGTTCTTCGTTTATTTTTATATTTTACTAATAGTTCTTCCCATGCATATGTGATATAATTCCTTGTTCGTCGTTTATTTTTATATTTTATAAATGGTACATGCCATGCATAAAAAGAAAGGAATATTTACTAAAATACACTAAAATTATTTTCTATCCTCTTTTCACTCGTGATATAATTCATTGCTCTTCGTATATTTTCATATTTTACAGATGGTACTTCCCATGCATATGTTATATAATTCACTGCTCTTCGTTTATTTTTATATTTTACAAATAGTTCTTCCCATGCATATGTGATATAATTCCTTGTTCGTCGTTTATTTTTATATTTTATAAATGGTACATGTCATGCATAAAAAGAAAGGAATATTTACTAAAATACACTAAAATTATTTTCTATCCTCTTTTCACTCGTGATATAATTCATTGCTCTTCGTATATTTTCATATTTTATATATGATTCTTCCCATACATCTATACTACTATTATAAATGTGAAAGTTTGGATGGATGGATGGATGTTAGTCAATCACGCCAGAACGGCTGTACAGAATTGTATGAAATTTAGCTGAGGGATAGTTTATAGTCTGGAATAGGACATAGGCTACTATTTATTCCGTTTAATTGAGTGTTTAATTGTTTATTAATTAAAAACTAACTTTCCCGCCAAAAATAACCAAATGAGTAAAGCTTCAGGGTTTTTTTTCTCCTTTTTTTCCCACGCCAATGAGATTAGGCTTAACATGATTTTAGCTATTATTTCAAACGATTCTGTTTACTTTCTTAGTGTTCGATACATTTAAAACTAAGCATTGTTAATGAATCGATCTTTTGAATTCTTTCTGAAGTACTTTTGAATTAAAATAAAACAATAAAGTAAATTAAAAATTTCTAATCTGCATAGCATTACCCCAACTGGCGCAGAAAATTCATACATTTGTGTTGCCCCAATTGGCGTTGAAAATTCAGGCATGCGCAGGAGTGACAAAAGATAAAGCCATTGATGCTATAAATTCCAATCTATTTCCATGCGTACGAAGTCTCGGGTAAAAGCTAGTGGGATATAAAATTAGTTGTTCTTTGTTTATTTTCATATTTAACAAATGGTACTTCTTATTCATTACAAGAAAAGAATATTTCACAAGCATTCAAATTTAAAAAGAAAGGAATTGCATTTATAGTTATATCATTTAGTAAAATTTTATTTTTGTGTTTTAAAATGCTTTAAAAAATAAATTATCGTATTGAAATATCTAAATTACGAAAGCGGAAAAACCTCGAAAGAAAACAAAATTTAGAATATTTTTATAATTTTTTAATCTTTAGTTCCATGGATAAACGTATAAACAAAATGAGTGACCAATATCATCATAAATGAATTTATTCTAGAAATACATAATAGACTGGGGAGTGAACATCTCCTTTTTTGTATTTATTCTCAGTTTCAAAAAAATGAGATACATTGTGGACAAAAAGATATACTTAAAAGCAAAAATATAATATTAAATGCTATGAAACATCGCAAAATATTTTTTCTACTTCCTTCAGCCAGAATATTTAAGCAACTATAAAGGCTACTTTGAAATTTATGCGACCCATGTATCATTCTAACAAAAGAGCAGCTGACAGAAATTAAAACTTTTCATGTTTTTTTAAGAATCAACTTTCACTATTTTGAAGTCAATGAAAAGATCTGAGAGAGAAAAAAAGATATTTAAAAGGCAACTAAAGAAATGTTTATGAAGAACTAAAAAAAAGAAATTCTTGAAAATAACTAAAGAATATCTTGAATTCTATTTCTTAACCTTTGACTTTGAAAAGTGATATATGAAATATTCTAGTAAAAAAAAAATATAGAAAGAGAAGTAAGCAGTAAGAGAATTTTATATACATCTTTGGAAATAAAAAAGATGGTCTTAAAAGGAAAATATGTATTATAAGAATATTCCATTACTGCACCCTATGACCTTCCCGACTTTTCCAAATATCTAATAAAAGCCTTCTAATATTTCTCAAGTTGGTATTTTTAGAAGAAAGTACAGGGCAAAAAAACCTTAGACTTCAAGAATTGAAATTTAAATTACTAGTTAAATTTTTTAATACTTTGCACAGCTACTTAGATTATCTACAAAATATTTATAATTATATTATTACCATGTGAGAACATAATGTTGTTTCATTTGGGGTTTTTGAAGCCTCAAAATGCAAGGGCAGAAAATTGGCAGTTTCTTGCTTTTGAGGCATCCATTTTTCGCTTTTAAGGTTATTAAAAAAATGATAAAAAGGGTGTCACATTTGGCGACTTATCGCCAATAAGAAGTGACAATTTGGCGCAAATGTCCGCCATGTACCCGATTCCCCTGTTTGGCTATTAAAGGTCAGGGCCGTAAAATGTTATCGCCAGAAGAACACCAAGAAGAAAATGAGAATGAACGCGAAACAGCAAGGTGGGTATTGACAGTTTTATATTTTATATTATATATATAATTTTCAATTCTTTAAAATTTCTTTTCAAATAAAATTAGGAATAAAAATAAGGCGCGTATTGGATTGAATAAAGAGGGACATCTTGATAATAAATTATTAGTTTTTGCTTTATCCTCCTAAACTATGAATTGTATCCATGAAAATACTAGTCTTCTTTACTGAAAGGCTAGTTTGCTAAAGATAGTTGTTGTATTTCATTTTAATAAAAATAGCCTAGACATAACTTCATGACTATAATTTCATCAAATTGGCAGACATTGAAGTCGTATTATTTTAATAGCCTTATAATTGGCCTGTTCATTGTCAATATGAATTACCCATGACACTAAAGTGCTATTAAAAGCTTAAGTGCCTGTTTCACCTATTTTTTTTTTTAACTTTAACGATGCTATAGATTAATTTTCTTATTCCTCATATAAAATAAGCAGATATTTTAATAGAATCTTTATTTCTTAGTTTCAACGATGAATGAAAAATCACGAGATCAAATATGCGAAGAAAAGATGAAAATAATTTGCGTTTCAGTCACAACACTAAAAATATTGTTTTAAAATATACTTAAAATATATTTAAAAATTAATTAAATTTATACTAAAGAATTTTATCGAAATTAAGTTGGCATCATTGTAAACATCGTTTTTATTTTATTTTAAAACTGGGCAAAAATCTTTTTCATACATGAATATTTTTGGAAGTTATAGCGAAAAAGAATAAAAATCTTGCTTAATTTTACATTAATTAAAATTCTAATTAATACTTAGAATTTTTTTCTCCAAGAGCCATATACCTATTCACCAAAATATAATTGTGTGAAATGACATTTTGGGTTTTTTCGTTAAATGTTCTGTCTTGTGTAGCGCCAAAACACACAAAAACATAGGCATTATTAGTTGAGAGAAATAAGCGGAAATGTTCTCCTCTCAACGTTTTCATTACTTAACACAAAATGGCTTGACTTGAACTTTGAAATATTTGCACACAGTTTGGATTCCATCTTTTTTATTAATTGGATCCAAAATTTGAGAGATTCACAATATCACCATTGTACAAAATACTGTCACGTAGGTACTCTAGTGTGGAACGCAATGACACACACAAGAAGTAGAAGTAAACCAATTTATTAACTCAACTCTGAACTCAGAACACAGTGACTGACAGATCCTCTGCTTTTATACTAGTAGGGAAAGTTCCAGAATACTTTTCTGGAGACAGTAAGAAAAGTCCAGAACATTTGTCTGGTAAACTAAAGAAATGTCCAGAATCTTCTGGAACATGAAATAAAGGGAAACATAAAATCAAGGAATTAAATATTTACACAAACTGTGAATCGCATTGTCTCCAGCGGGATTCGAACTTACGATCTCTTGATTATGAGATCAGTGCTATGACCATTCGGCCATGGAGAGTCGAATGCCTCTTTTCAATGTGGCAATACAAACACTAACCAAATTTTATTATTCTATATAACTGTGTTTTTAAGTTACTTACTGCCTTTAGAAAGCCGAAAGATAACCCTTAAAAGATTAGTTCCAAAATTTGATACAATACCACCAAAGCATAGATTTAACACAAACCCAATTTCATTCTACAAAAGAATTGAGTTCTTACACTATTTATTTTAATTGCAACCTTTAGAAAATGCACAAGTGAAGTTTATTCCCTGAGAATAAAATATTTCACAGCTGAAAATTTTTTCACTAGATAGTGGCACAAATATGTCCTACCGCACCTCAAGGGATTTGAGTGTTCTCTGAATCCCTTCCTTGATTCCCGCTGCCATTTATACTGGAAGCATGAAACTCGTTTTCTGGCCCATTTTCTTCAAAAGACTGGAAATTATGTGCAGCTGTGATATTAACAGACACATTTTCCTTCCAACTCTCAAATCTTACCCTTTGCTATAGTGTTTCGATGGATGTTATCTTCTTTGAAAGCTTCAGAAAAAGCTGGCCACTAGCATTTCATCTATCAAATCTTACCATCCCCCAGGTTTTATTTGTCGCCACTACAAGTATTTGCAAATATTGAACTCCGACAAAGAAATCAGATTCAAAAGCGCATTAGCAGACATTAAGTTCAGCGGAAAGTGAACTATTACTGGAAATAGCTCACTCTTCACTTGTAAATTATCTACTACAGAGAAAAGAATGGCCGATTTTTCTTTGAATCTAAGCATTCAGCAATTCACATATGCTATACACAATAAAGTATGTCATAGAAAAGATGAGGTAGTTTTTCAAAAGCAGCAGTAAGTGGTAAACCGAAAGGGACATTCGGATATTTTGAAAAAACGAAGTAAATTTTGTTCAAAAAGAAATGAACAAAAAATTAACATTGGCATAAGCTTGGAAGTTGTGACAAATAAGAATTTATTATAACTTAACTAATTATATTAACAATTCCGCTTAAATAAATTCAAATGTGTGACATTTTTTTATGAAAACATGTGAAATTTTAAAGAATTAATTTTTGATAAATATTTTTATTTTATTGTGCCGAAATATATATACAGTCGAAAAACATTTGCGTGGTGAAGGAACAAATTTATTTTACCTTTTTCAATTTTGTTAATTTATAAGGAATTTACATTTTTGACGAATAAAACTAGTTTGGGATGTATTCAATGAATAGTAAAGCTTACTTTTGCATCATATATTTACTTATAAAAATATTTTCTTTCACTACAAATAAAAAATAATTTCTTATTCCAAAAAAGTATGAATTTAAAATTATTTTTAAGACATTCTAATTACTTTTATAAAATACTGAATTTTATTTAAATATAAGAAACGATCAAATATTTATTAAAATAATTTTTGAAAAGGAAAAAAAGCAACAAACTTATTTTTAAAATTTTTAAAAAGGATGGAATAAAGGCTAATCACTGCTCCTCAGAGTCTTAAATTACAGAGCTATTTCACCGGGATACAAAGCAGAAAGATACCGTAAAGAAACTTCAAAAGTTGTTTCCAAAATTTGATACAAATCTATAATAAAAGCAATATATAAAATACAAGCATAAACCAAATTTAATTTTTTTTTGATAATTTAGTTTTTAAATTAACGAATATACAAAGCCCAAAGATACTCTTAAAAACGCTTAAGAGATTGATTCCAAAATTTGATACAAATTTACAACTAAAAGATAAATTCCTTTTCCCATAAACAGATTTCGTCCAAAATTTGATAGATAACTGCAAATTTGAAGATAAGTCCAGATATCAAATTTGTATTTGTAGTTTTATGAATTTGAAGAATGGCTTTATCGTAAAAGTCTATTTACAGATTTATATCGGTCTATAAACATTATCATATAAAAACCTAATGTATTTTTTTATAAAATTACAATGCTAATCGATTACTAGCATTTTTTTATTCTTAAATAAATGTTGGGGAATTTCATGACATTTGAAATTGAATTAAAAATAAATTAATATTTAAATAAGCAATCTGTAAAAATTGATGAAACCTTGTAGTTATGTGCCACTTAATTTTTCAAATAAATATGTTGGCATTCATAATTAAGGTACAAAATAACAACTATATAAATAATTATTTATTTTATCACTTTTTCTGAAATCAATTAGGAATTTTTCAGTTTAACAATTTTTCTCAAAGTAGAATTTAAAATTTCTAAAATTTCATGCGCATTTAAAAGATTAATCATTTACCATTTAGCATTATCTGAATTCTCTTAAGAACTTTTATCCAATACTATTAGAAATCATTTTATATTTGAGCAAAACTGATATTGTAAGAATTCTTTTAAAAATTTATTTATTTAATTCAAGATAAAATAATTAAAGGAACAGCGAAATATATATTAAGTTATACGTCCGAATTCATTATCAGATCCTCAGTAGCAGTTTAAAAAAACGTTAATTAAAAATGCTTTGAACTCTTAATGCAATTTATTACATTCTTCAAATCGCATCTTAAATGAAATCTACTATTTTTCGAATCGCTTTTCATGAAATCATTTGTGAAACAACATGGAGAGAAAGAAGTATTTTACTTTTACGCTTTTAAATAAAAATCGTCTGATGTGTATATTTTTTCAAATAATTAAATAAATGCTTTTTTTTTCTTATTCTTCTTTTCCTTTGAAAATGCTCCAAGTTTCGAAAGAGAAATGAACTAAAAATGCATGCTTTAATATTCAGTGAAATTTTACAAAAATCTTTTTATTCCCTATAGATATTAGAATTGAAATTTTGACAAAAAACAATTTGAAGATGTTTCTATGGCAACACGAATAATTATACTCGCTTATTAAGAGAAAGATGCAAAACTTCCTGAATCAACAAGTTCTTTATTTGCCTGCTTGGCTCGGTTTAGTGAAAGAATGCATATCTCTTGTCAGGAAAGTAAATTAATTTATGGTTATTGAATTTAAAATGGAATATCTCATGGAGTTTTAAAAATTGAAATCGATTGTGGAATTTATTCCAAGTCAGGTTTTTCTTTTCAACTTTTCGAACAAGAATAATTTAACTTCAATTTATAAAAAAACAGCAATGGTAAATAGAATATATTCGAAATTTGAAGAAGGAAGTTATTTAAATTCATTTTCTATTTTAATTCCTACTATCTATTCCATCTTTTGCTTTTTGAATTCAATTCAAATATTTCATAATTCACTTTTCATTTCATAATTTATTTTTTCTTAAAAATTAATGAAATGGATTTACGCGACATTTCAGTCACATGGCAAAAATAATTAAAAATGGTATCTGATATCTAATTGTAAGTTATTTCATTCCTGTGCAGTGTTATGATCTTTTTTTACTTCCTAGAATACAAAGGAAAAGAAGTGTAACAGTTAAAAAAAATGAATTTTAAATTGTGCCGAATATTAATGTTCTAGACCTCCCTAAGTTTGAAAATCAATTTTTTGGAATTATATCTTTCTACCGGTGAACTTGGCTACTCAAAAACGCTTTGAGGTAGACTTATGAAATTTGATTTACCAACTTGAATTAAATTTGCAAATTTCAATGAAATTTTAAATGAAATCCATTCACAATTTGTCTGTCCGGTTATTCGAGTGCAAATGAACTATATAACTAAAAAAATGAAAAAGGGCTATAGGGGGCTTTATCTATATCTAAAGGGCTATAAGGGCTTTATCATCAATCGTTTTGCATCAAATTTGGAACCGAATCCGTCATTGGTTTACCATCTGTCGGTCTGTGCTGCCTCATACATTTAAACGTGATAACTCAAACTCAAAAACACAATGACTTGAATAAATGAAATTTGGTATGTGATATTGTGGCTACAATTGTAGCTTTATGTCAAAATTTGATTATAATCATTCGGAAAAAAACCCCGTAGGAAATTCATATTCGATTTTCTGATACTTTTGTTCGCAATTAATCGCCAAACGTAGCATATTAGATTCAGTAAAAATACTAGATGCGTGCCATAGATGGATTTTCTGTTGTTATTGCTAACCGATGACATGCCTTTAATACACATGTGTTGGTTTCCTTTACTATATTACGAAGTACATAGCTTTCATGTGTGAAATAAAGGTCTCGTGGCGCTGATTGCCATCGCACTTTTATGTAAAGAAAGGGAGATGACATGAGGGAGTATCGGGGGGTAAACACATTTTGCAATATGTTTATAACTCTTTTAGAAGAGAATATTCGGAAAAAGTTTCAAGGTGACCACTGGTTTTTTTTCCTCCCTAAGATGCGATTTTCCTCAATGAGTGCGAAAATAATACTGGAATAGCGCATTATGATATCTATGAGGCAAGACTGAATTTATTCCATTAGAGTAAAAACTGGATGGAAAATATTTCTAGCCTTTTACCACCAATGAAAATATTTTGAACTTTTATTGGTAGTTGCCCTCTTAGCAAAAGCTGGATAGTTAATGAACATAACAGCCAGTCATAATGATCCCTTTTTACACGGCTTAGTTCTGTGGTAACTAGGTGATTGACTGTAATTAAAAAAACAAAAAGAGTAAAAACTGTGTTTTAACTCTAGCGGTCCATTCCGAAAGCACCTGTTTTTGAATATTAAAAGAGCGGGATATGGCTTTGAATCATTTCCCTCTAATACGGAAAGGACATCTATCAGGTTACAGTCTTAATTTTCTCAGTTAATAAGTCAGTTTTCAAAAATTCTTCGACATTTCAAAGGATCGACACTTTCTTTTGAATCTTGACCTCTGATTTTTAAATTAAGCCTCTTATTGAAACCAATAATAAAAATTTCTATTTGCAAATATTATCACTTGGCATTTTTCGTTACAATCTGTATTTTTTAAAATCAATTTATCCACTTTCAAACGAAGTAAGACCTGTTGATTAAATAAAGTCTGTGTGGGGAAATTCCGCGCAGCGCGGAAATTGATACATGATATTACTCTTCGTGGAAAATGAGCTACTTAATGGGTATTTTGTAAATTTTATGAATGCATCGGAACTAGATGCTATGTATTTGGGATAAATAAGGCATAAAGGGATCGTGGGTCACATTCAATTGGAAGCAATCACATTCGAAGGAAGCCGGGCTTCTCAATTTCTCAAGCACAAGAACTCGCTGAATACACTCTGAAGCAAATCAGATATTTTGAGGTTGTTGAAAGTTGATATACAGTTTTCTGAAACCAACCAACTCAAACTGATTTCAATAAATTGACTGCAATAGTACGCTTGGATTGTTTGACGCTATTTCGCAAACTTCTATGTTATTAAAAAAAAACTGACAAACATAAACCGACTCACTGATTTTAACAAGAAGGCAGCCGTAAACTGCTTTTCAAATTTAAAAATAATTTTTGAAAAGTATAAATTAATTAGAAAAAAAAATCTACAACTTTGTAGAAATGAATAATAACGGTTTAAAAGCCTACGAAAGTATTTGAGCAAAAAAGAGATGAAACAGATCTGAGTCTTATAATCGTGGAAAAAGTGAAAATAATATTACAGTTGTTTAAATTTCAATGCTGCCAGATTATAAACATGCAAAATTGCGCAATTTATAATGAATTCAGTTACTCAATTTGCTCAGGTGGGGCACGTAAAAATTGCTGCAAGTATGAAAATTTTCTCAAATTTTTGTTTAATAATGTCTATTATTTTAATAATTTATTCTTTATTTTAATAACATATGTGATTTTCATTTGAAAATATTTATTCATTTTGATAGGCAATCTTTGAAATAGTTTAAATTGAGGTTTAATGTAGAGCTATTTCAAAGATGTCAATTCTAAAACTATATGAATTAATTTCAATATAAAACTATTTTAAAGATTTCAGTTCTAAAACTATGTGAATTAATTTCAATGTAAAACTATTTTAAAGATTTCAGTTTTAAAACTATGTGAATTAATTTCAATGTAAAACTATTTTAAAGATTTCAGTTCTTAAACTATGTGAATTAATTTCAATGTAAAACTATTTTAAAGATTTCAGTTCTAAAACTATGTGAATTAATTTCAATGTAAAACTATTTTAAAGATTTCAGTTCTAAAACTATGTGAATTAATTTCAATGTAAAACTATTTTAAAGATTTCAGTTCTGAAACTATGTGAATTAATTTCAATGTAAAACTAGTAACTGCACATCAAATTAGGATTAATATTTTCCATTATGTCTAAATAATGCTTTTACTTATTATTCACAAAATAATGAATATAATCGTAGACATTACAACAGATAGATAGAGATATGATGTATTCTGAAAAATGGGGCATCATTTTCAGAATAATCAAAGCATAATATGCTAAATGAAAATATTGTTCCTATTTTGAAAATTAAATTATGAAGGGAAGAAACAAAGTTACTAAATATAAATTCTTGATTATGCAGTCAATGTCAAAAATGAGACGTAACTGCTTAACTCTATTTCTTTGTTAAAATATCCATTAAATTTTCGTCTATCGTATGAAATGATTCTTTAAATAACGGTTAAATATTTCATTGGCTTTATTTAATCTGTAATATCACTTTGTCCTAATGATGCAAGTGGTAAATTTTCTTTTTCCTGTACAAGTCGATTTTCCTCTGACCTAAATAAAATGTGCACGAAATGGTTTATGATTTGGTACAGTACGTTATAAATTGTAAAGTTCAAATCCCCTATACATTAATTGAATCACATTGTACAACTAATTTACAGCCTTATGGCACAAATTTAACTAAAAAGAATACGCAAACGTATCAATCGTGAATCAAACAAACAACAACAAAAAAACAGCATTTTTTACCCTGTGACATTAAAAGCAAATAAGATTGAAATAAATAATTCAAATCTAAATGAAATTTTGATAGCTGTAAATATAAAAGAATCGTAAAACCAGTGTTACAAAAAAATTATTTATTAAATTTGATTTTAATTTTTGGCAAGGAGACATTTAAAAGAGAATTGAATTATTTTATGAAAATTAGACACTTTTATTGAGTAGGTTTAATCGCATTTTTTCAAGAATAAAATCAAATTTGCTCTATTATAATACTTGATTTAATGACATCAGTGGCAATGCTCGTTAAATATAAAATTGAATTAAAGAAGTCTTTGAGCTATTTGAGAAATTATTTTTTACCTTTCATTTCTTAAAATTAAAATTCTCAAGGGGAAAAAACATGTTCTTTCGAAGTTACTCATAATTATTCTAAAGGAATATAAAATAACTTTTTTTTACTTACGGTAATATTTAAATTTGTACATTAGTTATTAAATAAGAAATAATACTTCTACAGTTCATTTTCGAATGATTTATAATTCAATTACGAATACGAGGTTACGAATGTTAAAATTCAACCTCTGATAAAACAGCTAATTTCGAAAATGATAAATTTTTTGCCAGAATTTTTTTAAATAACTATTTGTGCAGACGATAAATTCTTTAAAGAAGATTCTTTTTTAAGTTTAAAATCAAAAATATGTAATTATCTAAAAAGAAAGGAAAAAAAATCATTCGTTTTTACTGTCGATTCCAATTATTATGAAAGAAAAGAAATGTTCAATTTAAAACAATTAAGTTACAACCGAATTTTATAACGGAATTCATTTTATCTGATACAAAGAAAAGGAGTAAAAAAGGGTTAATGAAAAGGATGATTAACTGCTCCATGCTGCTGACAGTAATTGGATCTCTTGAATACAGTATTTCTTTTTACCTAGACTCCAGAACAATCTAAAATTAATTGCTCTTTGAAGGAAAAATATTGCTGCTTCATTTAATAAAATATTTAAGCTCAGTATTCTTACTTTAAAGAATTTTTCGTTTTAGAAAATAGTACAGCCCCGAGGATCTCCAACGTTTTAGAATTTAATTATGGATCGGCTTATGATATGTATTCTAAAGGTCTTGATTCGACTATTTTTCACTAGATTTGACACAGAGCTTGGAAATCCATAAAAAAGAGTCTAATTACAAAATACCATTTTTCAATTCGTGTCGCTCAAATTTTAAAAATAACATTGAAAAAGGGACACAAATGGATATTTAAGTATTTTACCAATTTTATTTATTTTAATTTTGGAAGCATCACAAACTCGGTAATCGTATTATTTTAAAAATCTCACATTTCATTGAGATGTAGTGGAACTTGCATCTTTAAATGAAACAGGAAGACATCGATTTTTCTGTCTCTATCTTTTTTTAAACACAAATGATTAGATTGATTCTGAATTTATAGTTTTAAGACAGAAATGGCTTTTTTTTTAGGAATCCTTTAAAGTTTCTGATATAAATGGTTTATAAAGATTTTCAATAAATTGTCAGCTTAATATCTTTTTAATGATTTAAAGCACACATTCATCGATGTATATCTTATTACATCAATAAAACTAAAAATACTGATATTTTATAGTAGAAAAATTCATATAACCGTTTGATTGAAATACAAATACTCATTCAAGTTTTAGTATCGTATCAAATTACTATTTTTTTTTTATTCTATAAAGTTAACGTTGTATTTAATAACCCAAATAAATGAAATAAAAAAAATTAAGCTACTCTGCACCAAATCGAATTCTCATATTTTATTTCTGAGAATACAAAAATATTTTTGGACAAATTTAGTGAATTGTTTTACGAATAAATTCAGGAGATTTATAAAATCAATTTCACTTTTCAAGTTCTTCTTTATGTGTGACTATTCTCCCTTATTTTGTCAAATTTTAAGAACGTAAGTATTTTCTTATATTGCATCAAGTATTAATTGAGAATGCAAGACTGATTGCAGCTTAAATATATATAAAATGAGTAATAAAGAATTAATTTAATCACAATAATACTTAAAGTAAAGAAAAATTTTGTATTACAGAACGTGCGTAATTCTTAATTGAGTATAACTTTTTTAATAACAATAAAATATTATCTAATGCTAACTTCCTGTCAGGACAAGGATAATCTGCCTAGCAGTTTTGTCTGAGTTTAGTTTAGTTTAGTTATATTAACGTCCCGTTATAAAGCAACACTAAGGCTATTTTGGGACTGACTGAAATTTTGAACCGCAGTCGGATGACGAGGACGACATGAACTTAATTCTAGCTCAATCTGATTAGAATCTATAGATATAGAATTTATGCAGGCTGTTGCTCTATTAAATGCATAGTCTTTCTTCTTATATAAGGTAAAAGGCTGAGTGAAAAAATTTAGTTAATATAAAAGTTTATATCAAATTAATTTCATTTCAGAAATGTTATACTATTCAGTTTTATAATTCTTTAACATAAAAACAAAGTTTTTGAGTTTATTTTTTGAACACATTTTGTATGCGTGCTTTAAAATGAATGTAAATAATAAAATTGATTTGATAGGATTTAAATGTTACACCTTTCAAAATACATAAATTTTACACTATTCAGTTTTTGTAATTCATTAAAATAAAAACAATATTTCAGAATTTAATTTTTGAAAAAGTTTTTATAGTATATGTGTGCCAACTCTGTGGTGTGTGCTTTAAAATAGATGTAAACAAATCATTTTGTTTAAATACAATAGTTCGATTTCTAGAAGAAATAAAAAACTATATGAACACATTTTTTATTGTAGTTTTATATAGTTTCAGTGAATTCCACTAAACGAGACAGCAACAAAACTGTCATTAAAATTTTAATTTCTCATGATTTTATAAAGTAAAACAATATAGATAATTATTTTTTACATCTTCCATAAACTTCTGAGTGATTGGATATTTTAAATTAAGAACAAAATAAAAAAAATGAAAAATGAAAAAAATTGTAGAAAAACAGAGAATAAAAAAGGAAATAGCATTAAGATTAAAAAAAGGAAATAACATTAAGAATAAAAATTAATTTCCTTTTCTATTTTTCAGTTTACCCAAGGAATTCATAAGCTTGAAGTAAAAAGTATTCAATAACTAGCAATTTAAAGGTTTGTTCTTCTGGGAAGCGAAAACGTGACCTTTTATGCATTTCAAAACCAATAAAAAAAATTAATTTACTTTGATTTACATCTTCAGTTTGAGACGACTCGGCAAATATTTTGGGAGCACTAAAATTTTGAATCAAGGTCAGACGAATATGATATCCAAGCTGGAACTCTTTCCCAGCTTTCTCATCTCGCACAATTATTCCTATTTTAATGATTATAGACAAAGGTTCACTCAATATATTATCTCACGATTTTTCTTAATTATTTTGCGTACATGATTTTAAAATTCCTGCACCCATAAAATTTTTCTAGAGGCTGAATCTGGATCAGAAATTAAAACCAGTGTAAGTGGTCTCCATAAAATTTTCTCGCATACTCTCTACTATGAGTTTTATCCCAGATACCGCCTTACATGGCTCTGGCGTTCAATAATTACGAAATATTAACCTTTGGCGTGAGTTTAGCATTTTTACTGAATCTGTCGTATTGTAGTGAATAGCTTCAGAAGGTTGCGTGTTCAAATCACGTCCGGGTCACCAATTTAGCGATTTGAGATGCGCGAGGATAGAACCTGCGACCTTGTGGTTCGCAGTCCAGTAACATAACCAGGATACAAAAGCAATATCTAGGGGGTTCTTGGGGAGGTGTTTGATAATTAATCTTTGACGTGCAGTTAACAGTAGCCAAAAATTAAATCTGTGTTTTAGATTCGTTTTTCTCAACCGCCTGAAACAAAAATGTGACACAAAGCTGCTTTTGAAATTACAAAAAACAAAAATCCCATACCGTAATTTGATATCTTAATTTAAGTCTTTGATACCTTAATTTAAGTTAATGCGTTTTTGGATTATCGCTTTTGCATGATTTTTAAAACACAAACCGACAAATCATCAATCCATTTGTTAGATTTGGCTTAAAATTTGACAAGTTACTACACTATAGATGTTGAATATGTGTGTCGAATTATATCTATCTGCCTCTCTTTTTTTATAATTATCGTGTTAACTTATATTCGGACGGACGGACGGACTTCCCCTGAATAGATTTTATTTAAAATTTGATGGAAATCTTTAAATTTAGTTTTAAAGATCGTATAACAAATTCCATACATTTATTGCAAAGAGTTTCTGACAGACAGACATTTTCCAAAAATGTGTTTTTTTAATTCAGGGAGATCTAAAACTTGGAGATGCGTGAAAATCTCGAATACGAATTTTTCGATGGTTACTATACTTTCTCTATGTTACATATACAAGAAAATAAAAAAATAAAATTAAAAAAACTAGTAAAAGTTGAATAATAGTTTTAAAGCTCTGAATTAACAAGCAAAAAATTTGTTTGGCTTAACTGTATTTTATTATTTATTTGCAAAGTATCTATTACATCCAACCTTTTCTAAACTTCTGTGTTTCGATTAGAGATATATAGATTACGAAACAACGGAACTTGTTAAATAATTAATTCAAATTTTGAATTTGAAGCACTCAAAACAAAGAAAAAAACATTGGTCTCCCAACAAGTCAAAAGAAAAATTCTTCTAACTGTTACTTATATAATATCATTTATTCCATATTCTGTAACAATACGTTCTTTAATATTAAATTTTATTAAAATTATTTTTCTCATTTCAATGCAATAATGCCTCTGGAATGGCAGAAATCCTCTGCTTTACAACAAAAACATTCAACTTTGTGTAAGATACCACGAATTTGTTTTTACTATTCGCAAAATGCGGTACTTGCATCTCCTGATCGAGTTTAAATTCCCCAAAGTGTTTCCTTATTTCATGCTCGATGGATATCCAATAATCTGAAGGGAAATAATTCTTTGCTCGAACTATTTTACGATGTATTTGAAATCGTTTTATTTGCATTACGGGCTGGAAGAAAAAAAAAAGCAGAATTCTATTGTAAATAAGCTCAAATTGATTCGAATGATTGCCCGCCAGAGTGATAAAAGCGACTATCCCGCTATTGTGTGGACACTCGACGCCAGTATTTCGATTTCGTGAAGTGGCAACTATTAAAGTCCCGCAGAAACGAGCTCGGAATTCTAATGGCAAATAATGAACCTCCATATGTCGGTCGGAATTGCGCTAAAAACATTCTTTCTTTCCCTCTTATTCAGAAATGCTGAGGTTTTGACGATGAAATGAAAAAATCGGGACAATCGAGGTACTTGGGAATAAACTTGAAGCAGGTTTTCTGCTTTAAATTGATCGGAAATATTTTTTTACTTCTTTTTTTGCGACAGTAATTCTATTTCTATAAAAGCCAGGGGAAAAGAAATATATGAAATATAATTTACCGTATATGAACATTCCATTTATGAATTGTTGTATCTTTAAGATTTATAATAAATTATTTATAGACAAAATTATAAATGTTGATAAAATATAAACGATTTTTTTCTCTCAATACAAAGGAGGATTGATTTTATTTACAGTAATTTTTAGATATTCATTCAGATAAAAAAGGAAATAAAGAATTTTTTATATATAATTTGGCATTTATCAGTAATTTTTTCATCCATTCTTAAAAGAATCAATGCGATTTCTGATTTTATTAAATTATTTATCTGATGCAATCATAAATATTAATCCGTTATGATTAATTTTGTTTTTAAAACACTGAATCTTTTTTAACTTTATTTATAGGCTTTTTTTATTTTTATTTTTTTTTTATTTTAGCATAAAAAGTCTTTTGTAAAAAACGTTGCTAGAGAAAAAAAGATTTTATATAATTCGGTTGCTCAACGAACATTCTACTGACAGAGTCTTTAAATTTTTTGTTTCAAATTAGTTTATTGTTTATCAAATTAATTTTTGAAGCAATCTTTAATAATAATAACAATGAAAAAAATTTATTCAAAACTTGGAAAGCATTTAATGCCCAAACTACTGATGATGGATTTTTCTATCAAATATTCTAGATAAAATATATCTTTTCTTATATTTTTGCCTTAATATGCAAATATACCTTTGATAAATGCGTTTCTAATTTAATTAGAACTTTTGTTTAAATTTATTGTAAGCGTTTTTTTTCTAAATACAATAGTATATCGATCTTTTTTAAAGTTGATCAATGCATATATGAAGGAATTTGCTTTTCAAAAAATGGAAACAAAATCATTAAGCTGTGAGCCATTTTTTGAAAACTTAGAATAAGCAAACCGCAAATAATTCATAAAACAGAAGCTAAAAATTATATATACTTCTCCGGTGGATATTCTTAGTCGTTTGGAAACAAATTTCCATTCTTCCAGGAATTTTTATTGCAGCAGGAATCAATTCATAAACGGAATAAACTAAATCCTAAATGAAATAATGTATGTTATTTCAATTCCTACTATTAGTTCACACTCTCCCTATATATATTTATATATCTTATTCAAATGTTCAATCGTTAATAAAATACTTTTTATTCATCCACTCAAGTTCAAATACATTTTTTTAAACTTTTAGTGGATGACACTTGATGTTAATATAGTTTTTTTCAAATATTAATTCATTAATTATTAAATTTAATTAATTTTTAATACTTTAAATAGAGTTTTAGCAATTTGCAATGAAAATTGAAATCAACAGGCAGTAGCTCAATCGGTAAAATGCAAGGATTTCAGTATTTTTCACGTGAAGGTGAAGAATGCGAGTTCAATTCTTGCGAAAGGAGGAATTGACTTAAAATTTTTTTATGTTACTTCTTTTGTTATGACAACTGCAAACCTGTGTTAAAATTCGAATTCATTCGGTCGTAAAAAAAGGAGTTCAAATTACATGTTCGCTTGATAGATGCAATAAAAATGTTTGCCCCATGCCAAAGATCTGCATTTCATAGCTTTTATTCTCTAATGTCCTGCAAGACGTCGCCTTACCCAAGCAATATAATATTGGGGTAGGGGGGGGGAGGATAATTGAAGAACACACAGTAAAATCCTAATGAGGCTTCTCTTATTGGATTTTAGTTTCAATATGTCGTGTACTAAATGAAAGTATTGTAATAATCGAAAAATTCGACTTCGAGTTTCGAATCTTCATATTTCAAAATTTTTGTAGTCTGTAAAACGCTTTTTTGGAAGTGTGCCTTTCTATATGCGAACACATTAATTAAAAGACGTTTTGAATCAGGTGGGACAAAATGTAATATATGGATATAATATCATATTTGAAGTTTTCTATCAAATTTTGAGCGAAATCCATCTAGAGGAATTCGGTTTGTACATGCGTTCGAGTATAAGTAGCTACAAAGCATAAAATGAAGAATCGGTAGAATTTGATGTAGAGGTTTTGATACATACATGTAGAATGTTGATATTATGTATTTATTGTACATATTTGGAACAAAATTCATCAAGAGGTTGACTGTCTGTTCATCTGTACTTTTGTATACATGTAAGCAATAATTCAAAAATGAAATGATTTAAATAAATGAAATTTTTGAAATCTTGTGTCTACAATCGGCTACAGTTGATTGGAAAAAAACCCGTCAAATATAATAAACTGATAATTTGATTTTTATGTATTAAATGCATGCCAGCGATTCATCGCCAAATAATGCAAGTTCCATTCAGTAAAGATATTAAATTAACACCTAATATCGATATTTCGTAATTACTTTTCACCAACACCATGCAATTTATACACATATATCGATTTTTCTCTAACGTGTGAGAAAAAAAAATCTGAGCTCTCTTGCCGAAGGTGCACAATTTTATTTAGGAGGACAGGAAATAACATTTTTTATTAGAGAAGATGCGAGAAAGTTTTGGAGAAACCACTGACGTTAATTATTTTTATTTCTAGGCCGGAATAGCCTGGTTGGTAGAGCGTTAGATTCGCGTCCATATAGTTGCGAGTTCGAACCCCGCCGGTCGAAGATTCCCCGCGTGCTTGGTGGCTGACGCGCGTTAAATCTGTCGTGGTCGCAAAGTCCTCCATGTCGAGAGTAATACCACTGGGGGTACTGGATCAGGGGTGATCGTTCTCTGATTCAGGTCTAAATTACGATCTGTGGATGAGTGAATGAAATGCGTGAATGAAGTCCGCCCATTAAAAAGGGTTGTGACGTGTGTGTAGCTGAGTCGTTCTCTTGGCCCTAGATGGCACTACTATAAAAACAAGAGACGCTCCCCCACCGGCTTAAAATCGCTATCTTCGTAACAGCGGACCTGTCCATGGCAAGTGCCATAAGAAAGAACGACATTTTTATTTCTTCCTTTTAGCAAAATCAATAGGCTCTTTTTTACAGCAATAGGTAGATATTAATTATTTTTAAGATAATTTTTGCTTAATATATATAAACTTTATTTGATACATAGAAACTATTAAATAGTTAAAAATACAGATTCCAGAAAAAAATTCGGTACGTAGAAATTTTATTATTTGCGGCTTTACCAAGGTCCACAATTTTATGCTGATGTAGGGGCATAATTTATTTCAGAGTATGCTAGAAAGTTTCGGGAAGACCACTACTACTGGTTTAAAATTGACATCATGGAACATTTTTATTAGAAATAAATATCGTATAAATTTCACAAATGTTTTAATTTAAACTGTTTTTAACTAATTACAATGTGTGGTAAATATTATTATTTGAATAAAGGAATAAAAATGAAATTTCAATAGATAGAAATATATATCGATATTTTTTAATTCGACGAAAATATTCGCTATTTTTAAATTTTAAAATCGTTTAATATTGTTAAAATGCAAACATACTACTTTCGAAACATATGCAAACATATTACTACAAACTTTAATCAGTTTGAATAACTTTGAAATTAATAATTAACAACGTTCTCTAAAGTTTTATAACTGAAATAGATTGATATTTTAATTTCGGTCGTAACTTGAGGGTATTGATAGCTAATCAATACGAATACTAAATCATTGAATAATTTTTCCCACGATCTCATGGTCTCATTTTATTGAATTTCTTATTATGACGATACATGAAGTATAAAGTTTATATTTCAAAACTCGCTGGCCTCGTGAAGCGATATGAGGATAAACAATAAAAAGAATTGCTCTCAAATAACAAATTATATAATTTATTAAATATTATATTTTATATTATTTTATAATTATGTATTTCATAATAACATAATTTATGATTTCAAGTTTATCGCCTTAATAATGATAATAGACAAAGAAAAGAAATCCAGTATTCACATAATTGTAAAGAATTTACATTTGAATTTAACATTCATTTCATTTAAAATTATACATTATTTACATTATTTTAAAATTATAAATTACGTTTGATATTTTTAGACATTACATTTGATAACCGATGAATTTCAATAATTGTTTTTATAACATTTATCAAAGTATGTATATGTATTGTGATTAATTGGTTATTAATATTAATAATCAGTAAAACTGATCAATCGATTCATCATATTGATGATTTATATCATTAACTGAATTATCATATATTTATTAATAAATACCAGTTATTATTATATGCTTTATGAAATAATGTGTGCTATAACTGATTGGACACCAGTAATTTATTTGACCGTTAATCTATTTTAGAGCCACATTTAAAGGGAGAAAAATGAATACTTAAGATATTCCCTTTTCTAACTTGTAAAAGATTTTTAAAGAACAAAAAAGACAGATATTTGTTACATTGATATTAACTTCTAGAGTCATTCCTTATTGGAAGATCAGTCTGTAGTTTCAGAAATTTTACGAACCTCTCTCTCTCTCTCTCTCTCTCATGAAAATCTTATTTCAGTATTTTTTTTATTTTTTGAAAGGGAAAACCAGAAGCACTTTCGAATGCTGTCAAAAATATAAAATAAAACTTCGTAACTCAAAAGAAGAAAAAGCATCGACTCAGGCAATAAATAAAAAATCGATACCAAAGTAGCATTAAAGGTGAAAAAAAAAATATAACTGTAAGAATATCTTGAGTGGCAATGACTATCTGAACGATAAAAAAAATCGCTTGAAGTGAAATATAGTTTCAAACCGCTGGCGAAAGAAACAGTATTAAAAAGCTCCAAATGGAATGGCGATAATTCCATCGAATTGAAGAACCTTAAGGAGCTTGTAATTTTTTTTTTCGAATTCCCTTCTAATCTAAATTTATTCGTTCTTTTTGAAATTGTGGTCGATTTCGAGACTGGATAGAACGACCATTATAATGCAAAGTTAACAGCTACTTTGTAGAGAAAAATGAACGATTTCTTAAAATATTTTTTAAGGTTAAATCTTGGTTTGAAACAGTAATAAATAGTAAAATAATGCATTTTAAATTGTATACTACTGAGCATTTTTTAAAGAAATTATAACTCTTTTTTGCCTTTGCTTTACTCGTAGAATAATTCCTATGTCTTATATAAAGAAATATAGCTAGAAAAGCAATATTTTATAACTCTACTGTAAACTAATGTAGAATGTAATGTATATATTACTCATTCATATTGAACTATGATTGTTTAAGAGATTCATGAATACATATTGCCGCATAATGAACTACTGATATCAATTCCTGTGGCTTGGTTGGCAAGACACGAGACTGTAGACCTTCACGACCCAGGTTTGAATACCAGCCAAGTCAGTTTTATCCAAAGACTGGAATTTTAATTTAAAATGTTATTTATTATTTCTCTAGTTTCTAGTTGATTCTAGATCTTTCTTTAAATGTTCTATCTGGATGTTTCTCGAACATTCTGAGAGTGTATATAAAGTCAAGTGTCACCAGTTGTGGTCGAGTTATCGGTCCTGTACGCTTGAAAGTTACTTTGCTTGAATAAATCTGATTACTTGTTCAACCTAACAGCCTGGTTATTTCCAATCTTCGTGACAAGTTTGGTGGAGGCGCCGGGTACTTATTCCTGCAACCGTGGACGATAGGGAAAACCTACGGAGGAGCCTTCGATTGAGAGGATTATCTCCCGAATTTGGATTTTACTCTCCAGAAAGCAGAAAAAAGACAAAAATGTCGGTAGAAGCCAAGCCCGTAGTAGTGACTGTTCCTACGCCCCAACAACTGAGGAGCCCATCGACATTCTCCGGAACGCCTGGAGAGGACCCTCTTAAATGGCTAAAGGAGTATGATCGAGTTGCCCATTTCAACAAGTGGGATGACATGGTGTGTCTCGCCAATGTATATTTCTTCCTAGATGGCACTGCTAAGCAGTGGTTTGAAAACAACGAAGACAACTTGAATTCCTGGGAAGCGTTTAAAAATGGATTACTAGGACTTTTTGGTGACCGTCAAAAACACACCAAGAAAGCCGAAGAACAACTTAAATACAGAGCCCAGCGCCCAGGGGAGAGTACGCAGTCCTATATTCAGAGCGTATTAGGTCTCTGCCTAGAGGTTAATCCATCGATGTCTGACTGCGAAAAAGTGTCACACCTAATGAAAGGTATTGCCGAAGACATTTATCAGGCCCTTTTAATGAAAGAAATCACCACTATAGCTGATTTCACAAAATGGTGCAACTATATAGAGGATATGAAGCAAAAGAGAGTAAAACGACAGAGATTTGAGAGGCTACCAAACGTCGTACCTGTAGCATCCATGGAGGACGAGCCAGATTTGACGTCCCTCATTCGCAGAATAGTGCAGGAGGAAGTTCAGCGGTTGGTTACCGAACTTAAAGCACCTTCGGAACCATATTCCCAGTCGTTAGAGGACCTGGTGCAAGACGAAGTCGTAAAAGCTTTGGCACCGGTTTCAGCAAAACCAACCGAACCTCGACCAAGACCATCTTATGCAGCTGTGGCCAGACGAACCAGAGCCCCTGCTCAGAGGTTGCCCGTACAGTCAAGAAAAACTGATATTTGGAGAACTGCCGACAATAGACCAGTTTGTTTCCACTGTGGCCGTCCAAGACATGTTGTGCGCTATTGCAGGGAACGGAAAGCTGTATTTGACAATTATCGACGCCGCCAACAGAACTTCGAAACTGACGCTGAAGAAGAAGAATACCGCCGACCAAATACCATCCGCCGTTCCACACCCAGTCCATCTAGAGGCCGATCCCCTACACGCCGTTTCAGATCACCGTCACCGTATCGTCGATCCAGTCAGTCGCCAAGCCGCAGAAATGAGGAAAACTGAACGGAGCGACCTTCCTAGGAGGTGAGGCCGCATGCAACGGAAATCCTCCATCGGCCGCCAAGATGACGGGAAATCAACTGGACGTCATTATAGATAAGAAACCTATACGTGCTCTAGTCGATTCTGGAGCCTCATTTTCGATCATTTCCGATAAGTATCGACGGTCGTTAAAGAAGGTTTTGTTTTCTGACACCAAAAACCTTGTACTGAAAGTCGCTGATGGAAGTTTCATCCGACCGATCGGAAAATGTATCCTGCGTGTTCGGATAAACAGCCGAGAACTGCCGTTTGAATTTATTGTTGTGCCGCATTGTAGTCACGAAATAATCCTTGGATGGGACTTTTTAAAAGCTTCGCAAGCCGTGATCGACTGTGGTCAAAGTGAACTATACGTAGAAAACATTTGCCAAGACGTTGCCACACCAGACACATGGAAATTGTATGCCACAAAAGACTACACACTTAAACCCCATTCTGTGACAAAAGTAGCAGTATCAGGATACCATGTTCAAGGAGACCTAAACGTAGTCATTGATGGTAATAAGCAGCTGCTCTTTGAGAGAAACATCGCCGTGCCATCCATGGTATCCTTATACCATAACAGGAAAAGTGAAATTTGGGTTGCCAACTTGCAGTCCACGAACAGAGTAATCCCTAGAGGAATGTGCATAGGCCAAGCCGAACCACTGGATGGGGGACATTTATGTGTAATTTCTAGCAAGTCAGATGACATCGATGCACAGCAAGAGACACCAAACGTCGAAATGGATTGTTCACCGATGTTGTCACCAGAGTTGAACAATGAACAGAAAAACAAACTAGCTAAACTGCTACGACGTTTTACTGCAATCTTCACGAAGACTGACAAGCAGACAGCTGCACGGACGAATGTGAGACACCGGATTCACACGGGTGATCATACTCCAATCAGCCAACGAGCCTACCGAGTCTCATCGACCGAAAGACGCATCATTCGTGAAGAAGTTCAAAAGATGCTCGATAACGATATCGTCCAGCCGTCTGAAAGTCCCTGGTCTTCACCCGTTGTACTCGTGAGGAAAAAAGATGGAAGCTGGCGTTTTTGCGTTGATTATCGCAAGCTAAATGCGATCACGAAGAAAGATGTGTATCCTCTTCCTCGTATCGATGATACATTAGACTGTCTGAAGGGCGCCAAGTTCTTTTCTTCCATGGACCTTCGCTCTGGATACTGGCAGATAGAAGTAGACGAGGCTGATCGTGAAAAGACGGCATTTATAACACCCGAAGGATTATACGAGTTTAAAGTCATGCCGTTCGGACTTTGTAATGCCCCCGCGACATTCGAGAGAATGATGGACAATTTGTTGCGCCATTTCAAATGGATTATGTGTCTCTGTTATCTAGACGATATAATAGTGTTCTCGGAAACTTTTGATGACCATCTCACTCGATTAAGACTTGTTTTAAAAAGCCTTCAAGATGCTGGTCTTAAACTCAACCCGAAGAAGTGTCTTTTCGCGGCCAGAGAAGTAAAAATACTGGGACATCTTGTATCTAGTAGTGGCGTTCGTCCTGATCCTGACAAAGTGAAAGCCGTTAGCAATTTTCCTACCCCCAAAAACGAACATGATGTACGGAGTTTTCTTGGCCTTTGCTCATACTTCCGGCGATTTATCAAGAACTTTTGTTATCTCGCTGAACCCTTGCAGATGCTGCTAAAAGGTGGTGCGGAGTTTCATTGGGGTCATGAAGAAATGAAAGCTTTTAACAGTCTGAAGAAAGCGCTTACGTCTGATCCTGTATTAGGAATGTACGACGAAAATGCCCCTACAGAAATTCATACGGATGCCAGTGGTTATGGTATTGGAGCTGTCTTGGTGCAAATCCAGAATAAAGCTGAAAAAGTAATCGCATATGCCTCCAGAACTTTGACAAAAGCCGAAAGAAATTATTCCACTACCGAACGGGAATGCCTCGCCATTGTGTGGGCAATCAACAAATTTAGGCCATATATATTCGGAAAACATTTTACAGTTAAAACCGACCATCATTCGTTGTGCTGGCTTATGAGTTTAAAGGATCCTTCAGGAAGGCTTGCAAGATGGGCCCTTCGACTTCAAGAACATGATTTTTCCATTCAATATAAAACCGGTAAGAAGCATAGGGATGCCGACACTCTCTCGAGAAATCCAGTGGAAGATGAGACTCATACAACAGACAAATCCCTAGCCGTTACCACGAGTATGAACCTTGCAATAGAACAGAACAAAGATCCAGACCTTGTAAAAATTAACATTGACAACAACAGCCGATCCATAGAAAAGAAAGGATTTGAATTAATTGACGGTGTTCTATACAGAAAGAATTTTGACCCAGCTGGACAAAAGTGGCTACCAGTCATTCCGAAACATCTACGAGTCGACATACTTCGACACTTCCATGACGCTCCTACGGCAGGCCACCTTGGTTTCGCAAAAACTTACGACCGAATCCGCAAAAGATTTTGGTGGCCAGGGATGTACCGAAATGTTGTCCGATATGTCATGCATTGTCGAGATTGCCAAAGACGAAAACCTATTCCTCAACGACCACCTGGACGATTAGTTTCCATCCCTCCAGCTATAGCACCTTTCCATCGCATTGGGGTTGATCTCCTCGGAAGATTTCCAAAATCTGGTCGGGGAAACAAATGGATCATAGTCTGCACAGATTATTTGACACGATATGCCATAACAAAAGCCTTGCCGACCGCCGAAGTCGAAGAAGTAGCAAAGTTCTTGCTCGAAGAAATTATTCTAAAGCATGGAGCTCCACGAGTAATTATTTCGGATCGGGGAGCCGTTTTCCGAGCAAGACTTGTTTCCACCCTTGTTGACCTGTGCAATATCGATCATCGTTTCACGACGGCGTATCACCCTCAAACAAATGGACTGACAGAACGCTTTAATAAAACTTTGACCGACATGCTGTCCATGTATGTGGATACAGAGCAGAAAAATTGGGACGAAATTTTACCGTTTGTGTCCTTTGCTTATAATACCGCTAAACAGGAGACGACAGGTTTTACGCCTTTCTTTTTACTTCATGGACGCGACGCCGAAACGACGTTAGATACAATGTTGCCATTCTCTCCCAATGATGTAGATGATGATTACGTCGCTAAGATGCTTGCCAGGGCTGAAGAATCAAGACAGTTAGCCCGAGTGCGAACCCTGAGTGCCCAAGATAAAGACCGTCGACGTTACAACGCCAAACACCGAATGGTATCTTATGCTCCTGGAGATCTCGTATGGATTTATACTCCAGTCCGAAAAGTTGGACTCTCCGAGAAGCTCTTAAGGAGGTACTTTGGGCCTTACCAGGTTTTACGCCGTTTATCAGACGTAACATACGAGGTGCAAGATTTTGACCCTGAATCCCGAAGAAGACGACCGAGAGACGTTGTCCATGTACTGCGAATGAAACCATACCATGATCCCGACAAGCAAATTGAAATTGAGGACAGTCAAAATGAAAATGTCGTACCTGCCGAAAATCAAGAAATTTACAAGGGTCCCATGACACGTTCCAGAGTAAAAGCCCTTAACCTGATTGACAGCGGGGCGCTGTCTTTCTTTGGAGGGGAGTAATGCCGCATAATGAACTACTGATATCAATTCCTGTGGCTTGGTTGGCAAGACACGAGACTGTAGACCTTCACGACCCAGGTTTGAATACCAGCCAAGTCAGTTTTATCCAAAGACTGGAATTTTAATTTAAAATGTTATTTATTATTTCTCTAGTTTCTAGTTGATTCTAGATCTTTCTTTAAATGTTCTATCTGGATGTTTCTCGAACATTCTGAGAGTGTATATAAAGTCAAGTGTCACCAGTTGTGGTCGAGTTATCGGTCCTGTACGCTTGAAAATTACTTTGCTTGAATAAATCTGATTACTTGTTCAACCTAACAGCCTGGTTATTTCCAATCTTCGTGACAATATTACCTTAACTATTAAGAATGAATTTCTAACTAATTTCAATATTTTTTTTATATTAAAAGTTTCATGACATAGAAAAGTGATATATGATAAAAAATGAGACAATAATGAAGAACATGCGTTTCTTTCGCTTACATGAGATTTCATTAAAATATCGTATTAAAATATTTTTTTAATAAAAAAAAATTTGATCTTGTTTTTATCTAGTTTAAACGATTCTTCTGTTTACGATTTTATTAAGGCCAAACGATTCTTCTGCTATTACATTTAAGTAAATTCAAGCAAATATTAAAATAATTTATTTGTGTAAAATTAAGTGGCAATAAGGTCAGATCATTTTCCCGTAATGTTGTTCAAAGATTCTGAATCAATATAATTTTGCTATCTATCTTATAGAATGAAAGACCCACCATTCTTAAGACAATATGTATATAGATGTTGTATAATATGCAGAATTACTTCTGTATTTCTCTTTATTATATTTAATTATTACTTTATAAATATTTATAATTTTTAGTTTTTAGTTAGAATATTTTAGTTTCTCTTTTGCTTTAATTTGGAATAGTTTTCCACTAGATTTCAACCATGTCTTTATACAAAACAGTTCAGATAGATTTTCTTTTTATTTTAACATTAAAGGAAAAAGAATGCAGGGAACATCACTTCTTCTTAAAATATAAATATAATCTTTTAGTTATTTGTCAAATGCAATCGAAGGTTTATGAATGCTATTTTAAGTACCACTAGAAGTGTCGAGATCATAATTCAGCTCACATTATATTTTCGGAACAATGAATGCAAATCTTCGGTGCGAAATTTTTCTTCTTAATCAGTTTAATTAAAATTTCTTAAGTACTGCTCATTCTCTGAGATTAGTTTGCATCTACAGCTTATATCTTATCTAAAGAAACAAGAATTTTTCCTCGACTGGATCAGGGAGAATTTTTTCTTTTCTTTTTATTTCTCGTTCATTCTAACTACTTTTCTTCTTTTATGTGGTAGATAATTATCTGTGTGTTATTTACAGAACTAGTTTTTAAGAATAACTGAAAGCAATTTCCTATTTTTCTTAATAATTTATGCATTTGAAACAAATGATAAAACGCAAATTCTTATATTTGTGGTTAAAAAGTTAGTGTGTATTGAGTTACTGTTGTTTTAGTTACTTTTGAAAAATCTAAAGGAACAGTTTTTGAAACAACCTTTTTTAAAAAAAGGGTTAAATAACAAATACTATGCAGTGATCGGAGATTCTAGTATTTTGAATAAGAAAACGAAATTTTTATTAAGAATAAAGGATCTCACCTTTTATTTTCTTCTTTTATATAATATTCTGTAGGATATTGGTTATCGTTTGAGAATTAAAACGTTTCGTTGCACAAAAATAAATATCTCGTTTAAATTCGATGCAAAGAACTGAATATAATAATAAGCGCTTCCGTTAATGTAGAAAAATGCAAACAAACTTTTTTTTAAAAAAAATTATGTAATTTGAAAATATCTAATTCTTTGAAAAATCATCTATTATTTTTCTCAATCTTTCTTAGAATTTGTTCGAATTATTTTTTTGAAAAGTATTCACTTCATAACTGCAGTTTCAATTCAAGATCTTAAGATCTCAATTTCAAGATCTCAATTTCTCTTTGTCTTATAGGACAATAAGTAATTCATATGCCTGTTATTTCTCTTTCAGTTTATTCTAAATGTAGAATTTGATTGAAACTGAAACTTCTGATCTCTATTTAAAAAGACAGCGGATGTAAATGTGTCAGTTGAGTTTAAACGCTCTTATTGTCAGAATTTTTTTTTCTTCTTTTTCTTCATTAAAAATAAATCGTATTGAAGTCAGATAAATATTATTTGTATTATTTTGTTTCAGTTATTGGACATTCTACCTTCTAATTCGAAACATCGTACCATAATAATACTATTTAAGTTAATTCGTTTAGCTTTAATTTATTTTGATAATTTAATCTTAATTGCATAGCAGCGAAAACGTACACGAAAAAGAACGTGTTTAATATCATGGCAAAGCAAGTGTATAGATTCAGTAATCAAAACAATGAATTTATATAAAATACAATGGTTATATTTTGCAAAAAGTTATCAAAATCAGAAAAAAAATAATTGCATGGAAAAATATTTATATATTTATCTAAAGAGCAAAGTGTTAAAATTTTAATTAATGTTTAATTTAAAATTTTGAAAAAACCGTTTATTGGTGAACATCTAATGCTAAGAAATAACTTCCAGTAAAATTTAGTTATCTAGCTTCGTAGGTTTGTTCTGTAGAACATTTCTATTTCTTCTTTTTTACCTTATATATTAAATGACGTGTGGTTTGGTGCCTTAGGGGAAAGAACGTTATATTAAATCGTCTTTGTATTGGGAATACCCGTTTCACATATAAGTACTCACTTTTTGATGTAACCGCATCCTTTTGTAATTAGTGCCAAATACCCTATTCAGTTGTACACATTTTAACCGAATGTCCAGTTTTTAACTTCCAACTTCGGTCATTTTTAATGCAACGTTAAAATTTTGATTAATTTTTAATTTAAAATTTTGAAAAACACTTTATTGCTGAACATCTAATGATAAGAAATAACTTCCAGCAAAATTTAGTTATCTAGCTTCGTTGGTTTTTTTCTGTAGAACATTTCCATTTCTTCTTTTTTATCTTATATATTAAATGACATATGGTTTGGTGCCTCAGTTAGGGGAAAACACTCACTTTTTGGTGAAACCGCATCCATTTGTAATTAGTGCCAAATACCCTATTCAGTTGTACACATTTTAACCGAATGTCCAGTTTTTAACTTCCAACTTCGGTCATTTTTAATGCAACGTTAAAATTTTGATTAATTTTTAATTTAAAATTTTGAAAAACACTTTATTGGTGAACATCTAATGATAAGAAATAACTTCCAGCAAAATTTATTTATCTAGCTTCGTTGGTTTTTTTCTGTAGAACATTTCCATTTCTTCTTTTTTATCTTATATATTAAATGACATATGGTTTGGTGCCTCAGTTAGGGGAAAACACTCACTTTTTGGTGAAACCGCATCCATTTGTAATTAGTGCCAAATACTCTATTCAGTTGTACACATTTTAACCGAATGTCCAGTTTTTAACTTCCAACTTCGGTCATTTTTAATGCAACGGTTTTAAGCGATGAAGTGGAAGAAAATCATCGCTATGTCAATAGGAGAGGCTGTCAATAGGCTTCTTACATTGCATATGATTGTCACTTGCTTTAAAATACTTGTTCGTTTTATCAAAATGAAATCAGTTGTAATTTAAATATTTTGTATTGTTTGTATTGTATTTTTTGCTTTTATATTTACTATACGTTTGGCGCAGCATGGCCATGTTTGGCTTTTGTGTGTTTAAAATCCGACTCCAAAACCAATTGCATGAAGTAATTTGTATGTACTATATCAACCTATAAATATTATCATGCTAAAAACTACGCTTGCCCTCGAAACAGGCATGTTGAATTCGAGCAATAAAATCCTATGGCTATTTAACAAATGCAGTCGGATGTTTACAATTCCCTGTTCAAATACTTATAAAAAATAAATTATAAAATCATAATAAGCCTCAAGATATTTTTTAAAAAAAAGACTGCGATCGAGAATCATAGTTTTTTCTTACAAATTAGTTCGATTATGATTACACAATTACTTCTCTTTCATTGTGTTAAGATATGTCAACTAAAATTCAAATTTAAGCAAAAATTGTTAATGGATCGATCGATATCGTATTGCTTATTACACACACGCACACATAAGGTTTTTTACATATTGATAAATGACAATTCTTCAATGTTTAGATTATGATTACATTAACTTATTACTATAAAATCAAAATTTCTGCACTATTCGATAAGAATTTTATTTTGAAATAAATTTAAAGACACTTTTTTTATAATTTTCGATATAAAAAGATTTGAAATAGTCCGCTCTAAATTTTCTTATATATATCTTCCTAAAAAAAGCGAAAAAGAATTGTCTCATGCCCCATACTTGGAAAAATTATAGCCTTTGAGCCGTTGAATAAGCATAAAAACATAGTTTTATTAAAGATCACATACGCTCACACATAAAAAAAATATTATAGTTTTGTTTATTGCAATCTTCAGGAAATATATTTGAAAACTGCATTAATACAGAAACAAAAACGTGAGAATCTTTACGGCTTTTCTGTTGGAAATAAAACAATGGATTTTAAGAAAGGAAGAAGAGTTATTTTAAGCGGTGAAATAAAATAAAAAATTACGACTAAAAGAAAAATAGCAAAAAGAATTCTAAAATATAATTGGAAAAAAGGATATTTTGATTAAGAAAGAAAAGGAAACAAATTGTACTCAAAATCAAAATACGCTATTTAGAAAAAAATAATAAAAGAAAATTTTACATTCTTATTTCTGAGTGAATCAAAAAGCAGTGAGCTGTTAGCAATGTTTAATTTACAACCGCAGTTCATGATTCCGATTTGCTAAAACTGTTTAATGAAAATGTTTGTTTAATGTCATCTATATCTATACTTATAATAAAGCTCAATGTGTGTGTGTGTGTTGGCGCTCTACAGGCCAGGTCATTTGACATACAGCTATCAAATTTGGTACATGTATGCCTTAGAGGTCGGGAATGTGCACCTGGGGTCCCTTTTTTTGAAATTTTAATTATTAATTAAAAACTAACTTTCCCGCCAAAAACATCTTCCATTTTCCCCACCGCCAAATGAGTAAGGCTTCAGTATTTTTTTTTTCTCCCAACAGTAATGAGGCTAGGGTTAACGTTTTTCGGCGGATTATTTCAAACGTTATTTTCGTTTATTTTCTTAATGTTTTATGCATTTAAAATTAAACATTGTTAATTAATCCATGTTTTAGATTCATTCTGAAGTATTTTTGAATTAAAGTAACACAGAATAAAGGAAATTAAAAATGTATAATCTGCATAGCGTTACCCCAACTGGCGTAGAAAAATTCACGCACTTGCGTTACCGTAATTGGCGAAGAAAATTCAAGCATGCGCACTGTGTCCCGATTGTTGCCATGACAACCATTATCAACGGACGATTTAAATTATTTTTAGGTTAGTTGCATGCTTTTGTAAGTAAATTGAATTTATGTTATATATTTTTTGTATATGCTTACAGTTTTAAGTACATCGATTTTTAAGTAGTTTTTTTAACCTGTTTTTAATGATTTAAATTATTTTTAGGTTCGTTGCATGCTTTTGTAATTAAATTGTATTTATGTTAGTTATATAATTTTTGTATATGCTTATAGTTTTAAGTACATCGTTTTTTAAGTAGTTTTTTTAAAATCTGTTTTCAACCGTTTATTTTAAACGATTCGTTTTATTTTCTTAGAGTTTGATGCATTTAAAATTAAACATTGTTAATGAATCGATATGTTCATGATGAATCTAAGAAAATTTTGTTGACAAATTCTTGAGATATTACATAAATTAAAAAAAGATATTCTTTAGTGCCCATAAAGTTTAAACGCTCAGTGACTCTATTTTCAGTAATCAGATTATAAAAAAAATGCTTTGTTTCAGTAAAAAATATTATTATATTAATTGAAGATTAATTCTTTCCACTTTAATTTAAAGCATAAATTCTACGGTGCTAACAGAAAATGAGAGAGATACATATTACGTTATAACTGAAGGCCTTTACAATATTATGAATGAATTATATGACAATCAAAATTTGAAGTTTTAAAATATTTTGATGAAGAAGCTATTAAAGTAGGAATTGCATAAAATATTTAATTATTAAAATTTTAACGAACATTAAGATTGGCGAACCGGCTGGTCGCCAAAGATGGCTAGTAAAATAATAAAGAAAAATGAGAATTGAAAACACAACTCTCTTTTCTCTGATATAAAAAAAGTAATTGCACATTTTTGCAACAATTTCGATAAAGAATTTGAAACAACAAGTTATGGATAAAAATTTCTGGCAACATCTTCTTATTTAAAATAAAAAATATCGTTTGCTATTTTTAAATTTATTTTTTTCAAAATATATCGTGCATATAAGATATGGATTGAAGAATAAGTTTTGCGATTCCCGAAAAAAAAATATTCTTATTCTGTAATCCAAAATCATTATGAAATTTCTAGAAAGTGTTAAAATATTCCTAAGGATATAAGGAACCAAAATTTACAACTTTAAAAAAACTAAATGTTAGCTAGCTTTTGCTTTTTCTTTTTGCCATGTAACTCAATGCCGAGCATAACTCTGCATGAAAATATTTCATTGTTGAAAAAAAATTGAAGCAAAAATAAATTTATTCACTATCAAAAAACGAAAACAAAAAATTTTACGAACCTGTTCCATCAATTCAAAGAAAGTTTCAGTAAATAGTTTATAATTGCCAGAGGACTCTCTTAAAATGGGAAATTAAAAATAAGAAAAGAGATAAAAAATATGAAATTTAATTTTACATACCATCAATAAAATTATTACATTCATTATTTGCAAAAGAAATTCCAATTCTTTAATTTAAAGGAGTGAAACTTCAAGGCAAAACTACGAGTCATATTTCAAAAAGTACCCATGAATTCCTTGAAAAAACACTGATACTGTATTGCCTATATTCCTTTTCAACACATTAATGGGAAGTCCTCTGAAGTTTCACTTGCAGACTATTATGCATTTTGTCTATTGAAAAAATTTCTTTCTGAGTCCAAACCTACCACGATTGACGGACTATCAAAAATACCAGAAGAGGAATGAAAATTAATATCACTGGAAATTTTTAGAAACCTTTTTTATCATAGAAATCACTATACATATTGTTACGAATCCTTGATGCGGCTTCCCAGCATAGTGGGTTTCAAAGGAGATCCCAGAGCTTGGCGACTTTGGCGCCAAAATAGATTATACCCGAAACATCGAGAATTTTCCCGATCCGTCCAGTAGGAACGGAGATACGCCTCGAACGTTCCTGATTGGTTGAGAGGATTCTAGCCCCGCCTCCTGAGACCTATAAAAAAAGCTGCAGCTGCCGGGGAGTGGTAGAGTGAACCAGAGTCGTCGGGGTGAATTGTGTAGTGGACCAGTGGAGTCGAAGAGTAGTCGGAAGCGACGGTGAAGAACTCGTCTTCCAGGGACTAGCGAAGTAGCAACGGAGTAGAACTGCTGTGTATACTGTTGTATGCTGCACGTCTCGGCTGAAGATAATCGTCTTCTGTGCTGTATATAGTTGTCGTCTTTGTGCTGTCCTGTGTGTCTTCGTGTAAATAAACGTCGTTGTTTTATTTTCTACTGCCTCCTGGTGATTGAGCGTTCTTCACACCATATAACCCCCACTATCCAAACAAACCCCGGAAATTCCGTAACAATATTTATAATCCAGAAAAAGGACTATCAGATGAAATATCTAAAAAAACTGCATCGCATATTTCCAACATTACATGACCCCGACACAGCTTTAAGAATCTGTCTGTATTTTGCTCATAAACATTATTTAAATCCATAGGCCGATTCTGATGTACGTTAGATTCTAGTGTATCTTGAATTCGATGATTCTCCATATCTGAATATTTCTAATGTTGGAGAAAAGGTGTTTAATTAATGATGCAGTTTACTTTATAAATTTAGAAGTACAATTTTAACATTTATGCATTTTTATTTTTATTCGCCAGTTCAATTAGTATTTAATCAAGGAACTGAAAACATAAATTATAATTAGCTTTTTCGTCTCAATTAATCTATTTCATAAGAATTATTGTTGGGTGATAATGCATCAACCTGATACTTTGTATTAAATACATAAAACTGACATAATTTAAGAATATCAGGTATTTAGTATCATTTTTTGGACTAAATTGACAATTTTTTTCTGTGTCATTAATCTTTGATCAGGTAATGGTATATCAGGCTGATGCAAAATATTAACTCGATGTAACCTATTTCGCAATCCTGCCTCGGCTCACTGCTGGGATGTGTAATGTGATTTAAACAATTTTATATCCCTAGCACCCTCTTTCTTTACTTCATGTAACGATGTACTTACCATACACATAGAATACGAGTATTGCACTACATTGTACTGTTGTACTGTACTACATTGTACTGTTGTACTGTTCTACATTGTACTGTTCGATATTATATTATTAAATATTCAACAATATTTCGAATATTGCTTTAAATCATTCAATATTACACAATATGTGTGTGCTTCTTGTGTACAACCCACCACCCTGCCACCACTGAACGAAGTAGTATCGACAGTATATATGTGTGCTATTGGGGCATTGAAGAATTCCCACGTACACCTAATATTGACTATGTCATCCAATTCCTTCCTTCCCTTCCTCTTCTTACTCATACATCTATCACTGTCAAATCCAAAACTGCATCAATACATCTTCCAAAGAAGTGAAATCACAATTTTAAATCACATTTGTATCATTATTAGTTAGCAGACTCGGTTCAAGTGCAACCATCGAATACTCAGTTTCATTCTGGAAGGGAATGATTCGGCTGCCGGTTGTATCAAGCACATAAGTATCAGGTACAAATGAGTATCAGTATCAACCTACACCCGATACACCAAAACTAAATATCAACTCAACTCTAATAAGAATTCACTTTCAAAAAAAATATCCACAGAAGCATTACTTTTGCTTATTGCTTTGGATTCATATGAAATGGGTTAGAATCGTATATTTTCTTACGGATTTTTAATCTTTGTTTAATAACTTATAGGAACTTTTTGTTTACTTATAAATTATTAGTAGTTCATCTATACTACTTACAGATTTACAGGCCTTATAAAAATGTCCTCTAAAAAGGAGTCAAAGAATTTACGAGATTATTTTGTTATCTTTTCTCACCAGACAGCGCTGCAGAAATCTGATTCAGCAAGACAAAAAAGAAAATTAAGAACCTTTTATCAATTGATATTTCTTTGTTCGAAATCCGATGGAAACCCTCTCTGGTGAATGGATCGAAAAGATATCCCACAGAAAGTACGGCTTTTTGCTCGCCGATAACTCATAACTTACAATCCACTACTTCGCACCACTACATGCTTCACTAACTTCGACTGGGGCTATCATTCTTCTTGAATAACGGTCTCTTTTCTTAGGTACTACTACAAAGTCTACGATGTCGTGTTGAACTCGAGCTGAAAGCTGACTTTTCCATCTGCTTTCTTTTTTTTAAAGGAAAGGTGCCTTTCTTTATCAGATAGATTCTTTAGAGAGTTTATGTGTTCCTGACCAAAAGCCACGAAATGAACTTTCTCGGATTTTTGGACTACAGAGTCTATTTCATTCTAAGGCATTATTGAAACATTAATTCGTGAAATTTGGGGGAAAAATCATTGATAAAAAACATATTTTGAAGAAAATCACCTTGAGACAAAAAATAGTGATATATTTTATTTTAATTGTCGAGGACGTTTTACTTGTATGATACTCTTTAATGGAAATAATTAAAATATTAAATAAATATAACCTAAGTTTAAGATAGACGGCTACATTAAAAAGTCGATTTTTTACGAATTTATGATTTTTTTTAAATTTAATATTCTTAATGTTTGAAAAGTTTTCTTTAGAAAACCATTAGAATTTAGTTTCTAAGTCGATTTTTTTGGGGGGGAAAGATACACTGATTTTTATATTTGCATCTACAAAGGTTTTAATATCATTTTACATATAAAATAGCATTAAATCTTTAATCTTAATCGTGCCTTTAGAAACCATTTTTTCCAATATTAATCTTTGGTAGAATTTTCTTAGGAATAAACACTTAAATTGAAATGTAATGCAATTTTTTTTGTTGAAATTTGGTATAATAATTTCTAAATATGATTTGTAATTATTGAATTGGAGAATAAGTGATCTATTCATTTAGAAATATTTTATAGTAGTTTCATTGCTTCAAAAAGTGAAAAAAATTAAAAATTTCTTGTTACTTATCAGTCGAACCCCAATATTTTAAGAATGGATGTAGTAAATTAACTCCACGAGAGGGCGATGATAGCCAGAAGCAGAGTTCAGAGTTCACCAGAGAGAAGAGAGAGACGTCAGCCGAGAAGGGTGTGACCGGAACTCGTAAAGACAATCCTATGAAAAAGGCTGAAATTGGAATTCTTGCGTAGAAGAATTCATCTGCAAATGCCCAATGTTCAACGCGCAGGTGGGAAAGATCATTTGAACAACATGAATACCCATCTTCATGTAATATAAATTCCTTCTTCATCATTGAATTCTCACTTGTAAAAATCATCATGATCATCGTTTGTTAATCAAGAAATAAAACGATTAAGCGAATCCAACGGGAACTCATGCATTAAAACCCATCACATCTACATGGATAAAAACAAAGCTTATTTCTTAGTTCAGGAATCAGATAATTTATTTCTTAAGCTATCATCTTAATTTAAAACAGATCATTTGATAAAAATGATTTTTTAAAATCTCTAAACCAGAAGGGTTTTGCTTTATACCTCTTTTTAGCCAAATAAAAACAACAACAACAAAAAATCTTGCAATTTTTATAAAATTGTTGCCACTTAATCTATATTAAGTATTTTCGATTTCATAAATGCTTCTTCAAACTATTTTTTTTAATTTTTTGCAAATATTCTAAAATATAACAAATTTCGAACGTATTCAAAAAATTTTTTCTTAAACATAATCACATACAAAAATTAAAAACTATATTAACCTAAGCTTAAAATTCCATTAATTTTATCCATTTTTTTAAATTTAATCATCTTTTTTTAGAATCGATTATTTTGTTGTTCAATTGCAATTATTTGATTCGATTTTTTCCAGCTGAAATTCCGCTTTCTAATTAGTTACGAATTAATGTTAATGATAATCATTTTTTCGTTAGATAAGCGAACCAAAATATCAACAAGTATAGGCACAAATTAAATACGTGCATTTTTCTAGTGCTCAAAAAATTTCAATTTTAAATACAATGGTTTATAAAAGGAATGACGGTATTATATATTGAGTGGGCAATTAAAATTAAATGCCACGATAGTGACTTTGCCTATAGAACCGGGTCGGGTCTGTTTGGACATATGTGAAATAAAGGAATATCAGATCTAGATTTCTTGACTTTAATTTCGTCACTTAATTGTATTGTATGTTTATTTGGCCATTTCGTTTATATTCTTCCTATGTTTGTTTATGCATGTATTCGGAACTTCTCGGGCAGCCTGTGTTTCAATCTTACTGAGAATTGCTTGATTTTTTCCCATCTTTAGTCCTCTGACAGCGTAATTTTTTTAAATCGCTATTTAGATGCGATGTTTGCAGATAACATCAAATATTTTTCAAACAAAGGGAACTGATACTATATTTTACATGATAATAATATGATATAATATAAATCTGTAATCACAAAAATAAGCATTCTAAACTGCGAAAAACGCAATAGAAAATGGGCTGATTGCCAACCCACAGAAATCGGGGTTACGCATCTGAAGGGTTAATATCACGTAAAGATTTTAGTAAATTATTTTATATCGTTTGTGATAGTTTAATACCTTAATAATCCAGCTTTGATTGCCTTCTTTAATAACTGATTATAAATTATTTTGAAGCTCTTTCACAACAAAATATTTATTACAAAATAAACTGCAGTCGTCAGTCTCTTTATTGCTATTATCACCGTAAACATGGTTTACAAATCTCATATATAACATCAAAAATGATTTATTTTTGCATATTACGTAAATCAAATATACACCACAATTCACTATGGCAAGGTAGTAACTTGTGTCTAATTAAAAGTTTCCATTTCACTTCGAACGGACAAAAAAAATCCCGTTTCCTGCTGAGAATTCCCACCGGAAAGACCACGGGATATCACACAGCTCAGAATGGAAAGGTTAACGATAGGTATTTTCTATTTTTAATCCAGCAACTTCGCTCGTTAATAATTTTTCTTGTTTTCTGTCCCCATGACTTGCATACGAAACCGCCGATCGTTGGCGGGAAAAGCGTCCTCTTTCTCGCCAAATAAATCAAAAGATCTTTGACTATCTCTGAATAGTGAATAAATTTATTGTACACGACTCTCGAGATTTTAATTTCTTTTTTCGGATTGTTTCCCAGGATAATTCTCAGGTGAATATGAAATAAGAAAAGAATGGGAGAAGTTCTTGTGTTTCAGATAATTAGTTTGAAGTTGAGAAAAGCATAATTTAAAGACAGAAATAAATTCCATTGAGAGATGAAAATCTAAAATGTTTCATTTCTTGATAATTTCTCAAATTTATCTTCCTGAGAGACTGTGAGATAAATAGAAAAAGAAAAAGAAAAACTGTGTAGGAAATCGAAGTGAAATGTTCAGAGAAAAGTGGGGAATTATACAGCACGCATGCGTAATCCATTGCAAGCTAGCTCGTCTCAAGACACCTGTTTCTCTTTGGGACTGTTTAGTCGGTAGGAAATGCATTTTCATCGCATGTTTGCTATTTAAGGAGTTAAAAAAATATGAATATTTGATTTCTGTTGAAACATATTTATATAGCCCCTTTAAAATAATCAATATGTCGGTTTGCTGCAAATACTTTAATCATCATGCGTAAAAAGCTGATTAACACTTTTTACTCACATTAAATGCATTTGGTGATATGTTTAAATTCATTTAAATTTTTTATACACACATTTATGTTCATGATTGCTCCCCTTAAATCTTCTTAAACATCAGCTTGTGATAAATATTTAAGCCATGTTACTTTAATAGCTAATGAATCTGATTTGCTTATTAATTTAATTCCTTTATTAAATTAATTCCTTTGATAATAAATAATTTTTTAAAAAGTAAAAATACATTTTTAGCTCTAAACAGTGGAAACTTGGGACTAAATATTTATTTAGAGAAACAATGAAAAAAGTATGATTTCATTGCAAAAGTGAACAAAAATAAAAATAATTTTGTAAAATTTTAAAATTTTGTAAACCAATTATACGGTAAATAATTTGATATCGTTAAAAAGGTGAGTTTTTGAATTTTAAAACGGTTTAAAAATCATTTTTGTACAGTAATTTTTTTCAGAAGTTATGGAGGAAAATGTTTGAATCTCGCTTTATTTTTATTAATTAAAATTTATTAAAAATTTCAAAAGCATCGCTTTGATGTTTGAGCTTTTTCTTTGAGGAGAACATTTAAGTTATTTTAAATATAACCACTCTATTTTAGTTGTTTTGTCACTTGTACCTGTTATTGCAAGCATTTACAACCGAAAATCATTTATACTTTACAAGAACGCGAATGTTTAGAGACTACAGTTTTCATGAAATCGCTACTGCCATCACGTCCGGGTCGCCAGTATGACTAAAGCGAAACTAAAGAAATCGTGCCGTGATACATTAGGCGTGTTCTTATTAAAATGAATAAATCAAAAGTAAGGCGACAAAAACATTTAATATTTACATGGCATTAAATATAACGATCGAAGATTAACAGAAGTAACGCTAATGCATATATCAAATCTCTCGAACAAAGGTAAATCAACAAAGCAGAGTTGAGTTGTTACACAACTTCTAAGTTCAATAATAAAATGTTTTAAGTTGTGCTCCAGTTTATGTTTGCTTCTTCGTTTCACCACAACACTATTTCGTGCGTACTTCAAAGAAAAAAGGGTAACTTCGGGACATTTTCTGACTGCCTGATTTCCTCACTGTCTAGATTTGAATCCTTGCGAATCACTAGAATTTTTTCTAATATCCTAGTGATTTCTAGCACAGTTCAGGCTGCAAGGACTCTTATACAAAAAAAAAATCTTTGATTTCAAGTTATGTGAATTCATGAACGATCATGTCTATGGAAAAATAGCATACGGAAACTTCTGAACTGATAGCTAAAATAACAATTTATGCTGCTGTCATTTTTCAAGAAACACTTCGCAATGTTGTCGGGCAAGCTTTGAATACGTTATGTATATAAATGGAATGCACATTAACCATTTAAAGTGCCATTTTTTTCTAGTCATATTATGTTAAAATATTTTTAGGCTTGAAATTAGAATAAGAAAAGGGATTCATTTAGCTTATTAGATAAACTTAATTTGATTAATTAATTTGGTTAATTAATAATTAAGTGACAAACCAAGACACATCATTTTTTGTGACATAAAGAACTGAAGCATCTAAGTTTCTGTCTTTCTAAAAAAATGTGTCAGAACTTATGCCAACCTACATAATTTCATACAAAGATTGATAAATTTGGTGGGAAGCATACTTCCCACGACCTTAGAAAGAGTTAATATGTTGAAATAATTTTTTTGTGTTTAAATCGACCACTTTTTCACTAGTGATCGAAGTTTGAATTAGTAATTCTTACTGTAAATTTCTTTTCCTCTTGATTCAGATAACAAATATACAAAGCTTTGACAATATATGCCAATCAAAATAATCTGCACATAAGTCTAAGTTATTTTAAATATAACTACTCTATTTTAGGTATTAATTTTTGCTAGATAGAGCATAAATAGATACTCATATTAATAAAATTTATCAAAGTAAGATTGAATAAATACTTATAATGAGAATAATGAAAAGATAAAATTGATAATATCATAGGATTAAGCGAATAAGTATTTTCATGAATACACAAAAGCTGTAGTATACATGGCACACAGCAGATTTTCCCAGGCACAGTCTGTGATAATAATAATTATTATTATTATTTTGAAACGGTATCTAATAATTTCAATCGAAATATCTAATATTTTAAGACGCTCATCTGCAAGTAAAAAATAAATGTAGTATTACGGTAAATATGCCAAAGGTCGTGACGCTACCGATATGCCATAATTCGAATAAAATGAAACGATATAGAAAATTCGAGCTAGCTGTAACCATAATCCCAATAACCATATATCCTGTTCCTGTCACACGTTTGATCGTTTGAAACCGGCGACGTCGGTTATCAAGTTGTCACTGGAAGTCGCTAACTCGATTTTTACTGCTTTTTTTTTACATAATCTCCTTTGTATTATAGGGATATAAACTTTGGAAGAGAAATTACGCTGTGGAGGATACAAAACACGGGGAAGTCAGTCTGTCTGAGAAATGTGATAAATTACTGCGTTTTTGGTTTTCCTATTGGCATTATTTCTTCGTGCGCATTTGTTCTGGCAATCTGTCAAATGTTACATGAATATCGGTATATGGAACAATTTATATAAAATTATATGAATGGTAAAGATATAAAACAAAATAAATATATAAATGCAAGACATTTCAATTGTGATACAGAACACCAAAGGAGCTCCGAATCCATAGTTCAAAACATCTTTATGTATTTTTGCTTTAGGATTGATTAGGATTGATTCATCCACTTGACACAATTGTAAATATAAATACAATTGCTCCACCGTTTCTGCTTTATACATTGGCCTGGTGTATATCTCGCTTATAGACGTGGATTCAGTACCCTCCTTCTGACCAGGCTAGAAATCTGGAAAATTATGGAGAGGGGGTGGGTACGGATTAGGTACAAATCTCATTTCATGACAACGATATCTATACTTATATGAAGCTCAATGTGTGTGTGTGTGTGTGTGTGTTGGCCCCTCTACAGGCCTGACCGTTTGCCCTACAGTCACCAAATTTGGTACATGTATACCTTGGAGATCGGAAATGTGCATATGGTGTCCCTTTTTTTTACTTTTTAATTTGAATTTTAATTATTAATTAAAAACTAACTTTCCCGCCAAAAAAGTCTTTATTTTCCCCACCGCCAAATGAGTAAGGCTTCAGTTTTTTTCCCCACACTTATGAGGCTAGCTTAACATTTTTCGGTTGATTATTTCAAACGATTCTGTTTATTTTCTTAATGTTTGATGCATTTAAAATTAAACGTTGTTAATGAATCGATCTTTCAGATTCATTCTGAAGTACTTTTGAATTAAAATAAAACAGAATAAAGGAAATTAAAAATGTATAATCTGCGTAGCGTTACCCCAACTGGCGTTGAAAATTCACGCATGCGCATTGTGTTCTGATTGTTGCCATGACAACCATTATCAACGTATGCGGACTGGATTTAAATTATTTTTAGGTTAGTTGTATGCTTTTGTAATTAAATTGTATTTATGTAAATTATATATATTTTTTGTATATGCTTATAGTTTTAAGTGCATCGTTTTTTAAGTAGTTTTTTAAACCTGTTTTCAACCGATTATTTTAAACGATTCTGTTTATTTTCTTATTGTTTGATGCATTTAACATTGTTAATGAATCGATCTGCTCATGATGAATCTGAGAAAATTTTGTTGACAAATTCTTATACTGAGTTATTACATAAATTAGGAAAGACATTCTTTAGTTCCCATAAAGTTTAAAAGCTCAGTGACTCTGTTTTAAGTAATAATATTATTAAAAAAATGCTTTGTTTCAGTAAAAAATATTATATTAATTGCAGATTCGTTCTTTCCACTTTAATTTAAAGCATAAATTCTACGGGAGCTAACAGAAAATGAGAGAGATTCATATTACGTTATGACTGAAGGCCTTTATAATATTATGAGTGAATTATATGACTTTCAAAATTTGAAGTTTTAAAATATTTTAATGAAGAAACTATTAAAGTAGGAATTGCATAAAATATTTAATTATTAAAATTTTAACGAACATTAAGATTGGCTTACCGGCTGGTCGCCAAAGGCGGCTAGTTAAAGAATAAAGTTCACAACAAAAGAACATTAGTTTCAAAACTCAATTTTAATTGAACTGAATTTCGCTGCCAATATTGACATATGCCCCGTATCTGTCAAATGCACAATCCATCGAATATATTACAATGAGAGTAAAAATACAATCCATAAACATACTAAATAAATAAAAAATTGTTATAAAAATAGAAATCCTTAGCATTTTTTTATTACTAGCTTAAGAAAAATGATGCGAATTCTTCCTGAAAAAAAAACCTCGTATAATATTTGATCTTAATATTTAAAATAAATTATTATTGCTTTTAATCTCTCGTTTGCGAAATTTTTCAAAGAGAAACTATTATAGTCATAAAAAAATACGTGACTCGAGATTCTGATACAACTTCAAGTTTCAAATCTTCCTGAATACGAAAAACATAAGTTTGGAATTTTTTCTATTTATCTAAGAATGTGATAACTCAAAACCGCTTTAAGCCAGACAGATGAAATTTGGTATATGGTTTGTCTTTACGCTAAAATTGTACGTGTTTTTTTTTTTTTTCAAATTTTAAATGAAATTTATTATGAGTGACTTTGTCGAATTCAAGTAATTACGTTAACTGCAAAATGTAAAGAGCTATAATTGATAAAAAATCAGTACAAGTTTAGCATTTATAATATAGATTCGTATCAAAATTACATTAAATATATCAATGGGTTATCAATCTGTATGATCCTAGAATTACAATTATGATTACAATTGCAGTTTTGGTACAAATTCTTGTTCCAGTCTGTCAGGTATCCAAAATACATATTCGATTTTCTTCTACTTCGATGTATTATAATTCCATTTTTTTTTTTTGTCTTGTAAATTACACAGATATAAACCGTTTAAAGAATCATTTTTTTTTCAGGTAGTGGTATATTAAAATAATTTCACAAATGAAATAGGCTTAATAAAAGGAATTCATTCAATTTATTAAATATAATTTAATTAATTAATTAATTGCGTGCCTTAATTAATAACTATGTAACAAATAAAGATTAAATCATTTTGTGTGTGATAAGAAATTATTTTGTGCGTGTTTAGTTTAGTTATATTAACGTCCCGTTTGAAGCAATATTAGGGCTATTTTGGGACAGACCTCGTAGTTTTGAACCGCGGTCAGATGACGAGGACGACACCTGAGCTAGCACCCCCTCTCCACACCACACCAACGGGAGGACGTTTGGTCAGGACGGATTTAACGTGCAACAGACCCCCTTACACGAAGGTTCTTCGGTGGAATCGGGTCTCGAACCTGAAACCCTGCGTCTCACAAGCCGAGACCTTACCACCAGGCCACCGCGGCCTATATTTTGTGCGTTATAAGAAATTATAACATCTAGGTTTCTGCTTTATTGAAAAAAATTTGAGAATGCACCCCAACCGACAAAACAAAGATTGATGAATTTGGTGAAAAGTATATTTCCCATGGCGGTAAAATGTATTAAAAAAAACCCAGTTTCTTCCTGAACTTTCAACAACGAAAGAAAATCAGGCGATTAAATATTTGATAAAATAGTGAAAAACGGTTTGAAATTCTAAAGCTAAATTCACACCAAAAGTTAATATTTCATAATTATTGTACATCAATGCCAAGCTAGGCTTTCTCTGACAGGACAACAATGTAATCTGCGTTGTTCAAATTTCTCGTACAATTGTGTAACCGCTGATTAATTATTTTTTAATAGGCTCTTTTGTAACTATTTTTAACCAAAGGCACATGGTTAATCCGTAAGTAATTTTTACTTTTTGGTTTACGTAGTATATAAAAAGTATAGTATTCTTCAAAAAAATTCGAATTCGAGAATCTCCACATTTCAGACACATTTAGAAAGACACATTTTTGGAAAATGTCCGTCTGTCTCTGACAAAGATAATTCAGAAACGATTTGAGCTAGACGGTTGAAATTTGGTATACTGTCTTTACATCAAAATTGCAGATTCCTATAATATTTTCAGTAAAATCTGTTCAAAGGAAGCATGTCCGTTCGGCTGTTCAAATATAAGTGAAAACGATAATTACAAGACAAAAAGAACCAAGGATTAATTGCCCAAAAATTCGCCAAAGATGACGCGACAGATTCAGTAGAAATGCTAAATTCACGCCAAAAGTGAATATTTCGTAATGATTGCCAAGTTAATGCCAAGCTAGGCTTTCTGTGGCATGACAAGTTTATTAGTATGCGAGAAAGGCTTGAGGAGAATGTGGCGATTTGGAATGAGTGAGGATAGAACCTGGGACCTTGTGGTTCGCAGCCCAGTAACATGACCACAATACAAAAGCAATTGCTCTTGCAGCTTAGCTGTTAACTGGCTTATAAACTTATAACACAGACATTCCCTCCAGTGAGTCGGAGGTAAAACGAAAGATATGGCTTTTGAGTGGTGATGTATTAGCTGTTGAATCTAATGCGCCTGGGCCCATTTGAGCATGTGAGTAGTGCCACGTGTAATGGCGAGCGTTTGTGGGTGGGTGAGTGGTTGTTGATGCTGTTGCTGCGTCAAGTGTGTCTGACGACTTTGGTTTGCAGTGGGTATATGGCGCCACAACAGCTGTATGAAGGTTGAAGGTTCATCGTCCGAGATCACCAATGTGGCGATTTGGAATGAGCGAGGATAGGATCTGGGACCTTGTGGCTCGCAGTCCAGTAACATGACCACAATACAAAAGCAATTGCTTGTGCAGCGTAGCTGTTAACTGGCTTATAAGCTTTCATCACAAGAATCCCTTTCCCTGTTTTCCTTGATTATATTACGAATTACAAAACTCTTATGAGTGGGATTCCGAAAATTAAAATCTGAGTATTTATGGCATCCGCAATTTTAAGCCCAGAGGTCCACAATTTTATGCAGGAAAATAATAATTTTATTAGATAGTATGCGAGAGAATTTGGGGGAGACAACTCCAGCTGAGCTATGTATACAAATATTAAATAATAATGAGTGTTGTTTTGCATTTTAGTTCCACCAAGAAGGGTTACAATTGATGATGTCGTGTCCGCTTTTCCACGGAAAGGGGGTGCAGTAGCTTCTAAGAGGGTAAAGACCTTCAGAGGGTAAAGACCCCTGAGCACCCGAGAGCAGAAGTCTGACTTCTAGCTCAAATAAAGATAGCACACACACACTCGCTTGCACAACCCCTTTTTGCAGGGGGGCTCATTCACGCACCTCACAGAGAGAACACAAGGAAGAGAACAACCATTCCCGAACAAGGACTCGAACTCGGAACGCCTAGATCACGGGGAAGACGCGTTACCCCTAGGACAGGACGACGGCTTCGTAACTGGTCAATTTAGTTTTACAAATTTTTTCTTAAATAATATATTAATGATTAATTTTAGTTTAATCATTATTATACTAAAATAATAATTAATTTTAGTTTATTTTTCTTTATTTCAGTAACTTTTTTAAAAATATAAATATGTTTACTCTTTTAATACGTACTTATATCATGGCAAAAAATTGTTAATGCAATAAACGTCTTGATAAAATTAATCGTAATTAATAATCAAAGATTTCCTTACTTATATTTATCATTAATTATAACTAAAATTATTAATTATTCAAAAATATCACTTTTAATTTGTTATTTACTTTAACCACGAAATAAAGTTTCATGTAGCAGTTAAATGAATAACTAATTGTACTTTAATCTATTTAATATTTATTTTAGTAATTCAACATAAACATAAATTTTATTCTAATATTTGGTAATTCATCGAATTTCTATTTTTAAACAAATTTATTTATTTGGAAAACTAGGTTAATAATATTTTTAATTAACTTGTTATTATTACTTATTGTTAACTTATAATTAACTTGTTTTAATTAACACATTATCTTACAAAACTTTTAAGTACTTTTTTAATAAATATCTCATTATACTTAAAGCAACTCTATCTCCCTTCTGTTGAATCAAATTTTGCAACATTGTGTATCGTAAACGAAGCATTAAGAGAAGTATTGAAATATCCATCCATTGAAGAGTTGATTTTAACCACTAGCGATTGTTAACTTCAACTTGAGTTAATATCAGCTCAACTTCAGCTTGAGTTAATACTAAATCAGTTGAATGCTATATTCATCTGTATTAAAGCGAATTAATACTACTTTACAAATGAAATAAAATGCAAAATTTATATAAAAAACAACTTACAAATATTATTAAATTTATATGAATCATTTGACTCTCAAGCTAAACAAATGTTTAACATCATTAATAAAAATTTCTTTGGGTGATGGAAAGATTATCAGTAAAGGATGTTCAGTAGAGAATTATAAATAATTCAAGGGTTACTGCAGGGAAGAAAGGTTGGAAATTGTTGATCTACTAGAACAGAAAATCAATAGACGCGCTTCTGTTACTTAATAGAATATAGTTTTTTTAAATCACTCTAATTCTTATTTATTTCTGCTTATCCACATCATGACTAAGCAAATCATTACGCATTGTATGACACAAAAGGAATAAGCTGTAAAACTATTCATTGATTGATTATAATACAAAGAGCATGGCATTTTAATGCCCAGAATGCGTACTATCCTATTCATAGAAAGAATTTTTTAATTATATTTTTAGACAGAAAATCTTCAAATAATAATAATTCTTATCGAAAAATAGATAGATACGATATTTATATGTTTAGACAGATATTATTTATAATTTTATAATATTTAGATAGATAATCTGATAATAATAATAATTCTTATCTAAAAGTTTGCGTTTACGTTTTAAAATAACAAAAGAGGTATTTTGAGGTTGACTTTGTAACATTTAAATCATATTTAACCTTTTCTAGGGCCGTGGGAAGTATGCTTCTAACCAAGTTTATCAATCTTTGTATGAAATTATGTAGGTTGGCATCAGTTCTGACACATTTTTTTAGTAAGTCAGAAACTTAGATGCTTCAGTTCTTTATCTCAGACAAAATGATGTGTCTTGATTTGTTACTTAATCATTAATGAACCAAATTAATTAATGAATCAAATTAAATTTATCTAATAAGCTAAATGAATCCCTTTTCTTATTCTAATTTCAAGCTTAAAAATGTTTTAACATAATATGACTAGGAAAAAATGGCCCTTTAAAGGGTTAAATTACTGAGATGGCGCTCAAGTATTAACATTTTAGAATATCAATATTTCATACCAAACGAATTTATTGTTTCTTAGATCCACGTCTATAACAAAAATTTAATTTAATTTTATCTCCAACGTGCAATCATCTGGTTCAGAAGCTGAAACTAGCCATATTACAGTCTCTATATTAGAAAGAATAATCTTTTTTTAAATTACAACCAGTCACCTCGTTACCACAGAAATAAATCATATTAACAGGGATTATTGCGATTGGCTGTTATGCTCATTATCTATCCACATTTTTGCATAAGATAACAACGGTCAACAAAACTTCAAGGAATCTTCAAACTGCTAGCAAAAGGCTAGAACTCTTTTCCATCGTTTCTTTTATTATTTTTAAATTTCCAAGGCATTGTGTTAAAATTACTATTCATAATAAATCTTCCTCAAATTTCTTTAAGTTCGACAGATTCTGTTATATAGTACTGGATTGACCCTATTTCGCCACATATACATGTGTTGTCTTGCATTCTTCCGAATCTGTAGAAGTATTCAAGAAATCTTCCATGTTCCGATATAATCTGCACTATTATCGGGTGAAATATTCTTTTTATAATTTTTTTAGAAAAAATAACCTAACGGGAAAAGTTTTAAAATTGCGGTAAAATAAATTCTTTTTTAGAACGAAGTAATTAACTTTCTACTAAGAAATCACTCTTAGTTTTTAGAAACGCTCAATCTTTTTAAGATTAGCGCTCTTATTTTTTCGGCAAAGCTTATCGAGTATTGAGAGTTGGATTATATGTCGTCTGTAGTTAAAAGAAAAGGCCGAGTGTACAAGAAAAACTTGGGCTTCGACCTCAAGCAAAAAAGGCGTTCTCCTCAAGAATTCTTTTCCTTAAAGAAAAATGGCTATAAAACTTTCTGAAAGTCTCTCTTCAAACTCGAGTCTGAGGCGGGGACAAAAAATAAATAAATACTCTCTAAAAGTAGGTCTGGAACTACAGAAATAGATTTTTATTGAAAAGCCTTGCAGCAGATGAAAGCATAAAAGAAAAATCCCGGCGATGTTACTTCCATTGATACGGCGAACTCTGATTTGGGCTTACTGAAGTATTAACCGCACTACTAAAAAGAAGTTAGTTACAAGCGCTGATGATTAAGCGACTAAACGATTCGATTGGCCTCAACTTATTACTACTACTACAAAAAAACAAAAACCAGTTTCAACCAATCATGAAATGTCGGGTCTCGAACCTGAAACCCAGCGTCTCACAAGCCGAGACCTTACCCCCAGGCCACCGCGGCTCTGTAACAACTAAGGGAACGTAATGAAACGGATGCAAATCTGAACAATTATACTTGATATGTTATTATATTAATATTTTATCATTCATATAATCTGTATTGTTTTAGAAACTTACTTATTTGACAATTAGGAAAAAAATTATTGTTATTTGATCTGTTTGCAGCCCGCCTCAGTTGATCGGCTCCAGGCAGCAGCCTATTCGGTCTAATTGGAAATCCACCAGTGAATTGTGTTAGGAAATACGTCATAATATTTCGTGATTTTAATTCAACAGACAGGAAATTTGGGGTATCGTTAATTCTATGTTACTTGTGTATGACCTGCTTGCCAGTGATTAAATCGCCAAAGATCACACACACGCTAATAAGCTTTCTCTTCATGATTTTTCAATTTTAAATAGCTGCGAAAGTAAGTCAAAGGACGTCTAGAAACGAGTTAGTTTAAAGGGATAGGACAAACATAGCAGTCCTATTCTGAAATATATTGCATGTAAATCATTTTTTTGTTATTTATGACTCCTCTCAGAAATAAACTATTGGCAGACAGTGACGAAACTTTAATTTTCAACTGCAATTAATAGGTCTATTTACGTTTAATAGATCTCTACAATTAAGATATCTAATAATAAAGATGTGTGTGTGTGTGTGTGTGTGTGTGTGCGTGCGTGCGTGCGTGCGTGTGTGCGTGCGTGTGATAGTGACGAAACTTCTAATTTTCAACTGCAATTAATAGGTCTATTTACGTTTAATAGATCTCTACAATTAAGATATCTAATAATAAAGATGTGTGTGTGTGTGTGTGTGTGTGTGCGTGCGTGCGTGCGTGCGTGCGTGTGATAGTGACGAAACTTCTAATTTTCAACTGCAATTAATAGGTCTATTTACGTTTAATATATCTCTACAATTAAGATATCTAATAATAAAGATGTGTGTGTGTGTGTGTGTGGATGTGGATGTGTGTGTGCGTGCGTGCGTGTGTGCGTACGTGTGTGCGTGCGTGCACGCTTTTGTCATTGCTCTGAAAGACAGATCATTTGGCTTGTAACACCGAATTTGGTGCAAATATATTCAGTAAGATGGAACCGTGCTGTTTAAAAAGATTTTTTTAAACATTCTGTTTAAAGATAAATTTTTTTAAAAATTTTAATTCAGTAAAAATTATGCTGGATAAAAATTATTTTAGGATATTTTAGATTTTATTCTAATGCTTATTTCCCTCGATAGTTTCTGAAACTATTAATGCACGAATATAGTTTTATTTCTTGTTGAATTTTTTTTTTTTAAATTCTGTTTTTAATGACACGAATTTCAATGAAATTCAAAAACTTTTTTTTAATTTTCAAAGAACATTAATACCCTTTTTTTATATAATTTTCAACAATTTATTTCATTTTTCCAATAAAATTCAAAGCATTTTATTACTTTGTTAAATATTTGTTCATGGGAATCTTTTCCATTGTAGAATCTTAGGAAAAAAGAATTTCGCTGATTTTCCGCGCTATAGAAATAAGAAACTATATAATATAACTATAATAACTATAACTATAGATAGAATAACTATAGAAATAAGAAAGAGAAATTACAATACCGCCAAAGTTAACGCGCAATTTAAAATAGAATCCTCAAACACTTAATTTTTAATGGTATCATGACATCGTGCGACTCGACCGCATTAGTTTAAGCACATAATAAATCTAACAATTGTACGGTTATTAAAATAGCATGGTTATTTTAATAACCTCTCTTAAAATTAATCTGTATGCCCATTAAATCTATGTGGTTTCCATTTTTAAAAGGTAAAACGTGATTTGTTTTTGAAATTCAAATTCCGAAATCTGCTTACTTTTCAATTTTTCAAAAAAAATTCTCGATGCAGTCAATTTTTCGAGAAATTATTTTTTAAAAAAATCAAAACTCTTAATTTTTAATTTATTTCAAATCCAGAAATTTTTAAGCTTGTGTTTATCGTGTGAGAGCATGATGGGGTTTTGAAGCCTCAAAATGCACGGGCAGAAAAATGGTTATTTATAGCTTTTGAGGCATCAATTTTTCGCTTTTAGAGTCATTAGAAAAAGACAAAGAATATCATTTGCCGTTTATCGAACACAAAAAGTTACAACTTGGCACGTATGTCCGCCATGTACACGATTCTCCTGTCTGTTCAATAAAGGGTAGGATCGTAAGAAGTCATCATCCGAAGAAGCACAGAGAAGCAAATGGGAATGAAAGCAGAACAGCGAAGGGAACTATCGAAAGTTATATATAAATTTTTTTAAATTCTCAATTTTTCTAGCTGACAAAAAAAGTTTTTTAGCTCGAACTATTTTGAGATAGAAAAAACAACAACATCTTTGTTTTCTAAATATCGACGAATTTGTAATCTGCTAGTCATAGTTTAAACTGTTGTTGATTGCGAAATGCGAGTCACGTGAGAACATGATGTTTTTCTGTCTGATTAATACCAGTTGACTTTAAAAAAAAAAAAATAGTTTTTACATGATAACTTGGAATTTGCGATAACAGATTTCATTTAAAATTTTAAATTACAGTTATTTTAAATAATCATCGAAATATCAATTCATCATTTTAATAATCATCATCAATAAAAAAATATTTTCCCTCTTTCAGAGTAAAACAATACTTTTGCATAGTGTTTAGTATATTAAATATAATGACATCTTGCGCAAAAATCCACAAATCATTCATTCTATAAAAAAAATTGGTAACCCTCACGTTTTAGGGGCCCATTTTCACTATTTCTAGAAGCGAAAAGAGGGTCTTCCTCGCGATTTCAGATTTCAGCCGAACTGTAGTCGTATATCGACGGAAATCAATTCCGTCGTGCAACGGAAAATAGCCATGACATTATATCAAGAATTCCTCGTCACTGCACCATATGTAAGGTAATGATGTGTAAAGCATTGTTTTGCTCAGAGCTGATACGTCGGGATTTCTGGCCAAAGCACCGCTTTGACATTATTTGTTTTCCAGACAAATTCCGTCTATTATAGACTTTAGAGCCCCTTTCTTTTTATGTAGATTTTTATTTGATCTTCTTTATATCTGTTTTGAGAATACTTTAAAAAGTGAGACTTTTTTGTGCATGAAGCCAGAATGGAATCGTCCTTTCCATATGAGCAGTTGATCACAAATAACCGTTCACCCCTAAATTTCAACTACGTGCCCGAAAATGCCCGAGTCAAGATACTATCGAACAGAGATTTCGGCTTTTTAGGCTCCCCAAATAGTTAATTTTCAATTATAACTTCTTATTATAGTAAACAAAATTGAATATGCATTTTGGACAACATTTTTTCCGACTAATTGAAACCAAAATTTGACACAAAATTACAACTTTAGTGACAAATAACAAATCAAATTTCATTATCCAAATTGTTGCATTTTTGAGTTATAGTTATTCGAATGCATACAAATGTAGACAGACAGACAGAAAATCAAATGCTTGAAAGATTTGGTTCAAAATTGGATAATTAGGTACACTTTAGATTATATGAGATAATATGAATCTGTGCCAAATTTTATTTATTTAACTCTTTCAGTATTGCAGATTGTTTCTTGTACGTGAATAGAAAGACAGACAGGCTTCCTCAGAATGCATTTCGTTCAAAATTTGATAGAAATTTGCACATTTGATGCTAAGACCATATACCAAATTTCATTTGTCTAGTTCAAAGTATTTTTGAGTTATTGTATTCACAAAGAGATAGACAGAATTCCAAAAATAGAATTTTTGAACTCAGAAAGATCTGAAATGTGAAGATGAGCCAAAATATCAAAGTCGAATTTTTGATGGTTACATTTTTTGTACATTTCACATACTTAAAAATTTTTTTAACGTTATTCTCTAAATTTTAAACTAGTTTTTTGTCATAGCATTCGTTATATAGTTTATAAAACGTTAATACAAATTTTACTTTAGAATTTTGTGAGTAACTTCAAAATCCCTTTTTCTTACCTATAAAAGGGTGACTATATTAATTTATTTTAAGAAAATGCTGTGACAATTGTTAAGTTAGGTGTTTAGGTTCTTTAAGACTAATAAATCTGAAAGCCATTAATATTTTTTATAAATGTGCTTAAAGTAGAGAAGAAATTCTTAAAATTAGAAAATAGTAAAATAAAAGCAAAAATTATTTTAATTGAAATTTTACTCACATTTATGATATGTTTTTAATTTTTAATGATAATTTATGACATGTTTGCTATTTGTAATGAATATCATAAGATTTTCATTTAATCTAAATTTCTTCTTCGTGAAGATTCTATAATTTTACATTGTCACAACTTTTGCTACAACCAACAGATTTTTTTATTTAAAATATATTTTCTTATTTTTCATAATTGTCTTTTGAACGTGTTTCATAAAACAATTTTATTTTAATTTTCAACATTAATTGCTTTTTATGCTTTAATGCATATTAAAATTCATTATATATTTTAATAGAGAATTTAAAAACCAATTTTTGTTCAATCAACCTCCAATAAGCGCGTATCATATGAAGTCAAAATCTAATTAATATCAAGTAATTAATAAATAATGAGGTCCTATAAGAATCAAAATATCACAATGCATTCAGGAACATATAATTGTCGAATTGTCATAGTTATAGAAAATCGATAGCAGAATTTTCACAATAATAAAAAAAACCGAATAAATTTTCTGATGCAGCTGAAAATTCAGCGCACTAAAAACGATCCATTTTTCTCAAAAAACTTTAACAATTGAAACTAACATTTTTACATCCAGTATTTTAATGGAGTTATCTTTTACAAATTTGATGAAAAAATTGCTGAAGCACTTATCTATAATTTGAAAGACAGTTTTTTCATTGACTTTCATTTAATTGGTTTCTTATTGAATTCAAAACTTTTATTGAAAGTTTCACGGCAAGATCCGACCCATGGAAGAATTTTTACTTTTTCACTGATTTGGAAGAAGTTAAATTACTATTACTGAATTTTTAAATAAATACTTTATTTAGTTTTCTTTTGATTGTTTCAACAGCAAAGCTTTTTTTTAATTTAAAATTTAATAGACATTTAATACCTACTATTTTAAATGATTTAACAGCTTGTTTTGCCCGAGTGCCATACGTGCATTGATTTATCGAATTTTGACAGTTGTAAGCAAAAAATAAACCATTCATAACTTTTATAATTTAATATTAAAATTACTTCGAATACATAGATAAGTCAAGTATTCAATGGATTTCCATTTGAATTAAAATAAGAAAATATTTCCAAAATAGGAGTATATTTCCAAAATAGGAGTATATAATAGGAAAATATTTCTTATTAGATAGTAAAGAAAATAAAATAATTAAGTGGTTAAATCATTCCGTACGTTTTGCAACGTACTCCCTAATTTTCTATCATTCTGCGTAAAGTTTGAATTTGAATTAGGAAAAGGAAATGTTTAACAATTAACTAATATAAAGCATTTCTTAAAGTAACAAGAGATTTTAATTCAGTTTACAAGAGCAGATAATAGATTCGTTCAGCATTGAACTTTTATATGTATTACAGAATATATTTCATAATTTATGTAATAACTGAATGCATTTTTATAATTCATTAAAAATTTCTCTGAATCAACAATATATTCAGCGCACTAAGTCATTTTCAAGCTAAAAGAGAGATAATATATATTTTATATATTCAATTATATTATACTAAAGAGTAGCAGTCTTTAATCAGATGGAACAGCTTCCCCAAAATGCTCTTAAATAAAGGCGTTATCTATTGGCGAAAGTATAGTTAGGATTTTGAAGTGAATTTAGCATTTTTACTGCATCTATCACGCCATCCCTGGTTAGTTTTTTGGCGAATAAACTCTGGCTAGTTTTTTGGCGATTAATGGTATCCAAAAATCGAATTTGTATTTTAGAGTGTTTTTTCAACCGATTGAAACAAAGATTTGAGATGAAATTACTTTTGCAGTCGTAAAATACAACACCAAATTTGATATATTTAAGCCATTATGTTTTTGAGTTATCTTAGTCATATATTTCTGAAAATACAAACCGACAAACGGTCATCCCCTTGTTGGATTTGGCTGAAAATTCGACAGGTGTCTACAGTATAGATGTTAAATCTGTCTACCGAATTTTATCCATCTAGCTCTCTTCGTTTTGTACTTATCGATTTAAATTATGCTCGAATACCTGGACAGACAGATTTCCGAACGGATTTTGCTCAAATTTTGATAGAAATCCACAAGTTTAGTGTAAATAGTTTAGTAGTTTAGTTATATTAGCGTCCCGTTTGAAGCAACACTAGGGTTATTTTGGGACGGACCTCGTCATTTTGAACCGCGGTCAGATGACGAGGACGACACCTGAGCTGGCACCCCCTCTCCACACCACAGCACACCACACCACACCACACCAGCGGGAGGACGTTTGGTCCTGACGGATTTAACGTGCAACAGACCCCCTTACACGACGGTTCTTCGGTGGAATCGGGTCACGAACCTGAAACCTTCCGGTTCCGAAGCCGAGACCTTGCCACCAGGCCACCGCAGCCCCTAAGTTTGGTGTAAAGACCGTATAACAAATTTCGTCCGTTTCCCTCAAAGCATTTTTGAGCTATCTTTGCTACAGACAGACAGACAGGCATTTTCCAAAAACACGTTTTCCGAACTCAGAAAGATCTGAAACGCAAGTAATTCGTGAAAATCTCAAATTCGAATTTTTTTACGATCACAATATTTTCTCTATACTACGTATACGAGAAAGTAAAAATAGATGCGATTTCAAATTTTTCATTATTGCTTATTTATGAAGTTAAACTTTGATTGGTAAGTACATCAAATTACAAAAAGTAAAATAAAAGCATACTTAAAATGGAAACCATTTATTATGGAAAACTAAATCAAAATTTTTTTATCTTCATCTTCAACCATGGAAAAAAAACCAAAGATGAAACATAGTGGAAACCATTAATTAAAATTTTAATCGACATGTTTTAAAAACCTATTCTAATTCTGAATTTTCATCCTCTGAATTACATATTTGCCAAGTGTGGCAACTGTAGGGCAAATGATATAGTTTGTACAGCGTCGACACTCATATTCAGATATACACATTTTCTTCATTATTATTAGAGATAAATCATTGTTTTAAATTAACTGTTATAAATAACTGGACCGAATTTAACCGTGAACGTTACTGTTAATTTTTTTAAACCGGTAAGAACCGTCCGTTGATTTTAATTAACGCCCGAAAAAAAAACTCCTCCTCGCAAGACGAGTTTGCATACGCACGAGTTATTTAAGCGGTATGTTTACGTAGCTGAGCTAAATACTTTTTGTTATTATCTTAGAAATTTTTATGCTTCTGTATTTAATGGCTGATCAGATTTTAAATATCTGAAAAAAATCTATTCACCGGCTTCTTCATTTTTCAAAAAAAGTTTATTTTACATGTAATAAATCATGTTCTTAGATTCAGAAGCGAGATTTCCAACATAAAAAAATAGCTGACGCAGCTAATGGCTAAAAAAAGTCAGATTGTATTTAGTGTCTCCTTTTTTTTGGACTAAAAATGCCTTAAAAATAGTGAAATCTAATAGGGACAAAATTTATGGCCAATAAAAAAATACATTTATACGCATCTGCTAAGAAATATGCTTTTTTCTAAAACAAAGAAGATTTATTATGGTCTTTGCTGAGACGAGCATGTCTCGCTTTGTTTTTCTGAGATTTGGTTATATTTAAATGTCAATCCATGGTAGAAGCTTGCATGTTTAAAACAACTAATTTTGTTACATTAACATTACATGCACAAATGCAGAACACTTAAAAGAGGAAATATTTGAAAATCTTTTAAAGCATCAGTTAATCGTTTGGTTTGGATACAGGTTCATTGGCTCGTGTCTCAGCTCAGACGAAATTATCACAATTCATCTCATATTTGCCAAAAAACACTTCACTTCCTCACTGGAATGTAATTAAAATGCAACTCAATGAATAGTATATTGTACTTAAAATATGATCTATGAATATAAATGGGCACAAAATGTGTGACCTCTGTGTTCTAAAAACCCTTACAAACTTGTTAGAAATTCGTATATCTTTCAATTAATTCTTTTTATTATCATGTGAGAACATGAGTTATTGTAGTTTGAGGTTTTTGAAGCCTCAAAATGCGTAGGCAACAAATTGGCGATTTATCGCTTTTAAGGCATCAATTTTTGGCTTTTAGGGTTATTAGAAAATGATGTAGAAGGTTTTCACATTTGGCGATATATCGCCAATTAAAGTTACAACTTGATTTCCAAATTATTCATTCTCTGAATTCTTACGAATTGTCTTAATTAATTTAAATCAATAACCAGTTTAAACAGGTTTGAAACAATCACGAGACTGTCAGATTACTCATGCGGAAATATTTAGAAAAATGATGGACTTTTTCATCTCAAAATCGGTCGAGCTCTAAAACTTCGTTTGCCAGTTAGAAAAATTGAAAATGAAAGAATGAAAGTTTAAAAAAAATTTCATATATATGAGAGAGGTGGGGATAGAGACCGATAGAGAAGTCTCGTGATTGTTTCAAAACGGTTTAAACTGATTCATGACTTAATTAAGACAAATAATGACTTAAAAAAATAATAATGCTCCCACATGATAATTTGAAATTTGCGATCGTAGATTTCATTTTTAAAATCTTGTATTTCTAATTTTTAACTTGTTGCTTAAAAATTAAATAAACAAATTAAGAACCGAATATCCAAATTGATTTTATTTTCATTTTTTTTTTAATAAATGCAAGTGCTATCTTCAAAATTTAAAAACTGAACAAATTTTTGTATTTATGTTTATGGTTATGTTAAAAGGAAAATATCGTTAAAAGATAGCCAAAGTAAATCCTTCATTTAAATATTCACATTTCTTGTTCAGTCCACCGAATGAAAGTAAATGATACTTTCTGCTTAAAATAATTTAGGTATTTTCAACATTTTTGACACATACAAATATTTTCTTTAAATCTAAAAACTGAATAGTCTTTTGTATTTTCGTTGATGAAAGCTTGTCAATTAGATCATATTTCACTAATTTCTTAAAAAAAAATTTTTTTGTGGTTTTATTTAATCAGTATATTCGTTATATTTTAAGAAACTATAATTTGTAATCATATTACTATGTTCCTTAATTTTTGCATACAGTTTTTGTGGATGTTGCAGGCACCTTCTCTTTTCGTGTTCTGCACTGCTTTGATCTGATTCAAAAGGCCTTTTAAACTCTTTTTGATAGTTCCAAAAAATGAAAATCTAAAAGTCTAGGCATTGAATGCAAAGTCTACTGCCAACCATTTTCGTCAGTAGATCCTAAATCTCTGAATAACTGGGAAAGATATAAGAAAAGCTTCCTTTTAACTAGCTCAACTTTTTTTAATACTTACAATGACGTAAGAACGAAAAGACATCTTAAAGTTTAAAAAAAATTCAGATTCGTAAATTTTATTTCTGTATGACTATTTCTATCAATTTTTTAAAATTTCCGTGCTACGATTCTGTTCAAATTAGAGATAAAAATTCTAGAATTCTTAAGGAAATGAATATATAACTTCAAAAACTGTGACATAAATGTCACGTATAAATGAACTTGCAATAAGATGCACTTTTATAAAAAGATTTATTTTGCCGCAGTATTTTATATAACGGCACTAAAACTGAAGACTTCTACTGCAGTTTTTTTTATATGCCTGAAGGAACGTTCTAGAACTCAACCAGCCAGAATATTTGCATACATTAAATTTACATACAAATTAACCCTTTCGAAACCATTTTTAAAAAGTATTTGATTTGAGTATAATTAGATGTCCCATCGGTCTTGAAAAGATTAAGTAAAAGCAATAAATGTAAACATAATTATTCTTGGACTCGAATCCGAATAATTGGCATTGCAGAACAATGCTCTAACCGTTAGACTACTGAGTCTTCAGCAAAGATGAGACAATATATAAAAATAAATATACACAGATGAAGCCGAGGTACAACAATTAGTCCACTGATATATTAGGTGATTAGTTTGTGCGCACTGAAATTAGAAGAAAACTGTTAGTGATAATATTCCATGAAATTTCATAACTGATACTAAGCTTGCAACGATTTGATAGACCTATTTAAAAAAAATTATTATTTTTGTTTGAAACTGAACATTATAAAACTGCATCAAAACTTTTCAGAAACCTTAAGACGACTTTCTCTTATATTTCGACCAGCTTTTAATCAATGGTTGGCAGCAAAAAGCTTTTTTTTTTAAAAAAAAGTTTTAAGAGTAGAAAAGAAAATAGTTCTTAAATCCTAAAATCAATTATAGTTTCTAACAAAAGATAATTATGTAAGGCTATTTTTAGTCGCATCTTTGGCATCGAAAATTTTTTGCTTTTTCCCTAATTTTTGAACGTTGTTCCCAAAAAAAAATCTTTTGAAACAAAATTCTAAGATTATTACTCTAGAGAATAATGAAAAATAAAAACCCTTTTCTTTTTTTTCTTCCAAAAGGAGAATAGGTAACACCGAAATCAAATATTCAAGACCAGCGGCACAACTTTCGCTAAAACTTATAAGTATATTAACCCGTGGTAGCTCCATGGAATAAATATGTTTCGTTAATTTCTGCTTAAGGGATGAGCAAAATTTATTAAAACATTACTTAAACGTATGCAAATTGATGAATTCTATTAACCTTGAGTTTTATTAATTGAAAAAACATTCTTCTGGAAATTACAGCGGTTTTTCTTAAATTTGATATTAAATAAATTACTTCAAGAACTAAATATTGTTTGTTTGTTATATAATGCATTTTATTTAAGAACTTTTAAAAAAAGCACATTTTTAATCAGTTTATAACAAAGAAGACAACGATTTAAAAAAATTAATTTAAAACTGTATTCCAGGTAGCTTCTCAAAAAAATATTTCTATAACTATTAATGCTGATTTTTGTTTCTAAATTAACCCTAATTTTATACTAAACTATAATCTATCCTTAATTCATTTTATTTTGATGGTATTATTATCCCTATCAGTTTTGAATGGGGGAAAAAATCACCAATGGAGAATTTTAGAACTAATCAACTTTTATAATATTTCAATATTACGTATGCAATAAATTGCCCAAAAAGATGTAAAAATGGCGATTTCATAGAATCGTCTATTGAATGTATAATTATTTCCTACCTATTTTAGATTTTAGGAGTAATTTTTACTTGTGGACTTCTGAGCGTTTTTAGCAACCATAAAAATAACGCGAATTCCTTGAAGTATGATTTGCAATGAAAATAAATTTCTTTATAGTTGAAATATTATATTGATGATGATAATAATATTTTTTAAATTTTATTTATTTATTTTGTATAAGAAGTTGATTAAATTGAAATATCATTCATTTTGATAACAGATCTATCGATATCAGCGATTCTATAAAAACTTAATATCATTGATTCAATAAATTAGTAATATTTTTGAATCAATAAAATATAAATATCATCGATTCTATAAAATAAAATTAATGGTAATATCTATCCGATTATACATTAATTACTGATAAAATATCGATATGTCAGTGATGGGATGAAAATATGACACGAAGGAATCTGTACGTACCAAGCATCCTTGAATTTAGAAATCACATTTTTAAAGTTATGTCTGTCTGTCGGTCTATGAACACGATAGCTCAAAAATTCCAACAGACTACAGACATGAAATTTAAAACGTGATCAGTTCACCAAATTTATAGATGTCTGTCAAAATTTGAATAAAATTCATCAATGGAAGAGTTGTCTTACCCACTATCTGTAGCTGATTGTTATGAGCTAGGATAGAACCTGGGACCTTGTGGTTCGCAGCCGAGTAACAAGAAAACTAGACAAAAGTAATTACCCATGTATCGTAGCTGTTATCTGGCTTATAAGCTTTCACCACAGTACTCTCCCTCCAGTGAGTCGGAGGTGAGATGAACGATATGTTGGTGTTGAGTATTGTGGTAAAAAGCTTATAAGACAGATAACAGCTACGAAACACGAGCAATTGCTTTTGTCTTGTGTTTTGCTACTCGGCTGCAAACTACAAGGTCCCAGGTTCTATGTTCGCTCATAACAAATCCGCTACACGTCTATGTGCATGAGAAACAATGTATTATTAACTCAAATTGATAGATAATGGAAACAAAGTATACAGATTTATGTTTAGAATCATGGATAAAAGTTGTATAAACGTTTTAACATATTCAGTCGAAAAAATCTACTCTTTGTTAATTTATACATTTGCGAGAACGTGATCGTGACAACACAAAAATGACGGATAACGAAAATAAAGAATTAAATTTTGTATGTGGCCTCCTCATGTACAGAATAAACCTTCAAAAATTTTTAAACCCAATTCAATGAAAAAGCGAACATCCAAATTCCTGATTCTGTTGTCTTCCTTAAATTTTTAAGCACAAAATGTGCCGTTTATTGTTAGTAAAGAACAAATATCTTAAAGAGAACGAAGAAATAAATCCGTTGATCACTTTTATATTTATATATATCATTGCAGAAATCGTCTGATGGACGTACATTGAATTTAGTGCAACAAGTTAAATAATGAAAAACGACGCTTTAATCGACGGAAGACACAGGTTAAAATACACAGTCAAAATGTACATAAAGAACAGATTTGTGTCTAGAATTCAACATCACATAAGCTGACAAACAAGTACTAATTAAATAATCAATACTGCTTGGTGTTAATACAATGAAATGCGGCAAATCTTCCAAAGACAAAATTATTCTTCGTGTGAACATCTCCGATTATATAGTCTCCCTAGAAACTGTGACGTCACATGGAAATCTCTAGAATGATCTCTAGATCTCCGTTCCTGAAAGCTATATAGCATTCACTCAAAGGCTATATTCTATTGTTGAAAGTTAAAAAATAAAGATTCCCTTTATTATCTCACGACACATTTAACATATGCACAGTTTTTACGAGGGATAAGAAGAGGAATTATCTTGAAAGTTTTCATGCAATTAGAAAATAAATTACATGTACAGTTATATTTTTAAAGTACTGTGATGTCATGGAATTTAACTCCATCAGAAATATTCATGTCTATAGTAAACAGAGCAGATATAAAGCTATAAAAACAAAACCCGTCTATCACAATTTGATGCTAAAAAATTGCTCATTTGATGCTTTTTCAGAGAACCATGAACAAGTTCTTAATATGAGATTTAAATACAATTAATTATTTTGATTAATATTACCAGAGAAATAAGGTTTTGCAAGATGGGCTAAATTTTTAATAGTTAAAAGTATTCTTAAATTTATACTTGGTTCATTATGATATTTTAAATTTTATTATAATCTGAATACAGGCTTTATTGAATCAAGAAGCCGAAGTGTAATGAAAATTAGCTTATACTAGTACATATATTTTACTCATTTAATGCAACTTATGCATTTTAAACTATTTCCCGCTAAGTGGAAAATGAAATGATTCATACCTGGAGACGGAAATTCAATCTAATCTAATAACCCAAACAAAGCACAGTTTAACGACAAAAGAGTTTCGGAATGGATAAGACAGTTCCTGCACTGCACCTTCCGGTACTGATAACGCGGGATCGAGGGGTGGAGATACAATTTAGTTGGAATGTTGTTGCTGATTAGTTAGACATTGCTACTGGTTGGACTTATTCCTGTGTCTTCGGAAGTCTGACGGAGCGTCTGTTGCGTCACAGCCAAACGGGCTATTTGGGGAAATGTGGTTGACAAATCTTCCTGATGCCCAATCATTATTAGTTATTGGTCGCTTTTAGCAACTAGTATGTCCGCAAAGAATATAGATTGCCAATAATTAAACAAGCAATTCAAAGAGTCATTTATTTGTTATGAAGCAGACATTGTCAATAGTTAATTATCTTTAAAAAAGAGCGAACACTTCTAAATCACAAAAAAGAAAGAATCCTATATATAGTTTGAAATAATGTAATAAAGAAAATAAATAAAAAGGGCCTCTTTTTTTCATTTTCTCCAGAAAATAGATTTTTGATTCGTTTCTTTCTTTAAACTAATAATTAAATAGAATTTAAATTAAAAAAATTAAAATATGCTATCATAAATTTCAAGTTATCTTGTGGGAAAATTATTTTTTTTTTAAGTCACGATGTATCAATCCGACAGAAAAACGTCATGTTCTTACATGACTCATATTTCGCAAAAACCAACATTTAGAAAACGATGGTTTTATTATTTTTTTTCATCCTAAACTCATTCGAGCTTCAAAACTTTTCTACCAGTTAGGAAAACTGAAAATTTAAAAATATTATGTATAGAACTTTCGATACCTCCTTTCACTGTTTCACGTTCATTCCCATTTTCTTCTCTGATCTTCTTCGGGAAATAATTTCTTACGACCTTACCCTTTATTGGCCAGACAGGAAAATCAGGTACATGACGGACATTTACGTCAAGTTGTAACTTTTTGTTGGCGATAAGTCACCGATTGTGACAACTTTATCATTTTTTTAAACCCTAAAAACGAAAAATGGATGCCTCAAAGGCGATAAATCGCCAATTTTCTGCTCGTATATTTTTAGGCTTCAAAAATCCCAAACCCAAATAACATCATGTTCTCACATGATAAAAACAATAAAATTCTTAAATTTTAACTTTATTTTAATGATTTCACAAACAAAGTATTTTTATACCTGAAATCGTGAGAACCCTTAAAGCAATATTATTTTATTATTTTTTAACTGATATATTTATTGCGGATATGAGCCTCCTTGTAGATTCATACTTGCACAGAAAACTTACATGCCCTAGCCATTAAATCACATTTAAATTGATTTAAATGTTTCTGGAGCTACGCTTTCATATTTCCGATACAGGATTCCCAATTTATCACAGCATCACAAGAGTACGGAGTATTTTACATCTAACAGTTTGTTCACTGTATTGTGATAAGTTGAAAAAAATTGAAGGACATTAAATATTATCTTTCAAAACGTTGAATTTATTTCTTAATATACTTAATATTTAACTTAACTTGGATATAACTTGAGATTCAGATAAAATAAAATCAGGAAGTGGAAATTTATTATGACATTGCCAAAGAATAAGAAAGTATACACATAATCAAAATTCCTTAACTTATTCTATTGGTCTTTGAATAAAACCTGTTTAAATTTTACAGCTAAAATGAAAAATATTGTATCAAAATATACAAAAAATATTTTTCAAAATCTTGAAAATAAGGAAGGGGGGAATGCATATGTAAAGTAGTATCATTGGAACGATAATTTTTCGAAATTTTTGAAGATGAAAAAATTATTTTTGTGTAATAATATTTCCATATATTATCAAAGCAATAGTTCCAAATTATTTATAGTAATAAATTATTAATTAAAGAATTAAATAAATAAACAATGATATACCATTTTTTAGAAATTACAAATGACAAATTATTACTTAATCATTTTTATGTTGAAAAAAATAATTTTAAAAAAATTTATTTTTTATGATAAAAATCACAAACAAAGTTTTATTCAGCGAAATCATCACAAGCGAATTTTTATGGTATTTAATGTTTTAAAATGGTTTTCTCTCTCTCATTTCGCTTAGAAACTCTGTTTTTCCATTTTCAGTGATGTACGGATTTCTGTATGGCGCGTAGAATATTTTATAAAAATGAGATTGTTTTATCGCTTTAAATATGAATATTTATTAAAAAATAAAACTTTTTTTCTGTATGCTCAGTTTCAAGTTTTATAAACAACAAAATAATCGTTTGGCAGTTAAAATTTAATGATAAATAAAACGTCATACTTTCAACACAAATAAACTTTACAACCGCATTATAGAAAAGTATTAGTAGATTATTTCTTCTATTTTAGTACTATGTCACTTTAAGCTACAGTTAATATCGCATTAACTACAACTATTCAGATAAGTTACGTTATTTCTTCTTTTACTTGGAGGAAATTCAAATTTTTCACTTGAAAAATCAGATAAATATCGAAAAGGCAAACGTCGATTTAGAACAATCTTAACAGCTCGTAACTAACAACGAAGACAATTTTGTTACGCATATCTCCCAGAGGAATCTTAATTGCTGATTTTCACTTTTAATCTGCCTAATCCTCTTGCCTTTTCAGTGTAAGTGTAAAACTTTCTTTCAAAATGGCTACATCGACTGACAACACTTTGATTTAAAATATTAACTTGGTTTGGCAGCTAAAGTTGCGATTAGTTGCTACATTAGTGAGTGATGTATTTAAGCATAATGTATTTTTTTTTTTGTATTGTCTCTAAAATACTCAACTACGATGGAGAATATGTGTTTTTTTCAGTAATGAGAAGTTTTCTACGGAAAAATCAGCTTAAAATATGTGTAATACTTATAAAATATTAATATCTACAATTCATTATGAAAAAGATAATATACAATCTTTAGTGTAAACATAGCTGAATAGGTGATTTTTAAACCATTTACTTTAAGTTTAAAATACGTATTTACTTTAAGTTGAAAAATCGTTTCATTTGGAAAACTTGTATTTTATGTTGTTTGTTTTAATGAATTACTGATAAAATAATAATGAAGTATTCATTTTTAAATTCTAAAAATGTAAGCTTTTAAATTAACACTTCTTTGTATCTTGCCTTATCAGTAGCCATCTCAAGGAAATACTGAGCGTTGATTGGTGAAAGTATATTATACCGTCGTCGAAATGGTCTAATGCAGTGAAATTCAAAGCTTCATAAGTTGGGTAATTTTAGTTACAGAAGTGTGGATTTTTTTAAATCCTTAAATGTTAATTAATTGATAGAAATCTTCAAATTTGGTGTAAAGAACCGTATATCCTTTATCAAATTTCGTCAGCCTAACTCAAAGCACTTTTGAGTTATCTTTGTCACAGACAAACGGACATTTTTCAAAAAGGTTTTTTGAACTCGGTGACGTCTAAAAAATGGAGATACGTCAGAATGTCTAGATAGAATTTTTTTGCGATCACAATAATTATCCTTCATATAGAAGTAAAAAGGATTAATTTTAATATTTACTTTCACTTACAACATATTGTCTTAAATCTTTTTAGAATAAACTTCTTCATATCTTTTACGAATTCTGTTACATTTTTACGCATATTGATATAGCTTTTACATACGTTTCATATGTAATAATAAACAAAATTTATTTGCATTAGACTTGAGAACACAACCAACTTCTGGTTCATTGTTGGCATCTTTCAATCCTGTCTTTTACAAATAACACACACTTGAAAGTGAGCTATACTTTGTTAAAATACTTGTGCATTCATGGTGATTTATAGGAGGCGGTGGTATCTTTGTTGTTGTTGTGACACATGACACTTTACAATCCCGCTGATCTGTCAACGATTTAAGCCGAGTGAGCGTCTCATGTTTTTTCAGTAGCACCAACTAGAGCCAAAAATACGACTTAGCTACTTCATGCGTCACATTCGCTTGCACAATCCCTTTTTACAGGGGGAGGGGGACATTCACACACCTCACAGATAGAACACGTGTTTATGTGATTTTATTATTTATAATATTTTGTTTTTATTTTATTATTTTATTTGTATTTTTTATTCTTTGTATATTTAGTCATATAGTAAAGATTAATACTGAACATAGATGGCGCAGTATGCGCTAATCCATATGTATGTTTGGAATGTGGGGGAAGCGCACTTAAGCCTTTTTGTAAACACTGGACCCTGAGAGTTGGTGTGAAACTGGTGCAAGTAGTCACCTCTCGCTCTTTTGTTAGCGGCAAAAAGTTATTCGTTCGCTCTTTGTTAGCGGCATTCTCTACTTTAATTGTATATAGTATTATGTGTTACCTTTTATATGTGTAGTCATCGTCCATGTGTGTTGTTATATGTGTGTGTGTGCAAAATAAATAAGAAAAGAGACAAGAAAGCATCGTTCCTTGGCCCCAACACACCCAACAATATATATACACACACACAACTACAACACGGAAGAAGAACAACCATGCCCGAACCGGGACGTCCAAATCACGGGGAAGACACGCTACCCCTATGCTAGGACGCCGGCGGTGGTATCTTTAATATACATATAAAATATAAATCCTATAAAGAACAAATAATAATAATAAACCGCATAAAAAATTGAAATTTTCGTTTATCTCTCTCATCGGCAAATTATTTCTTGATATCATAAATGTCAATCAAAATACTATTATGTAAAACATGTTTTTACCAATATGAACTATATTTCTGTATAACGCAACATTTCTTACCGACAAGAATTTACATTTTTACCAAAAAAAGATAAAGCCGAACTCTTCAGCATAAAAATTCATATTCTAAATGGTCTATTTGTACATTATTCATGGGCAATTCACCTGCTTTCGCTGCTTGTGAGCTGGTCAGTGTTCCCCGGGCGCCTTAAGCCATAAATCATGTCTTCAAGGCGCCTATTTAAATAAAAAGACCGTTCTGATGATTTCAATATTTCTGTAATGTGTGCCTTTGCATAGCATAAGGGAAATCGCATTATAGGAATGAATGAATGGGAAATGCAGGCAGAAGAATTGATGGATGAGTGCTTCCTTCTCCCGGATTCTGTCCAAAGGGACTCATCGGCACGTATGTTTACCCACTGGTTTATTTATTTCAGTGTTTATTCGGCACAAATAAACTCAAGCATTTTCATTTCTATGTCAATATAAAATCAGGGCTATATGTGCAGTCATGAGCAAACTCCATGTTTAGCAGTATATAACGTATTCATATGGAATTATTTATACTGGAAAGATATTTATATTGGAAAATATGTGTTATATATTATCACAAAGATATTTATATGGGAAATATTTCAATCATAATCCCATGGAACAATCCATAAATTACTCATAATTATTTCATTTTTAATATGGATAAATATTTTCGAAATAAAACCAATGGCAGTGGTCCCTGCAAAACTTTCTCGCATATTCTCTAATAAAGATGTTATACCAGAGAATGCTTTGCATCGTATTGGCTACGAAATATTAAACTTTGGCATAAATTTTGAATTTTTACTGAACCTATCATGCCGTCCTAGGCGAGTTTTTTTTAGGCGATTTACCCTTTATTTACCGACGGTACTTAAAAATAACATTTAAACCTGCTTATATCTTCATAATATGACTATTTTTTCTGGTGGTATTCAAAAGAACAAGGAGAATGTAACCCAGATAGCAAATAGCTAACTTAACCTAAAAGTAGAAATTAAAAACATTTAAAGAATTTAATTAATTAAGATATGTAGATTCATTAAAATATTCTGCAGGGAAACATAACTGCTGGTGCAAAACTAAAGTTGAAAAATGGATGGTAAAATCATTCGGTAAATAAGGAGTTAATCCCTGGCTTGCCATTAATCACATCCAAAAATCGAATCTGTATTTTAGATACGTTTTTCACAATCCATTGAAACATGATTTTGTTAAAAAGCTACACTTTCAGTCACAAAATCCAATACCAAATTTTTAACTCGTGTTTTCGAGTTATTGAATTTAAATATTTCTGAAAGAATCGCCAAATGGTCAAAAAAATATCGCCAAATGGTCAATTCCTCATTCTATTTGGCTCAAAATTTGATATGTGTCTACTCTATATATGTTAAATGTGTGCTCCGAATTTTAACCATTCAGGATTCTTCGTTTTATAGTTATTACGTTAAATTATATTCGAACAGCCGGACATATAGACTTCCTCTAAACAGATTTTTCAAGAAATTTGATAGAAATCTGAAAATTTGATGTAAAAACCATATACCAAATTTCAACCGTCTAGCTCAAAGCGTTTTTGAGTTATTTTTATCACAGACAGACAGTCAGACATTTCCCAAAAATTGGTTTTTCGAACCCAGGGAGGTCCAAAACGTGGAGAAATGTCGAAGTCTAGAGTTTGAATTTTTTTGACGATTACTATATTTTCTCTAAACTACTTATACGGAAAAGTGAAAATGGATTGGTTTTGAATGTATCTGCAAAATAAAGAAATTAAATTAGTTTTATATTAATGGTTTTGCCACAAAACAGTAATTAAAATATTTCATTGGGTGTTTTACACGAAAAAAAATAATTTGATAATATTTGTTTGAATCAACCGAGAGGAATGGAGTAGTTTTATACTCCAAGTTTAATCCCAAAATTGTGCTATTTTAATTTGATAATTGAAATAAATGTTGTGTCGGATATTTAGAGTAAAAAATTATTTTTTACCAGCATTAGTATTAAAATCTGTTTATTATTAAAATCATTTTTATAGTTGAAAATTTGTCAAAGGATTTTTAAAAATTTCGATCAGAAATATTGCATCTTATTTCATGACTAGCAGCGTATTCTTTACAATGTATATGTTTTATATTGCAAAGGATAGAAACGTATATGTTGTAAAATATAAGAAAAATAGTAACGTTTTCCTTTACAATATAAACGTTTTATATTGTAAATGATAGAAACGTACATGTTGTAAAATATAAGAAAAATAGTAACGTTTTCCTTTACAATATAAACGTTTTATATTGCAAATGATAGAAACGTATATGTTGTAAAATATAAGAAAAAAAGTAACGTTTTCCTTTACAATATAAACGTTTTATATTGTAAATGATAGAAACGTATATGTTGTAAAATATAAGAAAAATAGTAACGTTTTCCTTTACAATATAAACGTTTTATATTGCAAAGGATAGCAACGTATATGTTACAATATGTATGCAAAATAGCAACTTTTACAATGCAAATGTGTTATATTATAAAGGATAGCTTATGTATCGCAATATATATGCAAAAGAGCAAATATACAATTTACAATATATTTGCTTTATATTGTAAAGAAAAGCAACTTATATGTTACAATATATATGCAAAATAGTAACGCAACCTTTACAATATATATAAGTTTTATAAGATGTTATTTTATTAAATATAGAATACTGAGGGGGGGGATTTCCATTTCTCTATTATCCTAAGCCTGTGTTCCAGTTATTAGACTTGGTAGCTCCTCAGTCTTAGTAACCCATCCGCAAAATTACAAAAACTTTTTAATAAAAAGAAAGAAATTAAAGTAAAGACATTTGATTTTTTAAGCTCTTCATAAACTTTGTTTATGGATGGAGAACAAAAATATTCTTACTGTTTCCAAATATGTTTGTTATCTGAACCCCCCCCCCCCTCCCGTAAAAAAAAGGAAATTCCACTAACATCATATTGAAAATGGATCAATTTTGTAAAGATTTATACCAACCCACAGTATAAAAATTGGCGCGAATTATATTATATTCATAAAAAAAGAGATTTTGATCTTCTTATACAGAGAAAATAAATTAAACATAAAGAAAATAGGAAAAAAAATTATTAACCTTATAAATCTATCTTTAGAATGACAGTTTGAAAATAGGCAAAAAAGCCTTAATTTTTGCTTTTCTTTATTAAACAGAAAAATATAGAAAGCGTTACCTCTCTCTCTCTAACATATGCATACCAACAACTTGAGAATGTAATTTTCACAAAATCCCATTTTAAAGCAACTGGACAATTTCGATTCTTAAATGCTTTTTAAAGCGCGCACACACACACACACACACACACACACACATATTATATATATATATATATATATAAAGTAATGATTCTTTTAATCTAATTTTGAGTCCTTGTTAATTTCCTAATTTTATCTTAAATTAGCTCATGTTAATTATAATGCATGTAATTAGCCTATCTTTTATTCTAAAATGGTCTCTTATTTCCTGATCCAATTCCCGCTTTTGTATTTAATTAGTTCTACACGCGCTCTCTAAAATTGCTGATCACAACATTTTCACGGGCTCCGACTGAATGTATAAAAACACTTAATGCTTGCAACTTTCTTCTAAAGATACCTAAGATTCCCTTTCCTAAGTCGACACGTAGCAAAAAAATCCCTAACAAAATCTTATAATAAAAACACTGAAGGGAAAAATTTCGGTCTCTTTTACTGATGCGTCGCAATGAAGATTGGCGTATCTCTTACCGATTTTTATCTATATATCAGGCCTCCCGCGATGAAATAAATCGAAGTTAAATTACAAAAAATTTCTTCTTTTCGGCCATATTATACATTATATAATCTACTTTCAATAAATTTATATTTCCAACCATTTTTCAAAATCCATTCATTTTCCTCCCCCCCCCCAAATCTAAATATTTTTAAATATACAAATTTTTTTAAATATACAAATTTTAAAGAGGCGTACTTTTGAAAATAAATCTTTTATGCTATTCATGAAAAATTGAATATTAAACAATAATAACTCCCATATTTAATCTGCATTAGTATAGCCTTACCAACCTATCGCTGATAAAGAAATACGTTATCAGGTAAGCGGCGGCAGCTGCTGTAACTGTAACTGCTTCTTACACGTGGCACTGGCGATGATGACAGGAAATTCGCAACAAAAAAGTGGCTGTCGATATCTGTCTGCTCTAGAAGAAATATCACTTGGCTCTTTGTTGGCCACTAGAAGATGAGCGGTCATTGTCGCAGGAGAGGGGATAGCTGTCGCCCACAATGGTCTTGCCTCGGCCCCTAATCTTTCTGGCGGTTCCCAGTGACAGGGCCTTCCTTTCACTCTCTATAAAAGGAAGGAAATGTCCCGTGGTTTTAATACACAAGACTGGCATAGAATAGAGTTACTTGGTCAGAGAAAAAAAAGAGAAGAACCAAGTTTGGAACCCTTATAAAACTGATTGTAAGGTTACGACAGATTTGATAAATTGTTAAATTCCGGTCCATGATCTCTCCTCGCTACCACATAAAGCCTTTTCATGTCATATTATATATGAAACTTGGATTTAAGATCCTGTATTTTCTTTGATAAATACTTACATCCATGCTTGCAGTGAAAAAAATGTTTCAGAAATATTGGAAAAGTATAAAAGTTATATTCTTCACGGGAAAATAATGAATTATATAATTCTATTCATTAAACAAGAGTATACAGATATTTGTAATCGAAGTATCTTTATTCAGATTTATAAAAAGACCATTATAACAGAGATATCTTATTGGAACTCGGTATATGTGTTATTTCGAAACCATGGGAAAAAGAAATCTATGATAAAAATCAACAATTCTAATTTCGACCAGCAAGTGAAAAGGTGGCGCGTGAGGAACAAAAAACACAAATTTGACACACAAAGCTTTATTTAATCATGCCATTTGCTTAATGTACATTCCATTTGCTTTAGTTTTGTATTCAAAGCCCACTATAGTGTTCTCAATAGAAGCATGAAGAAACTGCAGCACTCAGGCAAAGTCTATATGTTCCCCCATAGACAGGGTTCTTCAAGAATCTCCAAAACCAGAAATCATAGTGATTTAAGTCTGAAGAATGAAAAATATAAGCAGTCAGAAAATATCTCGAAATTGTAGGACCATCTCCAAAGTGTTCACTCCTTTACTTTCCAGGCAATGTGGGTTGTTGCATGACTTTGCAGGAAGACAATAGTCCCAAAATATTCGCGTTCTGGCTAGATAGAAATAATTTGTGGATGTAGAAATCAGCAATAACGTGGGCCCATTATTTTGAAATGCCTTTGAGAAGTATTCTTCTCAAAAACAATGGGGTTCAATAATGAAATAAACACTGAACTCATCAGCATATAGTAATGAAATTAGAATACAGAGGCTGTTCATGCAAAACATTAGGACGCAATAAGTACCACATTATAAATGACAGTTTGGCGTAAAAAGCAATGTAGAAAGGTTGTCTGACGAACCAGTTGAACAATCAAGAATATTAAGAAGTGTTTGCTTTTGATTATATCTCTTATCCATAACTGAATATTCATGATTCTCTCAAGAAAATATTTTTAACCCTTTTATGACTAACCGGCCGCGCAAGTTCTACACTAATGAGCCATTTCGGGGGTCAGTTTCTTCATAAAACAAGGAATTCAAGATGCAAAGCGAAGACATATTTAATGATATCTTGCTTCACATCCTGCAATCCTCCTTTAAAACAGAAACCGGATTAATATATTCATTTGGCCGTGTGCAGACTCCGTGGAATCGTACATGATATGCCGCATATCAACCCATACGAGTATGAATACAGAGCTATAGGTTGGAAGTCACATTCATCCAAACATCTCCAAGAACATCAAATTTCGTTGGAAGACGGTGGATCTCAGAATTTAAAACTTGGGATCTATGCAGATGGATCGAAATCCTCAGCAGAAATTATGCTTGCATTTTGTGTCATACAGGATGCAGTCACTATAAACCAGTAGTCAACCACCCTGTTGAAAGAAAATACAGTATTTCGAGCTGAACTACTAGCACTCATTAGAGCAGTCAAATACGCAACTTCTCTCCCTTCATCAGGTCCAATCACTATGTCGACAATAAAACAAATATGCAAGCCTCAAGTTCTCCAAAATCCAATAGACAATTAGCAAGAGATGCATTGTCCCTTCTTGTAAATCCTCACATTAAAATTTCATGGATCAAGGCACATGTAGGCTATGACGGGAATGAAGCGGTGGACAAACTATCCAAAACGGCGGCTAGAGCTAATCAAGATCGGAATGTAATGAAACTTCCAAGATGTCATTTGAAGAATATCCTCCAAACCGATATGATGACAAGATGGCAAAAGGAATGGGAAGAAGGCGAAACAGGCCGGTCCACATTCAACATAATACCAAAAGTTTCTCTCCACGCGGCCAAATAGAACAGAGCGGATGTCCTTTTCTTCACTGGACACTGCCCATTCCCGATATACCTACACAGATTCCATCTGACCAAGTCTCCTTGCTGCAACTGTGGAGAGATAGAATCCCCAATTCACTATGCCAACGAGTGCTTACTGACTCTCTCGTGGCATATGAGGAAGCCAGAAACAAGTCTCGAGGTAGAATGGTACAGAGTTGCATCGAATACTCTTTCACGCGGCAAGATCCACACCTTCTGCTTCTTCTTCTTCTTGCGTACTGCCGACCACCCCGCCACCACTGAACGTAGCAGTATCGACAGGATTTGTTGTGGCCGACTGCTATCTTGAGCATTGTCCATCCTTGCATTGACCGATTTGTCAAACTGACATTCTCCTCGAGGTAATTGGCCACAAAGTGGTCAATTACTGTCCTTCTTCCTTATCTACAAACTCTCAAATAGTTGGTAAAAAACTGACAATTTTTGACATCATGTCCTTCAGAGTTTTAAGATTACCTGGTACCATCAGTACTGTACTTAAGTCATCAAGGCAAAATCCACACCATAATAAATCCTATTCATAAATATCAACCTCTTCAAGACCACGCAATAGCTAAAGCAAAATGCCACTTGTCAAAATCATCCAAAATTATTCCCTTAACAGTGCAATACCCTACAGAACATGTTCTCACGAAGAAAATCAAAACCACAGAACCCAGGCGGACGCTACAGATTTCTGACTCTATAATGTTTATTTATATGTTTATACATGTGATATAGATGTTCACAATGTTATTTATCAATTTTTCCTTTTCAATTAGTAATCGCATTTCTCTGTAAGTTCAACCTATTGTCACCAATTGTTTTTAGGTATTCTTGTTCCTCCATTTAGTTATTACTTCGCCAAGACATTAAATACAGTCATGTAGGATTTGATACCGATGGAATTCTCTCTGGAGATCTCTAGTTTGTTTGTCGTCTCTTCCTTTCTTTTATCCTCTTTTTTCCCCTTACATCTTGTGCTCATCCAACTGGTTAGGTAACTAACTTAGTGTTACAGGCACTGGGGGGTACAGGATGGCATTATGTTATGTAGTTTCACTGTCATTTGATTTAAAATTTGAAACTTAATTTTAAACAAAAAGTGATTAAAATGCAATTAATTTTATATGAGAAGTGATTAAATTCAGAAAGCAAATCCAATCATTTGCTCCCAGAACCGGATATTTGTATAGGAGAAGTAGAATTATTCATCAATCCATATTTAAAAATTGATTAAAATCGGCCATGCATTTTACAGCAACAAAGAATATAAAAATATAAAATATTTTTATATTCTAATATAATATTTTTTTAATTTCAAAACGGTATATAAAAATAGTTTTTGCATTAATATTTGCGAAAGCTATCACGGGAAAAAGCCAAAAGCTTCCTAATTAATTTTCATCTATCAAAAGTGATTTTAATCTAATTGATGAATAACATTAAATTTTTACTAATCAGTTTAATTAAAGTAGTTTTAATTAATCAGTTATCCCTTTTCACTCAGATGGTGACTCTTACACCTCATTCAAGATGGTGCATCATTTTGACGTTTTATTTGTTTATTTTATAATTTTAATTATTAAAAATATCTACAAAAGGACAAGAAGACGTGGAAAATAATTCGGAAAAATACAAATTTAAAAAAAATTATATATATATATATATATATATATATATTTTCGTAGCAGTGAACAAGTCCTTGTTTTAAGTGAATAAATGTGCATTGATTTCCCGAGTGCACGGAATTAAAATGTAAATAAGCTTTTAAAGAAATTGCTTAATCATGCACATTTCTCAAATTGCAAAGTATATCCGTGCCTTCTATGTCTAATAAATTGGTCTACAGAGCGCCAACATTCAGACACAAAGATACACAAACACACATTCACTTTTGTTATTACTGAAGATGTCATGTGGATCCCTCAATCTGGTAGCATACGAAGCAATCGATTGAAGTTTCTCTCACCTCACGACATCACCTCATCTTCAGAATCAATGCAATATTTTTACCTAACCTTAGTGGTAGCGGCACTGTCTCAAATATTCTTAACTACAATATCCGGAATGAGACACGTCACATTTGCAATGTCCCCCACTGTAAATATTCAGTTATCAATTTGGCGAAAAGTCGAGGAGCATTACAAACAGTTGATTCGAATCGATTTATCATTAAGTTGCAAAGTCACGTCTGATGGCCGTTCTAATACACCCCTCCACTGTATCATCTATTTTGAGAACGTGTCCCATTCATTCCCAGATGGGATATTAGCATAAAATGCACCCCCACAGTGGGAGCCGCTTCCAAATGGTATGAATCGAACTTTTCGCTCATTCAAAGATTATTCGTGGAATATGATGGCTTAATAACATTGTTGCGAAATCGATTTAGGGGCGAATATATTCAATAACTTGAAGAGAGAAGAAATATTTTTCCAACTTCAATGATAAAAGTTGGAAAATAGCTCGCTGAAATGAAAATATTATATACGTCATTGATCCATACAACCCTTTTTACTTTCTCGTATATGAAATGTAGAGGAAGTACTGTAACCATCAGAAAATTCTTACGTGAGATTTTGAGAAATTCCTACTTTTCAAACGTCCCCGGGACCGAAAGATACATTTTTAGCATTATGTTTTTTTTTATGTAATCTATAACTAAAAAACACTTTGAGCTGGATGACTGAAATTTGGTATGCAGAACGACAACCAAAATTGTAGAATTCTATCAAATTTTGAACGGAACTCATACTCTAGAAGTCTATCTTCCGTGTACAAGTGAACACGATGTAGAGAATTATGATGAGCGAGGATAGAACCTGGGACCTTGTGATTCGAACTCAGTAACATGACCACAATACAAAAGCAATTGCTCGTGCAGAGTAGCTGTTAACTGGCTTATAAGCTATTCACCACCGACTCTCCCTCCAGTGAGTCGGAGGGGAGACGAACGATAGGGCTGTTGAGTGGTGATGTATTAGCTGTTGAATCTAATGTGCCTGTACCCATTTGAGAAGCGCCAAGCGTTAAGGCGAGAGTGTGTGGGTGGTTGCTGTTGCGTCAAGTGAATCTGACGACTTTGGGTTGCAGCGTCAAGTGAATCTGACGACTATGGGTTGCTGCGTCAAGGGAATCTGACGACTATGGGTTGCTGCGTCAAGGGAATCTGACGACTATGGGTTGCTGCGTCAAGGGAATCTGACGACTTTGGGTTGCTGCGTCAAGGGAATCTGACGACTTTGGGTTGCTGCGTCAAGGGAATCTGACGACTTTGGGTTGCTGCGTCAAGGGAATCTGACGACTTCGGGTTGCAGCGTCAAGGGAATCTGACGACTTTGGGTTGCTGCGTCAAAGGAATCTGACGACTTTGGGTTGTTGCGTCAAAGGAATCTGACGACTTTGGGTTGTTGCGTCAAGTGGATCTGACGACTTTGGGTTGCTATGAGCAGATGGCGCCACAACAGCTGTACGAAGGTTGAAGTTTCATCATCCGAGGTCACCAATGTGCAAGTTTGAGGTTCGAACTCGCAACATTAGGGTTCATACCCGAGTAACAAAGCCACTAGACAAAAGTGTACACTCCTTTCCGGATGTTGTTATCTGGCTTATGAAGTTACCGCCACAACGATAACTACTTGTAAAAAAAACTAAGTAGATAAAATTTGATACACATGTGTAACATTTTTAATGGCAACTTTGCTCAAGAGGGAAAATTTTATTCAAAGGAGAGATTATTAGTCATTATTAGACAGTATGCGAGAAAGTTTTGTGAAGACCACTCCAGTAGTCAAATAAATAAAACGATTTAAATTATGGCTGCTATTTAATATTAAAAAATTTAAAGCAAGATGCTAGTATTCACCATTTAAAAATCAGTAGTGGATATTCTTTTATCTACATATTTCAAATAATGCAGAAAATTAAAGAACCAATCATCCAGCCACAAACTCTTGTCCGATTTCTCTCATTTTTGTTTCATATGAAAGCTCATGACATTAAACATTCCTCAAGGGTCGTATGGAATCCTCTTTCCTCTATTTTTGAAAGAAAGCGGAAAAATCAAAGCATTAATACATTCTGCATGGAGAAATTTTGCGACAGAGTTAGCCAGCCAAAACGGCTGAACGTATTTTGATCATTTTAATTTCATAGAAATACTCATGACCTTTAGTTTTGTTATCATATGTCTTCTGGCTTCCTCATTCCTCCATTTTTAAGAGATATCAAAAATCAAAAACTTTTTTTTAAATGCCAAAATTAAAAAAAAAAAATTGCAACAAAATTAAGTTAAGAGTGTGAACAAAAAACAAAGTTTCAAATCATCTAAAAGTCCATTTTGTGCAATAATAATTTCGCTGGAAAATGCAAAAACATCGCTTGAATTTTAATTAATTAAAGTTTTAATCTCATTTTCAAAAAATTGGTTTGAGTTGTATACTCCCTGAAGTTCTTGGTAAAATGGATTGTCCTGTAGAAAAATTTACTGATTAATGATTTTTATTTAGTTAAAATTTCAAAACAAATCGTCCCAAATTGCAAATTTTTTCTCACCCAAGTACATTTACACTAATCTAAAAATTCTGCACCTTGTAGGTTCCTGTCTTCCCGTGCAAAGTCAATATATATTTTTCTTTATTATTAGCAGGATGACGTAGAGAAAATATGCAAAATTCAAAGTGCGTAACAAATTTCCAAATTCAATTTCCCCATCCCAGGATCATTTATATAAATAAGCATGCACAATCTAATTTCTAGCAACCACTTTAAAGAATTCATTTCGTTGGCTCTTAACTATTCAGTTTGGGCAATAGATTTAAATTTAATTTAACTTGGAATTAGAATACACCTAATTGATTCGTTTTAGGAGAAATCAATTAACTAGAAAATTCTGCCTTTTCATAATTTTTCGTTTTCGCTCATTTTATTCTCGCTTCAAATTCAGTTGCTTCGAGTGGCAACGGAACGTGAGATCGAATATTTTGTTCTCGGGGGGTGTTCACGAACATTCGTTTTCTGACTTTTACATGATCAACGGACCGTAAAACTTGTCTTCCCCAGTTTTCTGGTGGTTGTCGCTCCGTGGAAAAGTTTGAGAGGGAATATTTTTCTTGAAACAATCAGCTCGATTCAATTACCGAACCTAGAGAGTATCAAGATTTTGGAAACACCGGCACGGGAAGCTTGTTTGTTTCATTAAAAGTTCAAATTTTAAAATGCACCGCCCTTCTTAGCTTTTCAGAGAATAATTAATCATTGCATGAGCAAGTAAACCCAAGTCTTGAAAAATCTGACTGGAATTTATAATGATACAAGCTATCAGTAAAAATATTTTGCTTTTTAATGAAATGTATTTCCAGGTAAAGTATTGAAAGAATAGCTAGTTAAAAAAGTTGCAATTTATATATATATATTATAGTAGTCTAAATAGTTTAATTTATTTTATTAACATCACATTTTTAAACAAGATAAAAGTAGATGTAGTTTTGGACTATATTCAGAGTTAGCCTCTTCTATTCAGACTTTTGCACCACACTAACGAATAGATGCTTCGTCCAAATACATTTAATGGATATTAGGTACACAAATAAAAAAACATGCGCGACAGCTAACTTTATACCTGCCAAAATCTCACTGATTTTTTAATTAACAAAAATTTATTAAAATTTCAAATTATCGTTTAGAGGTGCATATTCCCACCCTCTAAATTATATTTATGCCAAATGTGGCACCTCTGGGTTAAACGATATAGCTTATAAACACACACAGAGAGACATACATTATTTTCTATTATAATTAGTAGAGATTTAAGTTGTCTCGTGCTTCTGTTAACCACATATTCAAATATGAACTATGGGTGAATATGCTACATGAAACAATAGAGCGTTAGTGAGATGCATAAGAGATTCATTTATGCATGCTACAAATGTATTTGGGTCATATAGCAGTCACTGTGTTAAATCATTATCGGCTGATCTCCGGATTATTCATGGATTATGTCTGGATTATTTGATGCGGATTTTGGTTTGGTTTAGTTATATTAACGTCCCGTTTGAAGCAACAGTTGGGCTATTTTGGAACGGACCTCGTCATTTTGAACCACGGTCAGATGACGAGGACGACATCTGAGCTGGTATCCCCCTCTCCACGCCACACCACACCAGAGGGAGGACGTTTGGTCAGGACGGATTTAACGTGCAACAGACCCCCTTACACGACGGTTCTTCGTTGGAATCGGGTCTCGAACCTGAAACCCTCCGGTTCCGAAGCCGAGACCTTACCACCAGGCCACCACGGCCTTATTTGATGCGGAAGGCAATATTTTTATATTCAATGATTGCTCAAATTATGAAGACACCAGAATCCCACTGATTTCTTAAAATTAGAATGGCAGAAAAATGCATGAAATAAAATAACAATAAGCCCAAGGAATATCGATCTTGTTTCAAACTAAAATCGAATCAGAAAATATAAATTATTTTGTATTATAATATAATCATATTCAAGATGATTCAAATGGATACAATGTTACATCATACAGCTTTTTTTTGTGCTATCGAACCAACAATGAATGTTATATTTCTCGGAAAAGTTCGAAATATTTGATTTTTGTAAATCGAGGTGATTTTGTATACCTGGCAAGTTATTGCCAAATCTAAGTTCTTTTTTTCTATGATAAAGTTTATTAGGAAAATACTAACTATAAATGTCATGATGCGTTATGTGACACTGACGCAAAGATCGTTTCAAATGCTCCATAGGGCAGATTATTGCACTTGAAGCAAGAAAATTTGTATAATACATATTGAATAGCAGCAACTTATTAAGAGGGAAATTTTAATTAAATTTTTTTATTAAAGATAATTAATATTATAATATTTTTCCTCAAAAAATTCGGTGCACATTGCGACACGAAAACTATTTTTATAACATTTTGATATTGAATAAAAGAAATAACTTTTCAATAACATCAACTTTATTATCATGCAATATTTTTCCATTAAATTAAATTTCTAATTAATAAATATTTTAACATATTTAAAGTATACTTTTCTTTGTTTTAGTAACAGCATTTATAATCACGTGAGTTGTAAATATATTAAATACACTTCTATGTGAGCACGTTATTAGCATTATACGTAAGTTTTAAAAATGATGCGACAGAAAAAAATGTATTATCATATTAAGATATTTCAGACTAAAGGTCTGAATCTTCTTTACCTTTTTTTATTGAAATTCTTTCTTATACTCTGCGATTAAAACAAGATTTCGTTAGTCTATACATTACAGACAAGTTTTATTAATTTGTTTTGTTTTTTATCGATTAGTTGCATCTTTTTCAAAGCATAATTTTGCCTCACTTAGAATTTATACTCCCCTAAAGGACTAGGCCAATGCTTTGATACCTTTCCCTCAGGGGAGAGTATTTGTTATCTCATGAAAAATATGTGTTTCTTTATTCAATCTGTTAGACATTTAAAGAAAAACCATGTGAAAGTTATTTTCGGATCGATCCGAATTTTACGGTCCTTGTGTTGTTTTTCCAATTCGTGAGTTTCGTGTTTTGTTGTTGGCAGAGAGAGAGAGAGAGAGAGAGAGTGTGTGTGTGTGTGTGTGTGTGTGTGTGTGTGTGTGTGTGTGTGTGTGTGTGTGTGTGTGTGTGTGTGTGTGTGTGTGTGTGTGTGTGTGTGTGTGTGTGTGTGTGTGTGTGTGTGTGTGTGTGTGTGTGTGTGTGTGTGTGTGTGTGTGTGTGTGTGTGTGTGTGTGTGTGTCGACGGTTTGGCTATGCAACTGAATTGCTTCAACGTTTTAACTATGCCGATTAGTTTTTTTAGACGGTTCGAATCTGAGGTCTGGTAATGTTGATTTAAGTTTTTATTATTCAACTTATTATTTTGATTGCTCCAGTGACGAGCACATTGACTTTATTCTTGATTTTTAATAAAAGTCATTTTTTAAGAAACTGCTTTCATCTTTATGCCTTCTTGACACAAACATTTCACTGCTTGCTTTACTAAAGTTTGGGTTAGTTTACCCTAAAGTATAACAGAGTTGGTTAGAGGCCCAGAAGTCTTAACACAATCATCATCATCTCCTTATGTCACTTGAAAGATAGCATCGACTTTATTTTGCTTAAAATATTTTCCACGTGGTTTCTAAACAAAAAATTTAGAAGCTGCATAAGCTTAGCCGGGGTGCTGTCCTGTTAATAATATTTAATATTTCCCGAATGTCTCAGATTAACGTTGTAGTTGAAAATGTCATGCACATTACCAGAATATATTATATATGTATATTATTTGAAGTTCACTTTAGATATAAATATATAATAACATTAAAAGTTTTATTTCCTTGCGTCTCGGATCGTCTCTGTTCCTAAGTGCTCACGAACACACAATCAAATCAAAAACTAATCACTAAAATCTGATTGAAATAATTACCAATACACTACCAGAATAAAATGCGACGCCAAATATGAAATAAAAGTAATGCTTAAATAAAATATTATAAATAATTTCGAATGAATCAGAATAAATATAAAAGAATTAAAGTTGCAGATCTCACCTTAATTGACTTTTACTATAATCCGATGTGAATGAAACTTAAGGTTCATGATCCTATGACTAATTATAATTTTTTATTATTCCCAAAGTGCATTTACAAAATGATAAATCAATTTAAACTTCAGAGGACCTGGTGGTAAGATCTCGACTTTGGGATAGGGAAGTTCCTGATCCGAGACCCGATTCTACAGAAGAACCGTCATATGAGCGGGTCTAGTGTACGTTAAATCAATCTAGGCCATATGTTCTCCCGCTGGTGTGATGCGGATGTTTGGAGAGGGGGTACCAGCTTATCTGTCGTCCTCGCCATCTGAGCGTGGTTCAAAATTATGAGTCCGTCCCAAAATAGTTCTAGTGTTGCTTTAAAACAAGAAGTTAAAATAACTAAATTAAATATCTGAACTTTAGAAAAACCTGCTTGATTTGTCCAACGTCAAAAAGTAATAATAGTATTGGCGACTAAAGTGGTTGAAATATTTCTAATTCCATCCAGCGTTACAGACTGCACTGGATGATTATATTTAGTCCATCTATTAGATTCAGTGCAGTCTATAACTTAGGGATTTCTCACAAACACTTACTCCAAAAACGATATATTCTAATATTTGTGAAAGGTGGTAAAATGTATATAATTGTTTTAAATATTCAGAATGCTAATATAAACGACTTATGCATTTATTCTTTGTGATGATTCTAATTGGGGTTTTTTTTCAGTCTCCATGGCTGTCGCTCTCAAATGCTACAGATGTGGAAAGTACACGCCAGATGGTGCTGGCTCCGTCATCCCCTGCTACACCTACAATCAGACAGACCTTAAGGAATGCCGCCCCAGAGATAAATACTGTCTAGTGAGTATAACGTGCTTTCGTTTCTTGTATTTCGAAATCGACCTTTATATTGTTTTACAAATGCCATAGGCGGTTTCCACTTCGCTTGCTAGAGAATAGTTATAACACTAGAAAAGAAAAACGTAAGCATGAAGTTAGTCATGATTAATCTTTCATTATAAATAAGATGTTGTCTAAACAGTTAGGAAAAAAAGGAAATTATATCTCTTGACTGACCATGGGTTTTCCTCTTTTCATATTGTCATAGATTGAAGTGACGAAACATCTAATGGGTTTCTTCATATTTACTGATGCTAAGTGCAGTAACAAACTTGAATGTGATTTTGTTTACAGGCTGGCATGGTACGTGTAAATTGCATTCTGTTGTATTCTTGATGGAAAATAATGTTTAAAGCATTTGATAGGGTGGGCTGTTGACCTAAAGCTACCTGTTGGGTTCGTAGGTAATCCTTAGGTTACAAGCGCTCAGTAAGAAAAATGTTTCCAATTTTTAAAGAAGAAATCAAACGAAAATCTTACATTATGTCCTATAAAATATATTATAAAGCGGTTTTATGATTAGAAATCGTACAAAATATTTTATATTAGAGACAGTTGGAGCATGAGTTGCCAAACATATAAGTTGCCGATTAATTAAAAATTATTCGAAATGTTAAGCCTTTTTTAATGTTAATATTCGAAATGTCAATCCTAATTTTGAAGCATGCTATTGCATATAAACTTTTGTAAATTTTTTTTAAAAATTGAGTTTATAATTTTATTATATTTTATTTTAATTTTTTTCTGTAATTTTAATAAATTCTTATAAATATTTTTAAATACATTTTATAACAATACTTTTCGTCATTTTAATATCATCATTTATACTCAAACGTCCTGTGATGAAATTAAACGTACTTTTTTTGTGCGCACGTTAAGAGTAATATAATTAAGAGTGAAATTTTTAACAGATCTCAAACTTGATATTAGTTTAAATTTTAAAGCGGATGTCATAGTCACATCATATATCCATTCAAAAATTTGAGCAATACTATTTTCATACCTTGATTAAATCTCGATATTTCACCTCTTAGACATCTAAGATTCTCCGAAGCCTTTTTAAGATTGTTTTAAAACAATAAAGTTGTATATGGATTAACTTTTTCTGTAAGTTATCTGCTGAGCTTTTGATTAACAAAATTTTAAAAAATAAATAGGAAAACTGAATTTCTGAATATTTATTCATTTCAATTCTTTTCACCAATTATTGGAACATAACACCTTTATGGTAGATTCGCGATTTCGAGATATGATCCCTTCAAAAATCCATAGTGTAAATAAGCTTAGTGTACTTTGTATATTATGACAGAAAATCCGTCCGATGTGCACACGGCAAGATGTCTAAAAACCTCAATAACAGATACCGATGTTTTGCTCCAGAGGAAATACGAAATATTAAAATACAGCAGAAGTATTCACAAAGGCAGTATTTGCAGAATCCATCAACTTGCAAATTTAATTATAATCGCTTATTTATTTAAAGGCTTGCAAACAGTAAGTTTCTAATTAAATAGTCCCTCAACAAGAGTTGTTCAGTGTGAAACAACTGGAAAACTTGCTTTTCGATCAACACTCCGAATTCTCTCACATGAATCCTGTGTGTGCTCTTCCGCTTTTTTTATTGTTCTAGGGATGGGAGCTCGAAAGATTTAGAAGTATCCTATAACTTGGCTCCTAATAGAGATATCACCAAAATTCCTGTGCTTTCGAAAAACCTTAAGTTTTTGGCCAAGTCGCCAAATGGTCGTTAAGGCTGGGAATTATATGTCTCTATTTGATACATCTTTAAAACTAAATCCGTATCTTGCTCCGAAGGTAGAATTATTACAAACTGATAATAATATGCTGTCATGAGAGGTTAATAAAGTGTGGAATTGCAAGTTATATACGCCGACGACTATAACTTCCTCGTAAACAGCGATAGGAAGAAAAAAGCAAATATGTTACAGAAGAAAATTTAAAATATTGTGTATGTATATAATAATAGCCTTATGTACGTATCTTCTCCTGAGCTTCCCTGCATTATGCTACCATATGAAGATTCTCTACTTGAACTTTCAATTCTTCTAAATGAAGAATTCTCTACTTGAACTTTCAATTCTACCAAATGAAGAATTCTCTACTTGAACTTTCAATTCTACCAAATGAAGAATTCTCTACTTGAACTTTCAATTCTACCAAATGAAGAATTCTCTACTTGAACTTTCAATTCTACCAAATGAAGAATTCTCTACTTGAACTTTCAATTCTACCAAATGAAGAATTCTCTACTTGAACTTTCAATTCTACCAAATGAAGAATTCTCTACTTTAACTTTCAATTCTACCAAATGAAGAATTCTCTACTTTAACTTTCAATTCTACCAAATGAAGAATTCTCTACTTGAACTTTCAATTCTACCAAATGAAGAATTCTCTACTTGAACTTTCAATTCTACCAAATGAAGAATTCTCTACTTGAACTTTCGATTCTACCAAATGAAGAATTCTCTACTTGAACTTTCAATTCTACCAAATGAAGAATTCTCTACTTGAACTTTCAATTCTACCAAATGAAGAATTCTCTACTTGAACTTTCGATTCTACCAAATGAAGAATTCTCTACTTGAACTTTCGATTCTACCAAATGAAGAATTCTCTACTTGAACTTTCAATTCTACCAAATGAAGAATTCTCTACTTGAACTTTCGATTCTACCAAATGAAGAATTCTCTACTTGAACTTTCGATTCTACCAAATGAAGAATTCTCTACTTGAACTTTCAATTCTACCAAATGAAGAATTCTCTACTTGAACTTTCAATTCTTTCTCTGTAATGAGCAAGGCGCGTATTAAGATAAAATCTACGCAACATCCTAATGAAATAAAGACAAAAAAGAAAGAAAATTTCAGAAGATTGTGTCAACCATATTTAGAGCAATCATGTGACTATCGAACTCAAATTTATTGTTGTGACTCTCTTTCACAGTTTTTGAAATGAAATAGTTAATATATACATCGAGCAAGTTATGAAGCTCAGAATTTCATTATTTTTATCTCATTAATGGATGACTCGAAGAAGCGCCATCTATTGACACCCGAATATTATTCAATCTTTTAAAATAGAGATATTCAAAGTTTCATAACTCCGCCAATTCCAATTGTAAAAGAGCGAAGTTTATTTTTGTTTAAATAATAATATGCCAAGCATATTTTACTACATATGACCAATAGAACGGAAAAGGGCTGTATGAAAATGTACAATTCGTAGCTTTATCACAATACGTTTATTGTATGAAGCATAAAATGTAATGATTTTTATCATGTAGACAACATTTTTCAACCGAAAGTTTATACTTGTCTTTAACGATTTAGGAAATTGGTATTGGACGACGATTAAAATGGATACATTGTCATTCAACTAGGTGAAAAAAAATACATCGATATAAAAACGCTACTAGTATTTGAATGATGGATATAATGTATCACACTTTTAAAGCTAATATTTTCCGAGGGAGACTGTCTCAAGCACAAGCAACAAAATCCAATAGTGATCCATCAAATCAAAATCAATCCTGGCAGAATTTCAGTGGTAATATTATTCTAAATTAGTTCCATATTAGTTTAATGCATTTCTGTATTAGTCATTTTGCGATCGTAATAGGAAAAAAAAGAACTTTCCAGACGGTGTTGGGAAAAAAAAAACTTACTTTTTTTTCCATTCTATTACCTTAATGAAAGTAATGCCACCAATGTTCGTTAGCAGAAATATTGCTGTACATTTTTTCCCGAAATATATTAAATCTGTTGCAGGGCTACAGACAGTGACTAAAAGCAAAGTACTCTGATAAGGTCAGACTGCAAATTATGGCAACACCTAACTCACCATTAAGAGAACAAGGACATCAGTGCACTTAGTGTGAAACTGTTCCTTTGTAATCTAAATTATTTTTATCACATTGACCGCCATCATATCAAAAATTGCACTCTTTTGAATATAAAAGAGTTCTAAAGATTCAAACTGAGATTTTTTTTATGGTAAATGTATGAGAACACTCGCACAAATTTGACCGATTTTATTTGATTTAAATAAATTCAGATATTTATGATGGGGTTCATTCTTACTATTTATTGCCGTTATTTTAATTGCAACATTAATTTAGTAACTTAGATAACAAAATTAATTTATAATTCAGTGTATGGTATGTGCTTGTTTTTATGGCCCCGGATTTGGCGATTTTCAGATTATGATAAAGTCGCCAAGTTCTATTATACTTGATTTGAATGTAATCAATGTGGAATACAGTGACATAGGGAACTCCATATACCTTAGATACCAAGATTTCTACAAGATGATTGAAGATTGCGTTTTTTTTTAGGGAGGAGGGGGAGAGGGTGATTTGCCGATGGAAAGAATGTTGATCTGAATTTTATACAATAATACAAAATTTAGAAACTTTTTACATGTCTTATATCTAATTGAGTAGATGATGATTTATTGTTAGCATACAAAATTATAATATGCATTTTATAGTACTAAATTACTGATTATATTAATGTATTTGATTTACTGTTATCATACAAATTTATAACGAATATTTAACAAAATTTCAAATGGATTTATTTATAAATAAATGTTTGGGAAACTATTGATATTTTATTAACACAGGTATACATCAGATTGCATTTACTTTATTGTATTAATATGATTTATATTATTTTGTACTGATTATTATTCAAATTATTTGCCTTGCATTGAAAGAACTTGCTCATGGTTGTAGGACATGTACTAAATTATATGTCTTTTAGTCAGAGTGAAATACGATGTTTCAAAGGAATGAATTTATAAGCTTGGATGGTGCTACGGATATCTTCTCCGTGTTCTAGAGGGATATGTTACTGGCATTAGTATTTTTTCATACTCCGTATACTTTACGGGTCAGAGTTACTTTTAATATTATCTCGGGAGACAGTAAAAATGAACAAGTGCCTATAAACTGTTATAGAATGTACATGCGAGTCTGCATGCGCGCGTACTTTCCTCCTCCTTTTTTTTAACTATATTTTGAATTACCGTTTATAAAATAATTAAAAGATCAAATTTGTAGTTTAGGTTAATGACAAACAAGAAAGTCGGCAAAAAATATTTTCTTAATGAAATGCATCTGATTAACTAACGGCATCAGCACACCCCTTGTGGTTATTGGTTGTTTTTTAATATTAGCATTTTTTTTTAACTATTTGAAGTTTATAAAAGAAAAAAACGTGTAATTGCATAAGTCAAAACAATGGTTAGATATCAAGGACGATACTTGCAATGTCAGCTAGTTTTCCAAACTTCCACATCACATTAAAATAAAAATCTTTGACAACGCGGATTTATTAATACATATATGGAAAATTTTCGAAAGATTTCGGTTTAAATATGAAATACCTTTTCTAGAAAGGAGATATTACCATAAAATTACTAATACTTAATCTTTAGTTTTAGATACACAGCATATATGTATCTTTAATCACTCATTCGTTTATATTTAAACTTAATTTGAAGAATAATTTTTTCGGATAGTCGAGGAGAAAAAAAATGGAACTAGGAATGAAAGCTAATTTCTAGGGAATAAGAAGAAATAACTTCAAAATATTTTGTAATTTTCTTTGCAAATATATCTTTAACTTCATGAAAAATTTAGTGAGTCACATCAAATTAGTCATTAACTTTTATTGGCATTTGTTCACATATTTATTTTGATTGTATTATTGATTATATATACAGGATGATTCAAAAGGGTACCAAGTATTCATTCACATGGGGTAATTTAAAACTAGATCAGATATACGATAATAAATCAGTTTACAAAAGAATGCAAGGTGGGAAAGACATCACTGCGCAATAGCAATACAAGAAAAAAATTAAAATACAAAAAAATATGTGAACAAAAAGTTTATGAAGGAATATACGAGTAATACTATCATTTAATTCATTTGTTATCCTTATCTTCAGGAAATTAAATTATATCGTACATCAAGAAGTTAAGATAAAATAATGCTAAATTCAAATTCAAGCAATTATTAAGAAGCATCTACAAAATGTCCATTTATATGAAATTGCGAATCCGTCTATAACAAATATGCATTCCTTATTTGTTTCTCAACTCAAATCGAACATCTGTTAAGAAAGGTACCTTGCTCAACTCTGCGCATCTTGTATTTCGTGCCATTTCTCTCTGCTTATTCGAACGGGAACTATTTTCAGCGATTCTAGCAAAATTCTCCGCTCACGCCATCGGCCTATTAAATTAACATGCACATTCGCGAGTTCAGGATATTGTTTAGAATTTAATGCACGCTAAACGTAAGGTTTATTTCGGGAAAAGTATTCGACAGCAATCTGAATAATGATTGGGATTTTCATTTAGATCATTTTTAAACAAGCATTTCATTCAAAATTCTTCAAATACTCAAAGTAATAAATGTAAATTAATAAAAGATTCAATTTTCATGAAGACGGAAAATCGAGAAAAACAAAGTCGCCTTTAATCAGCAAGTCAGAGTTAGTCAGGTTCCGGGTAAAATATAAGCAATCAAATAGGCTTAAACTTATGGTTACTATAATTAAAAATAATGAATATATTTGGATATAATTTTTAAAACACCAAATTAATAGTTTTTCGTGTCAAGAAAATTCTTCACAAAAAGTATTTAATTTTTCCTTCCCTTAAAACTCAGAAGCACATCAGCTCATAGTTTTCACATTATCAACTTGAACTCTTCCTGACTGTAGTTAATATAAATTTAGCGGAATAGTAAGGAGACATAAGCCTTAATGAATTTTCGTCTATTTTTATAAAAATAACTGCGAAATTTGCATAATGATTCGTAGACAAATTCTTCACCTTTTGTTTATATATAATTCTCTATCTAATAAAATAGTTCATTTATTAGAATTTTTAACCAATTAAGTAATTTTTGAAATGATTATTTTAATGTTGAGATATATTTGCCCTGAAATATTTCATCAAATATTTTTTGAACCGTTTAATGGTCAGAATTTAAAAATGCCATATTATATTCTTTAAAAATATATTCTTTTAAGAGGGAAAATGGATGAAATGCCAGTATTATGCGAGGTTATTTTATGATCTTTAAGTGTATCCACATCTGTTTGCTCACACAAGAGTATTCACTTGAAACGCAATCCGAAAGCTGAAGGGGGGGGGGAGAAATGAAAATAATGTTTTAATTACTATATATGAAGAAGAAACGGACGAAAAATATGCTTTAATTATTATAAAAATACAAAAATACCAAAAATAATTTCTAGATTACTTAAGATGCTCAAACTGACCACCATCAATATCGTGACAAAATTATGCATCACGATTCATGTTATGGATTTGTGGCGGATTGGAATCGCAAATCACGTCCGGGTCACCAATGTGGCGGATTGGAACGCGCGAGGATAGAACTGAGACCTTGTGGTTCGCAGTCCAGTAACATGACCACGATACAAAAGCAATTTCTCGGGTAGTGTAGCTGTTAACTGGCTTATAAGCTATTCACCACAGACTACTTCGTTACTTCCACTACTTCGTTATCGTTATTCCAACTGCAATGGATTCGCGATGGTGTTCAATGTTTTTACTTTCTCCTATACGTAGTATAGAGGAAGTATAGTAATAGTAAAAAAAAAAAAAAAAGAGCTCGAGATTTTGGCAAATTTTTACTTTTTAGACCCCCCTGAATGGGGCAAATACAGTCCATCTGTGGCAAATACAAGTCAAAAACGCCTTGATCTAGACAGCTGAAATTATTGGTATATGGTCTTATCACCGAATTTGAAAATTTCTATCAAATTTTGAACAAAATCTTATCAGAGGAAGTCCGGTGGTTCGAATATGATTAATAATTATAAAACAAAGAGAACCAGATAGATAAAATTTGATACAAAGATTTAACATCTTTAGTGTTGACTTCAGTCAAATTTTGAGCCAAATCCAACTGTGGGTTGACTGTCCGTCGGTACTTTCAGAAACATGTAAAGGCGATAATTCAAAAACGCATTGACTTAAATGTATCAAATTTATTTATTTATTTATTTATAGTTAAAACATTAAATTCTCCTCGTGCACCACAATGTACAACACGAGGCTCACAGAAGTATAAAAACTATTAGACCTTTTATGAAACTCTTTAACAAAAGTTAAAAGGCAATGAAAAACAAGACAAAAGAAATAGATAAAAGTAAACAAAATAGAACAAATATATATACACATAAAACCCAAAATATTAAACAAAAATGAATGCAAAAGTTTAAAAAAAAATACTATGCAAAGTAGTTAATGATAGGTGTAAATTTCTAGGCTGTAGTATAAGAGTAAAATTATTTATATTTAAAAGCTTGATCAAATTCTAAGAAAGATAAAAAGGAGGACTTTGTATTCACAAAAGTGATCAGAGCAACTGGTCAATCCTTTGCTGAAATGCCAAGTTTTTGTTGAAGAACTTTCCGGCAATCCTGCGCATGCAGGCCACGAAAAATAATGCGTTCAACGTTTTGAGTTTCTCTTAAGGAACAGTCACATATGTCACTGGTCTGTCGAGGAAACCTTTTTAAATATTGACCGAAATCCCCATAACCAGTACGAAACCGAGTCACTTTAAAAGAGCAGAAGAAGAGCGATTCTCGTGCCAGCCTATATTTAATAGTCGGAAGGAACTTTTTTGTAAGGCTGGCTTTCGATGAAAAACCGTACTCTTCTTCCCACTTGCCAAAATATGTCAAATTTGGTACGGCATTTTGTAGTTTAAAGTGATTTATTGCGTCAAATTTTTGTTCCAATCGATTGAGGGTAACATATCTAAAACACAAATTCGATACCATTAACGCATGCGAGGGATTTATCGCCAAATAACTCGCCATTCAGTAAAAATGTTAAATTCATGCCAAAGATTAATATTTCATAACTATAATATGCCATTCTCTGGAATAACGTATTTATCAGTGATTATGCGAGAAGGTTTTAGGGAGACCACTTCCGATGGTTTCATAAAAAACTTACGCACAATAAGTCACTGGGAGCTTGTTTTACCCTCACTTTCTGTCAATGTCTGTTGCAGCTGAAAATTATAATCGTGAATTCGATATGATTAAATACATAGCAATGTACTGAAAAATAACAAACTTAAAAGGAGAAATAGAATTTCATTTAGTGAGTTTGATCCCTTCTTATTTTTACTTCTTGAGAAGTAGTAGTTTTACAATATATCAAATAAATACTTTAAATCTTATTTCATTTTCTATCTCCATGCAAAATGAATAGTAATCATACAAATATGATAAATTATATAAAATTCCATCGATTTCATAGAAGAAGAAACTGAGTGAATTATAAAAAAAATGAAATAAATTATAAAATTAAATGGAATTTAAAATATTTGAAATAAGCTATATATTACCCATGCCACTGCAAGTTCATACTAAAATATAACCATTGACAAGACATGATATTTCAACTGGATGCATTCTAATTTTAAAACTACTAAAATATGATCCAAAATAAGGTAAAATTGTAAAAATAAATGGTACAAAATATCTTCTACAACTGTAAAAACTGTAGGTAAAACTAAAAATAAATGCAATAAATATCTTTTTTAAGTAAGGCGTACAGTTTTATTAAAAATTCTAGTTTATATTCTATACTTCGATGTTTAGGAACATTGATACCAAATTCCATTTGTTCAGTCAAGAGAAATGGAATTGTATATAATTCAAACAAACATTCAATTTTTATTCAAACATTCAAGTGTGTTTAGTTTATATTGAAACAAAAAAAATCAAGTGAAAAAATTACAATTTTTTTCATAAATATTACACCAATTATATTTACACAGTGTATCTTAAAAGGGAAATTTCAATACCCAAAACATTATGCTCTTCGCAAATTTTGTTTGATTACATAAAAAAAAATAAATAGAAAATTACTTTTCACTGCAGTTAGATAAAGGAATAAAAAAATTCGGTACCAAAAGAAATACGCTTGCAAAGTTTTATTTTTGTTTCTTTTTATTTACTTTTTGTATGAAGCTTTTTCAGCCTCTAACAGATGGAATTACATAGCAACGAAGGCAAAATTAAACAGTTTTTGCTACATTTAGAAATGCTAAAATGAAATTCTATTTTTTCCTGTTCATTTGTATCACAGTTGATATGCCAAAGCTCACAGAGTTTAGCGGAAAAAAATTAATACATTTCTTACATTTTGCTATCTGAAAAAAATATCTTAAGTAGTTTTAACATCATTTTCCTTGCACTAATGATGTGTGCTCTTCTCTAAATAGCAATTCAGTCTGTGCAGATTAGTTTTAATTATTGCTCGTTCATTAACAAAACGCTGCCTGAATTCGGGAATTAGAAAAAAAAAATGTATCGAAAAGTCGTTTTCATTTTGTGACGTCATACCTTTTTACCTTATTTACATTTGTAAGCAGCATAAGTAGAAAATGTGGAATTTTTTTTCTCTTTCAAATAAACAGACTGATTAATTATTTTAATGTTTGTTTTTCTTCAATTCAGAATTATTTATTTATTTAATTATTTCCTAAATAATGCATTTGCATTTTTTGATTAAAAAACTGAGCGAAGAGTCTTAGCTTTATTTTTAATGAAGAATGACGATTAAATTCTATTTCTTCGGTTTCTTCAAAATCTTACAAAAATAAATTCCATTTTCCCACTAACTAGAGTACTTTTTAATTGAAAAATTATTCTTTTTCTACGAAATTTTTTTGTTCTTTTCGTTAAATAATTTTCAGATAAAAAAATTTTAATTTCTCATTTCGTGATGTTTTAAGAATCTTTTATTGATACTAGACCACGATAATCTAGAGACAAAGTATATTTAGTAATATTTAGTAATATTAGTAATATTTTCAAACAAAATTCTACTAAATATTCTTCATGTTTGTGGGCCTTACGCCTATTAAATATGTCTTCAAGATTAAATTAGTGCGGTTCGAAACTTTGAAATGGTATGCAATCACAGATATCGTCCTCATCATCTGACCATGGTTTAAAATGATATGAAAAATCCCAAGATAAGCATCGAATAGTTTTAAAAAAGGAAAATAACTACGCTAACGTTTACGATCCTGTATTTATATTGATTTTGTATCGATATTAGTGCTTCATTGGTATTGATATATTGATGAGTATTCGTAGAATGTCAAATACTCTAAAAAGAAAAAAAAAATACTTATTTTGTTCAAGATTTCACATGAATTTTCAAAATAGTGATGATCTTTTAAGGTATTTATGCAAGATCAAATATTAATCAGCTTTTTTCTGACTGGATTATCTCAAGTAAGGAAACACTGAGTTGGATTCAGCGTACGCATATTAGAAAGTGATTTGAATCTTTTCTTATATTTAATTCCTGAAGGAATACACAAACTAAAATCGGACATGGAGACTGTTTGTTTATAACAAAGACTCGAAATGGAAGCATCCGTTACCATGCTAATTAGGATATCTATGTTGTAGCCATTGAAATGTATCAACCATTGTGCAGACAAGGCGGTAATCAATAGTGCAGACGATATAATAAGATTTGGCTTCCAAAGCCAGCTAGAGTAATTCGGCTAGGCCAGCCTTTGAAGAATTGAATATTTGCAAGAATTGCAAAGGCATTTTCTTTTCTGGTTATAATTCTATAAATTGTTTTGGATTTGCTTTTGCGATTGGTGACATGATATGTTTTTATTTCCTATAGTATCAGTAGAATATCGGAAATATTAAATCATGATTGTATCAGTAGTTGCTGTCTTGATATTTAAATGTTTATTATTTAGAATAATTTAGAACATATTTTAAATGATAAAAAATTATTGTAATATTTTACTAAGAATGAATTTGGCCTTATAGGAATATTACTTAAGTGCATGGTCGATTATCGTCACACATTCCTTCTACTGCATTTCCATGGTAAATAATAAATTTTTCTATATCATTTCGGTTTAGTTATATTAACGTCCCGTTGTAAAGCAACACTAGGGCTATTTTGGGACGGACCTCGTCATTTTGAACCGCAGTCAGATGATGAGGACGACACCTGAGCTGGTACCCCCCCCCCCTCTCCATGCCACACCACACCAGCGGGAGGACATTTGGCATGACTAATTTAATGTGCAACAGACCCCCTTACACGACGGTTCTTCAGTGGAATCGGGTCTCGAACCTGAAACCCTACGGCTCACAAGCCGAGACCTTACCACCAGGCCACTATATCATGTGGGGAAGAGTTTAATATAAAATAGGGCGGAATTGATCATTGCTATTATAATGTAACTATTTATGTAAATTACCTTTCACTTTTTTTGAGAATGCGAGACATTGGGACCTGTGTACTGATATTAGAAGAAAACAATGGCAAAAAAAGAAAAAGATAAATGGATGATGAAGCTTTGCGTTATGAAAAAAGCAAATAATTTTTTCAACTTTTTCAAATAAATATATTTTATGAACTATTTGTGAATTATCTGTAGATAGATATGCTGCTATGTATGTATTGTAACGAATACGTGGAAACATTTTATGGTTTTAATTCTAATGAAATTCCTGTTTCATTCCATTTTAAGATGGAGACTAAATAGTAGCATCGCGTTTCACTTTAAACTTAGCCTACTTGACAAAATGATCATTACTGATTATGTCAAAGAATGTATTTTATATGTGAATTAATTCATTAGAAAGTTTTTTTTATAATTATATAAGTGCCCAAAGGGACAAAATATGTGTATATATGTTAATTTCATTTTTACTTTCTGTATTATATTTAACAAATTAAAATAAATTGTTCAATATACTTATGTTTGTGCTTATTAGCATAAACAATTCGTTTAACCCTTTCTAAGGCCGTAGGAAGTATGCTTTCCACCAAATTTATCAATCGTTGTATGAAATTATGTAGGTTGGCATAAGTTCAGACAAGTTTCTTTTAGAAAGACAGAAACTTAGATGCTTCAGTTCTTTATCTCACACAAAATGATGCGTCTTGGTTTGTCACTTAATTATTAATTAACCAAATTAATTAATTACTCAAATTTATCTAATAAGCTAAATGAATCCCTTTTCTTATTTAATTTCAAGCCTAAAAATACTTTAACATAATATGACTAGAAAAAAATGGTCCTTTAAAAGGTTAAGAACTAATTAGCATTGTAATTAATATATATTCCGCTATAATTGAGTCACATAGTATTTGTGTTGTTGTTATTTATTGCTTGCTTGTCAAAATTGATCGTGAAGTGCAATCGGTATGAAAATGCATTAAAGCATAAAAAAAAATATTTAATCAGCGATTAATGACAGTTTAATGAGAATTCCATGGCATATTTTTGCTTATTTTGCAGCAATTTTCCATAGGTTTCCAAAGACGTTAAAAGAACGGAGTAAATGAATTTTTAACAGAACAGGTTTTTATGATTTTAACTTTGCTGACTTTGTGAGTGCAATTTTTACTGTTTTTTTTTTTTTATTTGTCTCTCTCTGCTACCGACTTTTTTTTTATTGCTGCACATTTCCTTGAAGTTTCCAATTTTATTCTCTGTTAAGGATTTAACACGACAAAACTGTATTGTACTTCCATGGCTTCCACATTTTTATTAGTAATTTTTCTTGCACTTCGTGTTACTTCAGATGTCATAATACTGCGTAGGGAGAATTTAATGCACTTTTGGATTAAAGATAAAATTTAGAAGAATATGAATTTCGCAACGAAATGGTATGATGAGAACATATATATGTTATTCAGATATCATTGTTTTGTATTTCAGCCACAATAGTTATTACTTAAGAGTGATTCACGGTTAAAAATTGCTTTTTGCTTTGTTATCATCATATTATGACTAATAGTTCTCAGTATTCCTTGTATATTGCATAAAACTCGCATACGTTTCTTATGATAAAGCTTCAGAATTAACTATTAATTTTATAACTTCCGTCAATATTTTTTAACTATTAGGAAAAAAGAATTGTATTGCTAGGTACAATTTTGTTTATGTTCTTACAAAATAAATTCGATTATTTATTGCGCCATAAAAGCAGTCTCGTATTTTAAGACCCAGACAAATAATGTTACGTACAGAAATGCATTGTGGTATTCATCAACATATAAATATTGCTGTTTGAATAATTCATTATAAACATATGATATGCATACACAAATAATTTTATGACGGCTGAAAATTATAGTACATTTTAATGTTGGTCATTAAAGATATTATTTAAAGGTTTTAAATTTTAGGAACAGAAGCCATTTTGAAATGTATATTATAAATTATATAACGATAACGAATTCTAACTTTTTTCAAGAATCAGTTGCCACAGAGTAAAACCTTTTTTTTTAATTTTTCAAATTTAATTTCCCGCTTTTTTGAAAATTGACCGTTATGATTTGAAACCAGAACCAGCATTTTTAAAATTAGATTTGTTTAAATTCTCAAATCATGATTGATAAAAAAGAACTTCCAAATATTTTTCCATAACTTTTTTTTTCCTTTTCCAACATAAACCAATTTTGCCTAAGTGGATTTCGAAAAATTTCGCTCAAATTTAAAAATAAATAAATAAATATTTTTCCAAATTAGTAGTGATTTTTAATTTTGTTCTTAATTTAATTAAACTATTGTTAATTTTTATAAGTTATTTTATAAATTGTTTTAATTCCTACGAATTTTTCATCTTAATTTTTCCTCTGATATTAGTGATGTTTTATTTAAAAGCGGAAAACTGTTACTAAATTTCCACCACTCTTTCATTTCTCCTCTTATTCAATAACATTCTGATGGTCAACTCAACAAGTAAACCAACAAAATTGTTGTCTTTTTTTTTCCGCATTTTATAATTTTTCATGACAATTCCAGTGGATTCTGAGTATTTGATTATCATTCGTAAAGCTTTATTCTGGCAATCACCTGATCATTACATAACTTACCCTGCATGGAAATAATCTTCATAATGTTCTACCACTTCAACAAGCTGTTTTCGATCACGATATTCTTCAGAAAATTTTAATTCTGTCCCTCCTATGTATTTTTAAATTTATATATTTTTATGTATCTTTAATTACTTACCTTTTGTTGTTTTTTAACTCTTCAAAAAGATATTTCGCGATTAGCAACAAAGTTTTCGATCGCAGTACTGTAAACGAATGCGATAACTTCAGTTATGATATATTAAATGATATATTTACTACACAAATATACCATAATAGAATGGTATACATTTCTAGTTCATGAAGTAAGTTTTTTTTCTGGGGGGGGGTCATCATCAAAATTTCGCCTGGGATTACTATTCGTATATAAAGATGAGAAGTTATCAGTTCAGTGACTCTTTCTCCTTTATTTGATTAGTGTATGAAAATTGCGGGATCGGATTATCTCCACTTCGACGATGAGACACACTTCCTGTTTCAGAAAATATACTGTGAATTGTAATGGTCATTAAGATCAATCTTAGTACCCTCCTCTGTGGGATGACGACGATGGACAATAAATTAATCTGGATGCTTTGCCAAGATAGGAGTAACTTCGATTTGACTATGATTATGACAAACATTTAATATTGTTACGGAAACAATTCTGTACGCAAAATTCGTGAATTTAATGGGTTTACTCTAGTGGGCATATGGTGACGGAGTCAACAGGCCTCAATAACAAATAACGTTTAACACAAAAATACAGACGACAAAACACAGCTGAACGTACACGAACAACACATAACAGCATTTACAACAACCAACCGCCCACAAATAGTAATGGGATATAAATAACCACAATAGCATACAAAGTGTCCAAAGCATCCATAGCTGCATACACGTCTCTCCAAGCGCATGTTATTTCCCACTGTCTCCTCCTCGCTTTAACTGTACCCAACTGCCAACTCACTGCTATACGACTGGCTACTCCCCACACGACTCGATGCTGCTTCAATACTTGTCTCCAAAACTCATCGCATGGTTCAGTTCTCAATCCATTAATCGCTTGAGCTTCAATAGATTGAACCAATTAATTCGTCGTTGACTAAAAACACACTGGTTCCAGCCTTTTATGGGTTCTGGAACAGATACAGAAGGTTTTCGAAGAATCAGCATAATTCCCCTTATATTAATCATATCGCCAAATTTCCTGAAGATTATAGTATTATTCACTTTGTCGCCACATTCGCCAAACGGTCGCCATGTTTGTCACTAAGCCCGGGGGTAATTGATCCGATATCCATTCAGCCTCCAATAGAGCTGTGCATAAAACTGTCCTTCTTAGGATAGGACTAGCTCTACTGGAAAGTGGTGCTACAGATTCTAAACACTATTTTATTGAGGTGCACGCGATGATAATATACGCCAAGCAGCATTTGCACGTTTCAACATTTAATGAATAGATAATGAGAGAATATTTTTATTATCTTTTATATATTTTATATATGTTGTTGTTGTTTCTTATGGCACTTGCCATGGACAAGTCCGCTGTTACGAAAACAGCGATTTAACCCTTTCTGTGGCCGTGGGAAGTATGCTTCCCACCAAATTGATCAATCTTTGTATAAAATTAAGTAGTTTGGAATAAGTTCTGACAAATGTTTTTAGTAAAACAGAAATTAAGATACTTCAGTTCTTTTTCTCACACAAAATGGTGTCTCTTGATTTGTACTTAATTATTAATTAACCAAATTAATTAATGAATCAAATTAAATTAATCTAATAAGCTAAATGAATCCCTTTTCTTATTCTAATTTCAAGCCTAAAAATATTTTAACACAATATGACTATAAAAAAATGGCCCTTTAAAGGGTTAAGCCGGTGAGGAACAGTCTCTTGTTTTTTAGTAGCGCCAACTAGGGCCAAGAGTGCGACTTTACTACTCATGCATCACTCATTCGCTTGCACAATCCCTTTTTACAGGAGGGCACATTCACACATCTCACAGAACAACGGACCAAACCCTGGACTCGAACCCAGAACACCCAGATCACGGGGAAGATGCGCTACCCCTATGCCAGGACGCCGGCATCTTTTATATATTACTCTATTTTATTCGTTTTTATAAAGGAAATTCTATATTACTCGTATCACCAGAAGAATTGTTCTCTCACATTCAGCATTTAATTCATTTAAAAAAATTTCGTTTTCACTCATTATATGGCACTTTTGTTGTTTTTTTTATACAGTTATCATTCAGTATATTAATTATTTTTCATTTTGCTTTTCAGAAATATTTAAATGAAGGAATAGTAGTGCGAGATTGCGCCTACGAATGCAAGAGTGGAGGTAATACCTTCTGTCGTTTCGTTATTTTTATCTCTTGATTCTTCTGAATTTCGATCTTAGAATTTTTTTTTTCAAATCGAATAAACATAAAAGCAAAATGGATTTCTGTTACCCAATTTGATAAAATATTTCCTATTCCAAGCTTCATTTTTTATTGTTACTGTAATGCATGTCACGTTTGCATATCATTTAATGTAATTAAATAAAGTAAAAACAATATCACTGTAGAATTAAATAGGTTATTAGTTATATGTGTAATCAGATTAGTTTAAAATAAAACTCTTGCTCTAAAGTATGCTTGCATCACTCACATATTTATCTATACTACTATTATAAATGTGAAAATTTGAATGGATGGATGGATGGATGTTTGTTAGTCAATCACGTCAGAACGGCTGAACAGAATTGGATGAAATTTAGCACAGAGATATATTATAGTCTGGAATAGGACACAGGCTACTATTTATTCCTTTTAATTGAGTGGTTAATTGTTTATTAATTAAAAACTAACTTTGCCGCCAGAAATCGCCAAATGAGTAAAGCTCTTCATGGGTTTTTTTGCCCACGCCAATGAGATTAGGCTTAACATGATTTTGACTATTACTATTTCAAACGATTCTGTTTACTTTCTTAGTGTTCGATACATTTAAAACTAAACATTGTTAATGAATCGATCTTTCGGATTCATTTTGAAGTACTTTTGAATTAAAATAAAACAGAACAAAGGAAATTAAATTTTATAATCTATATTGCGTTACCCCGTATTGCGTAGAAAATTGATACATTTGTGCTGCCCCAATTGGCGTTTGAAAATTCACACATGCGCAGGAATAACAAAAGATAAAGCCATTCATGCTATAAATTCCAATCTATTTCCACGCGTACGAAGTCGCGGGTAAAAGCTAGTTTTCTAAAATTCAACAAATTATAAAAGTAATCAATTTTATATTTTCAACTTGAATGAAAACAATTTTATAAGTGAAAAACTTGATAAAAACTAATTTCTATTTTTTACTTCCTCGTATACGTAGCATATAGAAATTTTATTAATAGTAACAAAAATCGAACTCGAGATTTTGAGGAATCTTCATGTTTATACCACCCTGAATTCGAAAAACGTATTTTTTTTAACTATCCGTCCGTCTGTCTGTGGCAAAATTTACTCAAAAGGGCTTTGCACTAGACGATTGAAAATTGGTATAAGTCTTTACCCCAAATTTGCACCTATATCAAATTTTGAGTAAAATTTTTTCAGAGGAAGTCTGTCAGTCCCGCCGTTCGAACATAATTTAACATGATAATTGCAAAAAGAAGAGAGCTATATAGATAATATTCTGTAAACAAATTTATTATCTATAATATAGACACCTATCGAAGTGTGAGACAAAACCAATACCTAGTTGACTGTCTGTTGGTCTATGCTTTCAGAAACATGTAAACGCGGTAATTCAAAAATGCAATGACTTAAGCATATTAAATAGGGATTTTGTGACTACAAGAGCAGTTTTGTGTCACATATTTGTTTGAATTGGTAGAGAAAAACGTGTCTAAAACACAAATTCGATTTCAGATACTATTACCGACATGTCAGGGATTAATCGCCAAAACACTCACCAAGGATGACGTGGTAGATTCAGTTAAAATGCTAAAATGACGTCAAAGGTTAATATTTCGTAACTATGGTACGCCAATGGCATTCAAGGCATTCTTTGGCATAGCACGTTTATTAAAAAGTATGCGAGAAAGTTTTGAAGAGACCACTACTGATGGTTGATTCGTTAATTTTAATTAAAATAGTAGGTGGAATTAAAATTTTAGAGTATTTTTCTGTATTTTTTACTTTTCGATTATAAAATTTCTCAACCTCTGAAATTTTTTTTCCATCCCTTTTATATTTTAGCCAAATAAATATAGTTTGCATCATTAAACGTTATCACGTTATCTAATTCTGTTTCTATTGTTATTTATTAATAATAGTCCGAGTTTGTTGCTTAATTAAATAAATAATATGAATTTACCTCAAATATTTTTTAAGTAGTAAATATCAATCATTGAACTACGATATAATAAATAAATATATATATATATATCACAGAACTCATTTTGATTTGAGTTCGAGAAATGAACTTGAACAAAATATTATTGAGCTTTGTAAGTGCGCTTATTCCATAATCAGAATAATTCAAGGGAATTCATAGTTTAATATTTTTAATAAACATTTTTTCTCCCTTCCAGTTCACGAGCTGTCTGAATTCTTCTGTTGCCAAGAGGATGGCTGCAACAATGCTCCCAACCCTCAGAGATCAGTATGGACTGTTCTTCTCGCAGTGCTTGTCCACCTTGTCCTCTGGGTGCGTTACCTGACGTAAACTGTGACGTCGAGCCAAAACAAACGAAAAATGGTGTATGCAAAACACGTTTCACAATGCACAAGTGCCACCGCTCCCCGATTTAAACCCCCCTCCATTTTTCAACGCAGCTTTATGCCCTATTTTAGAGTGAGACGAACTGATACGAGACTGTAAAAAAAACTATTATTGGTGCAATTTTCTGACTCTAGAAGAACCCTCTCTGGAAGAATTTTGAGATAATCAAAACAAGAATTTAATCTCTTAGGCATTTCGCAATCCAGCAAGCAGTTTATTAGGTCGCGATTTTCTGTAACAAAACGCGAATGATCCATTCATGCTTCGTTTTGTGTTGTGAAGATTATTTTCCTCTCTTTTACAGCTGGCGTAGACTGTCTGGGCGACTTTCACGATATCAATGATATTGTTTGCAAGAACTAAGTCGCAACTGTTATTTCTTATTCAGTTTAAATCTATCTAGTTAAGCTAAGTTTCATATATGTAAAGAAACTTTATATATATATATATATTGTTTTCACTTGGATAATATCCCAGCAGTGCAAAAGTATTGAACAATATTGTAACATATCTTGTTCTACTTGTAAAATGATCCTTGAAAGATAAGCTTAAAAAGAATACTTTAACTCTTTCATTACTGATCCGGTCTAACCGGCCATACAAATTCTATCCTGGAGAGCCAGTTTTTTTTTTTTAAAGACGGTTGTAAGATGTAAAGTAAGGAAATCTTTGGTGATAACTCATTTTACATCCTACATTACTCATTTGAAGCAGGAATGGCCCGCAGGATAGAATTAATTTCTAAGGCCGGTTGGGCCGGTTAGGTAATGAAAGGGTTAAGAATGACAATCTCGGTAAAATCAAGTTTTCTTTTAGACAGTTCGTATATTGAGCAACATCTGTACGATATTGCTCAGTGTTTGCTACGTTTTTCAAGATCGTCACCTATCTTGTGCTGCTTGGAAAGTGATCTTTGAAAGATTGTATTCTTTTATAGAAGGAAAGAAAATATTTTAAGGATGGTAATCTTGGCACAGTATCGATTTGGCTCTTTTGCATATTTTCACAATTGTGTATTTATAAACCTATGTCACTAAAAGATTATTTAGTACTTTTCTAAAATGGAGTACATAGTATTAAAAAATATGAAACCAACTGTTTAGAATAAAGAAAAATTATTCATTTAAGACATAAATGGTTGAACTTTTAAAGACAGATTAGCACATAAATAAAATAAACTTTAAAAAAAATATTGTAATCCACCGTAGAGGTTAGAAATTGCCAATCCTATGATATTCAAATTAATTCTGTCAATCTTCTAATGGCAGACTTTCTATAATATAAATCAAAAATTGAAATAACCTTCTTTCAATATGTATTCAACTTTTGACCAATTTGAACAATATAACTTATTATAAAATGTATCTAAATTTGAAACAGCTGTCTTAAAATAGAGCATTTTTAAATATATAATTAAACTGTGTAACATAGTAAAAAGCATATTAATTCTCCCATAAAAAACATTTTAATAACATGATTTTCAAATGATACAGCATGGAAAAGCTGCAGTATAGTTTTCTAAAATTTCTGCTACAAAATGGAACGAAATGGCCGTATTATATGGCGATGAATTTCAAAATGATTCAAATTAGTTAAATAATGCTAACATAATTAATTTTGATTCCCTAATAAAAATAAAAGGCTTTATGTTGTTTATATTTCATGTTAAAACCTTCTTCAAATGAGATTTGAAGAAGAGATAGAATAGGCGAGATGAAATCTATTCTAACTATCCTATTTCAATTAAAAAAATCAATTTGGCGGCAAATTAGGATGCCAATATGAAAAGACAAATGCAGAAAATTGTCTTGGCGAGCGTAAAGAATCCCTTGAAAACAAATGAATTCTTTATAAGGATTGATCGTTCAAGGATTACATATCCGAAGGAAAACAAAGTATAATAAATTTCAGCAAGACATAGCTGTAGATATCGCTTTTTTTGTTTGTAATTGATGAAACACAACCTTTGAGTTTATTTAACTGGCTTACTTAAGAATTTTTTTCTATTAACCTGAAATAAATGATCCGAATTGTCACGAATTTGCTTTTGTGTTTCAGAACAAGTTGTAGAATGCTTATCTAAGACGTTTAACATGTTTTAAATTTATTTTTATGACTGACTTCACACAATTTTTGAGCACCAATGTAACGCCCTTATAAGCAAAACCATATAAACGGGAGTTTATAAATTTTTTCCTGTTTCTTCTAATAATAAGCTAGATATATTTGGAGATTGCATATATAAAAATTTCCCTGATATTTAGTTAAATTTGAAAGTCTAATGAGTATTTATTGCAGCTGCTTTGCTAACATGTAAATAAGATGAGAGTATTATTTAAATGATCTGAACTTATAAAGCCATGAAGAAGATATGTATTTAGAAAATCCCTCTTATAACTAGGAATTTGTTATACCTGAGATCTTAAGCTTCAACTCACGTGCGTGCTTCAGTGTACCTTAGCATAAATTACGATTCAACATTTTGCTTCGTAATTTCTTGAACAAAACAAAGAACTAGTTCATAAAGTTAGTTAAATAATATATAAAGTGAATAGTAAATATATATAATTTGATATTTATTTCCCACGTAAACCCCAAAGATGTAAAGCTTGAAATGAAACAATGGGTAGTAAAATTCTCTTATTTTTTTACAAATTGCAACAAAGGAAAAGCACAAAAAGGTTGGGTTGAAAGTTGTCATTAAATTACAGCAACAAGAAACAAATAATATTAGTAGTTGCGATCAAAATTTGGAACAAAAGAAATAACTTTTGAGTGTTTGAGGGTGGAAAAATAGCAACTGCCAAACTTGCCTCGCAATACACAAACACAATGCATTCAGCAGAACTAAAATACTTACGACAAAAACAAGCAAGAATTAATACTAAGTACGACAAAAACAAGCAAGAATTAATACTAGATGCGACAAAAACAAGCAAGAATTAGTTCTAGGTGCGACAAAAACAAGCAAGAATTAATACTAAGTGCGACAAAAACAAGCAAGAATTAATACTAAGTGCGACAAAAACAAGCAAGAATTAATACTAAGTGCGGCAAAAACAAGCAAGAATTAATACTAAGTACGACAAAAATTAATAATAATTAATACTAAGTAAGACAAAAAACAAGCAAAAATTAATGCTCAATATTAATTATTAATTTTTGTCGAACTAAGTACGACAAAAATAATTAATTAATACTAAGTACGACAAAAATAATTAATTAATACTAAGTACGACAAAAATAATTAATACTAAGTACGACAAAAATAAGCAAGAATTCAAGTGATATATATGAAAAATAAAACAAGTTTAAATAAAATCAACACTATAAATTTTATAATGTTAGATAAAATCAACACTATAATAAAAATCTTAAAATAAAATAAAGCAATTCATTCGTTAACAACGATCAACTAATGCTATTATCTTTGTTTTAAAAAGTCTTTCAGGTGCCGCTTTTCATAAGTGATTGAATAGAAAAACACTGACTAGAGAAATCAGTGCGATTAAATGTAGAAATATATAAACATAAGTAATTGGATTAATATAAAGATTTTCAGTGGTTTAAAAGTTACATTATTATCCTCTCCAACAAAGAAATGTTAAGGTAATTAGAATAGTCAAAGTTACACTCTAATTGCAAAAGAGTCATCTAAAAACATCAAGAGGAAATTTATATTCAAATCAAATGTTAGTACAGTACATGCAGTTTAAAAAAATCAAATATTCCACAGAAGAAAATAATGTCCTATTCAAATATGTATTTCAAAATAAAAATTACTCATGTTTTGTTTGCTTGCAGCTTTTTCGTACATTATCAAATAAACAGCGACATGTGGCAGAAATGCATTTTAAAAATTAGTCCAATTACAACCGCTGGTAATTTTTTTTTTTTTTTTTTGAAAATTGCAAATCGATAAAAAGTTCAAAGATTTTTTTTTGCGTTTTTTAAAGATTTAACTGTCAAATGACAGTTATGAAGACAACCTGCTTTTATAATTAGCGTCGATTTAATTCACTCATAAAGTAAAAATATTATAGATGATAAACACAAATTTAAACACAAGAATTATTAATTAGAGTTTTCGTCATTTTTATTTTTAATAAAGAGAGAAATCCAAAGCTATAAAATACAATCAAAACCGCGAGTAGTCGTATAATATAATATAGTTGTATATAATTAAATATAGTTTTCGCAGCAATATCTTTCAGCAACTTGTTTTTGGCATTATAGTCTTGTGTACATTTGTCCGGTACTCATGAAGGTGCTATCCAGTTTCAGAAACATGAGATACTAATGGAATTTGATGATGATTTTGTAAATTTGGTATCGATTAGAATCGAACCGAATCAGAGCGTTATTTATGACTCTCGTCTTGCTTCATATTATGGAAAAAACAATTATCATCCTGTCTGAAAAGTTACGAGATTTTATTCGGTTTGGAATCGAAATAAAAACAGCTTCGTTCAAACAATTTACTAGAAATTTCGAAATAAAAACAGCTTCGTTCAAATAATTTACTAGAAATTTAGGGTAACGAAATTGAATAATTCAACCAATATTACACGACTGACAAAATGGCTATACCATATATAAACTAATCTTTATTAGCTACCTATTATCACAGAAAAAGGACCACATTATTCAAGAATATTGCGAAATGTTGCATTCCGCCATTCACACGACATTCGGGACAAATTGATAATGTATTTAACAAAGACCATCTGCGAATAGAAATGCATGATAATTCCCATAATATTAAAATATTTTGGAATTGGTGAATTTCGAAAAAATAATTCGTCAGAATTAAAATTTTAATTTTTCTTAAAAATATCAACTTATATTGCTTCAAACAAAAAAAATTTCCATAGTTGGAATATCCATGAAAATGTAATCTTGGTGCTAAATTAATAATTTTTAAACTAATTCATGTTGCCTGATAAAAGGATACTCAGGGTGATCAATCTGCAACATGCAAACATTCCTTGGAGTACTGCGAACGTTTGAATATATCTCCGTGATAGTAAGATAAGTAATCAGCTCATAATATTCTTGAACATGTTATATAATAATTATTATTATAAATATTTTTTCGAAACATAAATTAAAATTTTTAAAAAAGCGTTAAAATATTTTTAGTAAGTTTATAAATGTGAAAACATATTTCATAGTAAACAAGCAAATAGTGTTTGTCAGATTTCGACTGCTTCTAATAATTTTTTCCATTGATTAAGATATTAACACTATTATTGCAGATATCTAGTATAATATTAGCTTTGCGGCTGGGATACTTAGAAAATAAGAACAGTCGCTTTCATTTAAAACAGAAGAGATCAGTTGTACAATGATAGCAGAAAGTTCTAATGTAATTAAAAAATAATTTTAAAAATTTAATTTTCATTACTTAATTGATCTTGCAGTTAGCATTTCATTTAGGTCAAATTTTATTTTTAAAAAATTTCTTAAGATACTTTTCGGTAGGAAAAACATTTTACAACTTTAATTTCACCCAAAAGCGGTTGCCGCGATCTCAAAACCTGGGAGGTAACGGAGAAATGTAAATATTACTTATTTATAAATTTTAAAAAATAAGCCAATAGGAAAATTTTAATAAAATGACTTGAAATTAATCTATTTCTGCTAACATACCAAACAGAATCCGAAAGGAAAAAGCAGCAGGGAAGTTTCTCCCACCCCACACACACACTGCATTAGCGTTCCATGAAACCCCCCTTTTTTTTTTTACCACAGCAGCTTCTTTAAAACTTAAAGAACTTGCAGACGCAGATATTAAAAAACATTTTCACTTAAAATTTTAATATTAATTTCGCAGAAATAAAAATGGATCAAATAAAATATTTAATAATTTAATATTGTAAATAAGATGCCTTATAGTTAATTGATCTAAAATTAAATTTTAAGCTTTGTTTACAGCTTTACATAACCATATTTAAGTAATATATTTTTAAAAATAGTTTTAAACAGCTCATTTTGCAATTTATTTGTATTTATTTTTAAGCTATGTGTACAATATGTTCTATGGTATTTTATAATGCTGATTATTATTGTTCAACGTAGCATTTCTATGATAATAATCACGGAATTGTACACTACTGATTAACAATATTTTAATCATAACACATTATGCACAATGATATTGTATAATATCTAATTATATTGTATATAGTGACAATGCATCTTATGTTAATATGCACGATATTAAAAGATATTGTATATTTTTTATGTAGTACAATGTGGCAACACACGCGAGTTCGCAAATTGTACAGACTAAGTCTATGGCAAAGGATACCGACGTGCTCTGATTGGTTTAAGCCTTGGCATCCTTTTGGCAATGTTTTGCACTCATAATAGTGTAGTTTTCGCTTATTTGGCTCAAACTTTGTACCTTTCATTAGTTTTATGGAAGATACGAGTGAATATCCACACGATCTAATTTTTATTAATATAATTGTTTTCTCTAAATATTACTAGTAATACAACTCATACTAAATATTAATAATAATAATAAATATTACTAATAATACTAGTAATACAAGTAACTAATGTTGTTTATGCACAGAAGTATAAAAACTAAATGAAAGTAATGACTCAACATATGATGCAGCAATGAAATAATTCTTATTTTTCTATGATTTTCGTGCCTTTATTAGATAATTTATGCAGTCATTGAAACTTGTTGCTGAACGTTTGTTACTTTCCCATCAAATACATATGGGGAGATGATTACTTAATTCCCAAAACGTATAAATATGTGAGCTTTAACATTGCCAAAAAGGTGCGAAGGCTTAAACCAATCAGAGCCCGTCGGTATCCTTTGCCATAGACTTAGTATGTACAATTTGAGAACTCGCTTCCAACACATATCTTATTTAGGAGCTGGTATGAAGAATGTTAAGCAAACAATAAACAGGTTGTACATCAACAATAATAATTATATAATGATATAACAGGTTGTATATAAACAAGAACGTTCTTTAAAATTAGATCCATCAAAAATAGAATGCCTTTGATGAATTGAAATCAGATGGCTGAACTGAAACCAGATGGTTTCAATTAAAATTCGGGGAAATCAATTTCTTGTAAGCTGACGGTATTCTTAGAATTCATTATCAAAACAATTTCATTTCACACGATACATTTTTTTTCTAAATTTCTTATTATTCGTTTCCTTTTTAACTCCACTGTAACGCACAGAATGAACAAAACTTATCTAACTTTAGAATACCAAATAGTCATTTCTCCGCCTTGCGTGCATTAAAAACTCTTTCAGAACTTAGCATAAATTGTTGTCTGCTGGCATTATTTTAACCAAAATTTATCTGGAATAACAAACTTACTCTAAAAATTGATATAAAACACGATTCTTAAGTTGCATAAAACGTACATCTCCAGATTTCAAGAATCCTTGTTAAAATGTCATGGATGTATGTAGCCAACTTATTTTTTTATATTTGTAAAAACAATAAAAAATAATCCCTTTAAATAATTTAATTTTTCCCATAAAATTTGTAAACAAAAAATAAAGGTGGGGTTACACTTGGCTAGTTATAAGACGGCCAATAAGACAACGTATGCGCAGAAAGGGACTGATTTATGTTTGTCACAATTTCATACGATAGATTCAGGTATTCCATATTTGGCTACAAATTGCCGTTTTGGCTTCCCTGGATTTTCTTTCACTGCGCATCGTATTAAAATGATAGACATTTACACAAAGAAAAATGGTAAATTTTTAAAAAAAAGTCAACATACCTAAATATGGAAAACTATAGAAAAAAATGACACACACACACCCTTGCATCAGAAAGAACGAAGAGCAAGAAATGTCAGAATTAATCTACGATAAGTGATCAATTTTTTCTCGCCAAAAGCACCGCTAAATTCTATAAAAGCATGAGCAGTAATAAAAAAATACAATACAGCGTCCTGTTGTCCCGCCAGGAAAAGTACTTGCCACAGACCGAATAGCATTTTTCATCCTTTCTACGCAAGCGCTGCCTACTGATTTGTCTTATAACTAAACCACCTTAATATTTCCAAGATATGTATAGAGATTCATTAAATGTGAACGAGTTTTTTTAAAGAATTACTTCAATTTTTTTTCTTTAATGTGATGTGTTAAATTGCTCTTATTTATAAATAGCTTTTAATGTTTACAATCATAAGCAATTATTTCACAAATCGAATATAATAATTTAAGCCTATATCTCTATTGACAAATTGAAAATTGCTAGTTAATTGATTCAGCACTAATAATCAGCTAGTCATTTAGATATTAAACATATCAGAATCTTAAACAGATTTTAACTGTCGCAAATGACAATTTGAAAATTTCAGTCAGTTATCATTCAGAATGCTTTTTCATTAATTAAAGTCAATTTTTCTCATCGGTGTTCTTCAGAGGCCGATATGAAACGCAATTATGTCGTTTAATCTATTGCAAAATAATAAAAATAGCTTAGGAAAAATGCTATTACTTGAGGCATTTTTGAAGTTTTAATCTGTCTTCTATAACGTATCCTGAAATAAATCTTTAAAACAAATGAGATAATTATCGAAGTTTAGCCTGACTTACCAAGTTTTTGTTTAAACAGCGAAAGTTTTGCTGTTGTTTTGCTTCGCGCGAATTTTCTAGAAGCAAGCAAACGATTTATTGATTTTTTAATCCATTATCAGGAGTTTTTACGTGTGAAGAATTTGCAAAATTTTTGCAAGGGAAGCTTTTTTCTCTCTCTCTCTTTCTTGTCAAAGGAACTTTTGTCATAAATAAAACAAATTTGTTTTTGTAATTGGCGACGGAAAAGTTTTCCCTTTTGTGTTTTTATTTTAGAGTCGAGCACTATTCGCGTTTCTCACTGTTTTACTGTTGCCATTTATGTATGTGAAAAAAATAATAAAGCATGTTCTCTAATTTTTCACGAACTGTTAAGATATTTGCTCATTTGCATTGTACGTAGTGATTAGAAAGCTTTGGAAAATAAATTACTTCATTTTGTTCCGTGTTGATTTCATTCTTTTATTCCTCGGATCCAGACGTCTCACCAGTGTTTAAATATAAAGATTAGTTAACTTCAGTGCCAGACATTTTTATGTCTGATTGTATAAGCACCATAAAATAGATGCGTTAATGACTGTAAATTTGAAGGAAAGAAATTAGCGCTATTTTATATGATTTGATAAAATGAAGACCAATTTTGTTATTAAGCTGGAATCAATACTTCCAAAACTGAACTGTCAACTATATGTCTGTCTGTACTTTCAGAAATAAGCAAAGCGATAATTCAAAAACGAAATGGTTTAAATATTTCAAATTTGGTATAGTATTTTATGATTACAAGTGTAGTTTTGTTTCAAATCTTTGCTTCAATCGGCTGCGAAAAAAATATCTAATATACAAATTCGATTTTCGGATATTATGAACCGCATGCTAGGGATGAGTCGCTAAAAATTCGACAAAGATCACTCGATAGCTTTAGTAAGTCAGCCATCTGACTCTCCAACCCGCCACGAAGGCACACGGATTTAAACTATAAAACTGAATGACCGGAAAGCAGCAACAGCAACACTGGCGGGAACTGTGGTTGAGTCCTAAGGGCCATCACCGGCGACGGTACAACCCTCCCCGAAGGAAGAACGTCCCGTCATCGATGGGAGGAGTCAGATCCCCCACCTATTTGTGTACCCTCCAGGGTGGCGATATCCAACCACCATGCCGGAAGCATCTCATCCTCATTTCGAGGTGCCCCCCAGGGGTCGATAGCTTTAGTAAAAAGACTAAATTCACACCAAAGGTTCATACATTGTATTATCCAAATTACAATATTATTCTTCGCTATTAAAATAAAACCAACAAAACACCATATAACATAATTTTGAATACTGCTTGCAAGTTTACCAAAAATTATATTTATATATTTACATATGTATGTTTAGGAATCGAATCGAAAGGAAGAATCTGTGTTAAAAACTGAGCTTTAAACAAAAATTAACCATAGCAGTTTGAAAAAATATGGAGGAATTTGCAACATTCGATTTGAGTTTATAACTTTTTTTTTTTTAAATTATATTTGAAAAAGGTTTGAAATATGTAGAGAAATTTGCAGCATTCCAAGCGATTTTATAACGCAGAGATCAGATATGGTACAAAAGTATCAACAATTTTTTAAATAAAATTGAAAAATTTGCAATATTCGATGCAATTTTATAGCTTGTGACTACCTTGTTATTAATAAATAGCCACAATTCTCAAAATTATAGTTTTTAGGCCTTTACTTTATCAAAGCATTGTTTCTTTCTCGTAATTAATTTCTCCAATTGAAGGCCAGGATCCTACACCAATTTTAAATACATTGCGAATTGTGTTTTAACTTTTATTTTTGTATACAAAAAGAAAGTATTGTATTCTCAGGGAAGAAAATTTAACACGAATCTACAGCTGCTGTTGTTGTTTCTTATGGCACTTGACATGGACAAGCCTGCTGTTACGAAGACAGCCATTTTAAGCCGGTGGGGGAGCGTCTCTTGTTTTTTTTTAGTAGCGCCAACTAGGGCCAAGAGAACGACTTTGCTACTCACGCATCATTCATTTGCTTGCACAACCCCTTTTTACAGGAGGGCACATTCACACATCTCGCAAATAGAACAACGGAAGAACAACCATGCCCAAACCGGGACGCCCAGATCACGGAGAAGACGCGCTACCCCTATGCCAGGACGCCGGCTTCTACAGCTGTACTCTCAAGATAGTAATATCGAATTTCATTGATTAAAATCATTTAATTTACATGTATTTGTAAGTATGGACCGAAACATGATCAATCATTTGTCGGGTTTGATTCAAAATTCGACATTACTTGTATTTTATGGGGTTACCTGTGTACCGAATTTTATCTATCTAGCTCTCCTTTTATTTATTGTTGTTGCTCCACAGACTCCCTGTGAACTGTTTGTTGTTGCTTCACAGACTCCCTGTGAACTGTTGTTGCTCCTTCACAGACTCCCTGTGAACTGTTGTTGCTGCTTCACAGACTTCCTGCATTCATAGACTTCCGGTGAATGCATTTCCATTCACCATTTAGGTCAAAGCATTTTTGAGTTATCGTGTTCACAGACAGACAGACAGGACAGACATAATGCCAAAAATGTGTTTTCAGATTAAGGAAAGTCTAGAGCCTTCAGATTCATCAAAATTTCAGATTTGAAACTTTTTTAACTTTACAATACTTATAAAGAGCATAACGTGTAAAATGCGATTTTGTTTGAACGTGATTTTCAAAATCTGTCATGTAACAACTAGCGACAACAGAAGAAAAAATTATCATTTGAACAATAAACGTTAAAAAATGCAGATGGAGAGCATTTCGAACACTGAAAATAAAAGTATCTACTTGTAACTAATTATTCTATTTTATATCTAACGTTTTTCTAACATATGATGATGATGTCGTGTCCGCGTTACAGTGGAAAGGGGGTGCAGTAGCTTCTGAGGGTAAAGACCCTTGAGCACCCGAGGGCAGCAGTCTGACTTCTAGCTCACATGAAGATGAAACTCACACATTCGCTTGCACAACCCCTTTTTATGGGGGGCACATTCATACACCTTACAGATAGAACACAGATGAAAAACAACCATGTCCAAACCGGGATTCGAACCCGGCACACCCAGATCACGGGGAAGATGCACTACTCCTATGCAAAGACGCCGGCTTCTAACATATCTGTGTCGGAAATAACAAATTAAACACTCATTTTACGCGTTTTATTCTTAACACTATAAAAACATAAAATTAATATCTATAAACATAAAACATCTATAAAAAGTAAAAACAAAATATAAAAAGATAAAACTTGGTACACATCAGGGTGTATAATCAACTAAAATAGAGATATGCATCCAATTTTGAATTAGATCTGACCTTTGGTCAGTTTGTACTAAATGTGATAATTCAAAACCGTAATGAAAAATGGACAAAAATTGATATGTGATTTTGTAACTACCATTGCAGTTGTGTGAAATTTTGGTTTCAATCGGGCGGGGGAAAAAAAGTGACCAAATTACGCATTCAATTTTCTAGTAGGGCAATTGCCTGAGCGAGGGTCGAACCTGCGACGCTAGCGTTCGTAGCCGCGTAACATAACCACTAGACAAAAGCGATCACCTTTGTCTAGAGGCTGTTAACTGGCTAATGAAGCTAGCGCCACACTAGCATAACCACATAACAGCAATTAATCTCTAAAGATCGTACGTTAATAAGTTGTTTTTTAACTAATTTTCTTCCGGTTATTATTACAAAAGTATATAGACAGTGCACGAGAAAGTTTTAGAGAAACCACTCTCCTTGTTTCATCAGTCATCATGCCACGTGGCAAGGTATCGGCTTCCAGATAAGAAATTTAACACCACCAAAGAGCCAGTGTATGAAAGTGTCTAAGGCGCATGAAATTTGTTTAAATAAATGTCATACTTCTGGTGAGGCAGAAAAGTTTGGAAAAATTGTGACTCGGGTATCGTCTGCCTTTTCTGACCATGGTTTAAAATTTCGCCTCAAATTAGCTCTTCGAAACGGCACTGAATAATACTAAAATTAGCTCAACTAAGATGAACAAGGCATTCTAGAAACATTTATTTAATCTAACTGCATCAGTAATAAATAGTTGAACAACGGTTCATTTTCTCTATAAGGTTGAAATAGTATAAAGCTCTTCACTACGTACGAATACGTTGTCGTAATCATTAGGATTTTTAAAATTCCTTTTTTTAGTATCTAATCGTGAAAGTACAAGTAAGCACTTGTGATCTATTCTTGACTATTATTTGGATCTAAGATTTCATATATACTGGCAAATTGTGATGTTAAAATTGTTTGATAAAATTCACATGCTTTAGTAGTTGCCTTTCTGAATTTTCACATAGATGTATGCATAAAAAATAATTAAACATATGACAACTGGTCAAAAATTCCATAAATATACACAACCCTAGTAATAAACCCATGCATCAAATTTCACTTATTTCCCTTGATGAGTTTATAAACTATCTTTTCTCCTGCTTATGCATAAGTACACAAACATCAGATTTTATTCAAAGTCCGATAGAAATCTACATTTTTAAGTAAAGGTTACAAGCTTATCTATCTAGCTTGTTCTGTTTTCAAGTTACAGTTTTACAGACTGACTGACTGACTGACAAACATAATTCCGAAAAATGCACTTTAATTCTCAAAAAATTCCAAAGGGTAGAGATTCCACAAGGGCACGGATCGATTTTATTAACGATTAAAATAATATATTTTTTGTATACCTCATATATGAGAAAATAAAGAAAATGCATTCGAGTTAATTTAAATATTTAAATACTTTAATTAATCCGGAAACGTCTAGCAACCAAATATAATTCATTTATAAAACAAATTATGCAATAATGTAGAAAATTATCGCTTGATTAATGACAACAAATATATATTTCCTTTAAATTAAATCCATTACAAAGTTCAATTTAGTTAAATACTCCTTCGGAGATAATTAACTGTTTCCGTAACCCCAAATTTAATTAACATGACTGATCCTCTCTTTCAGGCATCGAAAATTCCAAAAGTCCAACAGCAGGATTCCGCGAAGAATACCGCTTCCGACATTTAGTAGATTCATTAACGTTCTTGGGATTCCATCGACACGAGTGAATTCCAGTGAATTCTGCGTCGAATCACATTTCCAACCAACCATAAATCTGCTGGAAGGGAAACATAATGTAAAGTTTTTCAACTAAATTGAAAAACACGGCTATGTTGAATTGAAGTGTCACGATATTAAAAGGAGAATGAATTCTTGAAATTTATGAAAGTAAAAAAGTATTTGTTTCTAAATAGCCCCAATTACATGTAAAATAATTTTTAATTAAGTAATTTATGTCGGTAAATATATGAGATCGTAACTATTATAGCATTCACAAGAAGGAAATAAAATTTTGCTTCAAGGCATTTTGAGGTATGCGCTCAAGAATCACATGGAAAACAACATTTAAACACTAATAGTTATGGTTATTTTGATAAAATTTTCAAATTTCCCAAATGAGACCACTAACATTTTTTTTTTTTTTGGAATGTGTTCTTCATAGCAAAAAATAATAAATAGTGTGTACCTGTACCACGAAACTCAGCGCTAGGCAGATTAAGAAGAAAACAGAAAACAACTGCAATGTGCCCATCAGAGGCATGAAATAGAACAGATTCCTTTCGGCACTGCACATGCTTTGGTTCTAGCACCATCTACGGCATGCAAACTGTCATCTTGGTTGAAGTAGACCAAGTAGAAAATTTGTGAATACATTAAAATGTTTTACTTTCTGTTGCTTGTTTTCGTCAGTTATTGATTGTTTTCTCTTTTCTTCTTACTCTGTCTACCACTAGTAATTTTCGTGCTACAGTTACTCTTCCAATAATATATATTTATTTTTGCTATGGAGAACACATTTCAATAAAAAAAAGTTGGTGTTGCCATCTGAAAATTTTGAAATTTTGTCACTGTAACCATAAATGTTAAAGTTTAACTTTTGTTTTTCATATGATTTTGAGCGCATACCTCAAAATACCTTGAACTAAAATTTTATTCCTTTCTTGTGAACGGTATGATAGTTACTTTCTCTTCTTTTGGAGTAGGTTTTATTTATTTATTTTTTTTTTTTTGTAATTAACCGGTATATAATAAGAAGGCGAGGCAATTTTTTTTTTTTTTTTTTAAAAAAAGAACTCCATTTCGGTTTTAATGGAGCTCGATTTTTTAAAAACAACTCCATGAATCTGAAAAAAATTCTGAACTCTACTAATTGGGCTTCATTATCTATTTTTCATAGCGATAACTTAAAAATACGACAAGCTAATCGGATAAAATTTGGTAAGCATACTTTACATCGAAATTTCAAACTTGTATCAAATTCCGAAAACTCGAGAGTGACTGCGCAAATGTGTTTGACTGAATACGAAAACTCAAAACCATAATCTCGCACGAAAATCGTCTGCAAGAAATCTGTTTTTCTGTCCATCTGTCTGCGCACATATGAATACGATAATGATTAATGAAATCTGATATATTGTTATATTATTGGAATTTTAGGCAGTATCAAATTTTGAACCACCACATCGATCAGCGGGTTGACAATTTGCATATATGTCTACTCGTGCATCAGTAATTAGGATAAATATATCTATAAGATATATGAACCAAAATGATAGATTTCTGTCAAATTTCGGATTAAACCTGCCAATTCGTTTTCTTCTATATATGAAACGATTATAGATAAATGAATTTGTCTTATGGTTTTTGACCCCAAACTTGAATATTTATACCAATTTTGAACACTATTAGAATACATGAGCAATTATCTATACTATACTACTAAACCAAACAAAATAATTCGCCTTATTATAGAAGTATACGTGGAAATTAAAGATGGGACTTAAAAGTTGCACCTTTTTTACTAAAATAATCATGTAATCAATATCTATGAAGGAATGTCTCCTGTTAATTTTATTGGTGGTTGTTGTTACTTATGGCTCTTGCCACGGACAAGCCCGCTGTTCGAAGACAGCCGATTTACGTCTAAGGGGGAGCGCCTCTGGTTTTTATCGTAGAGCCAACTAGGGTCAAGAGTACAACTTGACTACTCACACGTCACAAACCTTATTACGGGGCGGACTTCATTCACGCATTTTATTCACTCATCCACAGATCGTAATTTAGACCTGAATCAGAGAACGATCACCCCTGATCTAGTACCCCCAGTGGTATTACTCCCGACATGGAGGACTTTGTGACCACGACAGATTTATACGCGCGTCAGTCACCAAGCACGCGGGAAATCTTCGGCCGGCGCAACCTAAGGGAAGCGAATCCAACGCTCTACCAACCAGGCTATCCCGGCCTATTTTATTGGTGGTAATTTAGTAATGGTAAATGGTAATTTTATTTCTGAAAAAAAATCTGCTTTAAATTATTCTTATACCAAAATGATTTAATTTAGCACTTCAGTTTACTTTAATGACCAATGACGAATTTTTCACTAATGTAAACTGAATGCAAAAGATAAATGACCAATTGTCAAAATCTCGACTTCCGAATCAGAGAGAGATCAACATAATATTCACAAAAATTTTCAATATTCGGAAGCGCAAGCAATATTTAAGCAGCCATTTTTAGTGGCATCGAAAACAAAAGTAAAATGGGAGTAAATTTCGAAGACAAAATTCCTATTTGACGCCGTCCAAAATGACTAAGGATATTTACAAATAGGTTTATATTTCATTTAATCTTAATTTAATGTGGCAGATAGATCAGTGTTCGCAACTAGGAGATTTGTTTGAAAAAAAAATCGCATTCTCAGAAATGGGACGATGACAAAGCTCAAAATTATTGTTCTTCTCTGTGCAACATATCGAAGTTAAGTCTGTAATACTGAGACAAATCTTTTTGTAAAAGATAAAAATGTAATATGTCTAAATTTTTTCCTCTTTAATCTGAAAACCAGACTGTACGTAAGTGGGGAAAAAAATGCGAAAAAGGATTACATTGATTTATCAGTCTTAACATTTTCATGTCCGAACGGTGATCAAAAAATCCCATTTGTCAACAGAACTTTTTGAAAAGCTGTTCATTAAACTGTACGAATATAAAGAACAAAATTCATTAGAATATAAAAAAATGTGCTATTTTTAGTGAAATAATACATGTACTGTCCATTTTTTTTAATTCTGAAAAACTCAACGCCTTTGTGCATTTGCCAGGCGAAGTTTATTTCGTAAAGAAAGGGGTGAGATGAAAGATGAAAGGATGTTTACATTTAGCAATAGAGTGTACTCGGGTTATTCGCGGAATCGGGAGACGAAATAACCACTCATCTTTCTGCGAACAACCCCTTATTCAAAGTACCAAAAATGCTAATCTCGAGATCCTGAAACGAACAGTAAATAGATGAGATGAGTGGATATGTTTTTAAAAAATTATTAAAATATATTTTAATTAAACTATAATATTTACTATTAGCCTCTTAACTGTTTTGCCCGTATGGCATACGTGTATCGATTTATCGAATTTTGATAGTTGTAAGCAAAAAATGAACCATTCATAACGATTATAATTCAATATTAAAATTACTTCGTATACATAGATAAGTCAAGTATTCATCGGATTTGCATTAGAATCAAAATATGGAAATATTCCCAAAATAGAAGGCGTCATCTTATTAGATAGTAAAGAAAATAAAAGCTAAACTTCTCTTAAAAATAAGATAACTATTTCAACCAAATTAGCAGAACAGTTCTCTAAATTTAAGGCAATTTAGCATTTACACATCAAATTCTTAGTTTAGTTATTCTCAGAATAACATACGTGTCATCTGAGGATGATCCACCAATGACCCCACGTTGATGCCGCCGTCTAATAACGATCGTTTTCAAATGGCATCACGTTGGTATAACCAGACGTAAATGCAGTAATAATGAATTCAATTCATGTTTATGTGATGGCAGTCATATACCGGGTTTCCGAATTGAGCTTAAATGAAACCACGCAACTTTATTATCAATTCAAGATTTTCATTACCAGGCCTTTTAATGACCTCAATGCTGACGCAGAAACACCGCAAAGATATATGGCGGGCATTCTATTAATACAAATCGTGCAGAATTTGAGCAGCAAATATAATAAATGAGGCGCTTACTTTTTATTAAATGAAAAATATGCTAGAAAATGCTGAAAAATGAAAACTAATAGAATAAGGTTTGTCGATATATCTTGTTTTTCAAGAAGCATCATATCCATAAGTCGCATAGAGGGAGATTAAATTAAAAAAGAGGCCAAGCTATAGCGAGCTGACAATTTATTTGTATAGCTCACAATATCAAATGTCGAAAACTCGTGTTGTATTGAAATATATTTTCTTTTTCTGATTCTTATGTCATTAGAAATGTGAAAATGAATTTATTACTTAACTTAAAATATTTCAGCTGCTTCATATTAATAGACATGGAATTTAGTGTTACTATCAAAATGCATCTAATATAAGGATGAATTGTTTTTATACATTTCTGCAATTTTTGTAATGATAACTTGTATATAAAAGCACCCGTCTACCCAGCAGGTATAATAAAGAACTCAGCTTTTTCAGGCACTTGATATAAATTAAGGCCACTAACTAATCCTTGATGCTATTGTTAACCAAAATGAAAGTCTAATATATTTTTCTCTTACAAAAGGTTTGTAATAATCAGTTCTGCACAGACATATAATAAATGCAAGTAAAATTCCATGCGCATTGTCTTTCAGATGGAACTGTTGGTAAACGTTAGAACAATAGGCAATAATATATTTTGCATTTTGCGATTTCACCGACGGTTATTCTATTCAAGAAATAACGTGAAATTCAGCATTGCAATTTACTTTGTCATCTCAAATAAATTTCAGTTCTTATTTTCAGTTTTCACATTTATTTCTCGCGCATTAAATCCGAATTTTTATTTGCGAATTTTTAATTTTTTGATGCTACTTTTTTAAATTACAACCTTTATTGTCAAGTCGAAGCTCATTTTAATTTTAAAAAAAAAATCGAGATAAAATTAATTTTTATAGCAGATAATGAGTATGAATCATATTTTCTGATTTCTGACTATAGGTTTCACCAATTGTTGTAACCACATGTGCTAGAACTCTCAGAAAGCTAATAATTACATGGCTCTAAAAAATAATTTCTAAACATTGTTCAAGAAAATTAGTTTTAATAAAGGGTTTTTATGCTAATTTCAGAGGTGCTGTTCAAAAGAAAAACCAATTTATATATATATTTTTTTTATCAAGTAATGTTTTCCCAAGGAAAAAAATATTTCATATTTTTTGGAGATATATATATATATATATAATGCAAATATATATTTCATTATAAATATTTCCTATATGTGGGGAAAGGCAACGACCAGCATTAATATGAAAATATATTTATTATAATTAAAGGACAAAACATTACTATACTAACATAAAACACAACGATACATGAGCGTGAGCTGTACGTCTTACAGACTCACTGCCCAACTCTCGTCTGCCAATAATGGCGGGAAAGCATCACGTGATTAAGGATGTGACGCAACATGGCGAACATGGCGCCATACAGGAGATGAGATTTGTCAGCAATTCCCACATATATTTATATATTTTTGGAATAAATATATTTCATATATTTTTTGGAGAAATATATGAAATATAAGAATGAGAAATATATGAATGGAGAAAGATATGAATATTTTTCATATATTTTTTGGAGAAATATATGAAATATAAGAATGAGAAATATATGAATGGAGAAAGATATGAATATTTTTCATATATTTTTTGGAGAAATATATGAAATATAAGAATGAGAAATATATGAATGGAGAAAGATATGAATATTTTTCATATATTTTTTGGAGAAATATATGAAATATAAGAAAGAAATATATGAATGGAGAAAGATATGAATATTTTTCATATATTTTTTGGAGAAATATATATTTCATATTTTTTTGAGATATAACTGAAATTTAAATACTCTTGCATATTTTATTTCCCCCGTGCTAAATATATATTTTATATATATATATATCCTATATCTGCTATGATTCTAGTGATAAACATGTTTATGAAAAGAGTTAAGAATTCTTATGGTAGCGATTTCTAGCTTTTCCAAAACTTATTTTTCCTCATTTCTTCTTGTGAAAAGTTGTCTCTTTTTCACATTCATCAGGACTTGAACATTATATTGATATTTCACATTCCTCGATATCTCTTTTAACTCATGTTTTGATGGAACCATTCACCTTGTACCTCTCGTTGACTGTACTTGAATTTTAAGAAGGAAAAGTCCAAGTGTTTTTATGAAAAAAAAAAAACTTTTTAGCTTGCATTATACCTTAACCTATTAATCGAATATATTTATCGAAATATTTCAATGCAAAACAAATACGAATGTAATTTAATTACTGGATAACAGGTTACCATTACCTGGATAACAGGTTAATATCTTAAATTTTTTCTTTTACAAGAAATAAATTCGTAGTTTCCAAAAAAGCTAATTATAATTGGTTTCAAAGATTTCTATTTTGATCTCAAAATTTTAAATGTTAGTTTTCTGATGTTAAATTCAGCAAATGTCCCTTCAATCAGCTTTGTTCCCTGTAAATCCGGATATTATTTACAGTAATATATATTACTCCTTATAAATAATATATATTAAAAAATAGTTTGTATGCCTAATTCTATATGAAGTGATCGAAGTAAAACTTTTTTTTTGGGGGGGGGACGAAGCAAACTATTTAAATTTTCTATTTTTAATACATTTGACTCCAAGTTCCAATGTCTTTGTTTTTATCATTCTTTATGCATGCAATGTTTCTTTCTAGCAAGCTGTCCCATTCACTATAAGGACAATGCAATTTCGAACAACAATTCTGTTGGTCAAACAAAATGCATATTATATATTTTCAAATGACCGCAAAGTTTCCAATTCTATTTTAGTTACGAAAAGTTAAGATTAAGTCTCAATTCAAGATTTCCATTAAACTCCTTTTAACCTATCGTGGCAAGATTTCTTTTTTTGAAGAAAAGCAAAAAAAAAAAAAAAAAAAAATGTATATAGGTATGTATATATAAAAATGTGTAAGAACAAACATTTAGGCATGTGTATTTTATAATAAACATGCATAATTAGGGCTACAAACATAAAAATAAAATAAAACTTACTTATATTGGTAGTATATTTTTATAAAGTTGTATGTATGGTATACTATACAAAATGAACATAAGGGTTAAGTTAACTGAATGCTTTACAAACACAGAAGCATATCCATTTCCAATATGCAATAATACTACTTTTATGTTTATTTCGTTATGTTCCTTTATTATATTTGTTTATTTTATTTATTATTATTTGAAGAATCAATAAAAGTCTATAGTCTCGTTAGATTTGTATTACTAGCTGAAAGTTTCCATGATATTTGGAAGATGGCTGTTATAAACAAGATCATTTTCTTGCAAAATGAAAAAAACTTTTCTCAGCGAATCTATATAAAAAAAGGAGTATAAATTGTTGATAATTCCTTCAATCTGGAAATTAAAACTTGCGCTAATTTCTTGGGAATATTAAAAGACCCGATTGAACATTTAGTTCATATTAGATAGTAGAAATAATCCAGTCATGGGTAATTAATGCGAGTTCTATTTTAACATGGAAAAAATACAATGAAGTAATTTTATTGATTTAAATTATTGACTTGGTTTCTGAAACAAGTCTCCAATATATATGGCTAGATAAGGGTGGGAAGGTGTAGGATCTCGGGCACTAGTTTTTCGCGTTTAATAAAATAAAAATTATTTTTTTCTTAATAGTAAGTAAAATTTAAAAAAATTAGAGATTAAAAAAATGTTAAAATTTATAGGCATTATATATATATATATAAATTTTTATAAGTATTGCACAATTTTATAAAAATTTAATTTTTACAATAGCTTCAGAATTAATTTTTTTTTAAAATGAAAATTAAAATTGTTAAATATTTTTCATTTTTTTTTATTAATTTGAGCAGATTTTTTAGAATTATATCAAAATACACGTTATATAAAAGAAAATAAAGTAAAAATTCCAGGTACCTACATAGTATTTTGAAAACATTATTTAGAATTCGTCTAAAAAAATAGAATCGTCGAATTAGAAATCGTCGTAAGTTATCGTCGATTATAATCGTCGAAAATAGAATTCTTTCTTGTACAAAATATAGATGAAGTAAATTATTCTTTACAATCTAAAAATATATTTAATAAGTTTACATAAATAATTCAAGAGTTTCTTAGATATACAAAATTCATGCACCTATGATTTCGGATAAAATTGGAAATGATTTTCAATTACTTTTCCTTTAACCATCATCCTAGAAACTATATATATAAAAAAAAAAAACATTTTTTCACTTCAAACCTTTCTTACTGTAGACAGACATGTTTTTCCTCGTCTTTTTCGTACATTTTCAGTATATTTATTTTGAGTCTCTACTAATAATAAAAATGAATTGTGTGTGTGTGTGTGTGTGTGTGTGTGTTATATTCTACACCAGAATTCTTTAGACCTGAATTACTGAGTTCGGCACAAATATATTGTTACGAATCTGTGATGCTGCTTCCCAGCATAGTTGGTTCCATCATCAGAAAGACTGTTTTACAGTCATCTGTATTGGATGGAGTCCGGGTGTCGCGTCGGAGGTCCCAGAGCTTGGCGACAAACTTGGCGACCATTTGGCGACAAACTTGGCGACAAAATAGATTATACCCGAAACATCGAGAATTTTTCCGATCCGCCCATTAGGAACCGAGATACGCCTCGAAAGTTCCAAATTGGTTAAGAGGCTTCTAGCCCCGCCTCCTGAGACCTATAAAAGGAGGCAGCATGCAGCTGCCGGGGTTGTAGTCGGAGTCGACGGTAAACAACGGGTCTTCCAGAGATTAGCAGAGTAGCGGCGGAGTCAATCTAGTGCTGAACTAAGCTGTGCGCCACTGTCTGCAGTAGAGTCTTGTTGTGTGCTGCTGTGTGCACGTCTCGGCTGAAGATAATTGTCTTCTCTATGCTGTATATAGTTGTCGTCTTTGTGCTGTCCTGTGTGTCGTAGTGTCAATAAACGTGTTGTGTGTTCGTCTACTGAAAGGACTGATCATTGCGTTGTGTTATCTTCATACCATACACAACCACTAAATACACACAAGTAAACGAACCCGACGGATTGATAGTGATAGAGGGAACAATATTTTTGTAGGTGGTAAGGTGCCTTTCATGGCAATTATTTTTTTCTAATTAGAAATTAAGTGATATTTTGACTTTTCACTTTGGCAGTCCCCAAAGACATCATTACACAAAATTGATTTTCATACAATTTTAAAAAATTGTCTTTATAATAATAATTTGATCGTTAGGCAAGTGCTTTTTTTTATTTTTAAAAAAAATTAAGATATTTTTTGAATAATTTTTAACAATACATTTCATTGCTAAACTAAAATAAAACTGCTTTCAATGTCCATCACATATTTAATCGCGTGATTTTCTTTAGTTATTGAATGCTAAAAAAAATTCTGTTTTATGTATGTGTGGCTGACATAAGAAATAGAAAAGTGTATTTTTATTATCGAGGAAGCTACAATGTAGATGAAACGGTAAAATACTTTTAATCACATTATTATGGCATGGGACCTATCTTTCATATATTCATATATATACAATAAAAAGAATTAGTTGTAAGGCTATTAAAATAGCACATATTTAATGCCCGCTACAATTTTTTTAAAATTTAATTTAGTGAATTATGAATGTCAATTTAAAGATTTTGTTAACTCCTCAACACAGCACATCGACGGACCATATTGTTTACTCCTCACATCATATCCATTTTGTTAATTATCTCTACAATATTACTCCTCCATATAACCACGCCATGCTAGGCACACATTTTTATTACAACGCAGAACAGAAAGACATACATCAACACATCGCGTCACGTGATTACATTGAGTCACGTGATCAAGCGGAGTGGAGAAAAGCGCGGAACTGATTTAATTCAAAGTGAATAAACTAGTATTCCTCGCGAATCAGCTGATCGCCTAAAGCGACCAGTTTTGTGAAGATGGCAAGTATGCATTTTGAAATAGAACTTTTCTTTTATCAATGAGATCGCAAATTCGATAGAAGTGTACAATTTGGTTACCAGGATCGCACATAAAAATTCATCCCTGTAATTTATTGAATTTTTCAAATATCATGCTCTCATTATCAGTAGATATATGAACAGTAAATACAATATTTTCCAAAATCTATATTTACAATATATTATTGTTATATTTACTGTAAATACAATATTTTTCCAATACACATCTAGATTAATGATAGTAAAAAATGTCAAATTTCGCCCTTATAGCTTCTTGCAATTTCTGGATGACTTATTCATATGCGCACAGGAGAGCACATGGACTCATTCCTCTTCTTGAATTTCTGTCAAAATTTAAAGGATATATTTACAATTTTGGTGTTAAGTTAGCATGCTAAAATTCATTAGTTTCATTAATTCCGTCTTTGAGCTATCGTGCTGACAGATAGAACAACAGTTAAAATTATAAGACTTTTTTTATTTTATTTAAAGAGGCATAAAACTTAGCAATTAATCATCATTTAGAGATTGACATACTTAATGATTGTTGTCTGCGTACTCTACTAGAAGAGCGTTGAATTTATAACAAAGGTATTTGTAAAGATATTGGTAAAAATAATTGAAAAGGAAAATAAAAACCTTCCATAAAATAAAATAAAAAAATAAAAGTAATTACACCAAATGATTTTTGTAGTCATTATCTGAGAATAAAGGTATACAAGTTTTTCTAAAATTCAGTTAATACCCAAAATTTAAAAAAAAATATATTAAAAAAATCGATTCAGAAAAGGCAAAATTTGATAAATTGTGTTTCCTTAAATTTAATGCAAGATTTGCAATAATTAAATAAACTGATAAAAAGTGAAGTTTATATTGAATGACACATGAAAATGACTCAGTTTCAAAACTATTACACAAATATTATTCCTTCGGAATCAAACATTCACTTTTAAATTTAAATTTCGTAATTAACAGTTAATTTTAATTTACTACTTTCGCTTGATTTAATTTTTTAGCGGCCCCGAAATGTTATCAAATAACCAATCAGATCAAAAAGCGCCGGCTATATATTACATTAATTTAATCTAAATGTTTCCTTCCCTAGAATGAAGAAAACGATTCTTATCTCTCTATCATTAAATAATTAACCCTCTTTTTTTCTCTGGATATCGTAAATAACACTCCTCTTATAGTATGTACCCAGACACAGTTAATTATCCAGGCGGCTGCCAAATAATTGCGAATCAATGCGGCAGAGGAGGACAAGGGACAGCAGCAGAGAGACCCGACTCCGTCAAAGATCTATTTTTACTCCATCTGCACAACTTCTCAAAGAACATTAATTCTTGGAAGGAATGCACCTTAATTTATCAAAGGCCCTTTCCCGATATTGCAGCGGCTTTCGGAAACTTTTCGGGCAGCACTTCGGCCTATTAAAAAGCCATTTTTCGCTCGGCCATTGGTCTGAGGTGACAATTACAGGCGACGGCGGAGGAACCCCCTTTCGATAACTTCGCCCAGCTCCAGATGAAATTATAAGCGATGCGTAAAAGATGCGGACTGCTCCTTTTGAATTTCGGCGTCTTGGGAACTTGGAATGATGAAAGGAGCTCAATTTCGATACAATGTCTGAATTTCATTTAGGTGTCAGGGAATCCAATTTTGGGCTGACGTATCTGGAATTTATTCAGTTTCGTGTTCTGTATTGTGATTGAATAGGATTTGGTAGTTGAATATCCATTCGAATCGTATTGACAGTTTCACTGTTTAGGTTGTATTGCCAGAGATTTTTCGCTAAGAAGGGCGTTTGAGTTTTTGTGGTAATGTTAGAGAAAGATTAGGTACCAAAAAAAAGATTCACAGATTCATCTATTTACATTTATGAATATTTTATTCATTTCGAGTTCCTTATTGAAAATTGTGCCTATGTGTTGTCTGGTGACCGAAACGGAACCCTTTGCGATCCATTTCACAGCAATCTACTTTTAAAACCAATGCAGTAATCCCTTAGTTGTACAGGGAAATCTTCAGTTTGCTTTTATCAAAATCAATAATCTTGTTTTATTTCGCTCTGATTTTTTTTCAGTTAGTTGCTATTTTAGCCATAAAGAAAATGAAATAAAAACAATAACTTCTAAGGCATTGCAAAAAAACTTGAATTTTTCAAACTAGAGTATTTTTAATGAGCTATGTTTCATGGTGTTTATTTCAAGGTTGTTTTCTCTATTGTTCAATATTATTTAGAATCTTTACTATTAAAATGAAGACGAAATTTTAGAGTAAATACGAACTAAATTAATCTTCATTTTATTTTTAAGAAATAATCCTTAAGAAAATAGAATATATCCTCCTCTTTTATACATATTTTTGATATTTCTACTTTAAATTTCAGATAATATTTGCTATATTATATATATATATACACAAGCATTATTTTATGTGAAGCAGAATGCAGTTTCGAAGACAGGGAAGAGACTCTCGATTTCGTGATGTTTTATTTCATCTTGGAGAAGCGCGCATTATTTACAGGCAGGAGCGACGAGCAACACACACAACACAGAAAGAAATGAGGGAAAAGCTCTTGAACATTTTATCCCTGGTCTTATATAACCTGAGATATTGATAGGGAAAATATTTTTTCATGGTGGTAATATATTATGAGATTTCGATAGGGATTTTTGACGCATGTCAATCACAAGTAAGGGAAACACAGGGATCTTTTAAAAAGAATGTGCTTACTGGACATTTTTATAGCCCTTCACGCGGAGTGTGGGAAAGTGAGATTTTTAGCCGATTCAGCAATTTTACAAATCTCTCTGCCGGCGTCCTGGCATAGGGGTAGCGCGTCTTCCCCGTGATCTGGGCGTCCCGGGTTCGAGTCCCGGTTTGGGCATGATTGTTCTTCTGTTGTTCTATCTGTGAGATGTGTGAATGTGCCTTCCTGTAAAAAGGGGTTGTGCAAGCGAATGAATGATGCGTGAGTGGCAAAGTCGTACTCTTGGCCCTAGTTGCGCTGCTATAAAAAATAAGAGACGTTCCCCCTCAGGCTTAAATCGCTGTCTTCGTAACAGCGGGCTTGTCAGTGGCAAGTGCCATAAGAAACAAACAAACAAACAACAAATCTCTCTTGAATTAATTAAGTAGAGACAGTGGAATTGGATCAGGAAGTAAGATAATATTTTAGAAGGAAGTTACTATAGGCTAAATTAAGATAAAACCTTGGAAATTAATTAAATTGTAATTAAAGTTTAAAATTTCATTACATATTAAATATATATATATATAACATGTTTGTCAAATTTAATTATCTAGACTACTTCTAATCGTCAATTTTTTTAATAAATAATGGCTTATTTTTAATATGCCCTTTAATATTTTTAAATTAAGATGTTTAAAACTTTTAACTATCTAATATGTTTTAATGCCGTTGTGAAATTGATGGTATGCATCCTTTAAATTCCGAATAATTTTTTTAAAGTTCTTTTATTTTCAGTTTTCATAACTTTCATTGTTTGCTCACTGTTCACTTCGTGTAATGCACTCTTTAGCTAGAATCTCTTCTATAGGGTGAATTTTAATAATTTTGGAAAAATGCTGCAATGGTATCTTTTATGCAATATTTTATGGGAAAAAAAGATGTATTTTGGAGTTGGTCCATTGCTTAATAACTATATTCAGATTGCTAGTTGGCAGCTTAACAAAAGTTTTTATTCATTCCCTCATCAACTGTGAAAAGAGTCATTTAAACCAATTTTTAGAGTCGAGAGTAGTTAACTGCAGTTTTTAAATATTCAACACATACAATGTGTGTTAAAATAAATTAATGCAATAAAAGTGTTTTTGTACAAGATGAAACTTGTTAAGTACTATTTTCATACAACTTCTTTATTTTCTACTTGAGTCTTTATACATATGTATCAATATAAATTCTGATGTGAATAAAATATATTCCTAAAAAAAGTATTTTGAATGAATCCATAAAAAAATGATAGCTGACAATTACCAATTACATAGGAGATCAAGACAAAAGTATACTTTTCCTACATATAAACATTTTCATACCTAATTAAAGGAATAAGGTTTCAAAACCCAACTTTCATGAGATTTTTCCACAATTTCTGTATTAAAATTAGTAACCATTTTTTGGTAAATAAATCTGTTTGAACCAGAAAACGCTTTAACAGAGTCCATAGTGTTACGAATCATTAACATTGCTTTCTGCGCTAGTAGACTCATAGTAAGGAGGAGAGATCTAACGAAATCCTTAGTTAATGAATTGATAATAGATCTACAATTCTCGACTTCGGCAAAAAAAATTTGTCGATCTATTGTCGAATTTAGCGAGAAAAATGGATGTTCTAGAAAATGCAGAAATTTTGTCAATTTATTAGGAATCTACTTTTGGAGTTTCTACAAGAAAATTCGACACTATATAAGTGAAGGCGCTCACATGAGCGTTGAATGATAATCGCGGAGCAATTTCTCTAATTATTGTACATATCGATTTGCCTGTTTCCGTGTATATCATTTATTTTTGGAAGTGCTCTCTTTGTTTTCTTTGGCTATACGTACAATATATGTATATATTAATTACAGATTGGATTTTTTTTAGTTCAGCTATAAATTCACTATACAAATCAGTGAATGAAAGACATTGTTAAATGGATAAAAAAAAACAGATGACGAGGCACTAATGTTTGGAAATGGATGAAGGTTAAAAAAAAAAAAAAAAAAAAACAATACGCTTAGTTTCATTTTAAAGCAAAATATGCCGAACTAAGATAGAAAATAAAGCTATTCCCAAGATAGTATTTACTCTTGCTACATTATTCTATCAAATTTCAGAAGATTGCAAAGGGTTAAAAGCCCTAAATTATTGCAAAATTCTTGCAAAATAAAATACTGTGTACAGAGTGATTGAAATGATCTTAGACTTTAAGTATAGGTCAGATATACATAGAATAATAATTTTTTTATAGGAATGTGTAATCCCAACTACCCTGCTTAGTCACTAGATGAATAACTGTGACGATAGCGCATGCTGACTTTTCGATCTGGTTTGGTTTCACTTAAGAAGCAACCGCAGAAAGGATGCTCTAATGAACGGGCTATATATATATATATTAGAGGGCGAGAATGTGCACTCCAGAACAGTTTCTTCTTAATTTTAATTAAAAATTGGCAACATTTCGGCGATTTCCCGCGATTATTTCCAAAACTATTACGGTACAAAAATTGTTTTTACGTCATCTTAAAATTCAAAACCTTGATTTTAAATGATGCTTATTCCGAAGCGTAGATTTTCATTTAAAAAAATATATTTTAAATTTATTTTACAATAATATATTTTATCACTGAAGGGAAACTCAAATCGTTTTCATTATTGCTACTAATATTATTATGCTATTTTAATAGTACTTTAGCTATCATTACTTGCGCGAACAAACTGATCGCCAAAGGCGGATAGTTTTTAATTAAATATGTAAATGGAATGCAAAGCTTTTCCTAATTCCCTCATTTTAATGTATGCACTAATTTTAGATTTATGTATGTGCTTTTATAATTGTAGCTATTGTAATGAAGTTTCTGATCAATAATTGCCGTACCGAGGATTTTTTCATTTTTCATTCAATTCATGTGGATTGTAAAGCTTTTTTGTTTTCTAAATTTAGTGCAAATATCCTAATATTGTTTAATGATTAGTCTTAAGATCTTCTACAACTTCTGCTTGTTCTGATTCAACAATAGTTTTTAGGTAATTAACTACTTCCCATTTTTACCTCCATCACAAAATTTCTAGAAGCAGTATCATTGCTGATACTTCAGGAAATTTCTGATGCAATAAATATACAGTTGTATACGTTAATTTGCTTTTCTATATCTTTATCTTAAAAGCCTCAAACAACAAAGGAAATACAGAAAAAAAACTATTACCAAATAAAATTAACCCTCTGAGTATTAAACTTTTGAAAAGCAATATTCATCTCTGTCTGACAACTGATTACTTCAAGAAATAGCACCATACGTAGGACAAATATTCGATAAAGGAACACAAATTTTGCCTACCCTCAATCCAACCCGGGGGAGGTCCATTACCTCTGTTGTGGTCATTGATTTTTATCACTGGCTGACCGCTTCATTTTTCCTTTCTCATAAACAAATTGTAAATTCAAAGCAAATTTCCCAATTCCAAATTCTCCAATTCGTATTTCGAAAATCTATTATTTTTCAAAGATATTTTTCATAAATGGATTTAATTTTTCAAAAAAAAAAAAGGCTTTCTTAAATGATTGGGACAAATAATCCTTAGTTTCATCATTTACCAAAAGAAACCTAAATAATATAAACCTTATCTTAAAAGGTTTTATGAAAAAACGATAAATAATTTTCAAAAATATAAATACTCTAAAGTCATGTCATGATTTAATAATTTTTCAATTAATTTTAAAGTAATGTTTAGTATAAATAATTTTTTTCCGCGCATATTTTATTCTTTTAACAGCTGTACAACATATATTTTATTTTTCCCACGAAAGATCTATTTTCATATCTTTTATACTAATAATGTAAAAATTCCATAACTAAACGATGAAAAATGTCGTTACATAAAATGTGCGTGTGAAATTTAAAAAGGTGCACATAATCTAAATTCTTTAACAAAATTTTGTATAATGCATTTCAAACAAGCAAGTATACACAAAGATTTGTATGTGCTTGCAAAAAGCTTTATAGGCTAAAAGCACATATGTTTGGAAATATCCTTCAGGGAGAATTAAGTTAGTTTAGTTATATTAACATCCCGTTTGAAGCAACACTAGGGCTATTTTGGGACGTACCTCGTCATTTTGAACCACGGTCAGATGACGAGGACGACACCTGAGCTGGCACCCCCCTCTCCACACCACAACACACCAGCGGGAGGACGTTTGGTCAGGACGGATTCAACGTGCAACAGACCCCCTTACACGACGGTTCTTCAGTGGAATAGGGTCTCGAACCTGAAACCCTCCGTTCCGAAGCCGAGACCTTGCCACCAGGCCACCGCGGTCTCTCCTGGGGAGAATTAAGATCCTACATTTAATGACAAGGGAATTTCTTGATTTTTGAGTCTAAAATTACTGCAATTATTGTAAAATTATGTCGTATTGTGTAAAATTACTGTATTAGAACTCTCCAATAAATTATCTGAAAATTTCAAATCGACAGAACGAATACTTAGTGAAATATGAAACAATATTAACTTTATCAAGAGTCACGTCTCTTTCTGCTGTTTATGCGCCTAGTTTTTCGCTAAAAACAAAAGTAAACACTTCAATACGCAAATATTATTTGCTTAGAATTTTGATTGATTCATTTAATTTCCTGACTTAAAAGATCAAAAGTCGTAAGATGTTTTGATAACAAAACACTTTTTCAAGCAATCAGTACAATATGTAGTTACACTAATTTTGATAAAAATGTAAAAGTCGTGAATTATGAGATGGAAATATTCGTTCATTATGAATGGCAGAAACTAGAAGACCAGTGAATCTAATGTTCCAAATGAAACAGTTTCGACTTTTTGATTGTCATATTTCTCAAAGAAACCAAGACAAGATAGAATTTAAATCGGAATAAATGCTGTTGTATGATAAATTTCAAAGCAATTTACAGCACAAAATACAATACAGTTTATGCATTCAAATCTTAAAATAGTTTTTCTTAAACATAACAATGACAAATGTCACGAGGGAATTATTTGATAAAATTTAATCAATTTCAATTTCGTCAAAACAAAAAGTGTTTTTACATCTCATGTTTAGAATGAACTTTAGACAGTTCATTAAATTCGAAAATATATCAAAACCTTAATACCACCTGAAATCTGACCTTTTGGATATTAAGATCAATTTATACGACCAATAATATTAGACAACAAAAGTTTCAATTAAATTTTTCATTAAAAGATAAACCTGGAAGAAATTTTTCTTAGTGAGAAACCACTTCCAAGAATCAATAACAAACATATGGTAGCGTTAGGCTCCACTGTCCTGTTAAAAGTTTTTAGTGACTTTTGAATTATGAAATGCAAATTAACAGAAAATAGACCTTATAGGAAACAAAAGTGACACACGAAAATATCTTGAGAAATTTTTAAAAAAGCAAGCAACGAAATTCGCAAAAACCTTCAATGTTTGTGAAAATTTATTCAACGAAATTTGCAAGCAACATATCGCTTTCATTAATGCTATACGGAACTTAATTTATACAAACCCGTAGAAGGAATATTACTGATAAGAATAAGCATTAAAATGATATTGAATTCATTACTATATTGCAGATGTATGGAATAGTACAAACTCTTAACTTAAAAAAAACTCACTTAGGGTCGGTCTGAACGAATATTTAAACTGATTAGGGTCAGACAATAGATATTCAAGAAACATTTTATATGCAATATTACCAAAAAATATTTTAACGCGTGCTGGTTAAGGTATAAATTTGCATAAGCTGAAAGGTTTATGTATGATTTTTAATTGAAATTCGTCTGGGGAATTTAGAAATGTAAATATAATTTTGAAATTTTACGGAAGAGAAACTAAAATCAATTTAATTGGTTAATCATAAATAGCAAATTTTATAGAAACATTTCTATAAACCAGACTGCATCGAGCAGCGCATCTTCGTTATTTGCATTTTTTAAGAATCCCGAAGTATAAAAAGTACCAGAAACTTAGCTGTACATGAAAACAGCTTATCAGCAGCTGGATTTTAATACGCGTCAAAATACAACTTAACGACACTTTGCATTAATTATTTGAAACTTTAGACCATGGTATTCAACGATTATTTCCTTTCACTATCAACTATTCTTCTTAATCAGTTTAAATAGTCGCCCGAATATAAGTTTTAAAGGCTCATGTTAGATCATTTAAATCCCAATTAAATTTCAGAATCTTCTGCAAGAGACTTTAAACTATTAACTACGTCACTTTGCCTTGCTTATACAGAAATCCAAGAAGCAGCAATACAACTTCCAGTTAGACATTACCAAAAATGGACATTAAAACAAATAAGGACTTCAAATTATGAAAAAAAGGTTTGTTTGTAAACACATGCTGCACTTAAAAACAGCAAACACTCAGTTACTACAAAATTGATGCTCACGTCATTAAGCACGCTGATGTTAATAAAGCATTTAATTACATTATACACAAGTTTAGAAAAAGTCAACCGTATAATATACAATACTTTGGTTTCTAACAATCTTTAATAGAGTCAAACCCAAAAAGAGTTTACAAATATAGAATAAAATAGATTATAAAAATATAATAGAAATCGCAAACAGAATACAGAAAAAAGGTATAATTATAAAGCAAAACCTAAATGACAGCGTTTCATTGAAAAGAAAATTCGAATTTAAATAATTACCTAGGGCATAGTTCACTCTCAAGATTCCACATACTAAATGCACATAGAATAAATGCTAAGCCTAGCTATCATTACATTTATTCGATTTAAAATGCACCATTGTTCGAATTTGACAAATCCTTAAATAAGTAAAATAAATTATGTATTTAAACACATATCAAAAATACAGTTAAATTTGAAAATTAAGTCTTGACTGGAATATTTATACTCCAATTTTCAATACAAATAGCTATATACTGATCTACAGAAAAAAACTGAAAACTGTTCCATAATTATTGGAACATGTATACAATACACAACTGAAGCAGGTAAAAGTAAAAATGTTTATACACGAAAAGATAATTTAATAATAGCACCAAACCAATAAACAATTTACATCAAACTGCAATCTTATACAAGAGTGGGATTCAATTTTATTAAGTTATAAGGTAGCAATTTTTAGATGCAAAACCAATTATCCGTTCTAGCACGTAAAACGCAATAGAATACACCAAGCATGATTTAAGCGAACATTTTACATTCCGCATTAATCACCAAAAGTTTACAAGTTGGCCGATTTAAATACAACGCCATAATGCAAAAATGACTGCGATTACTCAAAAAATAAACCATATTCTGGAATAGGACAAAAATAATCATTTCAAGGCACGCGCATTTAACCTCTTAATCGCTCAGATATTAGAAGATTTGCTTATTACTTTAATTTATTCGAGTACTTTTCCGAAATCAAAAGTGTCGTAAATTATGAAACTTAAAGCACTCAACTAGCATGGAATTTTTCTGCATTTATTACATAAATGAAACATATTTTATATCCTGCCTAGTAGTGAAAAATCTATTATAGCCTCACTTTACTTAAGAAAACACTTATTACAAATTACAACACACAACTTTTACTTCAATTACAATTATGTAAGGCGAATGTTTGCTTGGCTTTTATACAATTACAAACTTGTGCAATCAGACTAACAAATTTAATAAAGTTGATACTCTTCTTTTCGAGAAAAATGGCAGCTACAATTTTAGATCTTTTAGAAGTTTCATACATTTGTAGCAAGAGAAGGCACTTGTAATTCCAAAGATTAAACTAGTACATGAAATAAATAGCACTCAGTTGATAACCTTACTTAAAAACATCAGTAGAATGCACAAAACTTTAGAACATCTCGAATTTGTATAGTGAATAGATTTTTACTAGTTAAGAAGCTAATGATGTATTCTTAGCTGGATACTGTAATTTACGAATAAAAATCTTCACCACTCCGTATCAATTCTGGAGTTGCTGAGAGATTCTTTCCTACTGCGAAAAATGTCTCGAACAGATTAAATTCAGTATCATTATTTGGCTTTGAAAGATGAAATGGAAAGTATTTTAAAAACTTACCATGACAGTTTGGAACAAATGTAGACTTCGATCAACTTGGCAAAATCCAACTTTTTGTTTAATATACTATGATTAATATGCCATTATTTATAAAAGCATGATTGTCTCGAGGTGAGGAGACATGCATTTAATAGCGAATTTGGTTTTCGATTAATCATTGTGGGATACTTGAAGCAAAGTAGGGAAATTTGCAGTTCTTCGAGTGCGTTTTGGCGCCAAAACTAGTTTTAATTATGTTCTTTGCATCTACAACAGCGTTCACACGATGCCAACTATTGTCCAAAATAGGAGGTAACACCTACCTCTGAAACATCCAGTGTTAAATGGTTGTCTCAGTAGGACAACTATTTGCCGCTTTCTCATTGCGGTCACGTGATCTTTCTGAAGTAGGCGTGACTTTCTACTGTGGGCAATAGTTGTCCTCGTGTGAATGCTGCTTAAGGAGCTGCTTGAAACCGATACGCCAAAACCTGACACTAAATTTTTTTTAAAAATTACTATGGTATTACTTTCAGGTAGCGGAATGATAACAATCATTCTAATGGGAAGTAGATGAGTAAGAACTATAGCGCAACAGCATACAGATGCCAGCTGACGAATTCTACTACAAATCAGACTGAATATATACACTGCCGTGGTTTAATTTTGATTTATACCCGGAACAGAGGAGTCTATTAAAGAAAATGAAATTTCGGTTATTCTTACCTTAAAATCCTCATCATTGAGGTCGTTCATGTACTCAAATAAAGATGGAACTCGAGATTTAAAGGAAAAATTGTTATACCGTTTTAAAGAACGAAGTTTCAAAAGAAAAATTTTCACCCTACAATCCTATAATAAGCGATATTAACCAGATTTTTGGAACGAGATTTAGACTACTGTTTTCAGAATTCATAAAATGAAAATTAGAAAGCAGAAAGAAAAGTCAGTCATACATCAAAAGGCAGGAACAAAACAATTTTTTTATGTGACAATCGTAGTTACAAGTAGAATTATAGGCATAATTAGGCACTACTAAAGACTGATGTCATTGTTTAATAATTATGTTAAGAATATAAACACAATATGTTTGCGTCGCATTCGCTCTGTCAATATCGCGTTTTGGTAAGAATGTCTGCTATTTATTCATCGAAAGATTTCAGATTAAGGCATTTTAAATTCAATGGGGAAATTCGAATTCAAAAAATGCCTTTAGGAATTGAGAAAATTGTTAGTTGACTAGCTAGCACAGTCAATGTTAATCTTCTTACAAAGAAAAAGTTCTGAATTTTAATAAATAGGATTAAATAAATCAGATGAATGCTTTTTAACAGTGTTCGAATTTACCAATCATCGACATCGTAATAAACCTATGGAACCAACTATTCCCAAATGTCAGTAGATTTACACAAGAAACTAAATTCCACTGTATTACAGTTTCATGGTTTTACTTGGTACTATAGAATCCTATATCCATCATTTTTAGAGTTGATTCAAATCAAAATACAAATGAATGAAATTTATCTATCACATCGAATTCATTTGAAAATCTAGATTTCTGACAGGAGTCTGCATTTCATCGAAAATAGGGTATTTTAATTCACTTGCCACACGATAGCCTTCAAGTTTGGATTTTGATTTTTATGATTTGAATTTCCCTGAAATTAAGTATTTCATGCTCAGCAAATAGAAATGTTAGTTGTTACCTCATACATGAAGTGGGGTGCTGAAACGCAAGATTCTCGCGCATGAATTTGCTGATTTAAAAATGCGCAAAACCTGCCAATTTGTAGAAGATATATAATTTTTTTTGTCTTGTGACTATTTAAGCCAAATATTGCGCAGTAGTTTCTGAGGATAAAGATCCCTGAGCACCCGAGGGCAGAAGTCTGACTTCTAGCTTAAATGAAGATAGCACACACACACTCGCTTGCACAACCCCTTTTTACATGGGGGCTCATTCACGCACCTCACAGAGAGAACACAAAGAAGAGAACAACCCTGCCCAAACCAGAACTCGAACCCGGGACGCCTAGATCACGGGGAAGACGCGCTACCCCTAGGCCAGGACGTCGGCAAGATATATAATAAAGCCACAATTTAAATATGCTATTGTAGTGGGAGTACCCATTTCTTCAGACCCGAATGTAAGTTACTGCAAAAGAATAGGTACTACAGAATTTGTATTACAACCATCAAGTATTTACTCTGCTTCAGATTTAATTAGGAAAGATTCGTCTTTCTAAAATAAACTGCATCGAATTTTATCGAGTTCTTCACTTATTTTATATTTCAAGCTTGATATTTATCGATATTACATTTTAGCTATTAACATCTATCGAAATGTACTATTCTAATCTAACAGTTTCTTTTTATTAAAATCCTTTGATCGGATGGTAGCCAAACATCACGATCAAAATGTATCGATTTATGCAAAAGATGGTCTATCCACTTGCCGACATAGCTAAGGGCCATCTTCAACTAAATTTGATCAGTGATTAGTCTTACTGAATTTTATTGATTTATGTTCAATTGCATGAGAGTGTAATTATGCAAGAAATTTTAAGCAGCTAAATATTTTATATAAAATTTATGGCGAAAACGCATCTATAAATCAGACCGAATTTAGATAAAGAGGAAAAAAAGCTTGTCTAGCGCATACTAAAACATATAAATGTTTAATGGGAAACTAAGTTGCCTATCGAGAAAATTCCTTTTACATTGCTGCATCACTGCCTTTTAATAGCTATGGTTCAACACATTTCGAACCTAAATTCAAACATTCTTTATTGGAGACAATTATAGTAATTTAATCACTGGGTAGTTAAAATATCAAAACAATTCACTTTGAATTTTGGACGTTTTAAATGATGCTAAATATTTATTGCAAAGGGTTGTTGTTGTTGTTTCTTATGGCACTTGCCATGGACAAGCCCGCTGTTACGAAGATAGCGATTTTAAGCCGGTTGGGGAGCGTCTCTTGTTTTTTTAGTAGCGCCATCTAGGGCAAAGAGAACGACTTAGCTACACACACGTCACAACCCTTTATTGCAAAGGGTAAAATGCTTTATAAAAGCTAAAGAAATTAAGGATCGTTTCGAAGAATTGCATTGAATGTAATATCGCTTTTACTCAATGTGATATAAAATGCTTACAACAATTGCAATCTATTAACACATTAAGCATGTCTGGCGGTACTAGTGATGGTAATCGAATGATTTGATTGCAGGAATTAAAAGACACAGAATCTAAATTACTTATTTGATTTTAAAAATTGTTTTTGTTAGTTAGTTAGTTGTAGTTACTATTTCTATTTATTTACGAAATCCATTTTCACACATAACTAGAATTTGCGACACGAATCTATTTCCTACCTCTCCTTGAAAATTTGTATATTCGAACTCGTCAGCTTGATGTTCGAGACTTCACCACTAAAATCTGATAATACGAAAGACATTTGAATTTTAGTGGTTCGGTGTTTTTTATAAACGAACGGTTATATTTAAGAATTTAACAGATTCGTTGTTCTCTAAAGAGTTTCAATTTAGAAATATAGGCAAAAAGTGTGGAAATTAGTGTCACGAAGAAGTAAATAAATACGCCGTCAGTTTTTTTTTCTTGTCTTGTGATTATTTAAGCCAAATTTTTGAGTAGTAGCTTCTGAGGGTAAAGACTCCTGAGCACCCGAGGGCAGAAGTCTGACTTCTAGCTTATGAAGCTCACACACATTCGCTGCACAACCCCTTTTTATAGGGGGGCTAATTCACGTACCTCACAGAGAGAACACAAGGAAGAGAACAACCATGTCCGAAAAAGGACTCGAACCCGGAACGCCTACATTACGGGGAAGACGCGCTACCCCTAGGCCAGGCCACCGGCACTTCGTTAGTTAAAATAAATAATTAGATTTATTAGAAACGAAAAAACTGATAACTTACCCATCACTGATGGAACTCAGCTTTTATACACATAGAGAATGTTTGAGAAGAATCTAATTTGAATATTTAAGAAAGATCTAGAGCCTTCCAGATCTTAAACAATAGATAACATTTTAAATATAAGAATTCCAATCTTTGGATAAAACACAGTGGCTGGGGTTCAAACCACAAACCAAACAATCTTAAACGAGATGTTCCGCCCACTGAGCCGCGACAATTGCTGGTTATTTTGGTTTATGTGGCAATAATTCCAAGTTTTAGAAACGAAAATGCAGATTCAGACAGTTTCAAATAAATTTTCATCTCAAATTCATAACTTTAGTAAACTATTATAAAATATCCGTATTATTAAATCATTTTATAGTGAATATTTTTAAGCAGTGCTGTTTAAATAATGTCTCACAGAATCTATTTAACTTGTGCACCGCTCAGTCTGCAGACACCAATTTTAATACGTTATTAGAATACAGAAAGTACTATAATCACAAGGAAAGAAAACTTGCTCGACGATTTTAAACATATAGAATAACAAAGTGAATATAACCTACAGAATAGAATCTCTGTAAGAATGCCATGCTTTAAAATACAATTCATATTCAATCTCAAAATGTTGAACAAGCAATATTGTAAATTCATAGATTTTCAAATCCATTTCAAGATTATAATAAAAAGTTTGCTTCAGTTAGAGTGTTGAAAATTGCAAAGGAATTTCAATGGGAGCTGAATCTTCCAAGAATATTTTCTTAAATTATAGATTCAAAAAAAAGCTCTGACTGTATATGGGCATTTGCAATATAACATAAGCATGCAATTCAAATTTTGAGGCATATTAAGAATTTATTTCCTGTACTTGGAATAAAGAAAATGCACCATTTAAACTTTCATTTCAAAAAAATTATATAAATTTATTTTCATTTGGATAGTTTTAAACTATACTGAGTATTGCCAGTTATTAAAACTACTTGATGAATGTTTGCAAACGATTTCTAGTTCGCATGCACATGACATCACATTTTTTAACACGTGGCCTTTCGGTGGTAAATATCCAACAGCGGATGGAATATTTGGTAGATTGGATTATGTATTTATGCATTCTTCAGTTATATTTTATTCTATTTTTAATATGTCATTACATTGAGAGTATTTTTTAGCAAACAATGTCTGAATATACAGTGGCTCAAAAAATTGAGAGTACACCTTACTTTTACTTGATAAATCCGACTTTCAATATAAATAACACATTGCCGGGAAGTGCAAGCATGTTTTTATTTTTACACATAACAAATGATTTAATTTAGAGTAAAAATAAAGAAAAATCAACGAAAAACTTCTAAACTGAAAAATTTCAGAAGCATTTTAAATACACATTCGCAGAATTTTGCCTCAAAAAATTGAGAATACACCCATGAAATTGTTGTAATATCTCGCATAGAAAGAACGTGTCAGTATTTAGTAGCATGTCTTTTGTCTTTCATAATGGCCTCTTAACGTCGTGGTACCGATTCGATCAATTTTTGGTGGTATACGAAGATCTTTTACCCCATTCTTCTTGCAACACTTGTTTTAAATGGGTTTTGTTTCTAATTTTGTGTTTCTGGACCACTGCTTCGAGTGTGACCCACAAATATTCAATGGTAGTGATGTCGGAGTACTGTGGTGGTGTGTGTAACTAATGTTTACAATGAAAAAGGCACCATATTTTGGCATTACGTGCATTCTGTTTGGGGTCGTTGTCCTACTGGAAAATGAAATTTCCATCCAAACTCAAATGTTTAGCCCTTTCCTTTAGATTGCTGCGAAGTATATCCAAGTAAACCCTATCGTTTATAATGTCATCTATAAAAATTAAATTTTCTACCCCGGATGAAGCCATGCAAGCTCAAATCATGACGGAGTCACCATCATGTTTAACTGTAATATCTAAATTTTTTTGGATCCAAAGCCGTATTAGGCTTTCTCCATACAGTAGGATGGTTGTCACTGCCAGAAATGTTGAGGTTCCTTTCATTACTAAATATAGCTTTCTGCCAAAGGTTATTGGTCTTCAATTGATGAGTTTTTGCCAACTTCAAATGCTTTTTCTGAATTTGCAAGCTGATGTACGGTTTCTCTCTAACAATGCGACTTTTATATCCAGCTCGCACAGTTTCAGCAATTACATTTCTGCCAATGATTTGAAAAGTTTCTGCAACAAGTTGGATAAACCATATGGTCACAGCAATCTAAAAGAAAGTGTTAAAAATTTGGGTTTAGATGGAAATTCCATTTTCCAGCAGGACAACGACTCCATACAGAATGCACGTAAAGTAAAAATATGGTTCCTTTTTCATTTTAAACAGCAGTTACACATGCCACCACAGTACCTTGACATCAATGCCATTGAATATTCGTGGGCCATACTCGAAAAAGTGGTCCAAAAACACAAAATTAGAAACAAAACCCAATTAAAACAAGTATTGCCAGAAGAATGGGGTAAAATATCTTCAGATACCACCAAAAATGGGTCCAATCGGTACCATGAAGTTTGGAGGTCATTATAAGAGCCAAAAGACATGCAACTTAATAGTGACACTTTGTTTCTATGCGTGATATTGCAAAAATTTCATTGGTGTGTTCTCAATTTTTAGAGGCAAAATTCAGCGTATGATTATTTAAAATGCTTCTGAAACTTTTCAATTTAGAAGTTTTTCATTGATTTTTCTTTATTTTTGCTCTAAATTAAACCATTTGTTATGGGTAAAAATAAAAACAAGATTGAACTTCCCGGTAATGTGTTATTTATATTGAAAGTCGGATTTATCAAGTAAAAATAAGGTGTACTCTCAATTTTTTGAGCCACTGTATGTCGAAAATTAACGATTAAATGAAAATAGTGAGCATCTTCACGTAACGCATTATCACAAAAAGCAGCATTATTTCAATGAAAATATTTCAAAAATTACTTACAAAATGGAACTTTCTGTGGACCTCAGCAATACAGAAGCAAATAACATTTTTCTTTATTATTTATGTTTCTAATTTTAGTAATATTTATAGTTATTAATATATAAATGTGCTAACTAGATCGTCAACATAATTAGATTTAGATTCATTTTTCTTATTTTTTGAAATGATATATTTATCTTTTGTCCATAAATAGATTAATTGATCCTAAACAAATTAATTATATAGTTCTTCTCAAATTGAATATAGATATTATAGCAATACAAAATTGATTCTTTACATCAAGTGCATCAGTGTATTCCTAATAAAATTAATTATACGAACAAAAGAACAAACGGAGATTTGCAATCATAATTTTTTAGTTTAATTTATATTTTTATTTATTTGATACATATAATTGTTATTAATGCATGGGTAAAATACGTAAACTGCAGAATCTCAAATAGCGAATTTACTAATTTCAATGCAAAACAAAAATCATGCATTACAATAAAATGGCAACAATTGAGTATGCATAGTACGCCAGATCGTTGTTTTATTTTGAAGTAATAACAAATACGAATCACACAGATTCTTAATGCGATAAATATTCAATTAATACGAAATATTAAAGAATATCCTATAAAATCGAAAAATCTTAGATAAATCATAATGTGGTAAGAGATGAAGAAAAAGATTCACAGACAGTAAATGCATTATGGAAAATATAAATAATAGCAGCAAAAGGAAAATTCTTGGACGTCTTTAAAGATTGAAATTCTTTCAAATAATTAAAAAGATCTCCAGATGTAATGAAATGATTTATAATAAGTAAGTTATTTTATTTACAATAAAATGAAGGTGTTACATTCCAAAACAAGTTCTGTTTCGCCAGAAGAATTGTAAACTGGATTACATTTCTATCAGAATACATTTACATTTTTTTTAAATAATCATTTGTGTTCTGAAAGGAGATAATACTTTGTTTTAAAGTTAAAATATAAAAATGAAAAATAGTTCGCTTAAGCGATAAAAGGAATTGAATATTTTTTTAGAATACGAAATATATAACAAATTGCAACTCACAAACATACATTGTTATGAGAAAACAAATGTAACATTTTTAGAGGGATAAAGATTCTAAAAAAATCTACAAATCGAGAATTTTCTGACGAAATATTTCGCTAAAAAAATTGCAAACGATATTTCAATCGCCAACAAAATGGTTAGCTTGTAAATGTTATACATAAAATATTTATTTGTTGTTTTTTCTTTAAATTTTCTTTTATAGGTAATAATAATAAAAGAAAAAAAAATTAAGAAAAAAAATCATCAGGAATTTTTATTTTTTATTTTTTAAAGAAAATAACGTAATTTATATGCTGATTTTATATAACAAAAAATATACTCTCACTTTGATTACCTTCTAATCGCAAGTATTTTTCTATTTTCAAATTGAGCATCAAGTCCATTTAAACGAAGCATTATTTCTACTTCTTTATCACAGTATCTAATAAAGAAACAAACAATTTGATCTAATAAACAAAACAAAAAAAAAAGATTTTTCGATTGGAGAAGAAATGTTATAAACTCAATTCCGAATAAAAAAAATCAGTTTTATATTAAATTTATTATTTTATATTCACAAAAATATTCTGAAACTTCACACAAATAATAAATACATTTTCCAAAATTCTATAACTTTAAACAACTTCTTAATTTTTAAATATTTATTTATATTTTTCACAACAAGTTATACTTTCTCTAAATTGGAAACTGCACCTCGATGCGTTTCACAATTTCAAAATAAATTGCTTTTAAGCTTTATCGTTCAATTGTACATTTATGAGTCAGACAGCGATTTTTTAACACGTATTTGTAAAGTGGCAACAATTCCAAATCCCACTTACGAACACTCATCCATCTGTCACTTTACATTAAGATTAAAATGAAACATAAGCCCCGTTCTATGCATCCTTTGTCATTCTGACAGCAATCGGGGGGTGGGTGGAGATTTTGTGTTCAGTTTTGGAGGTTTTCCAATTTTGCTTTTGTTTTCGGTGGCACTGGGGATGCGTGTTGCTGCTTAAATATTACGCACGCTTTCGAATTTTCGAAAAGCACGTTTAGAATTTGAATTTTTAGACATTTCTTCTCTCATTTGTTGCATTTATGCGAGTGAGTAATTTTACTTTTTTCTGTTTTGGCTATGCTGTTGCTTTCTAGATTGCGAACAGTATCATTTTGATCAGAAATTGTTTTAAAATACGTAAATGATTGGATTTCATTGATTTCACATTCCCTTCATTTTTACATATTGAATATTTTTATAGAAATAATTGATTGAAAATCTTACGTGACATTCAAATGCAATTAATCTTATATGCATAGCATAGAGAAATTAGAGTACTGTCAAAAAATTCGAACTCAAGTTTTTTAAGAATCTCCACGTTTTAGACTTCCCTAAGTTCGAAAAACACATTTTGGAAAATATCCGTCAGTCTGTCTGTGACAAAGATAACACAAAAATTCTTTTAGCTAGACAGATAAAATTTAGTATAAGGTCTTTACACAAAATCTGTAGATTTCTGTCAGATTTTGTGCAAAATTCATTCAGAGGGTATCTGTCTGTCCGGCTTTTCGAATATAAGTTAACATCATAACTACTAAACAAAAAGAGCTAAATGGATAATATTCCATACGAAGAATTAAAATCAATTGGTCTGTACACCTATCGAATTTTAAACAAAACCCATCAAAGCGTTGACTGTCTGTCGGTCTGTACTTTGAGAAACATGTAAACGCGATAGTTCAAAAACGCTCGGGCTTAAATATATCAAATGTGGTATGGAATTTTGTGACAAGTGTAGTTTTGAGTCAAATTTTTATTTCAATCGGTTGAGGTAAAAACGTGTCTTAAACACAAATTCGATTTATTGCTACTTTTAACCGCATGCAAAAGATTAATCGCCATACAACTCGCCAAGGATGACACGATAGATTCATAGAAATGCTAATTGAACGCCAATAGTCAATATTTCATAATTATTGCACGCCAATGCAATGTGAGGCGTTCTCTGGCGTGACAAGTTTATGATAGAGCATAAGAGAAAGTTTTGAGATCACTCTCGCTCATCTTGCAGGGAATCGAATTTGAAATATTACAAATGATTATATAGCCAACATTAAACCACTTTTTAGTCACCTGGTATCTATTTTAACATTATTAATTGTTGCCAAACAGAAAATCTATTTTTAGGATATTAATAAGTAAAAAACTTTAAAATTCCATGTTAAATTATTCATTATAATATTTTTAATTTCTTTCTATATAGGAAATTATTAAAATCGAAATTAATAATATATCATCATGAAGCCATTTTTCTTTTTATTTCTAAAACTAAATAAAATCATCAGATTAAAATAAAAGCGAAAGAAGCGAACTTCTGAAGAGCTTCTTTTTTCTTTCGAGCAAACTTCTAAACAATATACACGAGTTAATAAGAATCATACAGAACGGCAAAGGACCATCCATCTTATTATTTCCCCATTTATCAATTAAGAAAACAGTTTTGATGTTATTCCAAAATGACAAATGTATAGTCTATTCATCATACAGTACATTAGTCTATTCATCGGTCTTTCTATAAGCTCTCATTGCATAAAAAAAAATGTATTATCTACTGCTCTATTTGTTATCTCGAAGAATGGTTTAAATGAGGCTTACCAAATAATATTGACAGTTAAATGAATCTTGCATACTAAATGATCCGAGAAGACAAAGCATGTTTTAAAATACAGATAGTCAAAATAGGTTTCTTATATAAATTCAAGGAGGAATAAATTCTAGCATTTAAAGTCCTCCTTGAATTTATATTTAAAAAATCTATTCTGGTTGTCTGCCTTGTTATTTATAAAATGTCTGTAAATGTTTATCTGTCTATAAAATGTTTTATCATCTCAGATTTTGAAGTAATCTAAGATTCATTTAACCATAAATGAATTAACTTCACAAGAAATGAAATACAAAAAAAAACTATTAACGAGAGATATAAACATTCATCTGGAATATTTTTATATCAATGAACTTCAATCAATCAACTTCTCTATCATCCCCTTCTTATTCACTGCAGTTAGCAATCTTTTAAAAGAAAGTTTAACTATCTTTTAAGCTTTGTTGTTATGTGTTTGTTATATTTATATTATGCGAAAATGTATTTAAAATTTTCATTACTGGAATGCTAAAGTGCGATGAAATAAAAAGCAATATCTAAGAATACAAGAGATGGGCATGAATTGAAACCTCAAATTCAATATTTATGAAAGATGCAAAGAAAAAATCTCCTTTTCCATTTGCTTTCTAAATTAAAAAAAAGAAAAACAATTTCCCAACGGAAATATATTCAAAATAATTTATTCCATTTTGGAATTGAACTACTAGTTGCCATCAGAAAAACGAGACAATAAAAAACATTTTTTTTTTTAAATAGCGTTGCCATTCTAAAAATAAATAAAAAAACATTTTCAGCAATTTATACAGAAATTAAAAATATGCATAACATTATGACAGCTGGTATGTTAAAAAATATTGTAAAAGTGAAGTTTCCATCGTAAGAGAAAGAATATATATTTTGCAAAAGTATCTCGTCTTGGCAACGGATTTGGCCGAAAGTTTATTTAAGGTTTACAATTTGGGTTTGAAAATTATTTCTTAAAATGCATCGTTTTATCTGGTTTCGTTTTTCAGTTATTATGTTCATATAATAAAAAGGCATATAAACTAAATCCAATTAAATTCATTCACATTTTATAAAGTTTGAAACCTTATCGAAAATTTCGAGTTCAAAGTTTTGAAACTAAGAATAGTAGACTAAAGAACTGTAGTCAAACCAACACTGTCTGTTTTTATTAAGCGCTATTACTTAATATTATTTAATTTTTGAGTAATAATTTTATCCTCAACAAAATGTTATATATTCGTATAAGAATAAAATAGGGCTAACCATGTCATTCATGTAATCTATCATGTAATGATTTAGAGATAAATATTTATTCATATATCCAAAAGAAATTGTTCGCTTCTTCTAATAAAATAATGACAGATTAGAATCCCTCCCCACGCAAAAAAAGGAATCTGCCCCTCGTGCCAAATTCTTGATGTCACTGGGATTATGCGCTGCATTATCTGATCCTCAGCAGACTCATAAAAGAGATGCCATCGCAAATGACAGCGTTGGCTTAGTTCCGCAAAATTCCATTATTCAAGAAGCTCTGGAAAATGGCGAAGCATTAAGACCAAACGGAATGGAAGCTTAAACGGCTCGAGAAAAAAGAAAGCGAAAGCATTTGTTTTGGCTTGTGGTAATTGTTCGACTTAGTAAATTCGAATTTTCGAAGTACCAAGTTTGCGGATCAAAATGGCTACCAAGATATTTCCAAACCTTTAAATTATCAAGATGTTCCTTTTTTTCTTCTTCTTATCTGTGATTGGATAATAGTGTTGATTCCATAGATTAATCCTAAAGAGTCATAATCTTGATTTGTTCCATGATTAGAAAAGTGATCGAAGTGCATTTATTACAGTTCATTGCAAGGTATTCAATTCATATACGTCCAAAATTATTCAACAATATTGTTAACAAGGCGCTAAAAAAAACCATTACATCTGAAACTGTTTTTGTTGTATTAGTGAGAAAAAATGCTTTCAATCATATTATTATTATATATATTTTTTTTAAATCATGAGTATTGTATCTAACTTTTTCAAGACTTCCGCTTAAAAAAAACCATTTGTAACTTCCTGACAAATATGATATTGCGTAAGTGATTTTTGTGATACGTTCTTTACTGTCATCAATAAAAAATTTGCTATTTCCTTCTAAGTAAGGTTTTGCATTTGATATTTGACACTGATATTTTTCAGTTTCATAATCTGAAGTTTAACGGCAATAACTATTATAGGAAGGAAACGATATTTACACAAATTTAAAATCTAAAAATATATCCAGTTTGATGACCGTGTTGTTTTTCCTGGTTTCTTTGTAAGCGTTTGTATATATATTTATGGATTATGTTTGTGTTTTTTTTTTCAGATAAGCCTTTCCTTGGGCTGTGGAAGGTCAAATACCATAATTTTCAATTTATTTCTGTAATTTGATGGCAACTTTCATCAACAAAATTCACAATAATAAGATTCAACTGAAAATTTATTCATCATTAAATGATGAACATTATTTAATGTAGAAGAAAGATTAATTAAAAATTTAAAATTGCAGAAAGTCTTCTGCAACATTATTTGGTAGCAGAAGAAAAGTAGACAAAAAAAAAAGAGATTCTTCATTCAGTTAGAAAATATATAAAATAACAACAAATGATGATATTAATAAATGCAAAAAAGTTTACTTTATTATTTAGTGAATAAAATTGGAGCAATAGGTTCTTTTATAAGAACTTCTCTAATAACAGTTTTTATTCCAATATTTTTGCATCATTATTATGTATATATTATTTATCTTATATATTATGCATATATTATTGATATTATAAAATGCTATATTCTTATATTATTCATTGTCTTTTTATATTATTTTATAATAAGGGACATATTAGAAAATTTATTGCATAGTTTCAAAACAAGAGAACTTTTAAGTAACATAACATAACGCCATCCGGGGCCTATAACACTAAGTTATCTAACCAGTTGGATGAGCACAAAATGGAAGGGAAAAAAAGAAAGAAAGAAAGAAAATGTTGGTAGAAAGAAAGAGACTACAGACCATCCAGGGTTCTCCAGAGAGAATCACAACGGTGTCAAATCCTACACGACTGTATTGAATTTTTTGGTGACGTAATAACCGAATAGAGGGGACAAGGATACTTAAACAAATGGTCACTATAGGTTCAACTTACAGGGAAACGAGATTACTACCTGAAAAAATTGATAAATTACATTGAGAACATCTGTATAATATGTATAAGCATATAAATAATCACTGAAAAGTCAGAAATCTGTAACGTCTTCTGAGACCTGTGGTTTTGATTTCCTTCGTGAGAACTGCACTTTCGAGGGACTTTTCAAATTATAATTTCTGCTGATTTTGATAAGTGGCATTTTGGTCTCAGCTATTGTGTAGTCTTGAAGAGGTCTTGGTATTTATGAATATGGTTTACTATGGAGTGGATCTTGCCGCGTGAAAGGGTATTCGATGCAACTCTCCTGTACCATTCTTCATCGAGACTTGTTTCTGGCCTCCTCATGTGCCATGAGAGAGTCAGTAGACATTCGGTGGCATAGTGAATTGGGGATCCTATCTCCCCACAGCTACAATAAAGAGAGTTGGCCAGGTGGAATCTGTGTAGGTATGTCGGGAATGGGCCGTGTCCAGTGAAGAAAAGGACATCTGTTCTGTTCCAGTTGGTCGCGTAGAGAGAAACTTTCGGTATTATGTTGAATGTGGAGCGGCCTGTTTCGCCTTCTTCCCATTCCTTTTGCCATCTTGTCATCATATCGGTTTACTTTTAAGTAACATTTGTGCAACATAAAAATATAATAGCACAACGTAAAAAATTTTAAAAGTTTTATCAAAGTTTTTAGATAAATATATATAGATAATGATCGTCCCATTAACATCTGCGGATTGATTTTTCAAGAAGATTTTTTTTTAATATCTGAGAATCTACCTAGTACTAACACTAAGACATAAGTTAGGCAGCATTAGTTTATAAGCTATCATCTTTAATTTATATACTACTGAAAATTAATAAAATCTCAAAGAATAAAAATGAAAATAGTTCACGTGACCTCACTATACAGTGATCATGTGTAAAATTTTATTTTTTCTAAGAATGGTAGGATTAAGGTTGGAATTCACTATATTGGATATGTTTTTTGACTGATTATATATTTTAAGCTATTTATTGGATTGAAATTACATCGCATTAGATAATATATAGTACCTAAATAAGGTATATATTTTATGCTATTAATCGAGAAAATTTAATCTAGCAATTAAATGATATAAAAAATTATGGCAAGTTCTAACCTCCATGTTGATTTAAATTCGAAATGGATGGCTTTTTTCCCAACTTTTTAAGATGGTCCCCCCCCCAGGAGACAGAAATTTCACTGAAAGCAACAATAGAATTAATTTAGAACTTTGATATGATTCAAAATTTGATTGTCTGTATTTTAATTATAATTTAATACCACACTCGATGCAGTTTTGATTTAATATAGAGTAAAATCCAAACTAACCAGCTCACGTTAATTGATTCACTACTTATCCAAATTACCTCTAAAATAAAAACTCCAAAAGGCATATATTATATTACAAAGAAATAATCGTTATTTTAAGTTGCACTATGAGTTTTTGAAAAATAAGTTGATTCAACGCCTGATGGCGGCCTTTTAACGAAAAGACTGAGATTGATGTTCGAAAATGTTGGGAGGGAAGCTGGAACAAATATTTTTGAATTTTCTGAATGATTAATTCATATACTATAAACTCAGTACATATTGATGTACTTAATGTAATCTTAAAATTATAAATTTAGCCTACAAAGTAATGATTTGTTTTACACTTAAATCAATTCAGAAACTGTATACTGTAATTAGATACAAAATAGTAATTAATGTTAATGACTCAACCGAAAAAATTCGTTATCTGAATCGACCCCCCCCCCCCTTTTAGTTCCGGTTCACTCGGATTGTGTAAATAATTAAATACACTTTTTTTTTTCATTTGAAACATCAACTGTTGTCAACTTCAGTGTTTTCTTATTGTAAAAAACTCAATTATGCGTTTAAATAAAAATATATCTAATGCATGAACCATTTACTTTCATGCAACTTTTATAATAATGTCGTGTATCTGAAAATATCTGTCTAACCAGCAGAAATTTTTTAAAAAAGCAGCTTTTTCAAACTTACAGCTTTCAAAGCAGCTTTTTTTGGTATAACTTACTGTCACTAACTAATCTTTGTTGTTATTGTTAACCGAAATGAAAGCGTGCAAATATTTTTTCTGACGAAATTTTGTAATAGTCAGCTCCTAACAGACGTATAATAAAAGATAATATGAATTCCACACGCATTGTCTTTTAGATAGAACTGTTGGTAAAGGTTTGAACAATAGACTATAACACATTTTTTTTTTTCACCGACAACCATTCTATTCGCATATATGAAATTCGGTTTCTTCATCCTTTTAAATAAATTTGCATCATAAATTTGAGTTCTCATTTTCAGTTGTTAAATGAATTTCTCTTGTATCAAGTCTATACTTTTATCTTCGGATTACTTATTTTTAAATTTGAACTGTTATTTGAAATTTTTGAAATTGTCAATTCATTTGATCTACCTAAAAATGCAGTTAAAATGATTCCTTAGAATAGATTATATTCAAAGCGGCTCATCATTTTTGACATCAAATAATGATGCTTAATTTCTGTTATTACAGTACCATTTTTACCAACTTTATAATGATGATTATGCAAAATCTCAAAAATAACCACTGCATATGAATGAATTCATTTTGATTTTTTTGATGATACTTTACATGGAATATAAAACATAAAAGGAAACTTACAAGAATATATAGATTGTTATATTTATATATTTAATAGAGGATATTGTTACAAGCCTGTAAAGTTGCTTCTCAGCATGGTTAGTTCTATCATCGGGAAGACTGATTTACAATCATCTGTATTGGATGCTTCTCGAGTGGCAACTTGGCGACGAATTTGGCGACAAAATAGATAATGCTGGAAACTTCGAGAATTTTAACGATCCATCCAATAGGAACTGAGATAACGCCTGATTGGCCTAGAAGGTTCCCGATTCGCCTCCCGACAAGTATAATAGCCCTAGTGTTGCTTTACAACGGGACATTAATATAACTAAATTAAACTAAACCCGACAAGTATAAAAGGACGGCAGTCTCAAGTTGCAATGAATCGTGATTGGAATCGTAGTCGGAGTTGTGAACAAGTAACAAGCCTTCGAGAGGATAGCAAAGCAACGACGGAGTACCAGCGTTGTGTGGAACTCAAGCCATTGCTGAACTGAGCTGTGTGCCGAGTTAGGTTGTCTATTGTGGAAGCAGCATCAAGTTGTATGTGGAGTAGCCAGTTGTGTGGTAGTGGGTCGGCAGTTGGATACAGAGCTTAAGCGAGAAGACAGTGGGGAATTTCAGCCGTTTGGAAAGACCGTAAAGCGAAGCTCCGACTATCCCTTCTCTTGCTCAATTCTGCCTGGCCGCTTTGTGTGCTGTGGTCGAATTCTACTTGTGGGCTACTGTGTGTTGTAGTGTGCTGCTGTGTGTTCATCTCGGCTGTATGTAGTAGTCATCTTCGTATTTGTCTCGTCTGTATACTGGTGTTCTTCGTGTAAATAAATGTCGTCGTTGTTTTCTACTGAGGCCTGCTGATTGTGTTTTCACAGCATACACCCACTACAGGCGAACCTGGTGATCCATAATAATTTAATATTTATCATAGCTAAGAGGTCTTTTAAAATAACCTGGCTTATGTTGCATGCTTCTGTGTTTAATAAACAACAATAAAAAAAATCTATTAAAATTGGACAAAATACCTATTTATATTAATTCATTTCAAAAATTATTGAAAATGTATTTTCTCTATGTTCATTAATAGAAATAAATCGAAATGCTTTTCCTATTGCCAGAACTTGCATAACTTTCCAATTTTTTTCCTTCGGTGGAGTTGATAATTTTAAACAAGAAAACTTCTGGTTTTTGCAAGACAGTTTATGATATAATATCCTGTTTACCTTGCATTTTATATAAAATTTAAACAATCTAAAGGAAGATCAATGAATTCTTTATTCACTGGAAAGTTACTCAATTCCTTGGATAGTTCTCAAAGATGAACGTCTTTGATACAAGTTAAATCGCTAATTTTCGTATTTTAGCCGTTTATGGCGAACAGTTTGTTCGTCCAAAATATTAGTTTGGCCCGTGATGTTTGCACATTCATAGACAATACGGTTATCGCAGTCAAATATTTATAATATACCCTATCCATAAATACAAATGATGGCTATACCCATAAATATTTGTGGTGGAATGAAGATTATTATGATCCCTGAAGTGGAAGCAAGAGGATCCATGTTTTCGCCGGAAACATTTTTTTAATGATCATATTCCATACAAACAAACACGAAAGACAAGACTAGACATCAACGCCCGCACCTTAACAGAACAGAATATCATCTCTTTCTAATTACAATTGCAATGCACTATGGGATGCGTACCTAATCAGGTATCGCCATCTATTATCCAAATGAGAAGATAGAGTAATGAAACTACTACATATTTTTAAAACATACAAAAATGTGGGAGTTTTTTTGTTGTCACCATCTAGGATATAGCTCTATAAATATTTTGAGATAAAAGTCACTTTGACCCAGAAGAAAGAATATGACATTCATAGCCTGCCATTATTTGAAAATTGCCCGTGGATATGTTAAAATATTAATATATAATTCGTTTATTTAACATTTCACTTTGTTATATGAGTAGATTCAAAAATAAAATTTAATCTGCTACAATTTATTGCATTTGAAAATTAAAAATTGTATATATTTCAAAATAAAAACGAAAATTAAAATACTGCAACTGAGTTATCGTCCAAATTTCTTTTTCTTAATTTTTACAATGGCAAAAAGTACGCGAATGAATCGTTTGATGGAACAATAAAGTTGATTAGAATATCATCATTATAATAAAAGTCTTATAAATCGTGCATAAAGTTTTTTTAAAAATATATCATAACCAGAGATTTTTAAATACAAAAATTATTATGACTAACATAGTTAAAAAATGAATTGTATAGTATACTTTTTTGAGTTTTAGGCTATCATAAAAATAACTTGAAAATTTTTGGAGATAATATTTTTTGAAAAATACAGCTGAAAAAAAAACTTACTTAACTTTTAATTAATTATTATTTTAATCAAATTGACACTGACCTTCCTATAGTCTTGAAGGGCTCGTGAATCAAATAGCATCAGGACTAGGCAAAAAGTATCTATTCCTTTAAAAGATATATAAACAGACATTCATCTTTATATATAGAGAGAGAGATTGTGAATTATTAATTTTAGCATGTCATATTCATATGATTAACTTTTTCCTTCTGTCATTGTTATTAAATAATCAATCGGATCAATTAATTGTTTCTCCTGCTGTAAAATTACATAATTCTTATCTAAATGTTGCTTGTTGTTACTTAAAGAACGAGCATTCTTAACCATTACTGATTACTCTGCATTTTCCCACTGGTTCTTGTAAATAATTACCTTTTTATCCTACTCCGACACTCAGGCAGCTACTAAATAATTACGAATCAATACGGCAGAGGAGGACAAGGTACTGCAACAGAGGGACCCAACTCCGTCAAAGATCTATTTTTACTCCATCTGCACAACTTCCCAAAGAACATTTATTTATGGAAGGAATGCACCTTAATTTATCAAAGACCCTTTCCTGACATTGCAGTGGCTTTCGGAAACTTTTCGGGCAGCACCTCGGCCTATTAAAAAGCCATTTTTCGCTCGGCCATTGGTCTGGGGTGACAACTACAGGCGACGGCGGAGGAACCCCCTTTCGATAACTTCGCCCAGCTCCAGATGAAATTATAAGCGATGCGAAAAAGATGCGGACTGCTCCTTTTGAATTTCAGTGTCTTGGGAACTTGGAATGATGAAAGGAGCTGAATTTCGATACAATGTCTGAATTTCATTTAGGTGTCAGGGAATCCAATTTTCGGTTGACGTATCTGGAATTTATTCAGTTTCGTGTTCTGTATTGTGATTGAATAGGGCTTGGTAGTTGAATACCAGTATGATTCGTATTGACAATTTCACTCTCTGTTTCTTACTGGTACCCTATTGGCACACATAGATTGTACCATATTGTATGTTATTAAACAATATTCACATTATTGTATAATATTGTAAAATATTGAATTATATGATATCACACAATATTGCATAATATTGTAAAATATTGAATTATATGATATCACACAATATTGTAGAATATTGAATTATATGATATCACACAATATTATATAATATTGTAAAATATTGAATTATATGATATCACACAATATTGTATAATATTGTAAAATATTGAATTATATGATATGACACAATATTGCATAATATTGTAGAATATTGAATTATATGATATCACACAATATTGTATAATATTGTAAAATATTGAATTATATGATATCACACAATATTGTATAATATTGTAGAATATTGAATTATATGATATCACACAATATTGTATAATATTGTAGAATATTGAATTATATGATATCACACAATATTGTATAATATTGTAGAATATTGAATTATATGATATCACACAATATTGCATAATATTGTAAAAATCAATAATATAATATCACATAATATTGTATAATATTGCAAAAATAATGAATAATATAATATCACACAATATTGTAAATATATTGAATAATATGATATCATACAATATTGTACACCAGACTGTGCTACATGGGTAGTAATCTTTCTTTTCAGGGCACCGATAGAAAGCACTGCAATCGTTCAAAAAATTCGACCTCGAAATTTTGAAAAAAAATCCACTTTTTAAACCTCTTTTAGTTAGAAAAGAAATGATTTTTTTTAATTGTATCTAAGCTACTGGATATTCTGTATATCTCTGATCACTAAAACGCCAAGAGCGTCTCCCCATAAAACTATTAATTTCAAATTTTGTTCGAAATTCGTCCGTCTGCCCATCTGTATACAAGTGAACATAATAACTAAGTAACAGAAAAGGCTAAATACATGGAACTTAGCATATAATTCTATCATCAAAATTATAGACTTACATCAAGTTAAGACCAGAACCACCGACTTTTTGATCATTTCTTGATTTTTATATGTGCTCGAAAACGAAAGATAATAAATATAATAAAATTGGTGTGTAATTTGATCATTCAAACTGTAGAAATTTAGGAACTTTTAGTCTCAAGTGGTCAATAATAAATCTTTCAAAATGAATATTAACATTAATTTCTCTACATTATAACATTGTTGCAGAAAAACTCTGCTTGATGAAAAGTCCAACAGGATCGGTAATAATTAAAGATGCTTTATTCTATACGAAAATACAAATATACAGTAGCAAAACGTAACCGAAGTGTACACGGAAACAATTCTTGCAATAAACAACAGCAAGGAGCATTAGCAGTACAAAGTGCTCAGAATACTCGCTGAAAACACTCCAAAGACAGACTTAGCTCAACTGCTCCTATCCCGATTCGATTGCTGATTGTCTTCATTTTTCATAGCTCCCGGAACATGGAACTAAATGTTCTGGAACAAACGTCAGAACTCGCATCCTATTGGCTATATCTGGAATCTGCAAAGACTCTGGAATATTCGTATCCTTCATTTTTGTCGACAAATTCCTCTCCAAGGTCGCGGTCATTAACCTTCAGCAGCCATTAAAAATTATCTTCCTTACCATGAAAATAACTGCGGAAGGGAAGCAATATTGCAAATTAGTACAGACGTGTACAAAAAAATAGTATTATGATATTAAAATTGTATGTATTGCCATATTGTATTATGGGAAAGCTGAACGGATAACATTCTCATTTGTTAGCTAATCTCATTGTTTTAAAAATATCAATAATTACGTAATAAAATCTAAATGGCTGTTCTCAGATTTCTTTTAAAAGGAAGAAATACAGTTTGAATATTTGCAAAAGTATATAATGGTTTGGCGAATTTAATTTAAAACATGACACAATCCTATGTTTTAAGAACTAATTCTACGTACGAGATTACAGTTATATAAATTGTTGTTCTTTTGAATTATCAAGTTTCCATACCTAAGAAAATAAGACCGACAGACTGTCTACTCTTTGACACATTTGGTTTAAAATTTAATACGGAACAATTCAGATGTTAAATCTGTATGTTAAATTTAATTCATTTATTTTTTTACATTGTGTTGTTACTTCTTGTAGACTTAATTCTTTTGCTCACTTCTACTAGGACAACCAAACAGATAAAGTCCCTTTCAACAGAGTTCATTCAAAATCTGACAGAAATCTTAAAATTTAGTGTTACAACCACATGAAAAATTTCCTGCATTTAGCTCAAAGAGTTTTTCGAGTTATTATGATCACAGTCAAAAGACCTAATTCCACAAAATATGTTTTTCGGACTCACACTCAGAGATCTAAAATGCTGAGATTTATCAAATCTCGAGTTCATACATTTTGACGATCGCAATATTTTCTCTTTGCATATTTCGTATAGAGAAAAAAAAAAACTCTTAACATATGAGGCTCTCTTTCATATCCGATTGCATTTTGAGCATTCATGGGAAAATTAGTGAAATATTGCTTTCTTGTTGCTTCTTAGATTTTATGGGTTTTCTTCCACCATTTTTTTAGTCTCTATCTAACGCCGACGTAAATCATAAATAGTAATTTATACTATTTATGGTTTCTTATTGTGAATATTGCATTTCTGTAAAAAGAGAAGGCGCTTGTTATTTATAATTCTCGAAATGTAAAAACCGAGCCTGCATGGTAAATTCCATTCGTTTTCCTCCATAATTAATTCTATATATTTCATAATTTTCAAGGATTTATGCATCCTCAATAAACTTTTATAACCATCTTATAATTGACTGACATAGTCTGCTGTGCTCACCCTTTACATTTGCGACTTTTCTATTTTAACAATAACTTGTTTCTATATACCACATCTTTAGAAACACCTGATAATGACTTTCCCGTACTCTTGTAGGGGATACAAGTAATAGATATGCTGATATTCTAGCCAAGAAGGCAAGAGGCAACAGATCGTGAGGATATACGCTTTAACCCTTTGAACCCGGACCAGAATCTCCCTGTTCATCTAAGCCTGACTCGAACACTTTCGGGTGTATAACTGAAATATAGAAGTTAAATTAATTAATGATTAGCAATATATATAAAAGGAACGATTTCGTTCTGTTTTCGAGCACGAGACCTAGAGTTTAAAGGTATTCGAATTCTCACAATAACCGGACTCATAGAGTTAAAGTAAAACTTTCAATATTTCGGAAAAAAGCAACCTTAAATCAGAGTGAAGGTTGGAAATCTTCTGTTAATGTAATATATCTATATGGAATAATTCTACAAGTAAATTGTAAATGCTGTTATGGTGATACTGTACTAATCAAATTCTAAATCAAATTCTAATTACTCATGGTTGTTTACCTATCCATGAACCTAGGTTTTCTTGGGGGGGGGGACAGCAAATTGTCTATGTGATTTGATTGATAGAATTGTATCAGATTATAGTATGTATTAATATGAATTTGTAAATTTCTCAGCGATTAGAAAAATGTTTTTTGCCCTCAAACTTTCATCAGCAGGTGTTCTTAGCTATGGTTAAAAATACCAAATCTTCTAAAGGGCTAAACTTTATATATAAAAGTTGAAGTCCTGAACATGTACATTTTTAAGTGTATATTTTTGTATTTTCTTTTGTTGCTGTTGAAAACTATTCTAGTATTTTGTTTTCTAATTTTTCTCTTCGTATATTGCTGCTTTTTTGTTTTTTGTTTTATATTTATGCATCTCATAAATTATTTAACTTTTTTTTTGTTTTGCTATTTATGGCAAATTTTTCTTAAAATTATGGAAGACCAAATAGTATGTCCACTTAATTGTTCTCTACGGAGCGGTTTGTGACCCAACTATAACATAATTTTCCCAGATGCTTCGCCAGAGAGAGATAAATAAAGTTTTGTGGACATTTCTTTCCTTTGAGAAGATAAAACTGGCGTTAAGTTATTTTTTTAAAACAAACGCACTTATTTTGTAAAAGGATATTAGAGTAATAAATATTTTTTATACATTTTTCGTTGCTCTAAAACTTAGAACTCGCATTAAAAAAATATTTTGAAAGAAGATATTAAAGGCAATAAATAGTTTTTTATACGTTTCATATTGCTCTAAAACATAGGGCTTGTATTAAAAAATCTATTACTGTATTTCAAAGCATTAAATGTATAACTTGCACAGAAAGATCCGTTTTCAGCAAATTAAAAGCTACATTTCAAGTCTTGCTTCAAGTGCAATAATCTGCCCTATGGAGCATTTGAACCGATCTTTGCGTCAATGCTACATAACGCATCATGACATTTATATTTAGTATTTTCCCAATAAACTTTATCATAAAAAAAAGAACTTTGATTTGGCAATAACTTGCCAGATATACAAATTATCCAGATTATCACCTCGATTTACAAAAATCAAATCTTTCGAACTTTTCTGAGAAATATAACAATTATTGTTGGGTCGATAGCACAGGAAAAAGCTGTATGAAGTAACATTGTATACATTTGAATCATCTTGAATATGATTCTATTATAATAGAAAATAATTTATTTTTTCTGATTAGATTTTAGTTTGAAACAAGGTCGATATTCCTTGGGCTTATTGTTATTTTATTTCATGCATTTTTCTGCGATTCTAATTTTAAGAAATCAGTGGGATTCTGGTGTCTTCATAATTTGAGCAATCATTGAATATAAAAATATTGCCTTCCGCATCAAATAAGGCCGCGGTGGTCTGGTGGTAAGGTTTCGGCACGTGAGCCGTAGGGTTTGAAGTTCGAAACCCGATTCCATCGAAGAACCGACGTGTAAGGGGGTCTGTTACACGCTGAATTCGTCAAAACAAACGTCCTCCCGCTGGTGTGGTGTGGAGATGGGGGTGACAGCTCATGTGTCGTCCTCGTTATCTGATTGCGGTTCAAAATGACGAGGTCCGTCCTTAAATAGCCCTAGTGTTGTTTTACAACGGGACGTTAATATAATTAAACTAAATGAAGTTATTATTAAAATTACAATTATAGTTATTATTAACATTACCATCTAGAATCCTATGTATAGATATTATTAAAACAAACTAAACAAAAAAAATTGTTAATCAAAACACACAAAAATTATGAGTAGATAAAACGAAAAATTAAGTTTCAATAATAGATGAAAAAATTTTAATGTAATAATTCCGTTTCTGTCAATACTTCTGGCAATCATCATTACACTTTTTTAACTCTTCACTTAAGAATCATTCTTGTTTTCAAAAACTTTCCATTCTTCTTTTATTTTCTCGTATACCTAGTATAAAAAAAGTATAGTCATCGTCAAAAAATTCTCACTGGAGATTTTGAAGAAACACCACGTTTTAAACCTCTTTGATTCGAGGAACACATTTTTGAAAAATGTCTGTCTGTCTGTGACAAAGATAACTCAAAAACACTTTGAGCTAGACAGATGAAATTTAGTATAGTACAGTATTTACACAAGTGTGCAGATTTCAAATTTTGAGTCAAATCTGTTCAAGGAAAGTCTGGCTGTTCGAATATCAGTTAACAGAATAATTACGAAACGAAGAGACAGCTTAATAGCTCTTGAATAAGAAATTTTAAAAATAGAATAAATATAATTAATACTTCTCCTTTATACATCCTTCAATTTCAATGAATGTATTCGTTGCTGATAAGAAAATAAATATCATTCCTAATTAAACAAGATAAGTATTTCAAATTCTAAACGATATTTCCAAAATTGTTTCTTCTGTGGCAGCAACGCGCCGGGTACAGCTAGTAAATTAATAAAAATACAAACCAACCCGGAATATCATAGCGCTATTGAAATCACAAATATGCAACATAGGTTTAGTTTAGCTATATTAACGTCCCGTTTGAAGCAACACTTGGGCTATTTTCGGACGGACCTCGTCATTTTGAACCGCTGTCAGATGACGAGGATGACACCTGAGCTGGTACCCTTCTCTCCACACCACACCACACCAGCGGGAGGACGTTTGGTCAGGACAGATTTAACGTGCAACAGACCCCCTTACACGACGGTTCTTCGGTGGCATCGGGTCTCGAACCTGAAACCCTCCGGTTCCGAAGCCGAGACATTACCACCAGGCCACCGCGGCCCCATGCATCTTAGGATCCAAGGTGTTGTAAAGTCCCGATCCAATAGAAGGTAGCGTTATGATCAAATTCTTTATTTACAGCTTTATTTACATAAAATTACAGTTCATCATCTATGTTAAATAAGTGAGTAGTCTTCTTATTCAACACAACAAGGAGGGTTCCTCGAATACTTTCGGAGAAACCTCCCTAGGAAACAGCTAGCCGACTCTTAGCGTTCTAGCAAACAGGCGTAGCTCCAGGGATCCACCGAATCTTCTCGGATGGAAATCTCGTCGGACACTCCGTTCTCTGCCTCTTTCTGCACGATTCTTTTTCTCTCTTCGAATCTCCTCGCACTTTTATTCTGTCCCCACCCTCATTCACATCGGACCATTTTCCTGGTTATCCAATAGTCGTTCAGCAACAACTTCACTGGTGTACCGTCGACCGTGGGAATCCGTTGAAGAGCCACCCTTCACAATGTACGGAATGCAGGTTTACATCTGTTTCGAATACAATGCAGGTAGGGTCCCTTATCTGAACTCGCACTAATTGCAAAGATGTCCTTACTTTAAAGGGGTTGACCACCTGGCACTTCTGGAAGCACTTACACTGCGCTAGGGCGTCGCCATTGCTGATACTGCTGTCTAGACGCTAATTATGGAGCGTGGGAAAAAGGAACGTCACCATGGTCAAGCAGGGAAGAAGCTGAATCATTACAGTGTTGTTACTAGCTATATAGATAAAATTCGGTACACAGATTTAACGCCTTAAATGTAGACACCTGCCAAATTTTGATCAAAATCCAACCAGGAATGGATCGTCTGTCGCTCTATACTTCTAGAAACATGTGGTGTGGAGAGGGAGGTGCCAGCTCAGATGTCGTCCTCGTCATCTGACCGCGGTTCAAAATGACGAGGTTCGTCCCAAAATAGCCCTAATGTTGCTTCAAACGGGACGTTAATATAACCAAACCAAACATATCTAGAAACATGTGAACACGATAACTCAAAGGCGCAATGCCTTAAATATATCAAATTTTGTTTGGAGTTTTGTAACTATAAATGTAGTTTTGAGTCAAATTTTTGTTCCAATCGGTTGAGAAAAACGTGTCTAAAACACGAATTCAGTTTTTTCAATACTATTAACCGCATGCCAAAAAAACTCGCCAAGGATGTTACGAACGATTCAGTAAAAATACTAAATTCACGCCAAAAGTTAATATTTTGCTACTATTGTACGCCAACGCCTTCTATTTCTTCTCTTGCATGACAAGTTTATTTCAGAGTATGCGAAAAAGTTTTGGGGGGACCATTTCCTCTGATTTAATTTAGAATTTATATAACTTGACTGGTACTGTTTAGAAAGAAGAAGAATGAAAAGTATCATCTTCCAAAAATATCTATAATTTGAAGAAAATGCGACAGCAGAGAAATTTCAAACTGTAAAAGAAGTTAATTCCATCTTGTATCCAAGAAGTAATCAATCTTTATGACAAATCTATTAATTAATTTTTTTTATACAGAAATATTCTAAGCTTCACACACATAATGATTTTGATTGATTTCCCTGTGTTCATCAACACTAAGTAGCATCTTATTTTTTTTTAAATGTTTGTTGATGATGTCGTGTCCGCGTTACCACAGAAAGGGGGCTGCAGTAGCTTTTGAGGGTAAAGACCCCTGAGCACCCGAGGGCAGAAGTCTGACTTCTAGTTCATGAAACTCACACACATTCGCTTGCACCACCCCTTTTTACAGGGGGGCACATTCACACACCTCACAGATAGAACACAGATGAAAAACAACCCTGCCCTAACCAGGATTCGAACCCAGGACGTCCAGATCACGAGAAAGATAGGCTACCCCTATGCCGGCTGTCGTGTGACTATTTAAGCAAAATTTTTGCGCGGTAGCTTCTGAGGGTAAAGACCTCTGAGCACCCGAGTTGGGGGGCCTGACTTCTAGCTCAAATGAAGATGGCACACACACACTCGCTTGCACAACCCCTTTTTACAGGGTGGGGGGCTCATTCACGCACCTCACAGAGAGAACACAAGGAAGAGAACAACCATGTCTGAACCGGGACTCGAACCCAGAATGCCCGGGTCAGGGCGAAGACACGCTACCCCTATGCCAGGACGCCGGCCAAACAACTGTTTGTTACTTCCATAAAAAAGACACCTTTTCTCTAAATTGGAAATTCCGCCACGACGTATTTCACAGTTCGAAGATAAATTATCTTCAGCTTTATCGTTCAATTGTAGCGACGAATCGAACTGCGATTTTTTTCAACACGTATTTGTAAGGTGGCAGCGCAACTTCGAATCCCACTTACGAACATTCATCCATCTGCCACATTACATCAAGATTAAAATGAAACATAAGCCCCTTTCTATGTATCCTTTGTCATTCTGAAAGTAGTCTAGAGCGGAGAGGAATTTTGTGTTTCCGCCTTGAAGGTTTTCCAGTGTTGCTTTTGTTTTCGGCGGCATTAGAAAAGCGCGTTGCTGCTTAACTATTATGTACGCTTTCGAATTTTGAAGCACGTTTAGAATTTGAATTTTTAGAAGTTTCATTTCTCATTTGTTGTTGCTATGTGAGGGCAGGATTTCATTTTTCGTTCTGTTACTATGCTGTTGTCTCCCGAAATGTGGAAAACAATGGCACTATCTTTTTTAAATTTTTAGATTCATCTCGGATTGTTTCTTTCCCAAATGCATAAATATGCCGTTTTATTTTTTATCACATGTCCCAAAAGTCGGATGGATTAAGCATAAGGGCTTTAAGCGATGGAAGTGTGGCTGGAGTCCTTGGTCCTTTGAAACATTTAAAATCACATATTTTTTTATCGATTTTAAACTAATCTCTAAAGAAACAATTTTTGGGGAAGAAATATTATGACAAACTGAATTAACAAAACATTTAATAACAAGTCTCCATCAAGAAAATTGGTTTTAATGCTTTCAGGTATATATTTTTTTTATTTCTACAGTTTTGTTTATTTAATTAATATTAATACTCTCTTATAAAGCCTTCCAAGGTTAAAACATTTTAATCAATCAAGCAACTGCAAACAAACTGGACCACACATCTTCAAGCGAATTTGTTAACATAAAAAAAAATCTAAAAATAATATCATGAAAAAATTTTAACGACATTAAATTCTAATTTTAATATGTTTTAACCCTTGTAAATCAAATAAAAGCGCAAAATTATACTACCTAAAAATACCATAAAGAAAACCAGAGGAAGTGGTTTAGCGAAACTTTCTCGAATTCTCCCTAAAGCCCCGTTTCGACGACCCGTGCGCGCCTAAGTCAGACGCTTTGTGCCTGCTTTCTTCTTATTTGTGGTTTTCCGTGGTTCATAGATGTCTGTTCATCTTACCGACAGTTTGTGGGAAGCTCCCGATCGACGTCCACAGACGAGAGTGGTCCTATAAAGGGTCAGACAGTAGATTTAAGACCACATCCGTTAAGACAATAAGCCGTAGGAACGAGGTTTAATAAAAATGATATCACCTCCTCCTACTCCAGATAAAAATTATGGCCTGTGAACATAATGAATGCTCAGATTTTTATTTTCAAAATCCTAGAAAGAGAATTGTTAGAGGGAAAAAAAAAAAAACGGTACATCTGTATTAACTGCATTGAAGAAAAATAACTTCTGAGAAGCCTATTAAATTCGATATTTGGCGATTTTCTGTCATATGGTTAATATATAATTACCAAAAATGGAATAAGCATTTAGGACGCCTTTCTCTCCACTGTAATGTCTTGATCTAGACTGATCAAATAACGAAGCAGAATTTCCAGAAAATTCTTTATTTTACAGCCCAAAAAAAAATATATACAAAAGTACAACTTGTTCTAATCTTGGTTAAATAAATAGTTATTTACACCTGTAGTAGGAGACACAACAGTCGAAGTCGAAGGGTTTTCTTGAAACTCAGTTGGTTCTCGGACTCTGAACTTGTGGGCGTAGTCCAACCGTCCACCTGCAATTCGTTTCTTCTCCTAAAAAAATAAATCTCCACACTTTATTTCGGCGACAATCTCCGCCTCTTAATTTACATTGGTCATTTGAGCTCTCTTTCGGCCAATCGGGGTTCAGACATATGCTCTCTCAGCGGCGCCAGTGGATCGTTGAAAGGTCCTTTCACAAAGAGAAACAACTAGCATCCAGATGTTTGGACACCCCTTTCTCTTTGAAGGTACTATCAATACCTCTTGGACGAGGAATTCCACATGTGGTCTTTCACTGTAGTTGCTAATGAACAGATGCGAGACCACCCAGGTGAAAAGATCCACCATCTGGCTGTCTCGAGGAGTTTAGTAAGTAACAGCGACGACACAGCTGGCTGTAAATGTCTTATCAGTACTGGGAAACGGGGAATATTACACCACCGATTAAAACCAAAATTTGACATTAAATTATACGTGCATTCACGTGATCACAAACCAAATTTCATCCACCTAAGTCATTGTATTTTTCAGGTATTGCGTTTATATGCACAAGAATGTATAAACGCTTGATAGATTACGTATAAAATTTGATATGGATTTATACTTTAGATGTTAAAATTGGGCACTATATTTTATTGATTTCAGTCATTGCGTTTCTCGGTTGTAGCTTTTACATGGATGTGAAAGTGCAAACCAATAAACAGTCAACTTTATGATAGATTTGGTTTCAAATTTGATACAAACCTACATTTAAGATGTTAAATCTGTGTACGAAATTCTATCTTACCAGTTTCTTTACATTTTGTAATTATCATTTTCACTTGCTCAAAGACAGTCGTACAGACAAACTTCATCAAAATGCATTTCATTCAAATTTTGATAGAAATCTACTAATTTTGTGTAAAGACCATATACCAAATTTCATCCTTCTTGTTTAAGGTTTTTTTTTTATTTTTTTTTTTATTTTGTTATCATGCTTAAAGACAAACAGATCATAATTCCAAAAATATGTTATTCGAACTCAGAGAGGTCTAAAAGATGGAGATTCGTCAAAATCACTAGCTCTAAATTTTTAAGAATTAAAACACCTTCTCGTTGCAATACATCGCATACGAAAAATAATAAAAAAAAAGTTTATGGAATTTAGTTTTTCCAAATTCGTGCAATGACTAATAATTATTATTTTCCTGAAACCCATTGAGCAGCAATGTAATAAAAGTACCAAGAACTCGGTTTTAAAACAATAAAATTCGTACCGCCTTTTTACGAGTATAAAGTTTGCGGAAAGAATGTCCCGCCCATTGAATTAAAGGAAATTATATCCGTCTGGCTCTTTCCGTTTCCAAGGAATCGTGCTAATTAAAAATTGTATAAAAGGTCATAATAATTAAAGTCCTTACCATTAAGAAAATCTTAGAGACGGTTCTATGGCTCCCCAAAAAAGTATAATTTCATTAATATGTAATACGAGTTAAGTGTTCAAGGAAAACCGAAAAAACATAGTCACATTTTTCGTCAATGCGGTGTTTCGTCTATTATTTAGGTGATTTTTCCAGATTTGTTGATAAATAAACCAAGAAAGACGAATTCAGAAAGCTATGGAACTGTATCTATAGTTCCAAACAATAAAGACAGAGAAAAAAAAAGAGATAAGGCAATCTGCGTCAACTAACAAAAATAAAAACATGTCCCTCAGAAGTGATAAATGCAAAAAAGACAGCATTACACACTCTCGATAAGAGTCCTCTATTATTTTCAATCATACATCCAATTTTGAATACTGTGCTTTCTGTACCACGTAAAGTGTTCTGCGTGATTGAGCTGGTATAAAAAGCAACATTGTCCTCCAGATTATATGTCATCTATCTTTAAACACGAAATCTTTCAAAAACGCCATCAGCAGAAGGTCACAAGGTATGAGATCAGGCGGTCGTGGTGGCCATATTGTTTGAAAATAACGACTTATTACTAATTCTTGTATGAAATGATGTTTTAAGAAAATATGAACTGAGTTCGTAATATGAAGTAGTACACCATCTAGCATAAAGAAACGGTATTTTAAAGGTCTTGATGCTACAAATCTAGAATAAAGGAAACTTCATATTCTATTGCAATATCTGATATCTTATGGAACATATAATGGATCAACTAAATACTAAACACAAATACACTGACATGGAACATGTTTTAGTTGTGGCATCATTGCCACGACGTGGTTCATAAAAAATAGGAATTAATTAGTTAAATTAAACTAAACATAACTAAAAAAAAAAAAAGGCAACTGAAATATTCAGTATTGTTTCGGTAATAAAAATAACTTGAAAAATCGCCTCAAATATTAGCGCAGCGCCACCTATTGACAAAAAAATGTAATATTTTAAGGTACTTTTTTATCAAACGTCTCACACAGTTTTACATGTTAATATATAGTTAATTTTGGGAATTTTTTAAAAAATTTATTCTTATTCATAGCAACAACAACGTGTACACACAAAAAATGTAATATATATATATATATATATATAAACATATGCGTGCGCGTGTGTGTGTGTGTGTGTGTGTGTGTGAGAGAGAGAGAGAGAGAGCATTATTTTATGTGAACCAGAATGCAGGTGTGACAAGCAGTGAAGAGACTTTGTATTTTTAAGTTCGTCTTATTCTCTCTCGGGAGGCAGGTATGATAATTTACAAGAAGGCGCGGACAAGGCACGTCTGCCACAGCTAGGTGCAAAAGCAGAAGTCGGGAAGAAGCACGAAATAAATTATCCCTCGTCTTATATAACATGAGATATAGATAGGGAAAATATTTTTTTACAGTGCTAATATATTATTAAGATTCTGATAGGGATTTCTGACGCAAGTCAATCACATGTAAGGGAAACACAGGGATCTTTTAAGAAAGAATGTGCTTATTGGACATTTTTCTATCCTTTCATGCGGAGAGTGAGAATGTGTCGGCGTTTAGCTAATTCAGCAATTCCATAAAGTTTCTCTTGAATTAATTAAGTAGAGAAAGTGGAATTGGATCAAGAAATAAGAGAATGAACTTACAATGGCCTAAATTAAGATACAACTTTGGAAATTATATATATATATATATATATATATATATATATATATATATATATATATATATATAACATTATTTTACATGAAGTAGAATGCAGTTTGAAGACAGTGAAGAGACTTTTTATCATTTTTAAATTCTTTTTAATCCATCGGGAAAGCATAATTATTTACAAGCAAAGACGCGGACATTGCGCGTCCGCCACAGCGCAGTACAAAGCGGAAGTGGGGGAAAAAGACCGAAATAAATTATCCCTCGCCTTATATAACCTTAGATTTTGATAGGGAAAATATTTCTTCACAGTGCTAATATATTAATAAGATTCAGATAGGGATTTCTGACGCATGTCAATCACATGTAAGGGAAACACAGGGATCTTTTAAGAAAGAATGTGCTTACTGGACATTTTTTACCCCTTCACGCCGAGCGTGTGAAAGTATCGGCGTTTAGCTGATTCAGCGATTTTATGAAGCTTCTCTTGAATTAATTAAGTAGAGAAAGTGGAATTGGATCACGAAATAAGAGAATATTTTAGAATGAAGTTCCTAGGGGCTAAATTAGGATAAAATCTTGGAAATTAATTAAGTTGAAATTAAAGTTTAAAATATCATTACATATATATATAAATGGAATAAATAAAACAATTTATGAAATATATTTAAAATACTTCTAAAATTTTATTAAAATTAGAAAACAAATTTAATATCTGTAAAAAAATTTTTAACTTTAAAAACAGGTTAAGAATATTTCTTATAGTTAAATAGATTCAGAAATTATTGAGGGAAAAAGTTAAAGCATCGCTTATTTTTTTAGGTAAAAATACAATTAAAAATTTTGAAAGACCTTGCTTAAATGAACACTTATAAAAGAAATAACGAATTTGTAGTTCTAAGCTCAACCTTCTGTAATACAAAGTGTTCTGAGAGATAGCAATATATACGTCGCTTAAAGTAATTAATAGATAGTATTCAGTCTATAAATATAATAATTTCGAAAGTTTCTGTGGAAGTCTCAAAGAGGTCTGAAACGTTAAAATTCGTTAAAATCTTCAGGACGTTTTTTTATTTTTTTTATTTATTTATTTTATTTTATTTTAGCACTTACAAAAGTTTATCTTTACTTCGTTGATTATGGTTTTTCAAATCGAATATTCTTAGTACATTCGACAGAAAAATCTTTATCTTATAAAATAATGACATATTATTCTTGACCCCCCTCCCCCCTCCCCTCCCCCAAAAAAATGTCACTGGGATTATGCGCTGCATTATCTGATCCTCAGCAGACTCATAAAAGAGATGACGTCGCAAATGACAGCGTTGGCTTAGTTCCGCAAAATTCCATTATTCAAGGAGGTCTGGAAAATGGCGAAGCATTAAGACCAAACGGAATGGAAGCTTCAGCCGATTGGAGAAAAAAGAAAAGCCATTGTGCTTGTTTTGGCGGGGTCAGTAATTGCTCGGCTTTGTAAATCGGAGATTCAAGTTTGCGGATCGAAATGTCTCCAAGCCTAACAAGATTTCGAACCTTTAAATTAACGTGGGTTTTTCTTTTCTTTTTTTCTTTTTTTATCTGTATTTAGGTAATAGCGTTGATTGTATAGATAAGCCCCAAAGACTCTTTTTTGTGATCCGAAAGGCGATCGCTAGATATTTAAATCAGTTTTTTACAAGAAAATATTTTAGAAAGTGTTTTAACCCTTTCTAGCACCGTGGGAAGTATGCTTCCCACCAAATTTATCAATCTTTGTATGAAATTATGTAGGTTGGCATCAGTTCTGACAAATTTTTTTAGACAGACAGAAACTTAGATGATTCAGCTCTTTATCTCACACAAAATGACGTGTCTTGATTTGTTACTTAATTATTAATTAACTTAATTAATTAATTAATCGAATTAAATTTATCTAATAAGCTAAATGAATTCCTTTTCTTATTCTAATTTCAAGCCTAAAAATATTTTAACATAATATGACTAAAAAAAATAGCCCTTTAAAGGGTTAATCACTAAAATATTTGATGATGGATTCTTTAGTCGTCTGAAATTGTTACAAACATAAACATAAGTAAATAGAATAAACATTTTATAAGAAGAAACTACAATTGTTATTTAGGTCATTTTCGACAACCCTACTTTCCTTTCCTGCACGGAAAATGTACATAAACGATATTTTAATAGTCAAACCAATTCGATCTCAAAATACTGATGCGTCTCCAATTTTTAGATCTTTTTAGTCTGAAAAAAAAAATCAATTTCATCTACTTTTACTGCTAATCTCTCTTTTTTTTTTTTTTTTTTCTTTTTCTTTTTTTTAACTGGATAACTCAAAATCCAAAAAGATGATAACGTATGAAATTCTGAATGCAGCATCAACACTAAAATCGTTGATTTCTATCAAAATGTGAATAACGCATCTTTGATATACGGAGAATCTATCTATATAAGTGTAATAAAACTTAATAACTCAAAATTACAGAGATAATTGACCAATAATTTCATCATCGAAATTTCGATTAGAATCAGATTTTCGAACAATTTCGCTAATGAATAGAGTATTTGTCAATCTCTCTACTCATGTACTGGTAAATGGGATAGCTTTTTAAAAAAACAAAGATTTATTACTCGATCTTTAAATCCTAATTATAAATTCCCTTTATTTGTTCGTTTGTTTGTCTGCTCATAATTATGTGAACACGATACCTTAATTAGCATGAGTGGTCTCTCAATACTTTCTCATATATTTTTTAATAAATGTACAATCGCTGTGGAAAAGAAAAGGAGCAACCCAGCTTTATTCTAGAATTGTTTATCGTAAAATCAGATATAAGATATCATTCAAAAGAAATGAACGTTTTTGAATTAAAAATTTCACAGGGGTTATCTATATACTGAAAAGAGGAAAAAAAATTCCAATGACATCTCCAATTTTCCTCCTCAAATTTTGAAACTAAATTAAAAGTTATTCCTGGAAACCAAGTTTCAATATTTTAAATCCATTCCGATCATCGAGATTCGACGATATCTCAAGTTCGAATGTTTTGAGAATTACATTATTTTCTCTTTGAAAATATCTCATACACAAGAAAGTAAAAACACAACTGCCAACTTTGTATTTAAAATTTGATCTCGATCTCGATGATGGGTTTGTCGGGGCTCCCGTCCTTGGAGAAGGACTATCCCCTTAATGATGTGGCTGATTAGAGCATTACTTTTAATATATTGCCATGAAACTGTTATAATATTGAAGTTAAAGAATCCTGTTGTGAACTTGGTGAAGCTAGATTTATGATTGGCTTGGTTTGGGTGAGTTTTGGAATGGCGTGAAGCTATTGGTTGTTACTGTAGGAGTGGGTGAGTGGGTATGCTGCTAGCGGTAACGGGTCTTTGCGATGGAAATCCAGTGCCGGGGAAGTTACAGATTAAGATTAATAGCAATAGATGGCGCCCTGAGCATTTAATGTTTACTTTATTTAAGCAGGTAAGGTGAAAGGGTTATACCAGTTAGTGAAAGGGTTAGATGTGTTAGAGGAGTACGTTTTTTGGTCTTTTTATTCGTGAATTGGGTTCGTATTTAGGGATTAGTTTTATTGCTTCGTTATCGATATTTACAAGATTGTTATGGAAGTTAGTGGCTATTTTTTGTATGAATTTTTTGAGAGGTGGGTAATCGATGGCTTTATATATTTCAAAGTTGGAGAAATATCTGGGTGATTTACAGATACTTTTTATAATTTGGTTTTGTTGTTGAATTATTAATTTTAAGTTACTTTTGGCAGCATACCCCCACACTGGGCAGGCATAGGTGAGTACTGGACGCAAATAGGCTGTGTAAATAAGTATACGAGAACGAAGGAGGAGTTGGTCCCGTTTCGTTGTGCAAATTCTTTAAACAGATATCTACTTGGCATATTCTTTATTTGTAGTTAGACCTCTTGAGAATTGAACTGCTATAAGGATTCTTCTTAATAATTCACTAAATTTCTTGAACTTTTAGTGAGGTGTATAAAGCTCAGAACGATAGCACATTCAAAAATGAGTAAAAAAATCGGTGCTAATTCTCCACTTTTGTAAATATGAAAGAAGTCGAGTGACATAAAAGCATGTAAAAAAGCATTCAGACAAAAATTGAATTTCAATTTCAAACTTCTGTCACCCAAAATGGGGATAGAAAAGTGCATCTTACCAAAAATTAACCAACTTTGGAAGGACTATGTTCGATCCATTTTGATAATATTTTTTTATCATACCAGGAAGTCAGCTCGAAAACAGAACTTTTTGCTAAGCAAAACTTGTATCGAATCAAAAACAAAACAATTTCTTGGAAAACTGCAACGAATAGAAGAATTGGATTGCTGAACGAGTCGCGAATTGTTTTTGAGAAATCAACAAGGCACTAGCAGACCGATTGTGTAATTTATCACAGAAAATGTTCCTTTTTTCTACGAATTAAAAAGAAGTTCTCTATGGAACAAAATGAAGAGCCAAAGAAAGAGAACAAAGGCTGTCTCCAGGATTTTATATTGCTGAAGTAGCCATGGTTCTGTCTTGTTAAATTAGGTGTCGGAGTCTTTTGTTCGATATTTCTTTGTTGTTCGAAACAAACATCACCGCGGAAGTCCCATCAGCTTGATTAATCGAATGAAATTTAGTTTTTAAAGAACATGATCTGATGATCAGAGGTCCAAGATTTCTCAGTAAAGATACCCTCCTCTCTTGTGTACAAAACCATTCATTAAAAAAAATTAAGACATTCGGATTTCTGATCAAAAATATCGTCGAATGATAATGTTTTAGAACTGAATCGTTTATCTTTATATCACTTTTGAGAATTATTACTTAATTATACAGCAAAAATAAATGAATATACAAAAAAAAAACTTCAATATGCTGGATCGTTTCTTATATACGAAGAATACAAAGCAAAAGTATGTAATAGTCAAAAATACCAATTAGAGATTTTGACGAATCTCCATTATTTTAGAGCTCCTTGAATCCATAAAAATAAAATAAATAAAAAATATAGTAAAAATTTGAAGTTTTGTCTGCCTATCTGTGAAATAACTTAAAAACGAAACGTTTTGAACTAGAAAGATAAAATTTGGTATAGCGAAGTATATAGTCTTTATAAGAAATTTGTAGATTATTCACAAATTTTGAAATCCATTCATAGTAAATTTGCTTGTTCGGCTATTCGAATACGATAGAGTTGATAGATAAAAGTTTAGTATTGCTACGAAATTTCCGGGGTTCGTTTGGATAGTGGAAGTGATATGGTGTAGAGAACGCTCAATCATCAGGCGGCAGTAGAAAAAGGAACAACGACGTTTATTTACACGAAGACACACAGGACAACACAAAGACGACAACTATATACAGCATAGAAGACGATTATCTTCAGCCGAGATGTGCAGCATACAACCAGACTCTACTGCAGACAGTAGCGCACAGCTTAGTTCAGCACTAGCTTCACTCCGTCGCTGCTCTGCTAATCTCTGGAAGATTCCTTCTTCACCGTCGAGTCTGACTACCACTCCCTGTCGATTCCGACTACTCTTCTCTGTCGCTTCCGACAACGACTCCTCTGTCTCTGCGGCTGCCTCCTTTTATAGGTCTCAGGAGGCGGGGCTAGAAGCCTCTCAACCAATCAGGAACGTTCGAGGCTATCTCGGTTCCTAATGGACGGATCGGGAAAATTCTCGATGTTTCGGGTATAATCTATTTTGGCGCCAAAGTCGCCAAATGGTCGCCAAGCTCATAGACCTCCGATGCGACACCCGGACTCCGTCTAATACAGATGACTGTAAAACTGTCTTTCTGATGATGGAACCAACTACGCTGGGAAGCCGCATCACAGATTCGTAACAGTATACAGATTTAGCATGGCAAAGCAATGTAAATCTGAATCAAATTTGGAACCAAATTCGTCAAATAGTTGACCGCCTATCAGTCTATAATTTCTCATGTATGTAAATGAAATAACTCAGAAACACAATGTCTTAAATAAATGAAATTTGGTATATGACCTTATTATTGAAATTGCTGCTTTGTTTCAATAGGTTAGGAAAAAGGTATCCATATTCCATTTTATTTTACATGGGTATTAGTTCGAGTTATTGTAACTTCACCTTTATATTTGTCTAACAAATTGCATGGATATTAAACAAAATCCTTTTTCCTTAGCTTTCAATAACGAAAGAAAATTGCGCATACATAATTGATTGCCTTACATAATTGATGAATTAGTGAAAACGATTCGAACAATATAATCTGTTGTTTAAAGTTAGGTTAAAAATATTTTTAAAAAAAAATGCCAAAATTCAGGAAACATTTGCTGTTTATAAAATAATATCATTAAAAACAATTTCTTACATTTTAAAATGGTGCAAAATTCATTTTTGTGCAATAATTGGTTTAGTTTGGTTTAGTTATATTAACGTCCCGTTTGAAGCAACACTAGAGCTATTTTGGGACTGACCTCGTAATTTTGAACCACGGTCAGATTACGAGGACGACACCTGAGCTGGCACCCCCCCCCCTCACTCTCCACACCACACCAGAATTTGGGCAATAATATATTCGAAAGCTATCTCAGAAAAATGTCGATATTCAATTTAAATTTTAATGAATTAAAATATCAAAACTGTGACATTTGCATCCTCTAAGTTATATATGTGCCAAATTTGATAACTGAAGATCAAACGATTTGATCTGTAGAATGCCAATATCCATACATGATTGGATACCATATTATTTTTATTGGAAATACAATTGTCGGTGTATATGCGTGCGTGTGTGTAGGAATTCTACTAGACAGACCATCATTTAATCTGAAACTACCATATTTATCATATGTATATTTTTGAGAGCAGGTATGTGCACCTTCGAGGGGATATTTCTAAAGTTTTAATAATTAAAAATCACGCGATATTTTCGCCTTTTCCCGCAATATTTTCTGAACATATAATCGAGTGAAACTGATTTTTACACCATTTGAAAAAAAATTTTTAAAAAAATCTATATTTACCAATTTAGTTGAAGTGCAATTTTTTTTTTTTTCTGAATTCTGGTTATTATGAAAAATATGGCCAAATTTTCAATTGAAGATTTTATCACTGCTATGAGATTCAGCTGTTGCCATGGCTTCATCAAATATTAAACAGCGATATTTTTTTTTCTTTAGTTAAAAGTCAAGGAAGAAAGATTGTTTATTTATCGGATCAGATGACTTGAGGAATCAGGCGGTGAAATTACACGTAATACGAATATGCACGTAAATAACAACGAACATTTAAAAGATGGATTATACGGAGAGTGACGTGTTTAATAGTGCTATTACGTCATTGGATTTGGCTCCATTAGGAATGTTCATGTACATAATAGAACAGTTGCCAGGCTATTTATTGTCTTGACAAAAATAAATAACTCGGTAAGTTTAATTCAGCTTCAAACATGATATTGTACCTGCCCTCTTTAAACCCTTTTACAAAACTCGTCTCTCTAAAAAAAGCTAAAATACCGCATTGTAACTGCTTGCAATTTGAATACTTGATCATGACGAGTAATATCAGCTATTATCCTAAGTTAATGCAATATTATTTTAAAGTTAAATTTAATTTTTTGGCATTGAAAGGGTAAAACCAATGTGGGTGATCTTCACAAAGTTTTTTCACATACTCTATTATAAAGGTGCCATGCCTCTTCTTCTGAATAAAATTCTGAGTTTTGAATAAAGCCGTGAATCCCTTGCATCTCATTGGCGAGAAATCGTTAAAAAATACAGATTTTTGGAATGAATCTCGCTAAATTTTTACTAAATCTAGTATGCATCTTTGGTGATTATATATATATATGGTGATTAATCTCTGGTTTGCTGATTATACACAGGTATAAAAAATTTAATACGTATTTTGGACACTTTTTTTCCAATCGATTGAAAAACCAAATTTGGTATAGAGCTAAAATTGTAGTTATAAGATCACATGACACATTTCATTTATTGAAGTCAGTGTTTATAGACAATAAGAAATGACATTCCGACAGAAGGGAAACTCCTTGTCGGATTTTCCTCAAAACTGGTATACATCAACATTTTAAATTCTAAACCTGTGTATCAAATTTTATCAACTCGGTTCTCTGCGTTTTGTAATTATCGAATTCATCTTACTCGGACACCCGGACCGACAACTTTCTCTGAATGAATTTGTAGATTTTGATCGAAATCTACAAGTTTGTTATTAAGTTCACAAATAGTATTTCAATCCATATAATAAAAAAAAAGATTTCTAAATTATCAAGTTCACAAACATAATTCTAAAAACATGTTTTTCGGATTCAGAGAAGTCTGAAAAGGTTGAGATTTTTCAAGATCTCGACTTCGAATTTCTTGATTATAATATTTTCTTTTTGAATTCTTCGCCTACGGGAAAGTAAAACGGAATAAAAATATAAAAACGAAAATAAATCCTATGAACTACTTATTAAGTTAAATTGAGTCATTTGACTTTTAAGCTAGCCAAAACCCTTAACATTATAATAACGACTTTTTTATGCAGAGATAGTTCCGAGTAGGAAATGTAATAAAATAAAAAATAATTTTATTACTAATATTTCATTTCCTACTAAAAGGGTTATTCAAAAATATAAAGACTACTCAAGAAGTGCGGGAGGATTAAAAGATTGGAACTCGGTCCTTTGCTCAAAGCAAGTAAGCAAAACAAACTTTGAAAAACGGAATTCTTAAAAAAAAAAAAAAAAAAAAAAAAAAAAATGGTTTCCGACTACTTTATTTTAGTCCATATGCAGTGCACGATTGAAGATCCTTATATATACTCATGTCCAAAATTAAGGTCACAAAAATGTTTTTCAAAGTAATTCGAAATGGCTACCAGTAAAATTTAAACAAATTATATTTTATATATTGTGAAGGACCGGTAACACGATATTAACCTTTGTTGTGGGAAATAATGTTGTTTAGCATTAGTTTTTGAGGAACTACTGAAATTAGACCGTTTAGGCATCTGGGATTTTCGCCTGCAATTTTGTGAATATTGCATTAAAACAAAAAATTTAAACTGTTTCCAGTGAGAATGAGTTCTTATAATCTTTTAGACGATTCCTTGAGATGGAGATCCATTAGCAGGCTTGAAGCTGGGCAGTCTCAAGCGGAGGTGGCTCGATGGTTACAAGTGGCACCGAAAGTGGTATCCAGGATGTGGAATCATTCCAAACAAGTGGTACTGTAACCAGGAAGGCCGGCCAAGGCCGTCACTGAGCAACGACGCCTGCACAGGATCTCTATTTGGCATTAAGCGCACGGCAGCTTAGGATGACAACGGCTCCTCAACTTGCTCGTGACCTTGCTGCTGCGTCTGGAATAAAAATTTCCAGACAAACAGTATACGGACGTCTAGCAGAGAGGGCCCTTTATGCCCGGCGACCAGTTGAGTGCGTCCCTTTGACTGCATCCAACAGAAAAAAAGCCCGGTTGTTGTGGTGCCGAACACATCAGTCTTGGGCACAGCAAGAATGGGGGCATGTTCTTTTCAGTGATGAGTCGAGATTTACCCCACAGAGGGACACTCGACGAATCTTCATCTGGAGAGAGCGAGGAGCTCACTATCATCCCTCCTAGGTAAAGAAAATCGATAGATTTGGTGGCAGAGGAATCCTTGTCTGGGGTGGCATAATGTTGGACAGTCATACACCACTGCACGTCTTCGATGAGGATATTGTCAATGCACATCGCTATAGGGATGAGATCCTTGAAGCCTATATGAGATTGTTCCGGGGTACTTTTGGTCCAGAATTCGTGTTTATGGACGATAACGCGCGTTCACACAGAGGCCAGATCATTGACGATTTTCTTGAGGAAGAGGATATTTGACGTATGGACTGGCCCTCGAGGTCTCCTGTTCTTAATCCTATAGAACATGTTTGGGATGGTCTCGGAAGAGCCATTGCACAGCGTAACCTCCCTCCTAATACCCTCCAAGAGTTAAAAGGCACGCTTTTGGAAGAGTGGGCTTTGCTGCCCCAAGCATTTATTGACATCCTCATAAACAATATGAAACCTCGTTGTGAAGCCTGTATAGCAGTGCACGGTGGTCACATTTCATATTAGACAGGTTTTTCCCGAGATAACTGCTTTATCTCCGATTCATAATGTAACACTTTTTGATATATTCTGTTTCTTAATTCCCAATTAAAATCTTTTCCATGTTGTTATGTGTCTATGTTCTTTCTTCCATTGTAGTGTACCTCTGTGCCAAATTCCGTGGCAACACAGTGAATAGTTTTTCATTTTTCGCCGATTTTATGTTTGTGACCTTAATTTTGGACATGAGTGTATATATACTATATATATATAGTATATTAGCTCGCACTAAAATCGCCTCATCGGTTGCTGTTATATGGAACAAATAAAATCAAATAATCTAAAAACAATTTTTTTTTTTAAATAAAAGCGAAACTCAACTTTTTATTTCTTATAAAATGGAAAATTTTACTTTGCTACTAAACACCTTCTTCAGATAAAGAAAGTAAGAATTTACTTTTCATAAATTAAAAAATGTGAAGATAAAAATAACTTAAAATAACGTGGATATATTTATACAAATTATTTTAAAGAATTCAAATAAGTTGCCAGCATTTGGCCTTCATAAACCAATTATAACTTACTTTTAAATTGATAAGGGCATCTAATTCTCTCTCCTTTTAAGGCAAAATATTATTATAATTAAAGCAAAAAAAAAATGTTATTCGAAATTTAATTAAAAAAATTCAGAATGAACAATTCATTGAAAAAATATCTCTAAGTATTAAAAGTATATTTGGTTATGAATCTTAAGCAATCCATGTCCATAAAATAAATTTCATCGAATTGCTATAAAATTTATAACAATTTTAAAAAGAGGAGACAAAAAAAAAAAGAAAGAAAGAAAAACGCCAGTTTCTGTAAGAAATGTTTATTCACAAATAATCCAAGCGAATTATGTGACAACACAAGTGCAAATACGTAACATGATACCTACATGTTCCGAGTAATGGAAATCACCAATTAAAAATCATTCACTCTCTGTTTAAAATTCCTCATTCGGTTAGAGTAGAAAGATTCTAGTTCTGTGCGTATGCTATATTTTCCAACTCCAATATTCAGTGTGAACAGTAAATTAAAAAACATCCTTAAACAAAAACTCAATACAGTTCAGTCCGAAATATTGCTGTCCAACTACCATAAATGTCCCCGTGCAAGTCATTTTTATGGATAACTGTTCCTATGTAGCAAATCTCGGATGAAATAGGAGAGTGGGGATTAAAAAATACATTCTTCATTAGCATTTTAACTAAAAGAAAATACTAGAGTTTTGAGAACTGAAAAATAAAAAAAATAATAAAAGAAAAAAGATTCGAATATAGAGTCCGAAGTGTCGTAGTATGATAATGCTTACAACGTGTCTTGTCTATTTTTATATTATTTTTTTTAATTTACTTTTAATTCATAACAAAGAAAAGTACATGCAAATAACTGTATTTCAAAACGTGGTTATAAGTGAGTATATAAACTAAGCCAAAACAGAAAAAATCTTGCAAAATAAAAAATTAAATGTATTCAATTTACAGAAAATTTTGCACATAAATAAAATTTCTATCACTGAAAATCTAAATTTTTACTTTTTTAAGCAAATTAAGACTGATTTTCATGTAATAAAATTCGCTTAAATTAATGACGAAAAGCGTGGCCACTGAAGATCTCTTTTTAGTGAATACTTATTACCAAAAAAAAAATTACATGTCAAATTTGATAGCTCTAATTGTAGCTAAAAAGTCAGTCAAACGATCAGATCCGAAGGAAGTGTTGCATGATTATTACATTATGCAAGTACATGGCACAATTCATGTGGTATTGAGCATGCAATATAAAAATTATTATAAGTAAATATCTGAGAAACAGTATACATTTAAAGTTTACTTGCATGCCTAAAAGTAAAGAGGAAAAAGAAATTTTTTGAAAAAGAATTTTCGGCCTTTAAAATCAAACAACTTTACATCAAAACATGCAAAAAATAAAAAAAATATTTATAACAAAATTTATAACAGAAAAGAAAAAAAAAAATGCAAAGTAATAATAGCCTAATATGAGTAATAAAATATCTTTGGTGTAATCAAAAGATAATAATTGACAAATCGCTTCCAGAAATCAAATTGAAATGAGTATTTGATACATAACTAAATGGCACGCGATTCAAGTTAACACAAAGAAAAATGATGAAGACCTCTTCCTTTTCTCAATAATTATTATGAAAACCAGTTTAAGCAAATTGAAAAAATTGGGAGAATTCATCAGGTAGTTAGACAGCACTACATATATAATTGTAAAAGAAAAAAAAATGAAAGAAAGAAAAAAAAACTAAATGCAAAAAATGAGTAACAAACTAAGTTATTTTTTAAAAAAGAAAACACAACCAATGGTATTTACTTATAATTACTCCAATTAATCGGCAGCATACAGAAATGAAATAAATTTTGTTGATGAATATAATGCTGACACTAAAAGTAATCAAAGAAAAGAACCTGTAAAATATGGAGTATTACAATTTTTCTATCTATAGTATTAGTTTTTTTCAGTGCTTCAATAAATATTTTTAAACTTTTATGCGCACACCAAATATTGAAGAGAGGCTTAACAGAACAAAAATTCAACAACGACTTTAACTAGTAACTTAAAACAAAAAGAAAATAACCGACAAAATTGCACAGTATTGATTTTAACTTACAGAGGTAGAGTGTACAAAAAATTTTGGCACATTACAAAGTTACAAATCAAATTTTCTGGCCACAGCATAACTACATTTTAAAAAAAGCTAAGGTGAAAATAAACTACAGTTTTCAAACAATAGCATTTTTTTATTTATTGTCCCATCGAAGAAGAGTAAAAAATAATTTTATAAAGGATGATAGTTTTAATTAATTTAACACGCGACCATTTAAATAATAGCATATTTAATATAACAATCTGATAAATTTTATCACCCTTATACTTAACATTTATAAAATTTTGTAACAACTATATGAACAGAATTTTTTTATACACTCTTTTTTATACATCAACAGCGAAATAATAATGTTAGATTACAGGATCGTTTTACATACATAACATATATATATCAATATAAAAATGAATCGAATGCGATATATTTTGCTACTTTAATGAATAATTTGTTTTTCACCGGGTTGACACATGTATAGTGCTGCTTATAAGCAGTAATAACAACAAGGAAGAAACCGTATAATCTGTTACATGATAACGAAATTTAACAGCTATAAAATTGACAGTACAGTTACAGCACATGCGAAATACATGAAAGACATAAATGTAAACTATAGCTAGTCCAAAAAACACCTAAATTTCAACAAACGCTTTAAAAACGTTACCAATATTTCCTACCAAACAATATTGATAGGTTCTAAGAATAACAAATATGTGTAAATCTTATAATTACAGTGTCGTAGTGAAACTGTTAGAAACTTCATTGTTTTTATAAAATGCATTAACAATATGCTTTACAAGTTTGAAAAAATGGAGCATGGCACTTACAGCAACAACATTAAAGGTCGGCATTAATGGAAAATGGCTGAAACATGTACTTTTCTACAATTATTTACCAGCTTTTAATAAAGAGATTTAAAAAATATTTTATGCATAGAATTAGTAATTAGAAAGTAATTAAAATAAAAAAAATAAAAAAAAAACAATTTTTTAATTTTATAACAGCTGGCAATGAGGAAAAATACTATATAACAGCAAACATGAAATTATTACTAAAACATTTTAATAGAGGTGTTAAAATTATTTGAAAATCAAAAATTTATACACAATTAGCTTTAAAAATAATATTAAAAAGGTTACACATACACATTTAGACAAGAAGATCAAAACAGTTAAAATTCTTATTGAAGAATTTAATTTATTTCTTAAATTTTATTTAATTTTGATTAATATACAAATGTCAAATCGGACATTTTTATCCAGACGTGTTTTTTTTTCATTGTATTTTGTAAATTTGATCACATTATAAGATAGTAACTGAATGCTTATAGCAATGAATACTTGTGAGCTACAGAATAAATATACAAACATTTTTAGATAGGTATAATGCTTACTATGTGAGGAATAAAAATATTTAATAGCACAGTACTTAAATGTAATATAATACATTACAAAACAATACATAGTATTGTAGCAAATGAAATGTAGCTTGTACTAGTAGTTCGTATTCTTCAATGCAGTGAAATTCCAAGGTAATTTTCAACTTTAAAAAAAATGAAAATGCTTTTAGCTTTTGAAAACAATTATTTATTCATTACAAATGCCAAACAGAAAGATAATATCAATACCTGAAAAAAATATTTAGATATTTATTAATCCGATACTATTCTATATCTGATACGATATAAATAAATTCAGCTTAAAAACTAAAATAACATTTTAGTTTATTTATATAAAACCAATTACAAAAAAAAAAAAAAAAAAAAAATCACTATAATGATGGTAAATAAATATTTGGCTATGAGACTATTGGATTTTATATTTAACTATGTTAGGTTTTACTGTATAATAATACAGTAAAACTTAACATAATTAAGTATAAAAATTTTTAAAAATCGTAATACTAATATGCTAATAACATTTTGTATAAGTTTATGGAGATATAAATAGCTATACTTAGTCTTTAAACTAAAAATTTTTATAAAAAATATGTCCTTGGAATTTCGATTATTTCAAAACTAAAATGCGGTCATCTAAATATGCATAAAGCTTACGAACCACAAGTGATACAAAATCTTGCATCAGCAAGGATTAAAACTAATTGAATTATTTTGGATATCTAATTCACAAAGAGAGTAAATATTCAGCGAAAATGGTATCACAACACACTTGGAAATGATGCATAAAAATTTCATTATTTGATCACACACTATTATCAATGTGAGTATCACATATAGCGGAGTTAATTATCACGAATTGACGCAGAGAGGCACCTTATGAGCACTATACCTATTTTGATGCTAAATGCACAAAAGTGCATTAACCTAATAAAAAGTGATTTATTTATGGACTCTTAATTTTCCAAAATATTAATTATATAAGGTTTCATTTAGTGTATAAAATAAAGTAATTAAAACCAGTTTATCAACATCTTTTTCTGTGTTTTCAAAACATATGCTTATTACTTCCAGCAGATATTTAAGCCAAACTTCTCTACAGAACAACATCTAATGTTTTGTTGAGGATACTGGCAAAAATTCCCAATGAAAAGATGAATAGCTTGTTAATATTTAATGAAATGAAGAAAAAATTAAACCCACCCAATAAGATACTCAGAAGTTAATTTTTCCAAAGCAGACAATTTCCACAGAGACTGGTGAAAATAATGCATCTTGGGAAAATATAAACCAGCCATTTCCTGAACAGATTCTACGAGGAGAAACAATATAACTTGATTGGGGGAAGGGGGGTTATTACACAGAAAGAGTTATTCATAAAGACCATTATGTAAATTCCCTAAAAATTATTAATCAGCAGATAAATCATTAAAGTTTAGTCATATATCTACTTAACATTTCAACAATAGAAATTAGACAAACTTGATGATTTTCAATAATTATAAATGACAAATTATAAAAATCAACAACAAATTTATGAGATTTAAAAATAACCTTTAAAATACTTAAAATGTAATGAATGCACAAATGTGGCAAATGATAAGAAAGTTGAAAATATTGGTTGCTATTAAAAGATCTAATTATTCTTACCATACTTTACATAAATGAGGTATTTCTGAATTTCCATGATATAATTTTTTTTAAAAAAATTACTGTTTATTTTTTATTTTTTTCATTTTTTTTTTCAGAAAGAGAATGCTTTATTTATTAGTGTAAAGCAGTATTAAACCTTTAAAGTTCAATTCTGTTTATCTGAAGGATTATAAATTTTTACAAAGAAATTTGTAGTAATTGCATATTATTTATTTTAAGATAATAAACATTGTATCATGCAACACTGATATTAAAAAGAATATTTAAGCAGATATATTACATAGATAATACATATACTTATATATGCTCATCACACAGATTCTTACACTGCTATGAATGTAATAAAGCTAAGAATGGTGTGGGGGGGGGGGATTGGTACAATTTAATTTCTCCAAATTAATACATATTATGGTATTTTAATTGCAGACAAAAAGGATTTTGTTAATTAATAATACAGAATAAATTGCTTCAAAATATTTTTTTAAGTAAACAAAAATTATTAAAAATTAAAAGGAACAAAAATTTTGTCACCCACTTATTAAATAATTAAATTATCTAGTTAATAAAATTAATGCTGGATAAATTTAATTTCACATTTCAATAACATTTTTCAAAACACATATATATGAATAGAATATCCACACCAAATACACGAATAACATTTCTATACAATCAGGTTTACATGAGGCTATAGCATGTTCATATATTAAAAAGCTTTCAGTACATCACACTTAAACTTATTTAACATTATAATGCTGTTACATCACTTTTATAACTATAAAGTTAAAATACATCATATACATTAAAATATGCCCTACATTAAAAGATTTGTAAGGTAATTCGTTAAAAATATGCCTTACAAGGTCTCAATGCAAAATTATGTTAATTGTATCATGGAGTGAGAGGCAATTCAAATCTTCAAAAGAACAAATTTTTTGAATTTAACAGAAATGGAAAAAAGAATACAATACATATCAATAAAAAAGAATACAGGAATTTCCAATGCTTGCCAAATTAGACCGCATTATATATTAATAGGATAAAAAAAAAGAGTACAATTAAAACACTGTTCTTGATGAAATTAAAGAGGAAGAGGAGATGTTAACATATTCACAATAAATATTTAATAAGAAGACCCTTTTTTAGTATAATTAGTAAATATAATTATTAATATGTGAAGAACATTTTAAGTATACAAATTTAAGTAGTTTTAAGAACTAATATAAATCTAAAGACTGATGAAGAAAACTTCAGTATTTGAAAAACTAAGTTTTTTTTTTTTTTAGAAGAAAAGAAGAAGAAAATTTAGATAATTTGCCATCAAAATAAATTATTTTAATATTTTGAAGTTTCTGAAATGCAGCAAAAATGGTCATTTGAGCAGATATATCCATGGGGACATTATTTACATGAACCACTATGAGATCATCTTAAAAGCAAAACATCTGACTTTTTTTTTTTCCTTTCTTTAGCAATAATCTTTAAAATTCATTAATACAAATCAATAAAAGTTAATAATAAACCATTCATACTCTAACTTATAATTTAATTTAAAACAAAATGCAACTTAAAAATTATTATTCCTCACAAACCTTCAAATTTTCAAAACAAATGAAGTCAATTCATTTATTTGTTTTATTAGCTTAGTTTAATATTGTTAGTTAATATATTGAGTCAGTGGTTGATTTCTGAAATTCATTACCCATCTTGCAGATGAAAAAGAATATGACTTTATAGCACAACATGCCACTAGAATTTAGATGACATGCTTAATTACATTTATAATGTGAAATGACTCTTTACAACATGTTTTAATAATAAAATTTAAACCATGTTGAGTTTTTTAAAGACCTGGTATATTCAGTTATTAAGCCTTTCAGTCTTTACAAATGATGAAGATATTTAACATCTGTTGTGATAACTGGTCTCTACTACTCCTATCAACATTGAAGAGTTAATGCTTCTAAGAGAACTTAACTGCACAGCTAACACTGGTTACACACTGTTCAACTAAAGTGATTTTTATTTATGCATACATTTGATCAATAAATTTGGTGCTGTTTAGTAATGTAATAAATGGCTACATTAATTTAATGCATGATCTCAAATAATAATTAATATAGATCTGTTTATAAAATATGATAATGCTTAAACCAATATAGGAAATAACTAATTTGGCATTCACTAATAACATTAGATACATATGAAAAGGGAAACCTAAATGTGCTGCTTAGAGGAGATTTGAAAAAAAAAAAAGTATTAGTAAAATAACTTTTAAGACAAAATTTATTCAGTTTCTTAATTTTCTTTTGCTAATACTTTCAAGAGTTTTTATTTTTACTTATTTTCTTTAATCTAACATTTTCTTCATGCCTTTTTTTTTTTTTTTTTTTTTTTTTTTTCTTTTTCTTTTTTGCTCAGTGTTTTTATTTTCTGTAAAAAAACTATCTCAAATGCACATACAAGTAAATGAAATATTTACTAAATGATAGCTGTTTAAATATTTAATGAAATACTCTGCATTAAGATTATTTCTATTTTTGTTGATGATCAGCATTGTACAACTTTTATAAAATCGTGCATGAGTGAAGTTTTTATAAACATTTATTAAAATAATCAGCTAGAGATGCACGAAGACATCTAAGTTTAGATGATAATCAAAAAATTAATAATTAGATTTCCCCCATTTGATCAATATATGATTTTTTTTTTCATTTCATTGACACCTACTTAGTGAACGAAAGTGAGGAATAAATAAAAATAATAAAAAAAACTTAAAAACAAAAATTGTAAGTAAAAAATTTTTAAGTAAACATTGATAATACTAACTAAATATTTTTAATCCAATCAACAGAGAAAATGACTCCTTCATAGTTAGATATGAAATATGTGCACAGTTTTTGTGTACATTCTACCACTGTAACAAAATATAACTACCAAGACACACATAAAAAGTAAACAAAATTCAAAATGGTCAATAGATCACAGTGTATTGTTTGAACACATTAATCATAAAAATGAAAATTCAAGTACAAAACTTAAGGGATTAAATAACAATGCAATATGTACATTATCAAATATCCACCCTGATGCTCATTTTTATGCACATTCGTACTGACCAGCAGCTGTGCAAAGTTTTCAGTGCTAAAGATGGCTGTACAAGTATTTGTTTAAAAAAAAGGAAGAAAAAAATGGGCATGTGCAAGAAAAAAATTCAAATATACATACTTAATATACATTTGCTAAGACTGATATATCATTTCCAAATATTTTTTGAACATCTCAGCTTAGACAATAAGCTTTCCAACACTCAATAATAAAATCTGGATTATTTTATGGCAAGCAAAAACCATTTATAAACATAAATGGCAGAATACAAAAACAAAATATATTTTGCTGATCAAAATGAGGGATTTAAATATGGACTTGTATTTTCCATGCTACAATGTAGCCTTTAACAAGACTCCACATATTTCTCTTCCAAATTAATAGGTAGAAACTAAACTCAGGCAATTAAAGGAAATCAGTACTATTCTTTTATAAGTGTGACCTTGAAGTAAAAAAGATGATTTTTCAAACATCTTGCAGCATTCAGCAGAGCAGAGAAAAAATTTACCAATCTAAAGCTCATTAATAATCCAGCATAAGCATTGATCCGAAAAAGCAATACATTCTGTTTCAGTGGCACTGTAAGTAAGTCAGTATCCACCATTTAAAAACCCAGTGATATTCAAGAAGCTTCCACATTCAGGAAAGTAATTACAGTGGATAAATTCATATCCAAAGCTTTAAGATTAAGATCTCAAGAAACCACAAAGGATGAAATGGATAACGACTGGAGAAACAGTTCAAACAGTACGATAGGCACGTTTGGAGTCACTGTTCCTACTTCGGCCAGTAAAGCAGAGGCATCCACTTGTACTGTTATTTCTATGTCGCTTGAAAACTTTGGGAGGTTTTTCCTGCCACTGGCGCTCTCTTACACATCGTTCATAATAATCATACTCTTTGAGATACCTGGAAGAGAAATTCTAAATGAAATTTTTCTAATTGAAGAACTTTTTAGTTACTTATTATTCTATGAAAATAAGCATTTTGTTTCCAAAATTTCAATATAATCTAATGAATTTAAATAAACATATATCTTTAAAAAAATATTTAAAAAATTTAAAAAAATTTCCATTTATTAATCTTCTAATAAAGCTCAATTAGTCAGAATAATGCAGTCCATCATTTTGAAATTACACGAATAATTATGAAAGGATACACTTCATGATTTTGAACACATTCAAATAATGAGAATAATAACAACATCCAAAATACTCTTCCAATAAACTATTCCCTATGTCCTATTACCTTAAAGATATTGGATGGCAGAATTAGTATGTTCCAAACTCACATACATGGCAAACAGAGCTGAAATTCATGGTATTTTGATCCCACAGCTTAAATCCACAAATATAACTAAATTTTATGGTAGACATTGCTTAGTCTATAGTAGCTACTATTCACGTCAAGGGAGTAAAAATATTTTTTAGTCTTCATTATACAGTCAGTTTAAACAAACACTTGCAAATTAAATTATACCATAAAGTCGTATATTTAAACATTTTGAAATTTTTAATATACTTCTGAGTGTGAATTATCAGCAACAACCTTTGATATAAATCGTTAAGGGAAAAAATAATACCAAAACTCATGCTTAAATAAATATATTTAGAAATATATTGTCATAGAGGGTATGCAGATAAAAGTGAAAGCCAAAACAAAAGGAGAAAAATCTAATGATCCATTCTTGTTGTTTTAAAATGTCATTTCTGTAACAGATAAAACCATGCATCAATATATGAGCAATATATACTGTATCTTACATTATAATATTTTGCATAAATTTTCCTGCCATATAGTGAGTGATATGCAAAATAACAAGAAAATTTTAAAATACTTTTTTCCTTTCATTTGAGAACTTTTAGCAACGCATTGAAGTATATATGCTAACAATAAGTTATTTTAAAGCTAAACAATATTATATTATCTTTATCTTTCAAAAAATCATATCTATGGTTTTTTTTTTTTTTTTGTAAATCATTTTTCCAAAACAATGAATCTATTATATTATAATAAAGTTATAAATTTAGAAAATAAAACCTTTTTTATTTTAAAATGAAAATAATATTAAGTCTGTCACTGAAATATTTAAAAACTATTGAGATAAATTTTAATTCTATTTTTTCTAGTTTTCGTTTCAGATAGATGGTGCACAAAATTAAACCTCAGTTTTAATTTTATTAAATTATTGATATTTGTGGTAAAAAGACAATGCAAAGTAAATCAAAATATTAGACTCTATTATCATAAAGCTTATTTTACATGTATACATGAATATATTAATTTTAATTCTCTCTACAAAAATATTTCAAAATAAAAGCACATGCATCATCAATTTTTATTTTTTGCTTTTAAAACTTAATTAAACAATGAACGAAAGACTTTCAGCTGACATTGATATTAAAATCACATATGTTTATTTATGTATATATTTTAATTCATTACTACATATAAGCTAAAACATATCCAGAAAGAAAGCTATGCATAAAAATACAATATACTTTCAACTCACCATACTGGTGGCCATCTGTTTCTGTTTAAATATGCTTGATTTTCTGGATGAAGATTTCTGAGCAATTTTGGTGTTTTTCTACAGATATCATTGTAATTAACAGCTATGTGATACAAACACCAATCTGCCAATTGGTCTGCATTGTGCATCTGAAAAAAAAAGAAAATACCTTTAAAGAAATTGTCTCTTTTCTAAATGGTAAAAAAATTAATAAAACTTACAGATTTTTTTTATAATTCTATTGATAAAAAAAATTTTTAAAAAATGTGCTTATAAATTTATGTTTTGTTTGTTTGAATATTTTTGTTGTTTGTTTGTTTGTTTCACAAAAATCCATGCATCAATTTGAAAATTCATTTAAAATAAGTTTTCTAAACATATAAGGCAAAAAAAATGATATGGAAATCAAACATGCACACTGAAAAAAAGTGATAAACGATTATATTTACATTATATTACACAGATATAAATTAACTCTTACCCTAATGCTTACATGTGCATTTTCTTGAAATTTTTTTATTCAGAAATCAATAATTTTTAAAGATTATTATTAATATATAAAATATTACAATTATTTATTTCATTTGTATTATTATTCAGCAGAAGTATATCTTCTGCATTATCTTATTCGACCAAAAAATCCTATAAATAATAAGTATGATGTATACTACATAGAATTGTGTATATTAATTATTATTGAACATTGGAAAACATAAATACATTATTTATAACTATATAAGCTTTACATTTAAATGAAACGTTCTGTTACAGAATTGCAAATTTGTCTCTTTTACATCATATAAGGACAAAAATTTCAAATTCATAACAATGCTAATAAAACGAAGTTTTTCTCTTCGATACCAAAGTCAATTTAAAAAAAAAAACAATTCAATTCAACTTTTTAAATGCATAAAACAATATATTTAGATATATATGTGTATGTTATTTTTTGAAAACTTTCACCTAGCCCCGAGTCATATGGTTAAAGCACCTACATTAGAACATCTTCATTTTTGTCAAATTCTTTTTTAAAATGTGGAATACAGGATTTTACAGCCTCATAGCGGAACTTCAGAGCAAGGAATGAATTGGTTTTCTTCTGCCCCACTGTGAAATAAAACAAGAAACCGAATGACAAAAAGTAAAGCAAGAAATTTCTAGTAGGCCTCTTTTTTATCATATATTTTAGAAATAAGAAACATCAGCTACTATTCAGGAATTTCATAATTGAGTAACTAATACTGATATTACAGAAATTAATTAATTAATTATTTTGAAGGCATAACTGTTCTAAATTTCAATCAAGCACAATTTGATTTTCATTTGCTTTTCCTACTTTATTTTGACACTCTTTAAATCATACTAACAATGATTTATATTTGTGTGCTCTAACTTCAAAAATGTGCTGAATTGGAAAACTGGATACAATGAATTATTCCAATAACTTTTCTTCAGCGACTTTCAATATGCAATATATTCTTTTAATTTGGGTCTCCACGACTATAGAATAAAGTTATTTTTTTACACACCATTTATAGTAATGATAGACAGATTTGATTTATGATAAAAATGATATACCTTCAAAGGAAAAATACAATCATAAGAGTATTTATTAGATCTTATTAAAGCACTTTTCTTCTAAATGAACCAGATATTAAGCCTGTTTTTTTATTATTATTTATACATTTGTTAAAAAAAAGTATAACAATTCTTATTAAAGATCGATGAAGATTTATCTATCACACTCTCTATAATATTTAACTATATTCTGAAGACTTAGCGGTGCAAAATGATTCAAAATGTAAAGGTCTTACAGGAAAAATATCATTTACTATTTTTCTATACTCTCATATAATATATTAAGAGAGTTTTTAAATCTGTGCAGTGAATCTAAGATTCCAATTAAGAGCCAAACATTTTTTTTTAATTCCACCCCCCCCCCTCACTCATATCTGGAAAATATTCACATATAGTAAAATAAGTCATACAAAACCTGAAACATATTATTAACAAATCATATAGCTATTAGAAAAATCTCAAAAGCATCGGAGCACATTTTCAGAATACAGAAAGCTTTTTCTTTGTACATTAAGACTTTCAATAAATCAACTTACCTCTCATTCCCTAAATTATCCAAACAAAAATGAAAAGATTCTCTTTATACATTTGAGAGATTTAAGTACTTGCAGTAAAAAAAATACAATAAAGATATTTCTTGAAAAAGTTATCTGAGATAAATTATATTAAAATAGATTTGAAATTCTAAAAATGCCAAAAACCAGTTTTTATAAACAAATTTATTTCAAATAGATAGAATTAATTATAACATATGATTGGAAAGCTGTTTACCTGGCAAGGTTCTAATAACCGTAAGGCATGCTCTGTAGTATCTTTTCCTGTATTAGAGAGCTTTATGAAGTCATGAATGACCTTCTGCTCCACAAGGCCCACCAAACGGGGCAGACACAGTCGATTGGCAAGTTCTAAAATATCAAGACAGTTGGAGGGAGTCACTGTGTCATCAATTTCATCAGTGTACAAATACACTAAGAGTTGCTGGAAGCAGCATTTAGTCACACCAGGAAAATGAACCTACAACAGATGTCAAATATTCTTATAATTAATTTATGATCTCTTCTCTATATTACAAAATCCACACACACAAAAAAAAAAGAATGGAGGAAAGAAAGAAACTTACAACTTTTGCAGAACTTTCTCGAAAATCTCCCCGAAACATTGCAGCCATGACATCACAACGGGCCATTAATATAGGTTTGTGTGCACAGCAAAGGCCATCTTCCAGTTGAAAATAAACATCTGCAAGATGAAAGAGAAATGCATACTAATGAGGAAAATATCAAAGTACATATATAGAACACAGAAATTTTCTTAAGAAAATAATATATATTTTTTTTAATTTCGAGAATCTAGGAATATGAAATATGATAGTTTTTTTAAAATTTAATGTATATTATATAAAAATCATAAATAAAGAATTACATTTTATTTTTATAAATGCTGGAATATATATTATCTTCACAAAATGAAATTAGATTTCATTATATTACAACATTAATATGGCAGAATATCCATGTATAAAAAATAAAATTCTGAATTTCATATTAGACTTCTTCAATAATACTCTGTTTTAAAGAACTACATTACCACATAGTAAACATTATTGTTCATTAAAAATGTTATTGTTAATGAAAATAGAAAATCATTTTTTACTTTCATTTGATTTGAAGGTTATATATATATGTAAGCATTATTTTATGTTAAGCAGAATGTAGTTTTGAAGACAGTGAAGAGACTTTCTATTTCGTGACGTCGTTTTATTTCATCTTGAAGAAGTACACATTATTTACAAGCAGGTACAGACAAGGCATGTCCGCCACAGCGCAACACAAAAGCAGAAGTGGGGAAAAAGAAGTAAATATATTATCCATCGTCTTATATAACCTGAGATTTTGATATGGAAAATATTTCTTCATAGTGCTAATATATTAATAAGATTCTGATGGGGATTTCTGACACATGTCAATCACAAGTAAGGGAAACACAGGGATCTTTTATAAAGAATGTGCTTACTGGACATTTTTCTATCCCTTCAAGCAGAGCATGAGAATGTGTCGGTGTTTAGCCGATTCAACAATTTTATAAAATTTCTCTTGAATTAATTAAGTAGAGAAAGTGGAATTGGATCAGGAAATAAGAGAATATTTTAGAATGAAGTTACTATGGGCTAAATTAAGATAAAGCCTTGGAAATTAATTAAATTGAAATTAAAATTTAAAATACCATTACATATATAAGTTACTGTTTATTATGTTAAAAAAATGTTTCAATAAAAAAATATTTTGATTGTAACAAATAACAATTATTGTTATCAATTGGTATTTACTTTCAAATTTTAGGTATTATGATAAAACAAGACTGAAAAAGGGTTATGCCTTATAAGTGTATGTGTTAAAGAATAAGAGAGAAAACTGCTATTGCTAATAATATACGAAACATTAAGCAATATAAAAAACTTTCCAGAAGTATATGTGTACTGTAAGTAAGAATAATATGATTTATATAAAGATAATGTCAGTATGTGGTAAAAATTATCAGAAAAAAAATGAAAACAGATTAATCCCAGATTGATTCTTAAATATAAATACAAACTATCCGTTTTTCAAGGTTACAAGTATAAGAAGGGTGGAAAAAATAAATCTTCCCAAACTATCCAGTTGGTTAATTTTTGATGACTTAATTTATCAGTTGGTGTTTCACCAATTCAGGAGAATCCATTACATATTTTATCGCAACATTATTCACAAGAATGTTATTTTTGGAAACCACCTAGATATTTATATATGGCTTGATAAAATTTCTTTGTATAACATTATTTAGGATAAAATTGAATTATAAAACAAAACACAGTAGTTTTTCTAGACAATTTGAAGGGTTTTTTTTTTCTTTAAGTTTTGCAAAGATTATTATTATCACCTTTTAGTGATTAGCTGGCTCATCAGGATTAATGGTTTTTAAAAAATTTCACTTGTTTCATCTACAAAATATTTTTACATTTCAACTTTTGATAGATATATAGCTTACACTACTTTAAAAATCATTCATTGTTCTTTGCAATTCCCTAATTTTCTCTCAACATCTTTTACAACTAATTATATAACACAAAAGAGTAACAGTGTTTAAAAACAAGTACATTTTCCCCTTTGCTTGTTTCTGAACCTAAACCTTTATGTTAAATATAATAAAATATCAAAAATTTCATTATTAAGCATGCTTTATAATGAAACTTGCTGTAACATGGGAAAAATAAACCTAACCTTCATATCTTGATTATAACAATGGAAAAAAAAGGCAGGATGAAATATTAGTAGCAACACTATGAACGATTTGAGTTTCAGTTCAATATGGAAATATATTGTTGCAAAATGTGTTTAAAATATTTTATTAAAATAAATCAAAATAGAAAGAAAAATAAATGGCAAAAACGATTGTTGAAAAGATAGTTTCTTGAATTTAAAAATGCCATAAAAATCATTTTTCTACTATAATATTTTCAAAAATTATTTTGAAAAAAACATCAACATTTCACTAATTTTTTAATTAATTAAAATTTTAAACAAATTGCTCAGAGCTACACATTATCGCTCCCCAAAGTATGTGCCAAATCAAATGGTCTGACACTTTCACATTTATTATAAGTAAAGATTTATAATATCATACAGCATTTGCTAAACATTTGAATAACATTTTCTAAATTTATTTATTGAGATTTAGCTTACCAGAAAAGAGCCCTTGGTGCAAACAGACCTCCCTCATCCGATTTCGAACCTTTTGTGCAAATTTTTCATGTAAATCAGCCCTAATGTCCTTCTGGCTGTGTTGCCCACTGGTGATCATTAGCTGTACAGGAGAGCACAACTCCTGGTCAAACGTCTGAACAATGACAATTTTATTTATCGCAACACTAACAATATAGAATATAAATATTTTTAATTAAAACTTAAAATATTTCATAACGAAATACCTGCAATTCTGGTATATCCATAAGTTCAGCTGCCTCTAACAGCTCGGTCATGTTTATACACATTTTATGGCCCAAGTCTCCAGTATAGAGAAATCTGAAATCAGCATCAGATCAAAAATATTTAAAATACAGAAACACAGAATCTTGTGAATGAATTATGAGACAGCTCATTTAGTACAAAATAAAATAGTTTAATAAATAATACAAATATTAAAATAATGCTAAGAAGAAAAATGTTTAAAAATCTATAAATATTTCTTTTTTATTTGGCACTTATGGATTAACAACCAGTTTGTTTTAAAAGTATCAATTAAAGCAAAAGTTAGGACAAAATATATTTAATTACATATTATTGCTATTTTTTTTAACAATACATGAAACAAAATTAAAAAGCTAATGCAGATCAAATAAACAAAAAAATAAAGCTTGAAAGGGCTAAAAGAAATTAAGTTAGAAATTTCAACTTGATACTAAAAAATAAGGCATAAAATGAATCATTACAATGAGGGGGAAAAACACCAAAAATATTTGCCATCTCTTTATCACTTACCATTGTTTATATTAAAAAGTAATCTTTTTATATTACAAAATAATCAATGATACTGAGATAATATTTTAATACATTGTTTTAAGACTGCAAAATAATGTACAGATTACCCAAATTTCAGGTTTTATAATATAACCAGAGTTCCGAAAATTTGAAATGCAATAGTAATTAAATATACAATTTAAATATGAATGGAGATTCCAAATCCAATGTTTCTTTGATATTAATTTATATATATTTATTAAGTAATTTATTTCTAAAAAGTAAATGCAATGCTCTTTCTAATTCTGTATATTTTATAGATTTCAAAACCTATTAACAATGTCTAATTGGTGCAATATTACAAATGCTAAATCAAACTCAACATAGGCCAACAGACTGTATATTCTAAATTTTAAATACTCTTTCTGATTAAATTCTGTACAGAATTTCATGGAATTAACATAAAAATGTCTCACCGAAGACAATTCTGCATTGCACTTGGTGTTATTACATTAGCCAATGTAACAATTGTCTGTATGGATGAAGTCACTCTTCCTCGATGGTCCAGACCTTCACAGCGTTCTATGCTTATGCATTGATATGCACGGTGGTCCAGGATCCGTCGAACACCTGTTGGTACATTAGTCCCATGGGTTAATGATTCTGGATGAATCTGGCAACTGGAGCGTCTACGGACAGAGCCATGTCTAGCTTCACTGACATTGTTCTGATTTGTATTGTGGTGGCTTCGAGATAAACAGAAAGAGGCACATGTGATGACAGAGTGTGGGCTTTCAGTAAGAAGTTGTTCAGTATCTGTGTTGAAATTGCCAACAGAGCTATCTGATGAGCTAACCTTTAGGAGAGAAAGAATAACTGTAATTTTATATAGTAAATATACACATTTCCAATATAATGCAAAAAGATTAGTAGAAAAATGAATTAAACTTAAGAAAAACAAATTAAAATAATGCTCAAAAACTTTATCTTTTATATGAAAAGAATTTTTATAAAAACTGTCTTCACAAAAAAAAAAAAAAAAAAAAAAAAAAAAAAAAGCTTGAATCATTCCCATGCTTTTGTTAAAAAGTAAGGCATCTTGAAGCATTTCCAGCAAGATAGAAATTCATCGCATAAAATAATTTTAAAAATGATAACTCTTTGTAAGAAAATAAAAACAATTCCCAGTCTTAGTAAAATTTGACAATGAAATAAATTCTATTATAAATTAATTTCATGTTTTTCACTACATATAACTAAATTTTCTTTCCTCTCTTTATTTACATGTGCTTATGTCAGAAATAACAAGCAAAAACTTTTTTGATTCATCAATCATAAACATTATGCAGACCTGATCTGATTGATATAAAAAGAATGTACTATAACATCGAAAGGTATACAGCAGTATAGAATACAAAAAAAAAAAAAAAAAAATCCAAAATCAAAACTGTTCTTAAGGATTGCATTCTATGTAATAGAATTGACTATTAAAACTTCTGTATATCCTCTTTCTACATTCTATGAAAGAGGATGTAGAATCATTTCATATTTATGTCTTCATAGATATGATAGCCAGTTTTAATTTTGAACTTGAATTAATTAATTGAATTAACAATATGATACATTTATTAATGTTACCATTGAGCAATTAACTGCTTCAATAAATATGTAATACCTTTTATACATTCATTAATTATGATTAAAAGTCAGTACATCTTTTGTTATAATTTTTATTGAGTTATTGAAATTATAATTCATATTGTCAGACCATTTGGCTAGCATAATGATCTAATAAGGAAATGTAGACATATAAAGCAGGGAAACTTTAATAATAATAATTGAAACTTTTAATATTACAAAGAACAACACACATAAATTAAGATACTAATGAAAGATAAATTGTAGGGTTGCAGATACTTACTACACTAGAATCACTAGCACTTCTTCCTCCAAGTGTTCCTTCTGCAGCTATATCAAGGGTGAATAGCTTGTAAAGAGAATTACAAACAGCAGATAACACCGATTTATGTGCAGCAAAACCCACTTTCCCAGTCAAAAAGATGACATCTGTGTACATTTGACTATGGAGAAGAGAAAGCATGTCATCCTCAAACTGTGGAGGTGGCACAATAACTTGAGGAGGCCTTGGCTCAGGTGGACAGAATGGAACCTAATATAAATGAGAAAAATCATTTATTACAAAACATTTTGATAATGTATCAATAAATAGTTGCAAAAAATTCAATCAGCTGTGTAATTTTTTTTTCTTGGGACATTAACAGATTGTATTAAGTTCGCTGGAGGAAATGCCTATTATAAAAAATTAATTTATAATAGAAATAGGCACTAGAGGTATTCTCATCCTGAAAAATGACTCTTACAGAATCAACAATTCTACAATGTTAAGTTCAACTAAAATAATTGACAACAGATTTGGTATCATTTATTCAATTATTTTTTTTCAATCATTAATTTCTTTCCAAATTTCGCACCAAAATAAGAATTTTAATAGTTCATGGAATAATATGATAGTGAATAAATGACTGTTTCAAGGACCATTTTATATTTTATATATTCAGTAAAATGAATAAATGAAAAATTATAACAATAATGAATAAATGAAAATTTATTTTTCTTCCCACATGAAATTATATAAAAACTTCTGAATTGGAGTTTAAATATTCTATGGAGTTCCTGAATTCCGAGTTCTAAATACAAAATTTTATCGCATTATGTTTCAACACTATTATAACAATCAAAGAAATAATTAGTAAAATTGTTTCTCAAAAAAGTTTTTTATGGAATGAATACGTATTTCATTTCTTTCTTCCTTTATTTATTTTTGAAATTGCAACAGGAAGACAAAAGAATGGAAATGATTTTATAAACAATTCTTAAATGTTAAAAAAAAATGGAAAGTTTCAAAGAGAAACATATTATCAGCTCTACATGGATTCAGAAAACTTTCTACTCCTTTCACTCAAATCAATTGCACAGAATGTAGGGTATGCATTGTTAATTGAAATAAACGGCGTCCCTATCTGCTACAATAGTTTCCAGTGACGAAAAAAATTTGAATATACACACATGCAAGTGCAAGAAATGCTCTGTGGTATTTCAAACACTTGCATTTGTGTGCCTGGTGCATTTCTGTACACCATTTCAAAAAATTAAATCTCCAGAGCAATATGTCACTGTTTTAGAAAGATTAACTCTTTAAAGAATTATTTTTTTTTTAAGTATAGGGATATTAAGTACTTTAGAGATTTGATATAGTGGATCAATTCTATGCCGATTTCATAAAGTCAATATATATACATATATAAATATAACCATATGCTCTTTTGATTTTACTACTTTTCAATTAAAAAAATTTCCCTCCATATAAGTTTTTTAATGAAAGTTTTTACTTCAATAATATCAGCATAACCGCAATGCTTATATTTGAAAAATATTTCTTCCAGCAACAAAGAAAACATATGAAAATGTCTGTTTTATCTATATAGTTTAGATGATGCACTCTTTATGGTAAAGTTTAAAACAATAACCATTCTATCAACTGCACAGTGCCAACAATTTATGCATAAAATATATTTAGCACTTTTAAACATACAGTGAAACACAAATGAGAAGTAAGATTGGAACAAGAAAATACATCCCAATTTGATTTTATTCATCAATAAAAAATTTGTATAAATCTTAGTTTTTATTCTGATGGTTTAAAAAGTCTGAAAGTTTAGGAACCTATTATAATTCAAATTATGTAAATGTTTTTGCCAAAAAAAGAGTTTATTTAAATTCAAATTTAATTTTCTAATTTTCAAATATTTTATGCAATTTTAAGAATAAAAAAGTGTTATTTTATGTGCATATCATTTATTTATTTAAACTCTAATCTTATTAAGCAATAAAAAATAAAACTGTCTATAGTTAAATAAGCAGAGAATTGTTAAAAAAAATTATAATAACAAGATGGTGCATAAAATGCACCAACCTCAGCTGAATTCTTCACAAAAGCAATCAGTGCACAAAAGATTAAGAAACACACTTTTTGAATTTTTTTTAATATTTATAATTTATATTGAAATACTTGATAAAATTCAATACTGTAATACCAATAATAAAGATTACACTAACATCATTGTAAGAAAGAGGTCTTTAACACATTATTAAAATAATCCGTCTTCATACCTGAAGCAATGGACGCTGAACATGCTTTAAGTTTGTCATCCAAAACCGTTGCTGTCTTCTAGACAATAATGCAGCTCGTATAACATTCTCAAATACTTCATTCACACCAAAATGGGTTAAAACACTAGTTTCATAATAAGGTGCTCCGATTTCCTTTGCAACAGTTCTCCCTTGTTCTGGTGATAGAATATCACTTTCTCTTAAAGGCCTGCAGAATCAAGATTGAAGCAGTAAGTAGTTAATTCAACAGATATTGCAATTCACACTTGGAACAATGCATTAAACTATATATGTACATACATGACATTTACAGATGTAAACAAAAAAAAAAAAAATATCATTTCAATAAGAATATGATGCTATCAATTGATAGCATTTTTGTAATTTAATATTTGACAATTTAAACACAGCAAAAAGGCCAAACTTTCTTTTACCATATATTTCATACAATTATATACATTCATATAATCTGAATACACAAAAGTTTTCTTTAGGACTTAACCTTCTTTGGTCAATTTTCATTATGGCAGATTTCCTATAAAACTTTTATCTATTAGTAAATAAAACCATCTAAAAAATCCACAATTCTTATTGTAATTTGTATAATTTATCATTAAATAAAAAAAATGATTACAATTCAAAGCATTGCTGACCAAGTGTTCATATTACATATGTGCTGATTTATTACTTCATGAGAAAGCTGAAAGTGTAAATGTGCTTATCAGGTTACATATAAATATAGAAAGAATCATAAGAAGTAAAGCATGCAGGGGAAAAAATAATAGATGTATTTAAAAAGCATGCAGATTAAACAACAATGAAAGTATTAAAAAAGCATGCAAAGAGTTAGATAAAGACATGCATCAAGCATCTCATTTTTTGAAAATTTCATTTATTTCAGATGCAAAATTTTACACTGTAAATAGTTTTAATTTATGCAATACATTTTATAATAATTTTTGATGCCACAGTTTATAATACAACTAAGGTGACACTCAAGTTCTTGAAAATTCGAATGTTTTCAAGGATATTCCATATCTTTAGCATTACTCATTTGAAAATAAATAATAAAATTTACAATAAATGCAATAGAAAAATAAAAAGAATCAATACTAAAATTCTCATTATTCGCCTCAAAGTCACATTCAAAGTTATTAAAAACTAGATTGATTTTTTTTATATTATTATAGTGAAGTAATAAAAAATATTCATATTAAAAGAATATTTTTTGCCTCATTTTATGCTAAATATATTAGTTCTCAAATAAATTCTCCAACAGATTTATTTGAGAATAAAATTTTTAATATCATAATTTTGATCTAATACAAAGTCTAATTTAACTTTAAAACTTTTTAATAATTTTAATAAATTCATTAGTTTATTATTATAGTTTTCCGATGCATTCAAATAAAAAACATTTTCATAACATCAAGAATGTTTTAATTAAAAATTTGATTCAACTTTGTAATTAACCACAACCTATCAATAAAAAAACACAAACTCCAAAAACACAAATTAACAATTAAGGGTAAATGAAATACCTATACTACAAACGAACATAGGTAGAAAGGGAAAGTGCTAAATGAACTAAAGTTCCCTAAAATTAAGTGAAAACCACTTATAAGATTCTGATACCTTCCAAATTCTGGAAATCTGCTTGAGACACATGGATGATTTCCCCTGTAAAACAAAGGATCGGAATTAAATGGCCAAATGATTCATATTCTTTCTCAGTGAAAAAATTATGAATTGATGGTTAATTAATGGTGGAGTTTGAACATATTAGATATAACGATGATCAAAACAAAACCAAAATGATTGAATGTAATCAGATGGCCAAATTAATGTAGTGAATTTTTATAATTACTCTTTAGTTTTATAAGGGATTAATAAATTAATAAACGTTATTTAGAAGGAAGCAGGCTTGAATCTAAGAGAAACATAAGATCATAAGGTGAGAAGGTAAACATCACAAAGACATCATTAAAAGCGATAGCACAAAATAAAGGATATGATGTTCCACGCCCAGGCCTTTCAAATTATATTTTTAATTCAACATTCTTTTATGGAAATACTACAACAATTTATTTAATTAAATCTAGCTGATCTAACAATAGTGATAAGAATTTGTATACACAGCATAATTTTTCAGAAGATATAAATCATCTCAGATTTTTTGGGAAGAACGGCGATTCTTTTCTTCTTTTCTCAACTAAACAATTCTTAAAAAATCAAATAAAATATTTATACAATTTCCATATAAATTTTATTTCTGATCACCTTTTTTAATAAAAAGGTATAATTATATATAATATATAACAAAAATGTATAAAAATATTAATTTTGGATAAAACAATCTGAACTGAATATTTTGAATTAAGTAGAAAGAAATTAAATGCATAAAATCAAACATAAAATATTATACATATATTTTTAGCGAGCTTTCAGTAAAAATTTCTTTTAAATCACAATAAATTTGATGACCCTTTATTAGGATTTTTAAAAAGGTTCATTCATTAAAGCACAGACTTCTGCTTAAGAATAAAAAAATAATAATAAATAAAAAATCATAGGTTCAGTTAAAGAGTAACAAATTTTTAGAGTCAGTATTGAATGAATTTCATTTGGAGTAAACATAACAAAGCAGGTATCACTAATGGTCAAGTGGATTAAAAACTTTCACTTTGTAATTATATATATATATATATATATATATATATATATATATATATATATATATATATATATATATATATATACTAGCCGCCTTTGGCGACCAGCCGGTTCGCCAATCTTAATGTTCGTTAACATTTTAATAATTAAATATTTTATGCAATTCCAACTTTAATAGATTCTTCAGCAAAATATTTTAAAACTTCAAATTTTGATAGTCATATAATTCACTCATAATATTATAAAGGCCTTCAGTCATAACGTGATATGTATCTCTCTAATTTTCTGTTACCCCTCATAGAATTTATGCTTTAAATTAAAGTGTAAAGGATTAATCTGCAATTAATATAATAATATTTTTTACTGAAACAAAGCATTTTTTTTTAATAATATGATTACTGATAATAGAGTCACTGAGAGTTTAAACTTTATGGGCACTAAAGAATATCTTTCTTAATTTATATAATATCTCAAGAATTTGTCAACAAAATTTTCTCAGATTCATCATGAACAGATCGATTCATTAACAATGTTTCATTTTAAATGCATCAATCACTAAGAAAATAAAATGAATCGTTTAAAATAATCGGTCGAAAACAGGTTTAAAAAAACTACTTAAAAAACGATGTACTTAAAACTATAAGCATATATCAAAAAATATATAACTAACATAAATACAATTTAATTACAAAAGCATGCAATTAGCCTAAAAATAATTTAAATCATTGAAAATAGGTTAAAAAAACTACTTAAAAAACGATGTACTTAAAACTATAAGCATATACAAAAAATATATAACTAACATAAATACAATTTACTTACAAAAGCATACAACTAACCTAAAAGTAATTTAAATCGTCCGTTGATAATGGTTGCCATGCCAACAATCAGAACACAGTGCGCATGCGTGAATTTTCTTCGCCTTTTACGGTAACGCAATTGCGTGAATTTTTCTACTCCAGTTGGGGTAATGCTATGCAGATTATACATTTTTAATTTCCTTTATTCTGTGTTATTTTAATTCAAAAGTACTTCAGAATGAATCTGAAACATGGATTAATTAACAATGTTTAATTTTAAATGCATAAAACATTAAGAAAATAAACAGAATCGTTTGAAATAATCCGCCGAAAAATCTTAACCCTAGCCTCATTACTGTTGGGAGAAAAAAAGAACTAAAGCCTAAATCATTTGGCGTTGGGGAAAATGGAAGATTATTTTGGCGGAAAAGTTGGCGGTGGGGAAAATGGAAGATTTTTTTGGCGGGAAAGTTAGTTTTTAATTAATAATTAAAATTCTAATTAAAATTTCAAAAAAAGGGACCCCAGGTGCACATTCCCGACCTCTAAGGTATACATGTACCAAATTTGGTAGCTGTATGTCAAATGACCTGGCCTGTAGAGCGCCAACACACACACACACACACACACATTGAGCTTTATTATAAGTATAGATATAGATATATATAAACTGGGAGATTCAATTGGGAGAAAGCATTATTCTCATAGAAGCACAGTTTAAGGTTTTAATGTATTTCCTCCAAGAAAAAAAAAAAAGGTGGTCACATTAAAAATTCTCTAGGGAGGCAACCTACCTATATATATATGTGTGTGTGTGTACCTATACATCAATCTGAGGTCTCAGAAGATATCTAGCTACTCCAAGGTAATACTGACTAACAAAGATTGATTTTTTTCTTTTTTGTTATGAATCCTTACTTAAGACTGAATTACTTATGTTTTTTCAAGAGGAATTTGTCACAACAACATAACAAAACTGATCACTAATGTTTTTGCTGCTAAATATATATATATATATATATATATATATATATATATTTCCAATTGAAATATTCTAATAATATTATTATTATTTAGTTTTTCACATGAAAGTAAAAGTAGTGTTCATATAAAGGATGTGCATATATGTATTAGTATTTGATAAGATAGTTTAGTTTTAAGAAAATTTCATAATTTCATCTAGATTTTGTACAACATAACCATCTTGAAACTCAAATTTCATTTCAAATCTTAGAAAAAAAATCTTTTGCCAAGATGTTGGCAAAAAATTAATTGCCTAGAACAGTTCATGCATGTAATAAACTATAAAATTACTTCAGTCAAGTACAGATATTAAAATGAAATTACATTGAGAAGTCTTGAGCTTTAAATATACTATAAAATACTTAAAAAGAATTATAATTACTTTCATACTTTGGTTAAAAATGCTCGTATAGACAGACCATTAGTCAATAAAACCTACAATTTTAAAATTCAATCAATTACTTTTATTTTATAACTGGATAACCATTATAATTCGTATATAAAATAATTATCTCCCAAATTAACATTACTTTCTTATTACAAACTTATTTTTTACATACTTCATTAATCAAACCTAATTTTGCTTCATAACTTTAAAGGAAAAGTAAATTCCTATTAGCTGTTTAGCAGAATAAGTGCATTTAGCTCAGATGTACAATTTATGAATAACATTGCAGAAAGTTTCCAATAGCAAACTTGCATATTATATGCTTTCTAAAAAGAAAATAGTGTATAGTAAGCAGTTTGGTGCTAGAACAGAAAGCATTCCTTAAGATTTAAGCCCAAGTAAATAATTTAAAAATTCCTTGTTCTTTGAAATTATCAAAAGAAAGTTAGCATGAGAGCTTGGTGGATGATGATGTAACAGTAAGAAGTGGTACATAGCAAACATAATACTTCGTGATAGTTTAAAATTATAATAGTTACTATATACAGAAAACTGAACTTTACATGCAGAGAGAAAGAAAAAAAAGCATCATAAGTCACAGATTATACCTGAAAAATGGACTGCGATCTCGGCAGAGACTTAGAAACTGTTCATCTCTATACATGTAACGCAAATCATTTTTACAGCCCACCAGAATAATAGGAGTACTCGGACAAAATCGACGTATTTCAGGATACCATACCACCTTGCAGTTCCTTAATGACATTGGATTTGCAATTGAAAAGCAAAGCAGCACCACGTCTGACCTATAAAACAAAATGGAAATTCAATCTTGAGTGCACTTAGAATCTTGAAGTAAATGTATTAGTCATGGAGAAACAATGCATATTATCTATATGAAATTTAGTAAAGTAATTGAAAAAAAATTTAAAAAGACAAAGAAAATGAAAATTGAAATTAATATAGTGTGAAAAACCAATACGAAGGGACAGTACTCCATTTATTTTTATCATTATGTTATTAACAAATTAATGATGAAAATAGACAGATATAAAATCCTTAAACTTTTAAAATCGATTTTATCTACAATTTTAAGAATTCAAATATAATATTTTTATGAAAACAAAAATAATAAAATATTTTATATTTTGTATCAAATATATATTTAATTTTTTAAGTTCAATTATTAATATAATTTACTTTTTTTTTTCAAAAAAATATTAAACAATGACAAACATGTTATGATTCTCAATCTAAAAAAAATATCAGAATTAAATCTAAGAATTTGTCAATTAAAGAACATAAAGAATTAAAACAAAATAATATAACTGATATAAGTAAATTAAAAATAAATAAAATAGAATTAAAAATGAGTGCATGCTTTAACTGAGGTTAGAAGACAATTTTATAAAAATACAGGGACAGCTTTACTATAACCTTATCTGCTTATGGTGGGCCTCCCCCTTAACCTTATTATAACAAAATGCCCATTAATATTGTTATGATATTGTTCGGATTTCCGAATATAGAACACCATGAAGATATCGTACAATATCTAATGCTAATAGGAAAACTAAAGAAAGTAAATTATACTTTTTAAAAACCGACACTAAATGAAGTCAATAACTACAATGCCGGTTTTAGTTAACATTTTTTTTTTAACATTTACTTAAAACGCTAAGAAAACTTATAGACTATATAAAATTATACTCCAGTTTTTTTTTTTTTTTTTTTTTTTTTTTCATTTTGTGATTTTTAATATTTTTTTAGTTAAAATCGGAAATTACACTTTCAAAGATTTCTTAATCCAATTTAAAATTTGAAATATTATTCCTTCAGTGATTAAAATCATTTTTAAACATACTCATGATCACAGGCATATATTTACATGCATGCTATATTTCTACAAAAAAGAATGTCAAGATGCGTAAATACACAAAATAATTAAATATTTTATTTTGAGTAATAATTTAAAAAAATATCTAAAATTTTGAAATTTCAATAATACTGCAGTACAGCTTGAAAAATTCTACAAAGAAATTCATATTGAATTCATACGTACAAGGTTTAAAAATAATCTAGATATAAAGAGCATCATAAAAATGTAATAGATTTTAGTTTATCTGTTAATATAGAGAGAATTGATATCCAATTTGGTCTATTTCCACTTTCCATTGGCATTTTTCCCACCGTACTTGGCAGTCCTACTACAAATATATGCTCATCTCCATGACAACATTTTACCTTCACATTCACGGCTTAAAACATATATATATATATATAAGAAAAACCAAATAATATTTAAAGAATGAATATTACCTTCCATATGCAAATCTTCTGTCTTTATCATGATCTCCAAATGTGTCCCACAACCTTAAGGACACATTAACGCCATCTACTACCTCACAGGAGCGTTCAAGAACCTAACAGAACACATAAAAAATATTATTTTATAATGAGGATGTCTAAAAAGAGAGTATAACATTTCTATTTCAATTATGTATCTAGAAAATTCCAACTTAAATATGCATGATATTCGGAGTCATTTAATTAATTAAATTCTAGAAACAATTGATAAAAGTGCAGACAAGTAAAAATTTACAGAGCACATTATTTAGTAACTATTTATTAAAAATTAATATGAATGGAAGAATTTTTTATTAATTCATTTTAATAATTCATAATTTTTTATTAATTTATATTCTGTTATTAATTATTAGCTATAATTCATATGAATATCACTAAGGGCAATCTTGATAAATATAATCATCAAGCCGTTGCATAGAAAGCTAAGCTTTATGCATAATATAATTTCCATTCCCCACCCATCACATTTTGCTTTACATATTGTAAAAGCATTGCAGCACAGAAAGCTCCATAATATTAATGAAATATTTTTGGAATATTGTGCAGCATTATGAGTATCAAACAAGATCTTGAAGATATCATTGTTTTGAAAACATCAACATTTTGTGCCAGTAGGATGTTTGGTATATATAGCGTCCCTAAATAATGGCATCTGGTGCATTTATACATGCCCTACTCTCAGGTCTCTACGCCACTATTATGATCGTCTAATGACTAGTCACACATTTTATTTAACTGACTACACAATATTTTTCGATTATGGTCAAAAGGTCGGGTAATGTGAAAATAGAGATTTGAATTAAATTCTGTCATCTTGAGCTATGAAGAAAAAAGAGAAAATAACAGGCAGTGACATATTATGAAGGAGAAAAGGGTAAAGAAGGTATAGAGGTCCAGAGATTCATTCTAAGAAAGCACCGCAAAGACAAAAACTAAACATTCATATAAAATTTACTAAATATTCAATATTTCAGCATTTATTTCAGTTTATATGGATACATTACTGCCCTTATAAAATTAGTAGGTAATTGGAAAAAATTCTTGAGTTTAAATATGAGTAAATAAACCAGCGCATATCTCAGGGGAGAAATGAAAGGGATTTTCATGTTGAATATTTAAAAATTTATTTAGCAAGTATTTTATTTTAAGAAATCCAAACTGTTGTCGACCTTTTTATTACTTCCACATAAGTGTAAGTGTCACCAAAAAGGATTTTTTTTCTATATGCCAAGCAGTTAAACGAATCACTATTTTTTTATTATAATTATTTAGTTAGAAACAATCTGTTGTTGCAATTTCTGATACAAAGGTAAATTAAAATAAGTAATTCTTGAATTTGAATCTCTAGTCCAAAATATCATAGCATGAATTTTCAAGCTTGATTCGACTATCTCGTCTTTGGCTTGGCTATATCAGTCACTGCTTTTTTTTTTTCGGGGGGGGAGGGGGATTTTTCTGTCATGCATTTTACAGAACGAATGTCAGCCAAAATGCTTAAGAATATTTTAAAAAAAGCTGAAATAAAAATTCTGCCTTAGAAATTATATTAAAAGAATCATCCCACCGTTTTTTTAAACCATACATTTAACATTGTCAAAATGTGTGAGCGGCAAGTCTGAATCAATGGTCTCTCCAAAATATTTGCGCATACTCTCTAATAAAAATGAGATAAACTTTTCCCCGCATAAAATAGAGGATTTTATGCGGCGAACGCTTTGAATGCTTGGGCGAACGATTCTTATGAACAACTCATTTTATAATTTTAATAAATCTAGCATGTTATTTTCGGTAATTAATTCTTGGCATACGGTTAATACAAAAAAATCAAATATGTATTTTGAACGCATTTTTTTAACCAAATGGAATCAAAATCTGACACAGAAGTATAATTGTAGTTACAAAATCACATACCAAATTTCATACATTTAAATCAGTGTATTTTTAAGATATCGTATTTATATGCTTATGAAAGTACAGACTGACAGACGGTTGAGCTTTTCACGGATTTGTTTCCAAATCAGACACATGTCTACAATTTAGATGTTAAATTTGCCTACCAAATTTTATCTATCTAGCTCTCTGCATTTTGTAATTTTCCTGTTAACTTATATTCGTACAGCCGGGAAAAAAGACTTCCTCAGAATGGATTTCATTCAAAATTTGACAGGAATCTACAAATCTGATGTAAAGGTCATATACCAAATTTCATCAGTGAAGCTCAATGTGCTTTTGAATTATCATGTTTAAACAAACATAATGGAAAAAATGCTTTATAATAACTCAGCGGGTCCTGAAATATAGAACCGTAAAAATCTCGAATTTGAATTTTTTTAATGATTCCAATATTTTCTCTTTTCATTCTTCTTGCAAGAAAGTAAAAACTTCTTCATACTTCTTAAATAAAAATAGAAATATATATATATATACATAGTTTTATTATAATAATAAAAAGTGGATTATTAAATTATTATTAAAATTTATTTTGTACTAACTTTGGGATATTTATTAAAATTAAAGAAAATATCAGAGGAAAAAATTGGTATAACTGAAAATCTATAACTTCGTGAATTTTAAAGAGGTTTACAAAAAAAAATTTGTGTAATAATATGCTCCGAATTTATAGAGGAATAAACATGAAATTACCTATTAACTTTGAATTAATTGATAATTTACAAAAAGTTTTGGAAAAAATTTTTTTAAGCGACCACCTATTACTCAAGAAGTAATTATGCGCTAAATTAGATAACTATAAGGCCAGAGATCTGTAGTGTAGGCTGCTGCAATCTCTGAATGACGCAATTTATAGAAATATGACCAATCTAAAAACATTATCATTTTAGAATTGACTTAAAAGATGAGCAGCATTTTTTCTTAAGAAAAATAATATACCACTGGGTCCTAAATAAAAGATGTAAACATTCATTCCTACTACTTTTTATAAAAGTAATTCTGAAATAAATTTCAATTTATAATACGATAGGAGCAAATTAACATGGCAGATCGCTGAAAAGGGACAACGATACATTCGTCATTTTTGTTAGATAACTGCATTAAAAGTCATCGTACGATTTGCACTAAGACATGAATTTTCAGTCTATAGTTACGTTGAATTCTAGCTCATATTAATATTTGTAATAGTGTAGTCAGTGCTTTAATAAATAAACAACCTTCCTGATAGTTTTTAAAACATTCATGTTGTTGAGAATGAAAACCGAATTTTCCATATTTTCGAAAGAATTAGCCATATTTTTCTACTCCTTTTGAGTAAATTTATTACAGGCTCAGAGGCATCCCACAAAAGGCATAAGTATTTAAGCGACTTGAACTTGATCAGATTATTCTTTGGATGCGGCGCCTTTTATTTTATTTCCAAGATCCTAGATCGCCTTAAAAAGGATTTACAAAATTTATTGTGAAAATCCAGATATAAACTCAACTGAAAACATAAATATTAAACGCTTTATGTAACTGAAGAGCTCACGATTCGGTCTTAACTCATTTTATAATCCGGTGGTGTTGCGATTCCATGCAGAAACTGCAATGAAAACATGAGACCTCAAGGCCCCATCACCTAAAATCGCACTCACAAGAACTCTCCTTTAGGGGTTGTTGACTCGCCTACATGTGATTTTGAAGGCCATGCGGAAAGTTGGCGCTTATCCAGAAACGCAGCCAGAGAGCGCTTTCGCCTCCTCTGCGCAGTCAAAACAAATACTTCTCTAGCTTCGTTCCTTTTCTTTTTCCTCCCTGTTTTTCCGCTTTTGTAAACCCTCTTTCGTATTTCGATTGTGTACGATCGGTTCACTAGATTTTCGAGGTTTCTGAACCTGGGAAGGGCGGTGCAGAACCATTACAAAATTTAAGTGGTCGGGTTTTCTCAGAAATATGTCTCGACATGACTGACGCGGGTTTTTGGTTGCCATGCAACAAAGGGATGAGTTTGGGCAATGCAATTACAATAGTCTTAATATAGATTCAAAGAGAGTCTCGTTTCTTCGAAGTCGATCAAAACATATTGAGACTGCATTAAGAGATACTTTCAATGTAATCATTAAAAAATAAAAGTACTGACAATGGTAAACTGCATATTAATATATTTTCGTAATTTTTTTTCACATTAATAATTAATAGTTGATTAATAAAAAATGTTTTACCACAAATTTCGTATTTTGAGTGTTTTTAGTTGAAAAGTAAAACTTCCCTGTCAAAAAGGGATTAAAGAATTAAAATAATTAAATACGAGGGAGTTAAATAGATAGAAAATTCCTCTTCTGGTTGTTAAAGAATACAGATTTATTATGAAAATAGTTTTGTTGCATCAAGCATGGAGAGGGCTGATGAATGCGAGGCTTAGCGACTTTAACCTCCGAAATACTGCAGAAATTTAAATATTAATGCTATAATTCAACACTGATCTGTACTTAAATATCATGTAATTTAATATAATGTGCATTTTAAATTATATATTTTACCAAGAATAATCTTTCCTCTCGTTCATTTAAGAGGTACTGTACAGAAAAGCACAAGTATATATATGAATTCAGTAAGTTAAATTCAATTTCATTTTGATATCGTAAATTCAAAAACAGTACAAATACATAAAAATATATTTAATTAATTTTATTCTTACGTGAAATTTTCAAGATTTAATACCTTTGTTTATGGTAGTTTTGATATATTTAATTGAAATCAATCTGTGAAAATATATACCGAACTCAAAGTTACAAAACGGTTGAAATCACAATTATTTTTGATAAATTTATCCGTGCAGCAGATCAATGCATTCACACTCCAAAATGCATTTTGTATGGATATATATAATATTATAAACATTTTCTTACAACCTCTCAGCTAAAAAAAAAGTGAATACCTTTATTAATATGCACTAATATATGTCATAAAAAAGATGAATGGTATCATATTTTTGCATAATATATTTTTTTGGATGTAATTTTACAAAAAATGTATTTAGCACTTTTTTTCCGATGGTTCAGAATTTATTATATACGGAAACAAGCAACAAAAAATTGATAAGATGAGATTTCTTTTTATAATTTTAAATTTACACCCAAAAATTTTTTGACTGAAATAGTCTCTGGCATGGTTGTTTACCCTATCAAAAAAACTACGCATTTCAAAATAAATTCGGTCAATTAACGCTCTTTCAGTGCAAGAATTACTACTGAAACTACATTTTTGTGGACATAAAGAATATTTTATTATTATTATTATTATTAAACATGTACCTACGTTTATATCTGTATTAAGAATATTATAATAATGAAAGCATATGCTTTTGTGCGCAGTTTTCTTTTCCCGACTTATTTCTTTATTTGTAATACTTCAATACACACAAAAATTATTTTCATTATTTAAGAATAGATTTTTGAAACAAAATGTATTTCACAAAAATGTGTTCAAAACGTGTCAGAACGGTAATTTTTTTCGATCCATAAAATCGATTTCCTTATCTGTTTAAATGAGGTAAAGAAGCATCTACTGGATTAGACGTTTAAATTTGTCTTTCTAGATTTAAAATTCGCTTTATTTAATATAGAGCTACACAAACACAACCGAAAATGAAGGGCAAAGGCGCCGAATGACCAAAGCTTCATAACCTTGTCAAGTCAACGAGTACGGGAATGATGACATCTATCAAAAAGAAGGACCGGATTTGTCACTTCCAATCCAGTTGTGAACCGATAACGGAATCGATTTAAGATACTTGAGTGAGCAAGCATGAAGATTCCACTGACGTCACACCCACACTAAGAATACCTTCGTTACTCAGTGACGTAAAGTTGAATGGTTGCTATGCAGGTGATTTAAGGGAGGGGGGGACATTCTTCATGAGGAATTGACCAGCACCAAGATTTGTTTCAACAGTCTAGTGTGATCCTGCCCCGTTCCCCTTCTCCCCTTTATCTCTTCACTCGCTCTTGAAATAGCGTTAAAATTTTCAGACTAGAAAAGTGAAGATATGCATTTTCAAACATTCGAAAATGTCACGTTTCGTTATATTCTTCATCAGTGAAAGCTTTCAGAATAGAAATTATTTTCTGAAATACTAGTAGTGCCCAATGATTGTCTAATCTAAAAAAAGAATGAACCCAAAGGGGGGGGGGAAATTAGAATAGAAATCAGTATAAATCTATTCTGGTTCAAGCTTTCTTGCTATGTATTCAACAGGAACGGATTCGCAACACAATATTTCTCGTCCAGATAGAAATAGATATAAAAATGAATTAATTTTATCAATAAAAATTACCAGTATATGAAAATTTACCAACTGATTTTGAGCAATAAGCAGAGCTTTTGAAAACTGACTTTCTTTACAATCTATCTCCGTTATCTCTGTAATCGATAATAATTTTTTTTTTCCTCTCAGGAATTTAAAAATAGCAAATGGCTTTAAACAATGAATTTTACAAAAGGGAAATTTGAGCAGACATCAATACAAGAAATTCCAATCCAAATCTAACAAATCATCCGTATATGGAAATATTCAGTAGGCGTTACATTGTCCATAACGGAAATACAAAGAAAAAAAGGAACGAAAGAGAAAATTTCAAACGATGTTTTGATCTTGTTAAAAGAATGAATAATTCATAAGAGCAAACTAGATGGTTACACGGTAGGCGGTCGCACCCATTAGGTATTTAGCATTATGGGGTATCATTAATTTTTTTTCATGTAGATATACAGAATCTACAAGTAAAGTTATCAAATTTTCTGAATCTTAACGGGGACACTTTCGATATAAAGAGAGTTCATCCAATAAAAAAATTATTAATTTAAAGGTAGCTATCCCACCTAATATGGATTGTTAGAATATTCTACCACAGCCGCATACCTTTCTGATAGTAAGTGTCTATACGTAATGGAATTTAGCAATGTTCAAAAGAATAACGGCACTGAATTGACACTGTTTATTAAAATAAAGTGATCATATCCTATAAATAGCAAAAATTACAAAAATCCTCCAAAATATATTTTACCTCAAAAATGTGTTTAAAAAATTAATTAATCATCTTGAAAAAAATGTTTAATATAAATCATATACTTAAATGAAAAATAAGTGCACTTTTTTGAGGAAAAAAAATCATTTTTTTCTTCAAACCGTGACAAAGCATCCAGATTTGGGAATGTTCGGATTAATATAGGTGACCGCCTTTTCCCATGAAACAGTTTCAATACAAATATACACCAAAACTTAGATTAGCATTTATTAAACTGAAGTTTATTCAAATAAAATCAGTTTTCTTCTTCTTTTTTTTAATTTTATTTCCTGAGTTCCAAAGAAACAAACTTTACCTCCTTGTATATTCGATACTGGTCGATGGCCCACACCGTCGGAATGTGCGTGGTGAGGAGCTGGTTGAGAGTGAGGCGAGCATTGCAAGCCCTGGCACAAATGAGACGGGTCTTCCCCACCGCAGTATCGCCCACAACCACGCATTTTACGTGCTCTTGATGCGGCTGCTCATTATCCATGCTCTTCGCATCCCATGTCCCGCAATTCGGTACTCGTCACCGCACCCACGTCCTGTCAAAGAAAAGACATCAGATGTTATTACAAGAACTTTGTATCGAGAATTCATGATCGAATAATTTAATGCGGGATAGTTAGAATGTTTATTTTCTTTTCATCCGTTCAATACCAAATTTCAGCAATATGTCACACTTAAAAGCTTGTTACATTTTGTGTTTCTATTATGTTAAATTATCAAGATTTAAAAAAAAATAATAGCAATACGTGTCTGTAAAAATGTAAGTCTTATGATATTTCCTTTATTTAAAATACAATTTAATAATTTTTCATTTCCTAAAATCCTCCACATTTATCGGTACAATAAATAAAAAAAAAATATCTTGACATTTGAAGATAGGGACACACATTCCACTATGCACACATACGTAAAATTACATTAAAATAAAGCTTCTTCAACTGTAGATTGTAAAAATATTCACAGCATCTTTTTTTTTTTTTTTTTTCAATTCTTTTGAATTTGTATGCCAAAGCAATCGAAAAATAAACCTTATTGAATTAATGTTTTTACTTACATTAAATAAATACTCCTTTACATGATTTTGCTCCATAATTCTTTTTCTATAACATACTATTTACATCATAATTTTTTTTTCTTTTTATTCGGTTTTTCTTTTGCTGGAAATGCGAAACTTAAAATATTTACTGCCCCGCTTTAAAGAAAGAAAAAAGAAAAAAAGGACGTATTTGAAAACAATATTCAAATCCTATATCTATATATCAACTGCGCCGGCGTCCTGGCATAGGGGTAGCGCGTCTTCCCCGTGATCTGGGCGTCCCGGGTTCGAGTCCCGGTTTGGGCATGGTTGTTCTTCTGTTGTTCTATCTGTGAGATGTGTGAATGTGCCCTCCTGTAAAAAGGGGTTGTGCAAGCGAATGAGTGATGCGTGAGTGGCAAAGTCGTACTCTTGGCCCTAGTTGGCGCTGCTATAAAAAATAAGAGACGTTCCCCCTCAGGCTTAAATCGCTGTCTTCGTAACAGTGGGCTTGTCAGTGGCAAGTGCCATAAGAAACAAACAAACAGAAACAACAATATATCAACTGCGACTTAAGTAATTCCAAAAACGCAAACAATATTAGAAAAATCTATCCATGATATTTCTAAAACTAGCAAGAAGCAGTTTGTACCAGTTTTACACATAATTTGATGCTCCCACGTCTTGCTATTAAAGGTTCATCCACTCCACCGAGCTGAAAACACAAAAGTGAATAACGACCAATTAAAGAAGCAATAGAACACTTCTTACATCTTGTGTTTCCAGCAACAGCTTTTCTCTACTTGCCAATTTTTCACTCTCACGCTTGTAGATCAGAAGAATGAACGAACCGTTAGAAGGAAATCAATTTTAAAGCAACACTTACATCATTTATATTTACATCTCGAAGAAAAGAAGAAAAAATTTTATTAATGTCAAAAACTGATGTTTTGATTGAAGTAACAATAGCTATATAAGAGATGCTGGAATTAAAGCATTTATTTTCTCACCATAGCATAGTAGAGAAAAGTAGTAGTCACAAGAACGCCAAGTTTCGAAGAGATACGTTTTAGAATACGGGGAGATGAAAAGTTCAAAAGTTCCAAATACTGAACAATAGGAGGTTTAACAATGAAGACGAATACAATACATAGTAAAAGAATAATTCAATCATATTCATCCAATAATTCAGTAAAATTCGTGATGAAGAAAGCTTACAAATAGTAAGTTGTAAAGGAGTGCAATACTTACTAACACTATTATAAATATATTAAAGTTAATTTGATTCAATTCTAACGTAAAAATGATCATTTGTACCATAAACTTATTTCTTTATTTAAATTAATGAATACCCTTTTTTTCGACAACAGTGTCAGCATTTGACCAAATTTCATTTATTTAACAATTCTTTGCAGAAACTTTTTTTGCATCAATGAACCTTTGAGAGTAAAGGAATTTTTCCGCAAACAAGTTACATATTTTGAAATTTATAAAACATTTTTTTTTGTAAATTTAAAGGTAATTAAAAATATGTAAATTTTTAATGAAAAGTCATAATATTTTTAACATTATTTTCATATAGACAAATAAAATCTGTCAAAATCTGTCGAAAACAAAGAGATTAACCTACTTTCATGTGATATATCAACATGACCTACTTTTCAAATTTTAGGTTATTTTGATCAGAACAATTTATTCTAAAACATACCCAAAAATCCAATTGCAGAAAAATATTACAACAAGGCTTCACACCAGCAATAAATTATCATTAATGTTATCAAAAAAGAAAATATTGTTTTTAAATACAGAGAGTAATCAGTTAAAATAAATAGTATTTCAAAAATGATATTAGTTAAATAAAATACTAGTTAATTGAATTTTATGAAATTCAATTACCTTGTTTTGGAGACCAAAACTAAAATGAAAAAAACATCTAATCCATTACAAAAAATAATAACAATAATACGCCACTTGGTTGTGTCTATAATGAAGACAGTTCTGCATGTTCAATTATTTCTTTCTTTATAACCTTACATTATCAGTGTTTTTTTAATGAAATTTTCAGAGAAGCAACAACAAAAATTCAAAAAATAGAAATAAACTATGTTTCCAGCCAATGAAAAATGTCAGGATTTTAGTCTATATGCTGTTTAATGACGCATTTAAATGCTTAAATTTCACTTTCGATTTCGTTTCAAATACATCTGTTCAGTCACGGCTCATAAGAGCCATTTAGCATCTCACTTTCGTCCATTCAACTCATCTGTTCATGCGTCAACAAAAGCAGTAAGATGCGGTTTTCTGTATCTAACGCACTGTTCTGTTTCTTGAAGAACTTATCTTGATGTATTTGAGAGTTAGTATCGTGTTGGTTGTATCATGGTAAAGTGTTTTTTATCCGAGCATAAAAATCTCCGCAAAAATGCTCATTTTTCAATTTGTTCGTAATCCATTCTTTAAAAGATAAACTAAGCGAACAGTCTTTCGAACAGTAAAATGATATTTTTCAATATTTTGTCATTTCAATGGAAAGTTACAATAATTAGTATTTCTGATTCAATTTTATTTTTAAATCTTTTTAAAAGCATTTACACAAAAACAATAATATGTTAAACATAATGCATTATATTTTGGGAAATTTTTTATGTTTAAAATGAACTCTCTAAAGATTAAGAAATTTCAAAATATGTCAGTTATAACGAATCTAAAGATAAGGATGAATTTTTAGTCTCGGATAAATAATATTGATAATTTAAAGTAAAATATTCGTTAGGCAAGAAGAAAGAATATTCTTAAATATTTAAATATGAAGGTATATATTCAAATATCAGTAGTAAATTATTTTCCATCACACAAAACGGGGATTTTTAAACTTAAAATCACAACAACAATTATAGTAGAATAGAAAAAATATTAGGATCGTAAAGTCTCTCAAAGAATACTTCTTTCACATCTAGAAATGCCTGAAAGGATAAATAGTTTAAAATATTATCTTGCTTTACACGATTTCGTTGGATTTTTTAAAACAATTATTTTTAAATGAATGTCTTTAAAATTATCCTAAATTAATGCATCCATCTTTTTTTTTTTTTTTTTTTTTTTAATTTCCTTAACTTTAGGGTAGCAGGAAAATTTTTCTGTTGAAAAATGTTGCCACGAGTTGACTGAGTTTAGGAAACCCCCACATAACACAATATAATGCCGCTTCTCTGTGTTGAACATAGACAGGCAAAGAAAATAGTTTTACGGTTAAAAAAAAAAGGCGTGGGACAATTTCACAGTTATTGAACATGCATTTGACCACACCTTAAAAAATGACGACGATAAAGTTTTTTGGTGATCAGTTAAAGTGACCAAGGTTTTTTCAATTTTGACTTAGGAAACTAGACATCTCGAAAAAGAGATGGGCAAGCAGGAAATAAGAATCAAGAAGTAGGAACGGTTATTTTAACTGACTTTAATGATAGCACACCCAAATATAACTTAAACTCTGTAACGGAACTGCCACTATTCTCTAAAGTAGAGTAACTGCGCATGTGTGCGTGCGTATGTGTGTGTATTTAGTAAAAGCTAAAAAGGAAAAAAATTTCATAGGTATATATATATTTTAAAATCTGGTAAAGATCGTTTTTTTTTTTTTTCAAAAAGAATTCACTATTAATCATTTACTTCCGTAAAATAAACAAGACATATTAATCAAAAGCAAATCAATAAACCAGATAATAAAAAAAATTAGAAACATAAACTATATTAACCCCTCCGCAAATTGATATAACAGAGAGAATAAAACTTCATTTAATAATTTAAGTTAAAAAATAAAACAAGACCAACGTATATGTAGGCATTATTCCTGATCGATATAAACTGGAACAGACACAAAAAAAAATACATACCTAAGATACAGAATAATGCAGTATGCCGAAAAGAATAGTCACCGTTAAGAAAAAAATTCTATAAAGAGAATTCACGAGGGGGAAAACAGAGGAATAAAAAGTAAATAAAATAAAATTCACAAGCACAATGCGAGTGTGATGACTTTAAATAATTCCTAGCATGTAGGGAATGATAACTGGCTTCACACAATAAAGTAAAAGTAAATGACTTTGAAAGCGAGCCAAAAGCGTGTCTAACGAGATAAGCCGTCGGTAGTTCGTATTAAAAAATACCAAAATTGGACAGAGAGTTTCTGAAAAGAATTAAATGCATGTTATCCCAAGTGAGGGGGGCAATCTGGATCATCTCATTGGAATTTTGGCAATCTAACAGGCCCGGACCTTGGGAATTAGTATGCACATATTAAATCACGATACATGGTGACATACCTTCAAGTGAATTATGCAGAAGTCGCAGGCAATGTTAGTTCAGGCACACTATGGAGACCCGTAGGATGCAGTCTGCCTAAGATTTCATCACCAACCGTCAAGGATGAATAGATATCAATATACTAATAGGCACAGAAAGCAGCTGCACAGATTAGATTTAAATTGTTAATAATATGACGTTAAAATAATGAATATCATTTTTTTAAAAATGAGTCGAAACTGATGAATGCTATTTTAAGAAGCAAAGTAGAATTTAATTTTCCCCAGTGGTTCATATTTACCGTTTTATCAATTAAAAATGGAAACAAATTAATTCAGAAATTGTGATAAGGATTTACTTCAAATAAATGAATGACCTGCTTTTAAAGTTACTTATACGATTTTTACACACATCTGCGGAAATTCTTTAATTTCAAATTTTAAATAAACTTCCAAACTGGAACAAAGCTTTTGAAAAAAATCGCAAATTTAAAGCAAAAATTCATTTACTAATAAAAATGGAATTTTATTTTATAGCTATCTAAATAAAAATTATTTTTAAATATATTTAAAATTAAAACTGATAAATATTTTGGCTTTTTAAACAATTTATATAAGGCTTTTCAAACAATTTAGTGCAAAATTTCCAGCAATGATTTTCTGATCCTGAAAATCAGTTTCAAAGATTGCTAATAACAGCCTGTGAACTTCTATTATATATATATATATATATTTAAAGTATATTTGAATTGATTTTAGAACTTCTTTCCAAAGCGCAAATTTATACAAAATTGCTAAACATTCAAAACTATGAAGATCAAACAACAAATAAACACTTCCTTTAATCTTCCACTGCTTGTCATTTTACATAAAAGTTTGATTTACAAGATAAAGCCTTGAAAGGTGATAAAAATGCAACATGCTTTCCTTTCCTTCCATTATGATAAAAAGTAAGTATAGTAATGCAAGAACAATCAACAGCCCTATCCTAGGTTAGAAATCTTATTTTTAAAAAATAGTGGCCCATTCTCTGTAGCAACAGATGGTGTTATTAATTTTCAAATATACCTATACAGAAATATTTTTTTCAGCTTATTTAAAAAAAAATTATAGCACGGTTAAAAAATTTTAAAAACAGAAAATTATTTAAATTCCCTTGTAAATAAGGTCCATCCTAATTGTTTTGAGTAAAAAAAAAAATCAATAATTCGTTTTTCTTTATGATATAAGTGAAATACTAATAAGTTTTATTCTATTGAAATCATTATTATTCTTTTAATCATTCCTAAATTCATAGTGTTTCTCCGAAAAAAGATTTGTTTCATTCTTTTTTTATGCTCTAAAACAGCTTTCAATCAGCTTTTCAAACTGCTGATGTAATCAAATGATTTATGAAGAGAATAATTTTCTTAAGAACACTGTTTAAACTATTTCCTTTTGAGGATTTTAACAGATTAATTATTTGAAATATAACAGCATAGACTTAAGAAAAATTCAAAAGCTACAGGTTACAGGATAAAATAACGTATGAACACAAAAATGATAACATCTGTAGAGTTGCTTGTCCAGTAGAACCGCACTTCGCAATCTGCCTGAACACTGTTAGCGAATGATTGAATAAATGTTACTGTATAAGGCATAGTGCCTATAGATTTTAGCTCATTGAAGACTTTCAATAAGAAATTTTACAATATTTTTTGTCCCAAATAAAAAGAAACCCTAAGACTTTAAATGATAAATTTAAATAATATGAGAAAAATTAAAATATTATTACCTTAAAAAAGCCTTGTGTTCTAAAAAAGGATGCAATTGCATAGAACATATACATATTCTATCCTTACCCATAGTCTAAATAAGGAAAATGAAACAATCCATATAAAAAGAACATTGTGTGTTCTTGTTCTTCCGTATAACAATTGGTGGTTTTGACTAGATTTTTTTAAAAACTAATGAAAACATCTGATATGCATTTATATACAAAATATTTTTAATTACTTCAGAAGCCAAATTCTTTATAATATAAAGTAATTTAGTAAATTAGATAAATTGCATTTTTATCATAAATTATCTGTATTTTTGACAAAATTTGTCAAAGAAGACATTCAGCAGTAAAATATTATGAATGACACAAATTACTTTTTAATATGAAACAATAGTTTTAACAGAAAGGAAAAAATCAGATAATAGTGCAGAATCGATTAAATAGCAAATAGATAGAAAAGCATCAATAATTACTAATAATCCAATTAAAAAAGCATTTAAGGCATATCTACTAACACATACCTGCAAATGGACGTCTGAAAAAATTTAAACATACAAATATGAGCATTCGATATATAGAAACGCATTTTAGTATGTTAGCCTAAATCTAGAGAAGTTTTAACATAACGATATCTCCAACTGGAATATACAAACACAATTATTTCACGAATATATTTTCTGCCTGAAATCGATTATCTGGCGAGCGAGAAACTTCGAGTCACGAAGTCTGAGTGCAAGTAAACTCTTCCGTGACAATCTATAAAAGAAAATGAGCTACGAATGCCAAGAAGAGTGCAACTAACCTGGGAAAAACAATTTCCTCGGTAGCAGCTGAATCGCGAGAGCTAAATCACTGCGTATAACCTGGTTTCTCCGCGAGCCATTCTACCCGTGGTGTGTTTACTACTTTCAAGGACACCTGGCAGTACGTGCAGGGTCGGCCGTCACAGAACACTAAGTGACGCCACTGCACGTTCGTTTATTTTAAGAGGTGCGTTTGGATAGATAAAGAAACCCGTTATCTCCCGCTAACTATACAGATATAAACAATTGGTTTTTTGTTTATTTGAGTTGTGGTTTAATAACATCCTGGGAGGCGGGATATGAAACAGACAACTTTTCGGTACGATTTTTCTACCTACGCTGAAGAACTCACGTTCACTTACGGTTTCGGGGAGGGGGAGCTCTGCGGTTGGAAATTTTCTTAGAATTCATTTGAAAGAAATATTTTTTTGAAAAAAGAAGAAGGAAATTAAAAAAAAAAAATGCTTATGGGTACAGACGTGACAATGAAAATGCTGTCGAAACAACGATGAACGAGGATATTAAGATTTCATCATACACATTCATTATCCATTAAGACACCAAATTTGAAATAGTTTCACTTCCTTGTAACGTAAGAAAATGATTTTTAAAAATCGAATTTTCATATATTATGAAGCAATTTCTCAGATATTAAATTCACCGATGTGTAGTAATACTGAAATACTGTTTTCGGCAATACGGTAACTTTAATTGGATAATACATCGAACACGAACTTTTCTGCGCTTTCTGGTGGACTTATAAACAATAAATAATTCATTAAAAAAATCCACAGGCCAATATCTATCGGAAAGCTCTCCTTGTTCTCAACTTATATCGCTCGATTTTGCGTTGCCATCATAGTAAAAAATTACTGTGTTCGCAAACTAAACAGCTCTTAGTTTTTTTTTTTTTGATTATTCAAGTGAGGAGAGAAAAAGAAACAGCTATTCACATCATTCAGCAGACATAGCGTAATACTGCAAAGCAAACAAATTATGAGAAATTAACATAATATTTCATGCTTTATTATAAAATTCTTTTCCTTACATGTAATGGTTTAATAAATACTTTTTCTTGTTAATCAGAGGTAAGAATTTGCTAGGAAGGTTAAAAGTTCGGAATTTTTCAAGGGAATACGAAAAACATAATCATAGGTAAATGCAATTTTCAGATGAACTTTCTAGTCGTCAAAAAATAACTAGAAAGTTCATCTGAAAATTGCATTTCTAACTGATCCAACCAACTGATCCCTCAAACTGATCAGTCAAATTGTTTCAAATTCTGCATGCAATAAATCACAAATGTATAGATAAAGAGAGAACCCCTTTTTAAGGTCTTTATCTTTTCAAGAAAAGTAACATGATCAGAACTGGTTTTGGCCAAACTAACTTCAAATCTTATCAAATGATCTCGCAGCTTTTTGATTAAAGAAATACTCATACTGCAGCTAGAATTCTTATCAATAAAATCAACAATTTGGCAACATTTTAAATAATTTATTCAACCTAAGCAAAGTAGAAGAAATGTTAGATAAAAGTATACTTTTAGTTTGACTCCGAACAACTTACTACGTTTTTAAAAACAATCCAGTTTACACATGAATTGAATTTTAAAAAATGCACGGTTAAATTTAAATTAACCTAGCATGAAAATGAGATAACATGCTTTTATTTCTCAAAGTAAAAGGAATGCGAAGTTGTATTATATAATGCAATAAACATTTAAAAAAACAAAACCGGCCAGAAAGGCAACCCAGACGGCAGGACGACTTTCTTTGTTCATCTCAACACCGACCAGTTGCATTCGCGCGGTCGTTTTCCTTTCTTTGTGGTGGTCCATACCAAGGCTATTCAAAACAGCCGCACTGAGAACAAAGAAGCGATGTAACGCGCGAATAATTCCGGCATCGACCTTTCAAGGTTAAAAAGTAGATGCTACGTCCCACCAATTCGTCTACAGGTCAATTACGAATAAGAAGCAGTGTCAATCATGAGGCAGACATTAAAAGGTAAAGGACATAAGATAGTCTTTAACTGCACATACAAATGTTACAGTCTTGTTAGGACCGTTGTTAAGCGATAAGATAAATTGCTCCCAATAAGGCCCAGAGTGCAACAAAGAATTCACTTCTATTTATACAAATTAAAACTGAATAGCTTTTTAATTTCAGAATATTATTCCTAGAATGTTTTTCAAATCTTAAAATTCGGTTACAGACATTGTTTTAAACAGTTATTGTATATTGGCTAGCAGTCATAAAAGTAAAAAGAGAGAAAAGCAATATCATCGACATTCAATTGGCAACCCTACATAAAGGAGTGATCTTATTCTGTAGAGAGGTCTGGATATTTTCGTTTCCTATCTGTTTAGTGACATACGACGCGATGCCTTCAGACAAGTAGGCCAAATAAACGAACTTTCTCATCCCCAGTGTAAGATTTTTGGTGAAGGAAAATGGGGGAGTAGTAGAATGAGTTGATGCCAAAGGAGAAGTGAAAGATCACTGGATGGCCAAATAAACGGGAAAATGATACTTTTAAAATATTTTTGTAGCATATGACTAAAAAGTGCATATCATATATTATTCTAATCGAATAAATATAAATTGAAAAAGATGTATAGAAATCGTGTTTATTCATTGATTGGTATAACCAACAAGATGCGAAGTATCGACATTGCCAAGATGCCTGGTCAGATGTTTTACCAGGACGAAATTCAACAAATATACTAATATGAATCCTAAACAAGACATAAGCAAATTTTTTAAATATAATTCGTTTTGTAAATTAACTTTTATTATAATACATATTTAAAAAAACAATTATATAAAAAATCATTAATTTCTTATAAAAATCAAAAGGGTGCTATTAATTATACAACAGAGAACAAATATTAACTTAGATCGAAGGAATAATTACACACATTCATAACAGTCAACTGAGTAACATTAAAAAAAAAAGTACATTTTAATCCACCTCGGGGCAATATTTGTTTCAGTTTTCCTTCTTCCAGTGCTGCAACAAGCGAGGGCAGATAGGAGAGCCTCTTGATGCCAGTCTTAAAGGGTGCACATTTATGCCATTGGTTAAATATGAAAGAGTGAAAAAAAATTATAGTATGCCCAGAAATCAACTTATCCTTGTTGATTCGCTGATAATGATTGTGGAAGAAATTATCTTAGTATGCTTCGGATATCACTTAATTTTACTAAGCCACTATTTGCATCTATAAGTTTATTATAAAAAGTGTTTTTTTCCTTGAAGTACTTCATACTTGAGAAACTGAACTAACCAATAGACGGTCAAGCTTTTGAGAGGTTTAGTTCAAAATATGATAAGAATCTACATTTCAGATGCTAAACTTGGGTGCCACATTTTCTTTACTTAGTTCTTTATGCTTTGTAGTTATCATTGTCACTTGCTCAAGGACAGCCATGCAGACAGACTTCGTCTGAATGGATTTCGTTCAAAATTTGCAGAAAATCCTATAAATGTGATATAAAGCCTATAAACCAAATTTCAGCCATCTATCTCAGAGCGTTTTTGAGTTATCGTGTACATAATCAAGAAGACATAATTCCAAAAATGTGTTTTTTGGACTAAAAATATTTATTAATATTTAAAACATGTAAATTCGCAAAACTCTCGAATTTTTTCGATGATTACAGTATTTTCTCTTTATGTACTTTGTAAACAAGAAAATGAATATATATATATATATATATATAAATGGCAGCATTCGTCTTATAAATAAATATTCTATGTTCAAATTATGATTTTAGAAACGAAACCTAATAAGCAATTGAAAATTATGATTTTATTCAATTGCTTAAGCGGTTTCGTTTAATTTGATAATGCCTTTGGATTTCAATATCTGGGAAAAAACAGTTGGAAGTAAACAGAGATACGTTTTCATGAAATACATTGACATGAAATAATTATACAATCCAAAGAATTTTCTTTCATTCTTTACAAAATTTATCTAGCTTAGATAAAATATCTATCCAGAGCACTTCTAAGTTTTATTTGGTCGATTAGATAGAAGCTAATCGTGTAAGAATTCTTTTTTAGCTGGATTACGTCATATTTAAGGACTTCCGAGCATTTGAAAATAGTGCTCAGCTCGTAATTATTAATTTCATGTTTTCTCTTTATTACATAGTTTTTATATCTGGGAAAAAAAGAATGTCTGACATGAATAGATTTATGATTGGGGATGCAATTGTTTTTAAATTACAGAAATTCCTGAATTCTGACTGAATAAATATCTCTAATTGCTACCAAGGTTGAAGAAAGCGATTAGGAGAAATAACATCATTCCTTTTTTCAATACAGTAAAACGCGTACGGCAGAAAATTATTGCTATTTATATAATGATTCTGCACTAAACTTAGTATGAAAAAGATATTAAATTAATGTTAACACAATTGATTTGATGTAATCAAATATTATTAATCCATAACTGTTAAATTAATAAAGTTGTAAATTAATAAAAGCTTTTTCTCAACTAGCTCGCGATGAAAATTGTCAGGGTAACTTAGAACATTATCTTGTTTTACAGACGGAAGTCAAAAATGAAAACTGAATCTTATTCGTAACCATTACATCCCTTAGATCCAAGAAATAGTAATTTACTTTTCCAATAACCGATGTAGGAAATAAATAGTGATACATTAAGAAAGTTTTGGTTTCAATTTTATTGAATACGCTTGCAACTAATCATTACTGTAATAAAATATTTGAAAATAACAATGAAAAATTTGAGAAAGTTTTTTTTTTTTTTTTGTCTTCATTTGGAGTGTCTTAAAGAAAATACTTAATTCACGCGACGCTAAGATTTCACTCGTACTTACTATAAACAACTTTCTCCATACTCTTTATTCCTAATTACCCTTAGTGACCCGATTATTTATCAAAAATGTTAAATAAATCGAATCTATTCAAAATTTGCCCACATTTGATCTGAAATCCTCAAAGGCTGTCTGTGTGTTTGTTAAATAAATTTCCAAGCCTTATTATTACTTTTTAATGTTTCCTAGAACCTACTTTAAGTCTCTGAAAAGGAAAAAACAACTGAGTTATAAAATTTTCCAAGGTATACAAATTTTCTTAAATATACTGATTTTCTTATACAGGCAAAAAAATAAAAATAAAAAGCATTTCCACTCGAAGCATTTCAGAAATAGCACTTCACGTAAAGCATTTCAAAAATAGCATTTCACGTAAAGTCTGTCTCTCGATAACGTTGATCCAAATGTTCCCTTTTTTTTTCCGAACTTTGTTTTTATGTAAAAACTTAGAACTAAAACTAATTAATGCAACTTTAGTAAATTATATGATCAGCAAACGTCTTCATTCTAAAATAAAAGGTATTTTCTCATAGATCTTTTATTTTTACCAAAATTTGAAAAAAAAAAAAAATGGAACTGAGGTCTAACACGAATGACAGACAAGACTCATGCCGGTCAGATGAAGCAAATGCCAATTTCTATTTATTCAAATTGAAAAAAAAATGCTAAATAGCACTAATTGATTCGAAAGCATTCGAATTTATTTTAACCCACTTATAATATGTTTGTCAGATATTTTGGTAAAACGTATAGATAAATGGGGGAAAAAATGATAAAATAAATTCTATAAGTCGAAACTAATATTTTATTCCAAAAGCATATTGTTGATGCCTCGCGATTTTCCTCCGTTTATCGATACTAATTAATATAAAATTATTTTTTATTGGTCTTTTATTATAAAAATAAACTATCTTAATCAAAAGAGCCTTATATGATACCTGAAAGTGTTTTCAGTCCAGAAAAAAAAACACTTAAATACAGCAGATATTGAAGTTAATTCAATTAGTTCTAAATAAAATTGAGAACTTATCAATAAAAAATGAAGAAAATACGATCTAATAATTATTCCCATGCGAAAATTAATAAGAAAACTATTTCTAATTTAAAAAAAAATAATAATTTCAAGCAAATTATGCTATAACTACATCATACTATCTGAAAAAAATAGTTCTAGATTAAACATTGATATTCCAAAATGATAAGCCTGATTCATATTAATCTATTTCTAGGGATTAAAAATCTGTTCTAACATTATCGCATCATCTGGTAACATACATAAAGTCTTGATTATTTTAAAATATATATTTTCAGCAACATTATTTGCCTGTTAATTTATTTCCTAGTGTTACATATTCAAAATATGACGTTTTAACACTCACACATTAAGCATGTTTTTCAATGCAGTTATTTTTAGTTATTTTATCCCTTAACACTAGATAAACTAAACGAAATAAATAAAACACATCGTGCTAAAAAAATAAACCACAACAACATTAATATTCACACAAATCACCCACCTGAAGAAACAATCTGTTGTCACGTTCAGTAAAAATACGGAACTCGGCGACTCAATGTTCCTTACGTCAAATCATTCATTAGAATAAACATCCACAAAGAAATATCGCCACAGCCAAGGCTCACGAGCGAAAGCAGATATTCAGGGAGAGCTGTCTCCAAACGTTTTCTTCTCGACTCGATTCCTAGCACGCTGTGTGAGATGGCTACAAATGATTTTTATCCATTCCAAGCGCTCTTCAATTTTTTTTTTTGAAACCCGCCAAGATACAGTGCATAAATCGGTTTGCTCACGGACGGCGCGTGCGCAGTCTTACCTTACTTGTCAACTTCTTCGCGTGAGAGGAGGGGAAAAAACGAAAGAAATTTTCATTCAAAGAACGTCCAATAGAGAGTCTTCTCTTTAAGGGGAATGTCTTAAAATTTAAGATGGCATCATGTAATGAAATTTGCGTAGTCATCAGAGATTATATAACAGGACATTAACCAGTAATTTACAAAAGGGTGGAAAATTTACAACAATAAAATATTCTTTAATGATTCCAATCTTTTTCAGAGAACTCTCAGCATAACAATATAATGGAATATTTTTATGGATTTTCCCCTCAATCTTTCTACGTCATAAAATAAAGAAAAAGTAGACATATGATATAGATATTAATAATAAATTTAAAATAAATCAAGGAAGTAATTTAATAAATATAAATAAAACTGAAAATTCATATTTTTCTACTAAGTTTTAAAGCAAATTTATTTAAATTAGCACAAACTGTTTTGTGTCAAATAAAAATTCCCAGAAAAAGTATACATTTGTACAACTTTTTCTTTACCAGATTTTTTTTTATTTTGTTCATTGAAGAAAAGATCATTTAATAAAATACATAATCGGAGGATAAATGAATTGTAAATTCTGCGTTAAATAATACATTAAAGAGAAATAACATAACAAATACGAAAATTATGTAAAATCTGAAACATGATTAAGCAATTTATACACAGCTTCAAATTTTAAATAATTGGTACAAATAAAGTTTGAAACTGATTATCATTCTTAGAGATTAAAAAATTACAATACAATTTATTTATTCATTTCGAACAGACATTTAAAACCACTCCTTAGCTTTACAATAATTGAATAATATATTTTAAATATCACTCATTTCTATCCTTTGGACAAAAGTTTTACTTTTGCATCCTTCGTAGGAGGGTAACACTGAAATGGTGAATTTATTTCGTCACGGTATAGATAAATTCTGCTGAATGAGACGTGATCTAATCAATACGGTTCTCATTAGGCAACTCATCTTATAGCATGTCCAAAAAGCAATTTCTTTTCTAAGCGCTTGTTAAATGAATTCAATTTTTTACACATACGCAACAGCATGTGTCATTAATCAGTGAGTAGAAATTAGCGAGGAGAAAGAAAGGGCGATTAAGAAATTCCCAAACATCTCATATTTATTTCTTTAGAATAGATAATGTTTTAAGAGTGATTCGTCTGTCTCCATAATATATATATTTTAATTTATTCTTATATATTGATACGAGAACGGGCACAAAAAAAGAATTAGTATCAAAAATAATGTGGATTATTAATACAAAATATATTTTCAATAAATCACTAAAAATTTATAATAATTAAAAAAGTGATTGGAAATAAAATTTGTTAAACTAAAAAACATTTTTTACACTTTAAATTATGTAAAAATCCATATTGTGCAAAGAAATGAATAGAATAAGCATTTACATTCCGATCAATCTTTAGTTAAAAATCTATTTAAAAATTTGCAAACCCTTTTCTACCCTAGCCGAGTAGTAATTCTAGGACCAATGATATGATGCTCTTTAGACATCATCACATGTCTCTCATTAGGCTTTGCATTGCATCAAATTCGACATATTCTGCAGATAGTATCCAGACAATAAAAATTTTCATGCTAAAAGTTTGAAAACTCTGAATACTATGATCACATGATAAAAATAAAGCATTTTCAATATAAAAACTGCTGTCTAAAAAACTGAATGATTTAAGTTGTTCTAATAAGCCAAATCTAAACCTAAAAAATAAATATTCCTAAAATTAAAAATGTAAATTATTAAAAATAAATTATTGTAAACGATAACATAAAAAGAATGCATAAACTGTTCATTTGGAGAGAGGATTAAATTATGCTGAAAGGCAGGACTTTGCTATGAGAACTAGATAATGAAATAATATAACTACGCGTCACAATATAAAACTTTCAAAAAAATTAAATAGCAATTTTGTTTCAGTTTATTATAAACATACCGTTTTAAGTATTTGCCAACACTGTTTTAAGAATTTTTTAATCAACTTGTTTCAAAATCTGCTAGATTAATTCGGAATATGGAATATTTAAAAAGAAAAAGTTAATAAAACAATTTGAGTTCCTGGTGCAACATTACACATCCATATTTCATTAAAAAAAATTAATATTTTAAAATATTCGGATTTGGGTTCATAGCTAATTAATCAATCCTGTATTTATATAATACACGAGTTTATTGGAAGTGTAGAGATCTTTTAAAGAATTTTCCACTCGTTTAAATTCAATAATCTCTTATTTTTAGTTATTTTCAATATCAATAAAAGAATATTTTAAAAAGCTTCAAAAGATATTCCAGATAAATTTAAATCATAGCAATTCTTAAAATATATCGCAGAAAGCGACGCGAATCGGGGAGGAGTGTACAAAGCAGAAATTGAAAACTGTATAAGAGATCACAGCTTCTATGCTTTCGAAACAAGAAAATCCCAGGAAAAACAGTTTGGTTAGCAGCATTTTGTAGTTTCCAATGCGGAAGTTTTAGTTGTTTTCAAACCGCGAGAATTATATCATTAAGGCTTAGAAAATCATGGAAAAAAATGACGTACATAATGTTTCGCGTGATTCGTTAGTTCAAATTAGTACTTATATCCTTGAAATAAAAGTTGGAAAGCGTTCATTTTTTAGAAATCAAACAACGTTATAAAAATAATTATCGCTATTATAAATAATTAAAAATAATTTATGTAAAATTTTAAAACAATATACAAAATTGGGATTTGCTGATAAATCCTTGGAATACAAAGTTTGGCTCGCCTCTCAGAAGTCTGGATATCAAATGTGAAAGATACAAAGCAATGCAATATAATAATATCACATTTTTATGGCCTGCAATATCTGACGTTGTAAGGACTAATTGCATTCATTTCTCAACTGCAGTTTTAACTGACAGCTTGAAACTTGTCTATCTAACATAGAACGAATTTATCGAGATAGCAACAAATCAATCCGAAAAGTGTCACGAGTTCCATCGAGAGTTATTATACATCAGACAGATGTTGCTTGCAAAAGTTATTAACATCACATGTGAATTCTCCTTAGGGGTGCTGAATGCAGTTGGCATCATGTAGTGGTGCAATGCAGATATAAAATCCGGCTTTTAATTCAGTTATAAACTGGAAAGTGGAATATTTTCCAATTTTACATAAACTTATATTCGCTTTTCTTTAAAAAAGGATAAAAAATGCAGGATGCAAAAGCTGTTTAGTATCGTATTTACTATTAACTTTTCCTGAGACAGTCAAAAATAATTCGTTGCACACACAGAAAAAAACACACATTATTTTTCGCATAACTGTATTCTTACGTAGTCGGATTCCAAATGCTTCATTAACTAAGAAATATCCGAGAAAATTCGTTACTAATTAAAAATTGAATGCATCTGCAGCTAATGAACAAGATTTTTCATTTCTAAACATTCAGGTTTTCTTTCGTTTCATCTCTTTTGCATAAGATTAATTAGTAAGCAGCTATGGTAAAATAAATCAGCATTATGGTGTGGTATCAGCATTAGCAAATGATAAATTAAACTCAACAAATATTATTTTTATAATAAATACACAAAGAATTAATTGAATTAAAAATGGGATAAAACCAAAAGCAAGGTTTTCGTAAAGCACTGGATTAGGAAACGGTGAGAGGAATAATACCAGTTTAATAAAATTACAAAACAATACTAGTATCTCATTTAGCAATTGCTATGGATAAGAAATGTCATTTTTGTAATAAAAAAATGTAATGGCCTCAAATAATTAATAGCATTCGGAAATAATAATTACTCCCTAAATTTTAAGTAGATTAAGAAATTGTGTCTGAAAACATAAATCTTTGTTTTTCAATCCTTTTAAATAGTATTGCACCGAGAATCATTCCGAATAGATTTCACGAATTTTTTCGTTTAATGTAATTCTATGCATAGAATGCAATGCAATGTAATTAAATGAAATTTATCTAGCAATGGAAGTCATGGAAAGAAAAGACGGAAAATTATCATTATAATTATTCAACACAATAACAGAAAAAACTCTAATAGTTTACGAAAGATTAAATAGGAAAAACGGCATACAACTTTCTTTAAAAGAATAAATGGTAAACTTTGATTGCATTCTTTTCCTTAAGAATAAAATCGTATTTTATAATTAAAGATGCATATAAATAATATTTATAATTTTTGCAATTCTGAAATGTAATTAAAGAATTATCTGTCTTTTAAATACCCTTATATTATAATAGGTTTCCGATTCACAATAACAATAACTCTCAATGGATAATGAAAATGTGTTCCCTTAAAATCTATCTCTTTGTATAGCTAAGTCATGTGACACATAGAAATATTTATCATCACGTCAAATCTAACATACTGCCTACAGGTTCTTTAGATGTAAAATTATTTTTGCAAGCGTACAAGCACTCTGTGAGAAAAAAATATCTGTATTAATTTTATAAATTTATCTTTTTCAATTTAAATGCATCAACTTCAATGCATAAAGAGGTATGAGAAACCGTAAGGCTCGGTTGTACATATTGAAGTAAATTACTTTTAGTTTGAGAAAAAATTAGAACAAGATGAATTTGAAATATATGACACAAGATCACATACAAGATTAATGTAAATAAATTAATGTAGATTAAAGTATATGAAACATGTTTATTAAATAATAGAGCTGTATCAAAATTAGGGTTAAATTATGAAACATCCTATTCTACAGAAACTACAGTGCAAATAAAAAAACTTGTCAAACCATGATGACAAAAATATATTTATATAGTTATAGTTAATTATATTTTCTTGTTTTCTCAAATGATTAAAGATTTTGAACAGATATGAGAAGTATGGATTCTATTACAATCTGCATTGACTTAATAATAATTATGAAATCAACGAAGCTTCATGTATGAAATATTATTGAACATTCAGTGGTTTATAGTTTATCGTAATCCTGAAGATATACAGCGTAACACCGAAAAATAACAAAGTAACGACAACAAAGATAATTTTTCCCTCTCTGTCTCTCACAACACACAAATAAAAAAACACACATCAATCTAGAAGAAAAGAATACAAAAGCTGCCAGCACACGCGATGTTAGAAGAATTCAGCTATTGGCAACTATTCAAAACATGACTAAGTTAAATGCAAAATGAACTGAGATTCAGAATTACCAATTACGATTCTACTCGTATTAATAGACCTTTCATGCTATGAAACAATGAAAATTCTTGGGTATGTTAAATAAAGATATATGAAACAGAACAATATTGAACAAGATTCAGTCAAAAAAATTCCTGAAATATTTTGTAAATAATAGGATTGATTCCAATATTCCTATGCAAATTGAATCATTTTAATTTCTTTTGCTCTCAATTCAATATTGTAGGAATAATTTAAGAAAAAGCATACGTTACTTAATTTTTTTTAATTTAGTGAAATAAGACAGAAAGTTTAGGAATAAAAGTTTTCTTTCATTTTAACTTTTAATAACTTTCTTTAAAAAATAACAAAAATATCGATACATGTAAATAGGATTTTAACAACATTATTATAGACAATTACAACACTATTATGACACAAAACCACATTAATATGAGATTGGCTCAGAGAATATTATCCAGATAGTATTTATATACATATATAACAAGTAATAAAAAGACTTCATTTAGGTTTTTAAATAAAACAGCTCTATCCTCCAATAAGCAATCCTGAAAGAATAAAAATGAAACATAAAAAAAATTATAAATGTTTGTAAAACATTAAATAAATAATAGCAGCAATACTTTAACTGAAGAATGCGAATCAACATAACTCCATTTGTGAGCAAACTTGTTCCAATAGGGTTGCAAATACACTTCAAATGAATCGGAATGTTTAACCATGGAAAACTGGTAAGGAAAATCCTTTACGAGATCAAGAAAATCCAAATGATTGGACTTTCAGTATTTCTCAATATCTAAGAAAATTCATCAAATAACAGATGCAATTGTGACTCCATTACAAAAATTTGGAATAACACTATGGAAAAAAAATTGTTATAATTTCAAATAATTCGGAATATTAAACTGGCACACCAACCTACATATATACCCATGGAAATTTTAAAAATTTTAGTACTAAAATATAATCTTTTAAACTCTTATAAACTAATTTTATCATTTTTTACGTACTTTCGCAAAAATCTTAGTCTCTTTATTTTTCCAAAATTAAAAAAAAATTAATTACAAAATTTAGCTTCCGATTTTAGCGGGTAAGTATTGTTAAGATGTGCTGCATTTACGCAACTGAAATTAGAACATGATTAGCACAATATTTTGAAGTAAAATACACGTTAATCGGCTTTTCTCTTATTTAACAGGCACTGAAGACGAGAAACTTTGAAAGAAAATATTTTAGTAAATATTCAATAAATTATCCCCAAAAAATCATCTCATTTTTTTTTTATTTAAAACGTTAAATAACATAAAATTCTTTTATTTTTATGTCCAATGAAGACAAATTATACATTATTGAAAATATAATAATATTCTCACTAATATATAATAATCCCTAACTATTCAAAAAATTATCCCCGAAATCATTTTTATTCATCGAATTATCATTAAATTTCTATTTTTTTTAAAAAAAGATTTAATAACGCAAAAAATTTGCTTGTGTTTATTTTGGATAAAAATAAATTACATATTATAGAGAATACAATAAAAATAAGTTTGGTCTTACAGTTTATAAAGTCTTAAAACTATAAATGGATTGGTATGCTTTTATATTAAAAAAAGTTTGAGAAAAGTTCGAAGCTTATGTTTCGCAAAATGGAAATTCTAGATTTTAGAAAATGAAAAATTCGAAATTCTGGCAATATAGAGACCACATTAGCCCTTAAAAATGGCAACATATTTCTAGATAAGCAACTTATGTATCTGGCTATTAACATTAATATAGCCTCGCTATAAATGAATTAGAACTGCTCATATTATAGAGAATTATGATTCAGAAAATGTTTAGATAGGAGATCCAAAAAAAATTAAAAGAAATAATTTCAAAAAAGCTTTAAAATTTTTCAGCAGTAAGCGAAAAGAATTCGAAATTACCTTTTCCAAGCATTCGTGCCGTGTGGTCGAGCTGAGATTTTGGCTCAATTCCCTAGGCATTGACAAAATCAATACTCCCGCGAGAAATGAGCAGAGACACGATACACAGAAGCAATTATTTCAATGCGATAAATCTGTCCGAACAGCAAAACACTAGTTTCGAATGCGGCGTTTTATGAATACAACATAAGAATATACCAGTAATGCATACAAAATAAAGATGACAAAATAGAACCTTTAAAACCACAAATTACAAATATATATTTTTTTTAAAAAAAATTAAGCAAAATGAATATAACTTCACAAAAAAAATTATCTACTCTAAATGGATAAATTTAGAAATTTCAGTAAAGTTCAGATTAAAATCCATAATCACTTTTCATGAATTCATACCTTAAAAATAACAACAAGGAAGAGAGATTTTTCCAGATACTTACACATTATGGAATCTTTTGGTTTTAATTTCATTATACGGTGGAATGAATAGAGTAAGCATATTGGAAAAGAACCTCTTTCTGTAGGCTGATATGGTCGAACATTTGATATAGATCTACAGTTTTGATGCCTTCACATGTCAAATTTCATTACTCCAGTTCGTTGCGTATTTGTAAAAGCGTATACACAGGCACAAAGTCAGACAAATAAATAGTCTTGCGATTGTTAAACAATATTTACTAAAAATTTAAAATTTTGATATCAGAATCGCATAATAAATTTTATTAATGGGTCAATAAATCATTAACTTATTTTTCATATACATACAGAAATAACTAAAATATGCTTTTCTTCCTGTTGTTTCTAATGGCACTTGTCATAGATAAGCCTGCTGACGAATTGAGCGATTTTAAGCCGAAAGAGCGTCTCTTGTTTTCAGTAGCGCCATCTAAGGCCAAGAGTACATCTTAGCTACTCACGCGTCACAAACCTTTTTACGAGGCGGACTTCATTCATTTATATCATTCACTCATCCACAAGTCGTAGTTCAAATATGAAACATAGAACGATCATTTCAGAACCAGTACTCCCAGTGGCATTACTCTCGACATGGAGAACTTTGTGACCACGACAGATTTATACGCGCGCCAGCCACCACACACACACGGAGAGTCTTCCGCCGGCAGGGTTCGAACTCACAACTCAAGGGATGCGAATCCAACGCTCTACCAACCAGGCTATCCCGACCTTCTTTTCTTCCTGGATATATACTCATTTAACTCTCAATGACGAATGTTTTTGGTGATTAGAATAGTTTCCTTCACATACTTCAATTAGCAAAAAAAAAAAAAAAATTACAAATCCAATTGGACTTGTACTTAAGTAAAAGAAATGCTCCTTAAGCAAATTCTATTGATACCAGATCACGACACAAAAGCGTCAACAAATGGGGGAAAAAATGTGCAAAATAAAATAGTTCTAAAATTAAAAAACGACGGGGAAAACGACATATAAGTCAACAAAATGAATTACCATTTTTATTTCCTTATTAGGCAAAATTTAATTTATCAAAGCTAAGTTAGTTTAAATAAATAGTCCAGTCCAGAAACAGCTAAAGAAAGAAAATTTTCAAAATCAGTTCAAAAATAGATCGTTTCTTAAATATGTCAAAACTGTTAACCCTTCTTCTCAGAAACAAATCAAACTTATCTTCAGATAAGATGTTTTGGAGATTTCTGTTGCAATCGATTGAAAGACAGGAAAGGTTCGTACAATAGTGTTCAGATTATTGAATTCATGATTTGGTTGTATGACTCATAGCGGTATAAAGAGATAACATGATGTAATTTGAAAGAGAATCAGCAGACGGAGTACAGTTAACGATGTATTGTATAAGAAGAAAAATCTTACACTTTCTTTACTTATTTAAAAACGCAGTTATTTTTTTAATTGTATAGGATTTTATAAACTCAAAAAAAGTTCAAAATCGAATCCCAGACGACAAATATCCATATTCAATTCCTTTTGTAAAGTAAAAATGTACATTTTGTTTTTAGAGACCTTTTTATCACACATTCTTAAACTATCAATGAAAATTCACAGTAAAGTATTTCATATACTCTGCATGATTTTTAAAGTCATCTGTTCTAAAGGCAATTTAATATCATTCGACTCTTTCAGATTTGTTACAGACAGGAACATATAAACAAGAAGAGACAGCAAACGTCTAAAAATACGACCTTTCTGTATTGTTTAAATACAGAGATAATAATTTTATATCTCAAAGAAATATCTGGTAAGACAATAAATATAAAATGGTATTGCAATCCTATGATTGCACTATAAAGGAACTAATATCAGCTGCTTGTTAGATCAAATAGTGGATTCGTTTAATTTCAGAAGCATGTATTAAAGTCGATTACTAATAGAAAAAATATATGTAAAAAAAAATTTCACGAATAAAATCTTGAGTATCTATTATTGCTTGAATCAAATGGCCCTACTAAATACATAAATTCTACGGAAAATTTAAATTAATGGAAAATATAAAAATGAAGTGAAATAAGATTGAACGTAAAATTCAACCATGAAAATTAGATCTTGTAATAAAAAAGCAAGCCCACTCTAATAATTTTTTAAGACGGGATTTCTTTTCTAAATACAATCATCTAATGCAGGCTGTATAGTAATATCAAATATAATGTGCACGCATATTTTTATTAATAACTCATGTCTCCTTCAAGTACCATCTACATTTTTGTTTCCTACAAAACCCAACTTAAAAGAAATCAGAATTCCTTCCCTGTTTAACAGAACACAGGAATAGCAACAGCTTTTTGTGAATTAAAAACAAAAATCTTCAGTTCCTCAAAATACCGACACTGTAATACCAATAATTTTTGTTCAATGAAGATTGCTGGTAAAGTCCAAACAAACAAATAATTATTATAAATGATGGGAAATAATAATCTATTTTTTCCTTCAGCTGGCGACCTTAGGCGGGAACAGCAGACGCCCATCCTGTGATTTGTTCCTGGTTGTTCGAGTCTCTGTTTCCTGTCACAGAAAACATCGCACCATGCCTCATGTAAGACACAGTGCCATGTTATTGCAGAACGTTGCTACTCAGAAAATCAGACCCCTTTCCAAAGATAAGGAAATCAGCGAAAACAAAAACAAGGTTTCCATCTATCAGATTTGAAGAAGGACGATTGATTTCCGATCAGTTACATGTCTCGATCAACATGTTTTTACAGACGAAATACGTTGAATCTGTCATTTGGCAGAAAGTTTTGACATTTAGGATTAAACAGAGCATATGGAAAAGTAAGATAAAACAAATGTGAAGTCGTTTGCGAAACTGAAAATACGGCAGGAAAAAAAAGGCATTCTGCAGCTAACGATAATTGTCAAATGAAGTTAACCAGTTGAAGAAATTTTGAAGGTGCAGCAAATATTATTCGACAAAAAGTATTTATATAAAGTATAACAAAAAGTATTTATTACAATAATAATCAGTACCGGAAATGTAAAAATATTCATAAAATTATTTTCCATTGAAAAACTGTAGCTACAATTTTTTCTCTAAGTCGAAAACCAGTATAAACACATATACAAAGAAATCATTGTGTATCACCATGGAGTCGTTACAGAAAATATATTTTAATAGTCCAATTTGAATAAAAGAAAGCTGTGAAGATAATATTACTTTAAATGGATATTTACCTCAAGGCAAGAGAAAAATACATTCCGAGTGAAACAAAAATCCGAAATTAATCATTGAAATATTCTATTCAAACAAGAAAATATTTATTTTTAAAACGTTTAAAAAAAGATTTAGATTCTAAATTTTAAAAAGTTTGATTACAATCTGCATGATTTTTTGGTATTAAATATTTTATATCTTTTTTAAAACATTATACTTGCTTACTTTTTAAAATAAATAACAATTTCGATTAATCACATCACATTTGTTTAATTATTAAAACAATTTTCTCTTATATTTGCAAAGTAAAAAAGAGGGATTGATATTTTTCATATTCAAAGTTTTAATTCGGTATACATGATTTCATCAAGAGATTTTATTGAAAAATTAAATAAACAATTTTAATTTTTATCTTATATCGTCAGTAAAAATTTCTTGAATTGGATTTGTGGGTTTTAATGGCGCAAGAGCCAATTCTGACCACACTGCGCAATAAAAATTTCTTGGCGAAGTTTACATTTAAAAGATCAATCTGTTTCGTTAAAGACGCATGAATTTAGTAAATATTAGCCAAACTCTGCTACGTAATCCATTTAAACTTCAGGGCTTTCCGGTGCTTAACGCGCAGCTCAGCTGCTTTAATGACGCAACATAACAAAGGGATGCAAATACGAACGACGTCATCGTACTCACCAATTGCTCACCCGGAATACTCTAGGATGAGTCAAATAACTAATCTGTTTCTAGAAAACAATTACACATGAGATGATCTTTACGTGCTTTAGCAACAGACGGCGCTTGAGAATATCATTAAATATATTTATCTCAGGCTAACCGGGTGAATTGAGAGCTTTGTCTCCTTTTCAAAATTTAACCTTTTTTCTATCTTATCTATCGCCGAAGACGCTAAGATTTTCCACTTTCCGAAATACAGCAAAATAATAGATATAATCTTTAACTAGAAAACCATTCAAATCAAAGTTTCATGTATATTAAATATTACTATATATTATTCATTTTGCAGTATTACACCACTTTTATGTCACCGTTTTCCCTTTCATTTACAAAACTTTTTGTTAGATCTCTTCGATTTCTTACAATCACAGTGTATTAAAATTCTTAAAATCACGTTTATGAAATTTTAAGCTCCCCGCATTTTACATTATGCTGAGGGATTCGAACGCGAAAAAAAAAAAAAAAAAAAAAAAAAACCGGAAAAAAAAATTAACATCACAACCAATCAGAAACAGTTTAAGAGAATCATGTTAGGGAGAGAAGAAAACAATTTCGGAAACTTTAACGAACTTGAAAAACAAATAGAGGATGACTGATTAATAAACACCACAACCTATCTCGATTTTTCAAAAGAAAAAAAAGGGAAAAGAAAGAGAGAGAGAAAACAGAATTTTTACAATATGCATTAGTGAAGCATTTACATTTCTCTTTTTCTGAGCAATTTTACCTTCAGTTATCCTCCCAACCACATTATTCCTCTGGTCCCTTGAAAAGTATAAAAGCGAAACAATATATAAATATGTATATCCTATTTTATTATTATTTGTTAAATTTTATAAAATTTATAAAATTAAAATGTTTTTAAAATTATACTTGATAAATTTTAAATTACAAACATTATAGGATCTTATATATAGTAGAATTATATCAGATAGTAGATTTAAGTTTTACAAAGTGAATAATAATAAGATGAATTAATTAAAAAATAACCAGCAGTACTTTACCTCTAAAGTCAGCAGTGTAAAAGATCTGAAACTGTGTCACAAATCCACTTTCTGCCTTCCTTATAATAATGAAAAAAAAGGCAGATGCAGCACAAAAGACGATGTATATAAGTCTCAGAATATACACAATGACTTAATTTTCTTTATACATAATGGAGACACGAAACACCAACATGTTTTTATGTGCCTACACCGTAATCTTGACGCTATAAAACAGAAGGGAAAAGAGAAGCGAAAAAACAGAAGACAATGTATAACATAAAAGTAAACGACGTATTAACTTCCACGAAACAAAGATCGAACGGCCAACTGCATTATGAAAGAGATATTTTGGGACAATGTACGTACGTCATAATGCCCAATTTACCCTTACAAGAAAAGGTCTCGGATTATATCTAGTCAGTAATATGACAAGCGATGTTGTTAGACAACTTGATTTTTCACTCATTTAAATGACCACAAGAATTGTAAACTGGTAATTACACAATCGGAATTGAATTCATCAAATGGAATCACATCGTCAGACTAAATGTTTTCCTATTCTTTTCTTAAAGAGTTTTCTAAAAAAAAATATTAAAATCGTTATGTATCTACATATTTACTTTACACTATCAAGTCGAGCTAAGTTTGTAAACTACATGTGATACAAGCATTAGAAAGAACGATACGCGCATTGATCGGTTAAGCTGTTTTTATAAAATAAAAACAAAGGCGAACCAAAATTTCAATTTACATGTTACATTGAAATGAAATAAATATAGAAATAATTAATAATTTTTAATAACAATGTTGATAATAATAAAAACATTTTTTTTCATCTCTACACAGATAAGAGCTGGTTCAAATAACGGAAAAGAATATTTTTAGAAAAATAAAAGAGTGCGTTTTCTAAATAAGAAAGATATGGCAATGAATGCATTACTTCATAGGTCATTAATCAGAAAATGTAAATACAGAATCGCTTAATGCAACCTACTAGTTACATAAAAAATGCAACTGTGCATACAATAAGTTACTTTGCGCCACGTCTATTTTCCTTCAATAGTAAGCTTAATGAAGTCCAAAATTAAACTGTCCAGTCATGAAAGTATCACAACATGGTTTGATTTCGATTTCACCACGCAACCGTAGAATGTCATTCATTCAAATGCTTACCTTATTTCAGAACAACACTAGTTGCGGATAGTAGGAACTCTTGAACAAGAATGGCCCACTACTAACACGAAAAATTCCCCACCACTGATGAAAACTAGTAATTGATATAGCTTTTGATTAACAAATATGCTAAACTTACATTTTTTTAACTTTCAGATTACTTCTTATCATCATAGAAATAGGCTAGACTGAGTGCCAGTACAAGAGTCCTCGTTATCTATTCATTTTAAAACAGCCTTTGTACAGCTAAATAGACAGTAATTAAAAAAAACGATGATGAAGCAAAGCAAAATGCAATCTTAATTGCTATATTATGTACAAATATCATTAGAGAGCAGCATGTGAATATCATTTACCAGCTGTACGATATACAGAATTTTAACAAAGTTTTAGGTTACAAATTAAAATAAATGCAACTTACCAAATATATGCAAATGAAAAAAAAAAATCTATAAAAGGATTAGAAATTTTCGTAGAAAGAAAATTAATCGCCCTCATCAGCTGACTGAATTAAAAATTACTAGTGCATTCTAAAGCAGATTTAAAAACTAAGAAGCCCCATGCAGAAATACCATATTAAAATGGGTGAAACAATTTAAAGAAATAGATTCTGCCATTAAATTAAGATTTAAATTGAATTTATAAATCTAAAGTAATTCTAAAAACTAAAAAAAATTTCTTTTCTTTTTTTAAAAAAAAAGGGAACAACAGGCATTTTATTATTTTTCTGCAGACCCTTTTCCACGTTACAAACGAAATCACCTATTTTGAATAGAAGAAGTTATTAGTGGACAATATGTTTCTCTTAAATAAAACAAATCTTACAATACGAAACGAAAAGATATATTTATAATTTTTCGCTTAAATAAATAAAAAAATTAACAAAAACGTTAGAGAGATAAGTTAATAATAAGTTTATATCTTATTCTACTTATTAATCTTGACTTATAATAAGGAGCATGCGAACATGTATGTGTGCCACAGTTTGATTTACAGTTACCAAACTTGGCATATACAAGTACATACTTTAGAATATGAATAGAATGGACAACTCGAAGCAGTTTTTTTTAAATTTTAATTAGAATCCGATTAATTAAAAATTAAGCGAAATTTTGGTGCTTTTAACTTTGGTTAACTTTTGAAAAATATTAATTCACAAAAATTATTTTTATATCTTAATGTTCCAAAAATTTTCTTTCTAATACTAATGTTTTAACCTAAAAATTAAGTTTCTATTATTTCTGAATTTTTAGAAAAATATTAGAACCACATTTCCCAATGATTTATTTCGTCCAAAATAAAAATAAAAATTTAAATGCACAACCATATTACGCATGTATGAGAAAGAAAGCACAACGCATTGCCATCACGTTGTGAAAAGCTTAAATTAAAAGATTCAGTTAATTCTTATAGCAAAGTAAATATAGAAAAGTGTCTATATGAAATGCAATAAATTTGAAATGTGACGGTTTTTAGAAAGATAAACGGAAGAAAACAATCTCTGTGAACAGCGTGTGTGTGTATGTGTATATATATATATATATATATATATATATATATATACAAAAGGTCTATTCTAATCGGCTCCCACCTAATTTATAAACAGTTAGTATTAGGTATGGTATAAAAATTATCTAAACGAAATTTAAAAAAAAAAAAAATACTATTTTATGTAATTTATCAGTAAATGTCCTGATGAATAACGAATGTTATATTTTTTAATACTGATTCTTGGTTCTATAAGTTACATTTAGTAAAATATTCTTGAGAAAACTAACATTTTAAATAAAACGATTATTTTCAATCTATCTATTCAATTAAAACTGAGTGAGTCATAAACATTTGAATACTTCTATCTTCTAAAAAAGTGCGATTTTAGACAACTCTATTGGTCCGTCTCAAAGAAGAAATGCCAATCAGCAGTCAGTTTCCAAATTTTGAATCTTAGAACAAAAACATATACTTTTAAAAAGAACGTGAATTTCGGAATATAATTGTCTCTTATTATTATTATTTTTCAAGATTACTGATGTGTTTTTAAATTTAAAATAATGAAGGGCCAATAAAGCTAAAGAAACAAGATTTATCCAATATTTATATTTTTTAATGTGTGAGGCGCATTTCTTATGTTAGTAATTTCAGAATTACTAAATCTTTTGAAAAGGAAATTAATAATGGCAACTTTTTAACAAATTATTTATATCAATGATACCTGTAAATTCATAAAAAATAAAAGTAGGATTTAAAATTTATTCAGACACAATTTCTCTTGTTAATTTAAATTGCATAATTAAGCAATTTTTTCATCTTATAAGAAATAAGGTAAAAAAAAAGCCGTAAATGCAAATCAATGAATTAAATTTAGCAAACGAAACACTAAAAAAATAGAGACTGATACACAGGAGGAACTAAGTAAATGATGATGGCTAGTGTTTTTTTGTAAGCCCTTCAACTGGAGCTTTACCGAAAATAACTATCAATAGAACATCGAATTAAGATTATTTGCTAGATTAAAAATGGCTATAAAAGTAAACAAGGGTCAACAACTGGGGTCAGACAGCCTCAATCAGCACTTAACCACCATCTCAGCTATCAGTGTATGATATAATATACCAAACAATTCATTATCTGAGAGATATAGATAAGGGTTTCATTGCAATTATTTTACTCACACAATGCTAGATGTGTTCTCCACTGAGTGAAAAAAAAAAAAAAGAAAGGAAGAGAACTTTTCAAAACAGAGAAAAACACTCAATTTCAGTTATTTTTATTTTTTAATAACCTTGTAACAAATAATGATCAGATGAAATCAATAATTCCTTGAAAAAATTTATCTGTACTTGAAAGGACAAAAAGTTACGAAACAGATGTCTTTTTGTAAAAGGTTCAATGATGAAACATTTTTAATCATCTACTGCAATTATCAAAAGCAACACATTTGAAGTGAATATAAAATGAAATCAAAACGTTTAGCATTGGTGTAAGTGTTCTCATCAGGTCAGAGAGAATTGAGAGTGTTTAAAATATCAATATTTCGATCTGTTCTAACTAGACTGATATAGTTACTCAGGCAAAAAAACGGTGATTAAATGATTTATTATGCTATAACGCCAAGAATGAAGATACAACAAATGCGGAAAAAAGTTTGTAGTCCCAAGAAAAATTTAAAAATAAATTATTGTGAGGTTTTAAAATGCAAATGAAAGCATTTTAAATTATTAATAATTCACCAAAATTAAGTAACAATAAAAAGTTAAAATATGAATTGCCCAAAGTTTACACAGTAATTCATGAAAAATAAAAAATGAATAAAATGACCTTCTTAATTTTCAATGAATTACTTCGTAATGCTAATAATTTCTGATAATAATAAAGGATAATGTGTTTCTGTGTGGAATTATTGACACTCTACAAGATAGACTGTTATACACAGAGAAACCAAATTTGGTACAGATATATTTTAAATGGCAAAAATATGCACCTCGGAATAATTTTTTAAAAATTTTATTAAAATTTTAATTAATAAGAAATTATGCAAAATTTTGACATTTTTCTATTAGAACCGCCAAAAATATTAAAAACACAAAAATAAGTTTCAGACTATTTTAAAATTCAGAACATTTTCTTAATAATACCAATTTAGTTGCTGCTTTTTTTTATTTTGATTAATTTTTAAAAAGGGGTTTGTCTTAAAATTGAAAAATGCATTCTCCTGTATTATCATAGTTTATCTGAGATAGTAAACAAAAAATAATTAAGAAATCTGAAAAACGCACTCGGGACAGGGGGGAGGGAAGGCTGAAGATCTGAAACCACAACCTTTGTGCAACTATCAAAATACCTGATTAAAACCTCGCGGCCATCAAGTCACGAAAAAAAATTTATAATTTAAATATTTTATCTTTATACACTTCATACAGATGGGCAAGTATCAAAATCAAATGCATGTCGTTCAATAGATGACTGGTAGATCCTCATAAATAAGAGAACATAACAGTAAAAGTTAAAATGTATTAGTAGACAAATAAAATAAAATCGTGAATTAATCATTTTTATACCTTTGAATACGAAATTTGTATATTAAATTAACAGATTATCTTTATCTTCTGCATTGCTTACTTCGGGAAAACTGTATAACACCAGATAATGTATTTTTCACCTTCAGAACGAAATCTTTTTAAAGACTCTTAAAAGTTTAAAATTTTAATTGCAAATATCTTCGCTAATTTTACAGACAATTCTATAAAACCTTTTCTTGTATTTTTATTATGGTGTAGCGTACATTTTCTTACCTGAACTTTCTGGTCGATATCGTTTATTTTTTACTTAATTTTATTACTTTTCTATTTCGCCGTTAAGAGCACCGTTAGTAAATTCAGCATAGCCACTTCACTAAAATTATACGTTATTTCCATGAGTATACGAGAAGCGGTTTTAAATTTAAAATGGCTTTACCGATAACCCTGTTAGTGTCATCGCAATCGTATTACAAATGCAAATTTGCCTGCCATCAAACGTATAATTTCACAGTGTCCTATGTCGCGCAGTGACTCCAACCTTTTTTTAATATATAGCATACTCAATGAATTCCAAAATTAAATTAATTCGATAATGTATGATGTGAACATGAATTGTTCTTATTAAAAATATTCAGGTCATAAAAAAAATCTCATCCCCACAAGGCCAAAATTTTCACTTAAGACAAAAGATATCCGTCGTCCTTCACACTGACCATAGTCAGTCATAGCCCCTTCTTCCTATCGGTCAATAAACAGAATCACAAAAAATAATTGAACAACGGAAATTTAATGATCAACGATTATTATACAAAGGAAATACCAATAAGTGTCACAGACCTGCTGGTTTTAACAATACAAGCTACAGTTCACTAATCCCAGAAACTTGCAGTGAAAGCCTATTATAATGTGGAAAGTCAAGGTTATTTCATTCTTTTGAAAAGGTTTTGCGACCCTCCAACATCTTTACTGAAATGACATAAAAGACATCACAGAGTTTAACATAAAAACATTATTTTTTTCTCTGTCTGTACACGCCTTGTTAGGAGACAAATGACAAACAAATAAAGTTTCCATTTTTCAAAATTTTGAGTCTTAATTGCTTAAAAATAAATACTACAGTATAAATACTGAATTTCTAAGGCATAAATTATGTTAAACATATGCCGACGCCGAGCATTTGAAAAAGTTTTACATATAATATTCTCGTTAAAAAGATTTCAATACATATTTCTGAATGTTTATTTCTTAATTATGTTGATATTATTTCTCATTTACATTTATAATGCATTTACTAATTTAAGTTAACTATTCATTGTAATTGGGAATGAAAAACTTTTGATGGAAATCAAAGTTTATAATATCAAACCACCTTCCAGAACATATTACGGGGGGGGGATGGTCGAAAGTTTGATGCATTTTAGTACAATATTCAAGAATAAGAAAATATTAAAATTTTGAAGATGGCTTATACAGAAGAAAAATTACGAATTTTCTGTTTTCTCTGAATTTTTTGAAAACCTACATAATGACCTGTCTGGAAAAATTTAATTTGCTGGAATAGGGTAGCGACGAAAGAAACAAAACAATTGCAAATTCTACTATAAATCCTATGTGACAATAGAAACTTGAAATTGCACAGTTGTGATTCATTTCTCAATGTTCATTTTCAGTTACTTTCTGTATACCAAAAAGAATTTCTTGTTATTGTTTTCCCCGCTTTCGTAATATGTACATGGCAGCTTACATATATTATATTCGGAGATATGTTGTTTCTTCTGTCGTTTACCGAGCCACGAAAGTGGCTCGATAAAGGCCCGAAATATTATAAGTTATCATCCCATACCAGTGCATGTCTAATTCATGTAAGAATCATTAAATATCCATAAATCGTCCTTTAACCTCACACTCCAGAATCACTCAAGTTACGAAACGTTTCTGGAAGTTCCTCATCAACTAATGAAACGATCACCGAAATGTATCTAAAAATAGCATTTATTTTCGTGAATATGCCTGTAAACTTTTGGCTGTTGCCAAAAAAAACAACTGTTTTGGCTGTTTACAAAAAAATTCTATTCGTACACTACATACACACGTGTACGAATAGAATTAAAATTAATAAATCGAGTATGTTTTTTTTTTTTTTTTTTTTTTGCTTTCAATTATTACAAGATTAATTTTCTCTAGGCATAAATTCAACAAAGAGTATAGATTCATCTAGGCAAGATTAAATAAACAGCACAAAATTAACAAAAAAAAATTGCTTTTGTTTTCATGAAAATTAAGATTCATCACATAAAGTTAAACCTTGTGTAAGTAATAAGCAACAAATAATCAATTGATTTTACCTATTTCGACCGTGAAAGTTCTGAATTATATTGGAATAAGTATGGAATTATTTCAAATAAATAACAAAATTTTAAAAATGAATCCGAAATTGTTAGCTTAGAAAAAAAAAAAAAAAACGCTGCTTAGTTGACGATAGACGCTAAAGATAGTTGCCTTCGAAATCCACAAATTCATTCAGCTAGAAAATTAAATTAACAACACAAAATGAGCAAAAATCAAAATATTTTTAAAGTTTTCTTTGCATTTTCCTCCCATAAAAATTACGAATTCAACAAATAAAATGAAATCTTATGTACGTAATAAGCAACACTAGATTTAATCTCCCATCGGAAAATTCTATTATAAAAATACATTTTAAATAAATAGATAATAATAATCCTATAATATGGAGTCGAGCTCATATGATTGGAAAGATAACAGAGCTAAAACAATTATTAAAAACCTTCAAACGTTAAGATGTTTATTCCACGTTGGAATTAAATGTCCTAGATGAAATGTAAAATGTTTCAACAAATTGATATTCCAATTACAAGCGCTAGAAGACTCATCAGATTTTCGTAGTTTTGATCGTAAAAATTCTGATTAATATAAGAGTAGGTAAAGAATTATTTTAAGTACGTAGCAAAACTTTTTTTAAAAAAAAGTTATTTGTTTCGTGTAACCAGATGCGGAAGATAGTTATCTTCATAAGTCACAATATAAATTATACATTCTACTACTTATAATTATCATTCACTGAATGTTCTTACAGTTGCATTTAATTTAATAATTCGCTTAGTTAATTAATTAATGGAGCTACAAAATATTATTAGAAATTCTCAGGTCAGAGCTAAAAACTACATTCAGCCAAATTATATTTTTAAAAAATCAAGGTTTCAGAAAAAAGATCTAAAGGAGAGCTGAAATAGGCTTAGCCCGTCGCCAGATTAATAACCGTTATGACTTGTCTATGAAAACTGATGCTCTTCTATTTCAAGACTATAATCTCACAAAAAATAGTTTTTGCATTATTTTTAAATTTAAAAAATTATCTTTTTAGTATCAATTTCATTTCCGTATATTTGTTTTCGTTAATTTCGACATTTTTCAAAGAATTTACTTTGGTTACAATATAAAAGAAAGTTGGGAAATTCTAACTCTTCCATCAAAACTAGAAATTAAAACTAAAAAATAACTTTGCCTTAGATTATTATTATTCCAAATATAAATAAAGAATCATCAAATGAATAAAAGCAACATAGAAAAAGAAATGTTTAAAGTAAAACATCGTAACGTAGAAATGCGTCGCCCAAATGTCGTCATAAACGTATAGCATTTATCCAAGAGGCACATAACAAAAGAAAATTCATCATAAGAAAAAATTTAAGAGTCGACACTTATAATCGCCTTTATACCAAAAATGAACTATAAAACGGAAGGGGAAAAAAACTACTTACCAATAAGACATCAACATTAACTATTTCTGATTTTTTTTAAAAAATTATATTTTTATACACATTAATTATGTCTTAATTACAAAACAGTTCTTTTATGATTTCTTATGTTTTCCTTGCACACAATTTATCTTGTTGATTCGCAGGTTAAAAAAAAACGAATTTGTTTTTTAATACATCTCTGATAAAAACTGAAAAAAAAAATTAAAACGCTTTATTAAGGTGTACGTACACACTAAAAGATTTTTTTTTTAATTTTAACTTTAAAAATCCAGTTTTTTTACAGTAGGTCATTAATATATATTTAAACTCATTTCAGTGAGAAAAAAACCATATTACACTAATTATTAATTAATTAAATAATATTTAATGAGCTAATTAGCCAATTTTTTTGAAACATGATATCTTAAATTCCCATTTGTACAGACACACAATTCTTGTTGAAAATCATGCCTAATATTAGTCTTCATGTTGTCTGCCTCAATCAAGTTATAAAAATATATAGTTTTTTCTAAACAATTTTTTTTATCAACGATGAATAGAAAAAGCGAGATTTTTTCTGTAATTTTAACTTTTAAATAGCTATTAAAAATTTATTTCTATAAATATAACTTTAATTGAGACACAAAACATCCGCTATTTCATACAGATTATTTTGATATATAAATAACTGTATTTGGTTCATTTATTGTTGAGTTATGACTGTTTGATTGAAGAAACATAGTGGAAAAATATCATTCTTCATAAAATGAGTTTAAAAACACGGTAACTAGAGTTTTTAATGAAAGTCCCTCAAGAAAAATAATTATAATTTGAGAAATATTTCGAATATTGACAATATCTTGGTATCGTTTGAAAGCTAAAGGATGAGAGAACATTTTTAAGCAATAAAAAATATTCGATATTTTGAACGATTTTCGAAGTTTTAAGTGTGTACATACACTTTAATTTATTTAAGAAATAGTAGAATATTCAAAAGAAACGTAGATGTAATCGAGTTTTTGCAATAAACAATAGCAACTCAGAAAAGCAAAGAAGAAGAAAAATGAAATTTTCATTATATTAGAAAAAACTCATTTATAACTTTAATCAGATAAACAGCTTTAAAATCAGAAGAAGAAAAATTTAATATATAATATAAATAAAAGTTAATTATAATATAAGTAAAAATTAAAAAGAAGAAAAAAACAATCGTCCTCCAGCTGCAGAAGTAAATACGTATGGCGACCGCAAACAATATCATCATTACATGCAGAGTAAATAATGGCTAACACAATTCAATGTTACATAAAACATCATCAAAGGGACAGCTGCGTCACGAATGACCAATTTTTAACTCGAATAACCTATTGCGTAGAACAAAAGCAATGATCTCGGTTGTTTTTTCAAACTTTCATTAGATGCGCAATATTTTTTTGAGTAAATATTCTGAACTGTATTAACTTCGATTTAAAGAAAACTATGCTTAAACGATAAATAATTTTTCTATTTAACGCAAAAAAGAAAATTACATTAAAAAAAGAAATATTAAATACATTTTATTATTTCTGAAATTTTTTATTAATTCCATTTAAAAAAATCTATGTAAACTATGTTCCTATATCAAGCACAGAATCATTCGTTAAAGAATTCGAAAGTTTTGATACTGTTAGCTATTTTGTGACTTTTTATTATTTAAATGCATTGCTTCGTTTTTAATGGAACATAAAAATAGTTTAGAAAAAGTATATTGTTATTCGATTTATTTAAAGTGTGTGCAACAAAAGAAAACTACATTTAAAAAACAAGAAATATTAAATACATTTTATTATTTCTGAAAATTTTTATTAATTCCATTTAAAAAAATCTATGTAAACTATGTTCCTATATCAAGCACAGAATCATTCGTTAAAGAATTCGAAAGTTTTGATACTGTTAGCTATTTTGTGACTTTTTATTATTTAAATGCATTGCTTCGTTTTTAATGGAACATAAAAATAGTTTAGAAAAAGTATATTGTTATTCGATTTATTTAAAGTGTGTGCAACAAAAGAAAACTACATTTAAAAAACAAGAAATATTAAATACATTTTATTATTTCTGAAAATTTTTATTAATTCCATTTAAAAAAATCTATGTAAACTATGTTCCTATATCAAGCACAGAATCATTCGTTAAAGAATTCGAAAGTTTTGATACTGTTAGCTATTTTGTGACTTTTTATTATTTAAATGCATTGCTTCGTTTTTAATGGAACATAAAAATAGTTTAGAAAAAGTATATTGTTATTCGATTTATTTAAAGTGTGTGCAACAAAAGAAAACTACATTTAAAAAACAAGAAATATTAAATACATTTTATTATTTCTGAAAATTTTTATTAATTCCATTTAAAAAAATCTATGTAAACTATGTTCCTATATCAAGCACAGAATCATTCGTTAAAGAATTCGAAAGTTTTGATACTGTTAGCTATTTTGTGACTTTTTATTATTTAAATGCATTGCTTCGTTTTTAATGGAACATAAAAATAGTTTAGAAAAAGTATATTGTTATTCGATTTATTTAAAGTGTGTGCAACAAAAGAAAATTACATTTAAAAAACAAGAAATATTAAATACATTTTATTATTTCTGAAAATTTTTATTAATTCCATTTAAAAAAATCTATGTAAACTATGTTCCTATACCAAGCATAGAATCATTCGTTAAAGAATTAGAAAGTTTTGATTCTGTTAGCTATTTTGTGACTTTTTATTATTTAAATGCTTTGCTTTGTTTTTAATGGAACATAAAAATAGTTTAGAAAAAGTATATTGTTATTCGATTTATTTAAAGTGTGTGCAACAAAAGAAAATTGCATTTAAAAAACAAGAAATATTAAATACATTTTATTATTTCTGAAAATTTTTATTAATTCCATTTAAAAAAATCTATGTAAACTATGTTCCTATACCAAGCATAGAATCATTCGTTAAAGAATTAGAAAGTTTTGATTCTGTTAGCTATTTTGTGACTTTTTATTATTTAAATTCTTTGCTTTGTTTTTAATGGAACATAAAAATAGTTTAGAAAAAGTATATTGTTATTCGATTTATTTAAAGTGTGTGCAAAAAAAGAAAACTACATTTAAAAAACAATAAATATTAAATACATTTTATTATTTCTGAAAATTTTTATTAATTCCATTTAAAAAAATCTATGTAAACTATGTTCCTATACCAAGCATAGAATCATTCGTTAAAGAATTAGAAAGTTTTGATTCTGTTAGCTATTTTGTGACTTTTTATTATTTAAATGCTTTGCTTTGTTTTTAATGGAACATAAAAATAGTTTAGAAAAAGTATATTGTTATTCGATTTATTTAAAGTGTGTGCAAAAAAAGAAAACTACATTTAAAAAACAATAAATATTAAATACATTTTATTATTTCTGAAAATTTTTATTAATTCCATTTAAAAAAATCTATGTAAACTATGTTCCTATACCAAGCATAGAATCATTCGTTAAAGAATTAGAAAGTTTGGATTCTGTTAGCTATTTTGTGACTTTTTATTATTTAAATGCATTGCTTCGTTTTTAATGGAACATAAAAATAGTTTAGAAAAAGTATATTGTTATTCGATTTATTTAAAGTGTGTGCAAAAAAAGAAAACTACATTTAAAAAACAATAAATATTAAATACATTTTATTATTTCTGAAAATTTTTATTAATTCCATTTAAAAAAATCTATGTAAACTATGTTCCTATACCAAGCATAGAATCATTCGTTAAAGAATTAGAAAATTTGGATTCTGTTAGCTATTTTGTGACTTTTTATTATTTAAATGCATTGCTTCGTTTTTAATGGAACATAAAAATAGTTTAGAAAAAGTATATTGTTATTCGATTTATTTAAAGTGTGTGCAACAACAGTACAACAATCGAATAAGCTAATACTTCTTGAAATATTCAAATAGTTTTTTTAAAAAGAAATTTATTTCATTTTGTATGGAATTTATTTAATTCCACATATAAATTTTATTATGGAATTCACTACTTTTTCATTTATAAATAAGAGTAGATTTGGCCAAGAATCTAAATACTCGAAAACAATACTAACGCAATGAAAAAAAGCATGATTATACGATTTAAAACCTTTTATGTTAATACTATTACATCATTTGCTGAATTCCTTTCTACAAAAATAAAACCCATCTATGTATATAATTTTTTAATTTCAAAAAATATTTCGATGGAAATGAAGTTCGAATATGCGTTCTAAATGAAGACATGAGTCAAATTCTAAACTATAAGAAAATAAATTAAATATAGAAAATGACAATCAAGCATCCACAGAAATATCACGCTAAAAGAACATTATAAAAATTCTTTTGAAATTTTGATGAAATTGAAAATGTCAAAGAACATTTAGTATTAAAATAAGATCTATAGCCAATTAACTTAAATAATTATAACAAAAAAATCAAAGGCAAAAATATTTTAAATTACTTTACCTGATAAAGGAATAAAATTCCGGAAAGAAAAATTCTCCTTGACTTATAAAACATGTCGGTTTTCTAGGCAATCAAAATATAATTTCTTCTCCAAATAAAAGGCAAAAGCCAATAAACTTATATTGTTTGAGCAAACGATTAATTTTGAGAGCGTAAAACTGCATGTTGCCAATTTAGTGCGAACAAAAAAGAAATGAAATAACATATTCAACGAAAGCATACATTTATATATATATAAAAAAAAACTAACATAAAGTGGCACAGAAATCGCATATATTACTTGTTGTTGATAGGCAACGTTAAATGCAAACAAAGCGTAAAACAAAAGTTTCAGATTGCTTTATTGAATGTTTTCACAGTTGCATTTAATTCAATAATTCACTTAATTCATTAATGGAGCTGAAAAATCTTATGAGCTAAAAACAGCAAACATTCAGGGGATAAAATATGTAAATAATAATAATAAAAATCAAGGTTTTAGAAAAAAGCCTCTAAGTTTAAGCGAGATCTGAAACAGGCTTAACTGTCGCCAGATGAATAATTGTTATGACTTGCCTATGAAAACTGATGTTCGTGTCTTCCAATAACTATCTTATAAAAATAGTTTTTGTAATATCTTTAATTTCTCTTTTGATATCAAATTCATTTCCATATATTTGTTTACTTTAATTCCAATATTTTTTAAATTTATTTTGCTTTTAATTTAAAAGAATAATAGGAAATTCTAACTAGTAACCAAAACACTCCAGCGCATATTTTTGGCAATATAAAAATTAATATTAAAAAACTGACTCCTTTAGACATTACCTGAGAAGAAAATTTCCGCTTCTTCTATTATTTCGTAATATATATATTTTTCAGAGCTGGAAAGTGCGCGTGATTGAGGCAACCTATCAAAATAATTAATATTCCATATTAATTATTTTATTATATAATGAGCCAATAATCTAGGTGATCAAGCTGGTGTCTAAAGACTTCTAGTTTAAGTTAAGTACACAGAAAAATCAAGTAAAAATTAAATATTTTCAACAAATTGGATCTGGAGGGAAAGCAAACTTTTCTCATCTTGTACTTTACAAAATGAAGCAGCACGTATCTGAATCTAGTATTAAAAAAACTATAAATTACTTTTGTCTATCATCAACACAAATATTCCTAATTATACATAAGTTCATGAAGTTATTAAGTAATTCTTTTTGTGGAGGAAGGCTAAAAGTGTTAATAACATCCTAAATTAAATCATCCTTTTTAGTCGGAAGTTCTGAATCACACAAACGACTTCCTTTCGTCCATCTTAAACTTCAAGCGTAAATTATTATTATTATTGGATTTTGCCTTATTTCCATGGCATCCTCTGTAAGGTAAGTAACATAACCATAAATAAAAACAACAAAAGAGCGCCGCTGTTGAAACTGAGCATTGCAATGCGTTGCGCTTTATAACTGCTTTTAGCTCTTCTGTAAAATTGTAAAATTGATACGGTATTTACTTTTGATTTCAATAGTATCTTCCCTTCAGAAATTGAAAACCATTAAAAGAAACATATATACAAATACTCAACAAATGCCCAGTTAATCATAGAAATACCATTACAATTACTATCATTTTAACGGGGAAAAATCGATTGTGTTATTAATCTTCTTTTAAATGTCAGAGGTTATTATTAATTTCTGAAGAATTTTATCCAGCGCTATAAAAATAAATATATAAGTAAAAATTTACTTTTATTAACTGAAATAGTCTCCCCAAAACTTTCTCGCATAATCTCTAATGAAGGTATTGTCCCAGAGAACGCCTTGCATGGCACTGGCGTACAATAATTAAAGGATATTAATCTTTGGCGAGAATTTAGCATTTTTACTGAATCTATCGTCTCATCCTTGGCGATTAATCCCTAGCATGCGGTTAATAGTATCCGAAAACCGAATTTGTCGTTTTTCCCAACCAACTGAAAACAAAAACACATAACAACTTTAATATATTTACGTCATTGTGTTTTTGAACTATCGCGTTCACGTGTTTCTTTAAGTACAAACTAACAGGGTCAACCCCTCATTGGATTTGGCACAAATTCTGATAGGTATCTGCACTATAGACATTAAATATATGTATCGAATTTTTATCTATCCAGCTCTCATCGTTTTGTTGTTCGTACAGTCGGTTTGGTTTGGTTATATTAATGTCCCGTTTGAAGCAACACTAAGGCTATTTGGGGATGGACCTCGTCATTTTGAACCGCGGTCAGATGACGAGGACGACACCTGAGTTGGCACCTCCCTCTCCACACCACACCACACCAGCGGGAGGACGTTTGGTCATGACAGATTTAACGTGCAACAGACTCCCTTACACGACGGTTCTTCGGTGGAATCGGGTCACGAACCTGAAACCCGCCAGTTCCGAAGCCGAGGCCTTACCACCAGGCCACCGCGGCCCTCGTACAGTCGGATCGACAGACTTCTTCTGAACGGATTTTGTTCAAACTTTTATAGAAATACACAAAATTGATATAAAAACGTGTACCAAATTTCAGTCATCTAGCGCAAAGTGTTTTTTGAGTTATCTTTGTCAGAGTAGACTAAAATAAAGTCAAAAATGTGTACTTCGAACTCAGGTTGGTCTAAAACGTAGGGATTTGTCAAAATATCAAGTTCGAATGTTTTGACGACATCTCTGCTTCATATATGTTATAAGCAAATGTTCAAAGATACCAGTATTTATACGTTGCACACATTTCTTTCAATAGAATCAATATAAAATAATACTATTTAATCCTTTACTTCACGGTTCAATTCATCTACAACTTTTTAATGTTCCATCATTAAATAAGCTCCGATGCAGAATAACCCATTAAAGAAAGGAAAACACTTTAATTTATTATAATAATTTACTCAAAAAGTTTTAATTTCAGCCTTCATCTGCCATAATTGCTATTGTGATTTCATTTCTTGCCGTCGCGATTATATTACGAAGACGCCAGTATGATTCAAGCAGGATATAAAGAGTTAACAACAAAGATAACCAATGTATCATTAAAAAACTATCATATTCAGATAGCTTTTGAATAAAAGTCTTTGTCTTAATAGTGAATACATGGTTCATTATTTGTAAACAAGTAAACATTTGTATTCTATGAATAATTCAGATAAAATATCTTCAGTCCTTCAAAAATGCATCTCGTAAATCAGGACACGTACTTTGACTATAAACTTAAGATTAAGTGATGATTTCGTTTTAAACCGTCAGCGTTCTTTTTGATGGGCCGCAAATTAAATTTCACTCGCCGAGCAGATTGATTTCAGCCGTCAGCATCTTCATGCAAAGCAAAACGACTTCCAAAATTTCCTCTTCGCAGAACAAAAATGAAGGAAATGAAAAAAGATTAATCTTATTAAATTACAGATATTAAGTGCAGTTATTATTATAAATTTGTACATATTTTTTTGAATAAATTTTAAATTTCAATTTCATTTTTAATTGGATAACAAACGGTACATTAAAATTAGAATAAATTTTACCAGAAATACCATGGAAAAAATATCATGCGTAATAAAGTAAGTTCATGAAACGTCTTAGTCTCATTACGAAAATAATTGCAGATTTATTATTATCACATTGTCTTACACTGGATGACTGTAACGTTGCGTCCTTTTTTATATTACAAGATGCGTCATAAATTCTAAAATTAAATCGGCTGACTCAATTTAAAGTGTATCAAAATAGAATAAACAGACACCATTTAACAGTTTTGATCACGCAAAATACGACATATTTTAAATGTTTAACTAGGTAATATTTAATGATGTTTCATAAAAATGATCATTACTAATGTAATAAACTAAAAATAATTATAGAAGTGTTCAATTAACATTTAATGAAATTCAGCATTACTAAAGTAATAAATTAAAAATGATGTTAAATTAATTTTTAAAACCCTTAATTGCAGACACCATTTAACAGTTTTGATCACGCAAAATACGACATATTTCAAATGTTTAACTAGGTAATATTTAATGATGTTTCATAAAAATGACCATAACTAATGTAATAAACTAAAAATAATTGTAGAAGTGTTCAATTAACATTTAATGAAATTGAGCATTACTAAAATAATAAGTTAAAAATGATTTTAAATTAATTTTTAAAACCCTTAATTGCATTGTTTTTCCTTCTATCTAATAAAATGACACCTAGTTTAAAAATGCGTTACCGAATGCATAGTTAGGAATGTTTCTTATGTTTATGTAATTAGTAGAGATGTTAATAAGTTTGTATAAATATATTTTATGTCTATAAATAACTAAATTTTAGCCCTTAAGTAATATTCCAATGTACTAAAGACGGAGCCTTACCAAATTATTCATCAGAAAATTTATTCAAGTCTTTGAGAAATTGGTTAATGATCAAACTGAAGTAAATAAGCTGACATAAAATACATTTGCCAATGTTTCTAATTAATGCTTTTTTAGGGTCTAATGTTTTTCAATACTAATTTGTATTAGATATACTTTGAACTTACAGATGTTATTGATTCTCTTTCCAGCAGCAAGTATATCGTTGTTGGGAAACAACTTTCACACAGATGTCTGTCTGGTCTTTCACAATGGGAGAAAAGATCATGGACCCGGCGAGCAAAACTAACCACTTTGACGAAATTTAGTACTTTCGCCCTTAACCATGTGCCAATGCTAATGATCCAAGAAATGCTTCAATTTTATAATGGCATGCAGGGAAAAGATATTTCAGATCTCCAATACGAGTTCCTGGAAGTTCCAGTTATAAGGAAATTGTGCAGAAGTTGGCGACATAATTTAACGTGATAATTTTCCCAGCCAATTCGTAGTATCAGCCACAAAAGATAGAAGATTCTTACATATGGCCGATACCGCTAATTGTCATGTTTTTGACTTCTTTAATGGTTTCATCTTTTTATTAACGTATGTTTATTTCCTGCGATTATACGGAACAAGGTAACTCTTCTTTTCAAATATAATGTCTTTGTCAGACTCTAGGCAGACCTGAATCAAATCACCAAGTTTCCCGATTCAAGATAACTTCAACATAACTAATCAATACGATATTTTTCTATAAAAGTTTGAAAAACTTCCTATTCTTAAAGCAACGTGCCATCTTTTTGGGAGCATACCTTATAATCTTTAACCTTGATCAAATAATGTAAACGAAAAATATAACAATTCCTAGAAAGAAAACTGCACAGAACATCTAACTCAAAATTGGGCATAAGATTTTTAATGTTTATGTTACTAGGCAATATGTGATCTAATCCACGGGTATCTAAAATCATGGGTTATACCATGACGGTGGTAAATAGTTTAGTTAGATGAAAGCCATCATGAATATGAAGGAACATAGAGTCCAATTACGTAATGCGTAATAAACGATCCTCATAGATATGGAAGTCTAGATTTGAGAATTTTCATCAGAACACAGAAATTCTGTGAACACAGAAATTCACTTGAATTAGATGAAAATGCTTAGAAGTCGTATCAATTTCTTTCTGATTTAAGCTGAAAATCACTTTATTACAAATATTTTAAATACCACTATTATCAATTTTTAGAAGATAATTCCTGTCATCAAAAAAGAAACGGAGGATAACATTTTTGAATCCAACTTCTACAAAAATATTTAAAATCCATCATTCCACAGGACTATTTTGGGATGGATTTTGCAATTTTGAAACGTAGTCTGATACGTTATATCAACAAGAGGATGTCCATAAGAACAAATATTATGTGCACCAAGCTTATATATAAAATTTAGAAATTCATATTCCTAAATTAAGGAGAACTGGCTTTTGAACCTATGACCCTCCAATCCCAAAGTAGAGATTCTACCACCAGGTCATCGAGTTACTATGATTCATCCCCTTTAAAGCTGTGAAAAGAAATAGAGATCCACCAATTGCTGGAATCAATTAATACTTTTTCTTAGTCATATTTTTAAGGACAAAATATTTCAAAGTCTGATTACTAATGATGCACATATTTAAAAGTTTCAACTCTAACAAATGATAATTAAACAACTTGACATTTCTGCAAATCATTATTTCTCAATATCTAATATAATAATACAAACAATGTTTCTCAATCATCAGAATACCAAAATATACTCTACTGAAAATACTAGCATTTCAAATGGAAATTTTTTTAAGGTTTAACGTCATTATCTAGAAAAAAATAACTTTATTTAATCAAGATATTTCAAGATATTGTTTAATACAGTGTTAGTTAATTGAGTACTTGTTAATATTCTAAAGTAATTTTTCAAAAGATTTTTTACCGTCAGAACTAGGATTAAAGTATGTTGTTAAAATTGAAAATATTAAAAAAAAAAAAAGGGAAAGGAACAGCAATAATATAGACATACCTGCACAATTCAATATAGTTATGCAATCGGGAAATAATTGCTATCATTTAACAGATGTCGAGTTCGCTATTGTAAATTGTACCTTAACCTTTTACGGTATCATGTAATAATTCTATTGCAAACCATTTCAGAGCTGCATAATTCAAAATAATTATCTATATTCATTTTAAATCAATTCGATCGTTCTAGGCAATTTAAGTGCATCGCTTCAAAAATAGATTATATTAGCTGCTAGTAAGCTGAATTGAAGCAACATTCGCTGAAAACAAATGAGGAAGCGAGTATGTAAACATTACATACATACATATATATATATATATATATATATATATATATATATATATATATATATATATATATATATATATATATATATATATCCAATATGCCACAACATACAAATATTGTATAATGTTAGAATAAGCAAAATAGTTGCTTCAAAACACTTCGTATTTCTTCGTCTTCAAAATAAACTTTGAATCATTGTAACAAAATGCGACATAAATGCTACATTTTTTTTTTCTTAATGTTTTTTTTTTCACTTTATAATTAAGATTTTGAAAAATTAAAAAAGTTCTGTCTTATTAATTGAAAAAAAATATCAAAACATCTTGTGAGAAGCTGAGTTATAAAGGTTTAAAATATGTTTTTCTTTCCAAAATGTAACGATTCCGGTACATCGCACAACAGACTTCTAATATAGCAATAAATTATAGAAAAACTGCTGAATTAGATTTTTTTAAAATTATTTTTGAAAGTCTGTTTAGATGGATAGCGCAATAGCATGACAATGTCCAAAATCATACTCTTAAAACCACATTATTTATAATAATCTCGATGGAATGAAATCTATTATGGAATTTTTATATTCATCTTACTATTATTACTTACTATTATGGTATTTGTACCGTATGGTATGGTATGGTATGGTACATTTATCAATACTTATTATGTATTCATTTATAAAATTTTCTTAATAAGAGCTATATAGGGAAAAAAAGGATTTTATGAGAAAATGCAGATACACGATCTTTATAATTAAGTTTCTACCTTGAAATGACCAATGTCATAGTTGCCACCGGTCACCAGTTCCACTACATTCTTCTAAAATAACCGTTTGGTGACTTCAGAAGAATCTAATATTATGCTCATTAAGGCAAAAATGAGACTCATCTGCTGATAAGAGGTTCCATGGCAAATGTTGGTTATTCACAAGTGGTAAGTTCCAAAGCTTTTTTTTGGGGGGGGGGGGAATATAACTTTATGTTCCCTTGTAAACTATTACCAGATTTAATAACATTGTGTTCAATAGGTTTTTTTTCTATGGCCATTTCAAAGCGTATTTTAATCATAAATACTCCCAAGTATATGGTTTTTATTATAGTATTCTTTTTGAAAAAAAATTGGATAAAAAGTACGCAGCTCAGGAGTCGGATTTGAATTTTTTACAATACTACCGTTTAACAAGTAAAAAAAATTCCGTAAAAACACAAGATTTAATCTATGTGCATGTAATTATTGCCCATGATGTAAAGAATACATAATAAGTACACCATTACAGTAATGTAAACAAAAATAAAACCATAAATTATCTTTTATTTTGATATTTATCTTTTGCGAATGTTAGCTTCATAGATCATCAAATTGAGGAGAAGTTATAAAGAGTTCGGATAAAAATTTTGAATAAAGAATTTAAAAGGCTACTGATTAGAAAAACTTGACAACAGATGAGAATTCGATAATTCAAATATTAAATGTGTTATTTTTAATTATTATTATTATTTATTAGCGTTTGGTTTTGAATACTGGACTAAATTTTCACTATCAATGCAATAATAATCGTTTATCAATGTAATAGAGTTATTGGACAGTTAATGAAGCCGATTCACGTAATATAATAAACGTAAGAGCACATGTCTTTTAATACAAATCACTTTTGATTGTCTTGAGATATGCTAGTTAAAGCGTCATAGATTCCAAACCTAAATTAATTAGACGTACTGGAACGTGCATCACGATTTTTATTTAATTTCCGTTATTACAGTGAACCTCCAGTATTGAACTTCTTTTTCAGCTGTTCTTTAATCGCATGCCAGCCATATCTTCAACAAATCTTCGATCCCATAAAGGAAAACAACGAACAGCTCGTATTAAAATGAAGCTTTTATTTTATTTTATTTAGGTCAGTCACGTACGAATTATCGCATACATATTATTACAATATTTCTCATAATGTTACATAATATATAAGTAAAATTATACGATATTCCTGTGAGATAAGTGGGGGAAAAAAAGCTTCATTAAAAACCAGAAGCACATCGTGAAGACCTTTACATCACCTATCCTCATGTTTTGCGCTTTTTTAATTATAGGGAATACACGCTGCACCAAGAGGAAAGAAAGCTTGGCAAATATGCAAAATTCATTAATTTCATTCCAAGGTCGGAACGTGATGAGTTTGGTGCTCACTGTCACGGTTCGTTTAGTTAGTGCATGGGTGGTAAAAAGAAAAGAAAAATACGTGTCTCGTTTTCTCCTCATTAATAAAATCATGAAATATATAATTGAGAATAGCAGAACAGCTTGCATTTTCCATAGCTGCGCTATTTTATTTATTTTTTTTTTACTTTACATTCTGAATATGAAGTATATAAAATTAAAGCAAACTTCCGATAACCCGTGGAATTGAGTGATGAATCCGCAGGTAATTAAAAAAAATAAATGACCAAAAAATGTCATACGTTAACAAGAAAATGATCTTGATTTTTTTTTTTTTTAAATTTACAACAGGAGGAGCTTACACACAGAATAATAAGCAGTGAATTCCTGTCCTTAATAAGCAGTGAATTTCTGTACTTCAAAGTTTGTTAGTTTAAATTTTTACAAAAAAAGAAAAAGTGAAAATCATTTCTTTATTATCAACATTTTGGGAACATTCATGGATAACAGAGAATTTATTATATTCCAATCACCAAAAAATTAAACTTTCAGAATTCGTCGAATCTCTTTGTTTAGACCTTCCTTTTTCAAAAACCACTTATGAAATTGCATTACTGAAAACGATATCTCAAAATTAAAATGAATTTGATTAATGAAATATGATATCCAACAAAATCGTAACTCTTAACTAACAATAAAGAAAAATATATGTGCATCTGTGATGTTTTAGCGCTTTAAATAATAAATTGTTAGAATCTAGAGGTACAAAATTTCACAATATTTTGGAAAGTGTAAATGTGCACAACGGAGCGATTTTTTAAAATTTTGTTCATAATTTTAATCAAAAATTGAGTCTTCACTTTTACCTTAACTTACGAAAACAAAACAGCACAAAGATTATCTTTATCTAAAAAATTCAAAATATTATATTCATTGACAATAATTAAAATGACCAATTATTTTCCTGATTTTAATTCGTTTTAATAGTTAATTTACAGCAATACATTTCATAGTTGTTAAGAAATTCAAGTCATTTTTATTATTGCTATAAAAATTTAATCCCGAATTTTTTTTATCATTGTTGAAGATCATGGTACAATGATTTAGCTTATTTTTACATATTGAATAGATTTCTGTTTAAAACATTCTTTTAATTAAATTTTTGAATACTGTGGCAGTAACAGTGAAAGTTTTTCAGAAGAAAGCAATGCGAAATTTTTTTAAGAGTTGCACATTTTTAAACACGGTTGGTCTTTCCAGTAATTTAATTGAATTTATGAAAACATACTATCGTTCTTTTAAGATTGGTGTTTTGCTCCTCTTATCGTAATATGTTCACTTTTTTGTTGAAATTTTTGTTAAATAAACCTCTGGTATTACGTAAATTGTTAAAAATATTCTACAGTATACACAAAACTTCAATGTTGAATGTTTCTACTTATTTTTTTTTATAAATACGTTCCGATTCGACAAGAAAGTTAGTAAATTAGTTGAAGTTTAATCCCTTTCCATTTAAATTAAAATTCAAATCAGTGAAATGAGAATAAGTTGAAAAAGCGCAAAACATAGAGAATGTAACAAAGTAAGGCTTTTAAAATAATGAAAATTACATTCCTATCAAAATTTAAAATTCATAAACAATTTCTTAAAGAAACCATTAAGATTAGTCGGTATAGATGTTAGGTATAAAAGATTTTATCAAAACGTTTCGCAACCAATAATTCCTGCGCATCAGTTGGTCTTCAAAGGTGGCTAGTATGAATAGTATCAAATAACTATATGTACTGTTCGTTTCAATATCCTGAGATGACCAGTTTTCGACGATTCTACATCACTAAGAAGTGAGACGCGGAAGGACTTGCGCATTTCCTGAATTAACTTTATTGCTAAATGTAAACGTCTCTTCCTTTCATCTTTCCTCTCAACCCTATTTTGTCCAATTAAACCCATCCTAACGCATGCGCAACAGCGCGGAGTGTTTTGGAATCTGCTGGCAAACAATATATATAGTAGCTTACGAGATAATATATTTCAATTCCGCTGCATTTTAACTCATTTTTTTCTCTCTCTTTCAAATAATCTGATTCCTAATATTCCAGATTGAGTGAATCAGTAGATTATTTATGTTATTTGCAATCACAGTAAAACTTTCGGTAAATGTCAAGCTTTTTCTTTTTTAATATATGAAGTAAACAAAGAAAAAAAGCAATCACCAGAACATTAAACCTTCAGATTTCTGTAAATCTCCATGCTTTACATCTTTTTAGGGGTAAAAATTATATTTGTATTTTTGTATTTACGTTCGTATTTCTGACTACGAACGAACACAACTCCAATTTTGGATTAACAACTATAATGGGTTTGCTGTCAACCTGAGTATTCGTATTTCCGAGTATATGAAAAACTCAATGCGTAATAAGAAAAAATGCATGAATTTTTAGCATGTAATTTTTACAACATAGTTGAAGATCCAACTTACTAAGTTTTAGGCCAAATCGATCTAAATGAGATGATCAAACCCGTTAAAGATACTCGATGCCTTGCGCGATAATATGTAATTCAAAAATATCAAATAAACTGAATGAAATATATAATAAAATCAATGGCTGAACACTCCATTGATAAGGGGAAAAAATGACGTTATCATCAAAAAATTCAATATTGAAATGTTCACGAATTTCTATGCCTCAAATCTTTCCTGCCCTACATGTCTGTATATACCTCTTTGCCTGATCACATAAACGTGAATAAAATAACTTTTGTAAAGAGCAAGATCAATACAATTTGGCATGCTCTCTTTACGCTGAAATATGTATGTATCTACTTTTGGACTTACTTCATCAATCGGGGGAAAAAAAAAAAAAAAAAAAAAAAAAACACTTTCTTTTTACATAATCTTCCTTTCATTCACTATGTTGCAAATTACACACAAAATGAAATAAGTTTAAGAATTGAAAAGCATGATTCTATACATTTTTATTTATTTTATTTACTAACCGGAGTCTTACCAAGACTTATATGAAGGATAATTTTACTTTTTTGACATCAGCTATTTTTATTCATCGGAAATATAAAACTTCGAGGTGATTAAATACAAGCGAATATAAAATTTAAAAAAAAAAAAAAAAAAAACACGAATAACATTTTTCAATTATTTCTGCTCAATCGGAAAAAACAATGTAAAAACTTTCAAAAATATAACAATAATACAAAAATATGTTGATGTAATAATAAACGGCATTACCAAAAACGACGACAATGAAAATAACACGTAGATGTTTTTTACTACTCATAACAGTGTCGTTGACTATCAGTATCTTATTTACAACAGTTTTTTTTTAAATAATATAACTAAAATATCCACAGTTCAGTTTTTAAAATGTAAATAAAAAAACTATTCAGATATTTTGGACTGTAGCAAACTCTAATAAACCCATTAAACTATTCATACCTATTAATGGGACAAACATTCTAGGTTAAAAAACAGAATACAAGATTCTCATACCCAAATTAGTTAATTATGATAGTGCATGAAGAATTATTCGATTTCTTTCGCAGAAAAAAATAACATTAATTAAAAGCTGAAAAAAAGAGAACTTTACCGAAGTTCCGATTAGCGTAAAAACCAAAAAACACGTTAAATCAACAAATGAAATTACGGAGTGAAAATTAGTAAGAAAAACTGAACAAGATACATCCTAGTGAAATAAAATAAACCGCACGACAAGTAAAAACAATTTATCTCATTTTTGTTTCCTTCAGTGCCGGAATTACGTGCATAGATCATCAATATAGAAAGCAGAATTTCATCATTCATTTTCTTTAACTACAGTTGCCATGGGTATTACAAAATACAACCTTGGCCTTTAGCCACCAACAACACCAATATTTAACAAATGCCAAATGTATACAAAAAAATAAACATATAAATGCGACTGAACGATTTTTTTTTTTTTTTTTCCATCTGGAGAAGACTCGAGCTCTTTTACTTTAATAGAATTAATTTTGTCCAATTCGTAGCAAATAAAAACCAACTCTGAATGCTCATTCTTCGCGAGTTCGTTGTTTCTGGGCTGTCCAACAAATTATTCAATCTTTTCATTTATATAAAAGAACGTATCTATTCAACTGAGCACAATAAAAATGGAGAACGAGTCATGTAATAGCATATCTATTTATAGAAATAACTACAAAAAGAACGACTCAAAACAGAATAAGTTAATTATGAAAGAAAAAAAAAAGGAAGGAAAAGAAAAGAATAGTGCAAGTAATTTTCAACATTTCTTTTCAGTAACTTTTGAATAAATACCGACTTAAATTACAAACTGCTTAAATGAAGTTATACATTATCTCCAAAACCATTTATTTATTATGCATTTTAAAAAAGTTTTTACGAATATTAATTAAATATATAAAAATGCTGTTAAAATAAAGTTACATGAAAAAAATGCATATTTTTTCTCATATTAATAATCACATTCTGCCTTAACTAATAACTGAAATACGTATTAGAAAACGCTAGAAACGCAGGCGCCGAGAGTGGAGCCAGACTCCTCTAGCGAATTACGATAATGGCCACCAATCAACGGACGGAAGTCTTTCTTCCGGTTATCCGGTCACGTCACAAATTGTTATAAAAATTTGATTTCAAGCTACTTATTGCCATCAGTGGTGGTTTTAAACATTTTAGAATCAATTCGATTTTCATATTTCCACCTATTTTTAACTTAATGTTAATAATTTATTTCAGTTTTTTTTTTTTTTTATCTAAACAATTTTTATTTATTTCTTAACCAGACATCTTTATTTTTAAATTAACCGTCTTTGGCGACCCATTGGCTCGTCAGGATAAATGATGGTTACAAATGTTAATTAAATATTCTGTGAAACTTAATGGCTTCTTTAGAAAAGTATTTTTTAACTTCAATTTTAATAGCCATTTAACTTACACTATTTTAGAAGTTTTACACTGTCCATTGTGCTATGCTATCACTTTATACAACCAAGTGTATCACAAACAACAACAACAACAACAAAGATTTAAAAATGGCCACACATCAAAAATATTTTACTATTAATTCATTTTGCAGTCAAACCATAATTGTAAGTACAACAAAATTACAATAATTTTAGAAAACCTTTGCCTTTCAGAGGAACCTACTCAACGTGGAAAAATAAAAAGAATCATCGTATCTTGTCCATTAAGTCATCAAAAAGCCATTATGAATATTATTAATTAATTTATTAAACCATTATTAATAAAATTATTAAAATTACTAAGAGAATGAAATATTAATAACAATGAAAACTATTTGAGTTTTGCTTCAACAATGAAATGTATTGTTATACAAAATGCATAAAAGAGCTTTCAAAAATTAATTATACAGGGGAAAATTAATTATACAGAAAGAAATTTATACAGGGGAGGAAATGTGACATCATTGAAAAGGTAATTTTTTTAAACTTTAAAATGATGTTTATTTATACATACAAATTTTAATTTAAAAAAATCGATCTGCAACACACATTTCCACTCTTCAATCTGTAAAATTCCAGTATACACATTGATATTTTCATCCTTATTCTTAGCAAGATAGTTGATTTAATGCACTCTGGAGGTACCAGAGTTAGGATTGCTGAATTGCACCATTTATTATTAGAAGATATCATGGAAAAAATTATTACAGTACTAAAATCCCTGCAAAATTAGCCAAAGATTAGATTTAGATTAGATTTCTTTACTTACAATAAAGGCATTTAATTATGCTTATAAGTAAATAAATTCCAACAAATATAACATTAAAACATTATTCTAAAGGACCTGCCAAATATAATATAACATACCTAGCTAAATGAACAATTAATATCTCAATAAATTATAAAAAGTTATCTGTTATATTTTAATGCATTTTAAACATCCTCCTCCAATTTGTGCTAGTTCAGAATCAAGTACCATCCATATTGGATCTACTTTTTCAAGTATAGCAGACAGTTTTCAAAACTAGTCATGAGTCAAACTGAATCATCAGAATGGATTTCAGTACCTCAAAGATCATCAGCAGAATTTTTTGTTAGTAAAATGGAAGAAAAAAAATCAACAAATAGGAAAGTCATATATGAAAATGTTTTCCAAATGAATTACTTCTGCTTCAACTTGCAAAAATCATAAATTATTCGTTAATAATTCATAAATAACAATTTTTTTAGCTTAATTATCCATAAAATGAACCAATATTGCCAAAACAGACTAATTTTGAAGCATAAAGGTGGTTTGATTCCTTGTTTTCATTTAAGGATAACAGCTGTAATTTTCCATAAAAGGGTTAATACTCACACCATCATGTAATTGTTACAAGTGTACCAAATTTTTTTTAAACATTATTATGACAAGAAATGTTAATTTATTAAAACAAACACTCAAGAAAGTCTTATGATATTATTTAGAATATATGCATTTTAATTTTTATTAATTACAAAGAAGGTTATAATACAAAAGAATTTTGAATGAATAAAAAAGAATTTTAATCTTCAAGAAAAGAAACTTTTCAATTAAATTATTAAAGTCAATTTATAAAAATACATTCATTGTTTAATATGACAGACACACTTTTCATTTTCTCTCGTAAGAAAATTCAAATTTTACAAAATTTGGAACCAATATTTCTACTTCTCTTCAAACACCCCTGCACCTTAGAATTTTCTACGTAAATGTGTCCATGTGTGTATTTTTTCCATACTTTTTTTTAACATATCTTTTTCATTATTTGAGGTATATATTATTTGGAGGTATATATAAACTACCAAAAATTAAACATGTCATAGTAATCGAATTAGTATGAAATAATCCATGCTTTCCATACACCAAAATATTACTATGCTTAATACAAAGATTAGAAAAGATATAAAATGGCACAATGCTAGTTTTTTCAACATGATATTTTCAGACACTGACTGAAAACAATACAGTAGGGAATTATGAGGTTAATGTAATGCTTTGTTATGGTTTTTTTTTTTTTTTTTTTTTTTTGCTTTTGCTTATTTTTAATACTTTAAATTAGTTTGCACCTTTACAACTGTTTTAAAATGTCACTGATCTGAAAATATACGAACCATGATAGAAAAGATACCCAATAAATAAAACAATAGCACAACACTATTCATTAAACAAAGAAATACACATAATTAGGCACAGGCAATTACATATGCTGTACAGTTATAAAAACAGACAAAATGAAGTGCTGACATGCAGAAAGCATTAAAAAAGAGCCATTTGGAAATTTCAGGAAGCATTAATAAAAACTACATTTTTAGGGCATAGTTGATTCGAATTTCATTAAGTGATTATTCACATAACAGTCATTCAGATCAGCATGCTCTTGAATATAACCCAGATTGAAAAGATATTATTGTGTTATAATATTTTTCATAGACTGATTTTGATACACTGATTAAATCTGATTAAACAAACCACACAATTTTACAACACTGTTTACCAAAAGTCATATCTGGTTATAGCTGCTCCACCCTCCACCCCCCATCAAAAATTCAATTGATTTAATTTTGTAAAACATGCTAATGAAAAAGTTTTCTATGCAGTATAACCTAGAGTTGAAACTATTACTCAAGAAAAATAACATATAAGTTATTGCAAAAAAAGTAAAAAACACTAAACGCAAATAAAAACACACATTCAGAAAAAATTACAAAAAATATTTTATTATATACAAAAGATTCTGTCTGTTTTAAACACATTCATTCTTTTTTAAAAATGGATTTTTTTATAATATTAGAAAATTTCTGGCTTTCATTTAAGACCATTTTTATTTATACTTTGTAAATTTTGGTCCTAATGGTAATTATTTTGATTTTTGAAACAAAATGTTATGTTTTCAGAAACTACCTGTCCTTAAAATATCACTGTTTTTTTTAAAAAATGCAATGATAATTAGGAGTAACAAGAGATAAGTAACAAAACTCTCAAAAATTTATAAAGCATATATCCTGAAATATTCCATTGTCAGTTATGGAATATTTCAGGATATATTTTGATAGCAATGAGAATTAGAAAAATGAGGCAACCATATTTATCAAAAATCATAACAAAAGCCTCATATATATGAATAAATTTTTATGAATTGTAGGAAGGTACAAATCAGAATGGATTTGTAAGTTATTTCTATCTATTAAACAATTAAGTAAAAGAAAACCAGATACAAAAACTCAAACAGATCATTTTCATCAGGGTACAACTAAAAACATTACTTTATTCATATCAACTACAAAAAAAGAAATAAATAAAAATAAACAAAGAGCTTTAAGAAAAACAACTAACAGTAGATGTTTTGTCTCAAATTTATTGAAAATGTAAACCAAAAACCTCATATTTAGTAAATCTGGAATAATAATAAAAAAATATGGAAAAGTTTTTTTTTTTTTTTTTAATTATATAGTAACTTTAAAACCTCCCTTTGATAGACAAAATTTAATATTGTGATGATCAAAATAATTTATTTTAAAAATCTGCGACTATATAAAGTTGGTTTAAACTTCATAAGTTTCAGATTGTAATATTTATTATTTTCACACTGCAAAGATACAGAAAAATAAATGTATAACTCGTCATGTGAAATATAAACTAAAAATTAAGGGAAAGAAGGTTTATGACCTTCACATAAGTTTTTAGAAAACAATATAGCTCACAATAACCATGCATAACCGAAAAATTATGCACAAAAAAAAACTCTAAAATAGAAAAAAGAGAACTATTCATAATATAAATATGCATTGATTGCATAGACTTATGTTTTATAAAATGTCAATTTAACATGAATAATGGAATCTTTTACTAAAATATAATTAAATACTTCAGGATAATAAATATATTCAAATTCTTTAATGTTCTTGTAAAACATGACAGAAGATGTTTAAAAACAAGATCATTTTTAGAATTTTTATCTATTTTTTTTAATTAGAAAACATATAAAACAAAATTGATTTTCTCAGTCTATCTATTTTGTTCCAATCCAAGAAATCCATTTCATTTTCAATTACTTGATTGATCCTATTACTTTTATTTTATCACACACCATTCTGTTCTTACAATATTTATGTGGTAAATGGTATTTCAAACCAGTAATTACTGATAGAACAATTTTAAAATAAAAATTTATAATCAGATAAAAATTTGTAATTAGTATAAAATAGTTATGTACATTATTATTGTTACAAAATTTCTAACAGTTAAATACTTGTTAGAATACTGCTGAAAAATCACAGAAATTCTTTTAAAAAATAAATATGTATTTTAAGAATTCAGGTGGAAAGCAGAAACATGTTTTAAATACAGATTGCTACCTTTTAATTTCAGATCAATGAATAAATTAGTTTTAAAAATCCATACAAAGCACCTAATTAAAATAATCAAGTGATAAAAATATTTTCCATTGTACAGATTCATTTTATTTCTTTTATATTTGCTATGAATAAAACTCTCATTCTTTAAACAAATGAGTTTTCTTTTTGACCATATTTACTTTCAACTTAAAACTTTGAAAAGATAATGTAGCATATCATAAAACATCCACAGCTGTTGTTCAAATGTATGAAATAGAAGTTTTAAAGTAAATACTTGCTGTATTAATAAAAGAAACAAAGCAAGGATTTAATAAAACTTTATCTTAAACAGACACCTACTTTTGTGATCGAGGCTATGATGGAGCAGTTTCTATTTGGATCAGGCAAAAAAATGCACAAAACATATCCACATAATTAGAACAAGCAGTTGATGAACAATATTCTCATTTTCAGAGGATAACCTAAAAAAAATAAAATCTATAAAAACATTCTGATAAAATTCAGGCCAAATAATTTATTAATAAACTTGGATGGTAAATTCATATGAAAGAAAATTGAATTATTTCTATTTAACAGTGGCAGTTATCTCCACAGGAGCTGGAGAAACCTTGAAATCCTAGGGGGAAGGGCACTTAACAACTGTTAGAAGTACGTCACAATGCTAAGTCAACAGAATTTAAAAAGGGAGAGGGGGAAAAAAAAAAGACAAATTTTAGTGATAGTTTTTATTAACAACTATTAATGGTAATGTTAATTGAATAGTGTCAACATGCAAAGTTTGTCATTGATTGAGGCCCTATTAATAGGAAAAGTACTGAATCTAGAAAAAGTACTGATGATAACAAGGAGAGTAAATGATGTATAAGAAATGATAGGAAGATTGTAAAACATTTTTTAGAACAAGCATGATTCAATTAGCTTCATGTAATAATTAAATCGCAATTACAATGCATTATTAGGATACTTCCATCTTATACTGACTCTTAGATTTTATTGACAAGCAACCAAGTTATATCACCAATATAGTTGCATTATTTATAACGAAGGCTGGAAGATCTAAGCATAACCTGAAAATCAACAATTAAATCTGGAGGTTGTTATACTATGTAACTACCTAAGTACTGAATAGCTTAGATACTATGATAAATACATGAGCAACAAATGCAACTAACTGCAAATTAATATATAGTACAAATTCCATTGAATGGTGTGAAGAGACACCAGTCAATCTCAGATGAACATTCAATGATATAACCAGAGTATTTAAATCTTCCTCACAATTTAACTGTGAAATAGTAAATGTATTGTTTCCTCTTTTAATTATTCTATGTCTGTGATATGTTATTATGAATATATAATATTAAATGTAATAAACCTCACTTCTTTAAAGTTGTGTATGTTATAATACTAACAATTATCACAGACAATCAAATGTCAATAAACATCTACAGGGTAAAAGGTTTAAAAAATTATCATAGGGAAGAACAGAAATAACCTTTTTATCAAATCTTTTTTTTTTTAACAATATTCATTTCTCCACATATAACACCAAGATCTAGTATTCTTATGATCAGGGAATTTTCTCCTAACAGCACTCTAAACATGATTATTTTATACCTAATCAACCAGATTAATACAAATAAGAAAAAGGTGTTAACAAAAAGTTATGCAAAATAAAACAATTTTTAAATATTATATTTATCAAAATCAAAATGTGCAAGCTCTTAAGCATCTAGACTTTATTTAAATGCAAATAATTAAACCATCACTCCATATTTGCAATCAGGATTAAATTAAAGGCAATATTTAAAAAAAATCCCTGGAAAACCACTATAAGCCATCGCACTATATCATTGTGTTATAAAGGATAATGTTTTATCAAGATATGGTTATCTAACAATTCAATGCTATAAAAATTTTATTATGTGTAACTGTTAAGTATATATATAATGCGATTTTTATATTTGTGCATGTTGATTAATAATATAATATAATAAGTTTATCTGCTGTAATAATATTGATAAGCTTTACAAACATAAGATGACAGTAACAAATAAGAAGAAAAAAAATGATGGTAAAAAAATTATTATAAATAGTTTATCAATAGAAAGATTAAAGTCTATGATGATAAAAAAATAGACTATGAACAAATAATTGGACATACATTTAAATAATATTATCAATGCTAAGTAAAATAAATGGTGTCAACATTATATATAAAATATATTCATGCATTAAAATCCTAAATATAAATGATGCCAAGCATTTAGTAAATACAAACACAATATGAGCAATGCCATTAAAACAACCAAAAAAATCATATTTAAAAATATATCATGTTGATGAAAATGCCACAGGATTAACCCACTTAAACAGTACTATTTATGCAACAGCATTAAAAAGCAAAAAAAAAAATCGAATATTTGTCCACTTGTTCATCTATAATGTTATTCCACTCTACTCTTAAAATAAATTATTAAGTTTGATTTTATAATTAACAATTAAAATAATATATAAAATAATAGCAAACAAGCCATATAGTAATCACAATTTGACAAGTAAAATAAATCACACAAGTATTAAGGAATTCGCCTAATTTTTTTATTCATACAAGGGGGACTTGTCATATTTTGTTTAATTACAATGAAATAAAATTTGCTGATTTTAACAGTAAAAACTAACAAAAAAATCCAATTCTGATTAATTGGAATATTTTTACGAAATAGTTATTAATTAAAAATAACTATAATCAAAATAATACAGAAAATAAGCTTATTTTTTCAGAACATACCTTGTATATCATCACTTTTTAAAATTTTCTAGGTCATTTTGAAGAATTCTTCAATGCCTCAGTTCAATTTCCCTGCAAAATTTCAAAATAGTATACTGAGCAAAATTAAAAAACAAACAGCAACAGTTTATATAGAAGTTCATATAATTTATAATAAAAACTTGCACTGTCTTATATGAATATAAAGGAATCCAAATTTGATAATAAAAAAAAATGCATCAATACAAAATTTAAAATATTTGCTAACATAAGATTATGGTCATACTGGCAACCATATGATTTTTAGCAAAAACTCATTTAATAGAATTCAATTTTATATCATTAAAAAATATTAGTAAAGAAAATATTTTAATTAATGAAAAAGGCAAAATTGATTCTTCAAGTTTTACTCTTGGACCGTAAGAAAATATTATAAATAAGAGCTTTCAAGACACAACGTACCTACCAATGTTTACAACTGAACAAGTCAAATTTCGATTATTTAGCATCTACGCATGAGTAGTATAAATAGAATTGCAGATTTATAAACTAGAAAGATTTCTGTGAACATACACAAAGAACAAATGAAATCATTGGTTTTACTGACAAGCATCTTTTCCAAACAATCACTGTTTATATTACAATACAAATACCGAAACTAATGATATCAGTCAATAATACAGAATACTGCAACAACGTAAATAACAAATTTAGAAGCAATAATTCCATCTTACTTTGCTATACAGATAAGACGCAGCTCAAAGAATGTGCGTTATTTTATCAAAAGAACAGTGTTTCCACAGGATTATCTTCAAAATATGCAGTAAATATACATATCTTGTCCGTTTATAGCAGACGTAACGGTATTTCGCCGATATGACGATCTCTGTTTTCCTAAATACATCCAGAGGCTATAGAGAGATTCTTCACTCCTCGTAATTTGAGGTTGCTATATTAGGATTCTGTTTTGACAGGTCACTAACTGCGCCAAGAAAATCGATGTTCATTACTATTAATATTTTCATTCGGATGAAAATGAAAGCGTATTTTTTATCTTTTTTTCAGGAATAAAAAAATAAACTTCTATTGTTTTGAGAGGCGATAGAGCTGCAATGCTTTTAAATAATCGTTCCCTTCATTTTCAAAAACAAATTTATGACTGTTAAAATTTATCACCTCATTATATTTTAAAATTGTTTTTAAAACTGTATTCACTTATTAAAGTACGCAGTTGGAAAATTTTAAATTTTTTTATCGCCTTTTTTTTAATTTTTAGTGCTAGTTAAGGTTATTCTGAGTTGATTCTTTATTTCTCCTACTATTTTCAACGATTATGTTTGTTTGTTTTTTAACTATGATGTTATTCTATTATCAGATATCTCAATACGTATCAGTTCAAAACAGATATTTATTGTTATCTACTTAAGAGAAGCTAACTAAATATATAAAAGTCGCCAAACGGGCGATTCACCGGATATTCAAGTGTCGGGAATTTCCTATCGTACAGGTTTTGCGATTTGGTGTTGTTTCCATGCGTTTTCTTACCTTGACATTGACGATACTCGAAATTATTAATCGCTATATTATTCTTTATTGTTAGACTGCTATTTTCAATCTCGAAGAACAAAAGCTAATGTATTTTATAACTACAGATGTTTAAAAGAAGAATCTTGATTGCGGTTGCATGACGTCATTTGTCAAAATTCGGTTTCCTGTTTGTATTGCATTTTAATTCACATTTGTCGAACGTAATTAATTAATATGTCCGTTAATTTAGCAAAGCATAAAACTGCCTTATTACAAGCCTGGAAAGATGTTGTAGATGAAAAGTCCCCTACAGATTGGTAAATCATATCATTATTTGTTATTCAGAACACAGTATTTCATGCATGAAAATATTCAAACGTAAAACGTGTTTTTGATCCAATTTTGATGAAATATTAGCAGTTTTTTTGCATGTATTTATCACTAGTCATGTTTTTATTGAGTAAGATATTAGACGATATCTGTATTTACTCTGAATTTATTTGAATTTTTTCAGGGCTCTGTTTGGTTATGAGAAGCAGTCTAATGATTTATGTGTTGTGGGAACTGGAGGTAAGGTCTTTCGTCAAACTAATATTAAAATATTTATATTATAATGTATCTGAATTAAAGGAAATAAATAAATAACCATGTAAACTAGTTTCTTCTGTATATTGTATTTTAGTAAACTTCACTGATTTCATTAGATCAATATTTTAATTTAATTCTGTAGTTTTCATTTGTTTTAGACTATTTGACACATATTTTAAATTGATATTAAAAATAATGTTTTGTATTTACTGCCATTCTTCAATGATCAATTTCTGCATGCTTAACTTTGTTAATATTCATTCATCAAAAATTTCAAATGTTGAATTAGTTTGATTATGTTATAAAAATACAACTTGCAAAAAGTTTTGCATAAATTGTAATCTTTAGTTAAGTAAATTTAATTAGTTAGTTTAAACAGTTTAATATTTTTTTTATTTTTAAAATATTAGTATGTCAAATGGGACATGCACTTTAACCCTTTATTTACTGACGGTACTTAAAAGTACCATTTAAATCTGGCTTATATTTTCGTAATATGACAATTTTTGCTGAAGGTATTCTTAAGTACATGGCGAATGTAACCCAAGTAGCAAGAAGTTAATATAGGCTGAAAGTAGGAATTAAAAATATTTAATTAATAATTAAATTAAGATATTTCTATTAATTAAAATATTTTTATTGGGTTCCATGGGATTATTTTGCAAGAAAAGTTAACTACTAGTGCAAAAATGAAGTTGAAAAATTGATGGCAACATAATTCAGCAAATAAAGGGTTAAACAGTACTTAAAGTATATTTTATGTTGTTTTTGAAGCTTTTATATCATATAGTTTATTGGTATTTTTAATTAATAAATTGTAGCATACTGTTTTCTTTTATATCAAATTATTAAAAGTGGGGATTTTAAATCATACTAAATATGCTTAGTATAATTTTTTAAAATATGAATTGATTTCATACTGTGTTATACATATTATCTTGTATATCCCAATTATATGAATAATTAACTAATCATTGATTTTTATGTAACTTAAATATCTCGTATAATATCAGCTTATAAAAACATTTATTAATCCTTTAGATATAGGCTAAACAAAATCTGAAATTCCTCTTAATGATAATTTTCACAATACACACACACACACACACACACAAAAAAAAAAATGCTTCTTTTTTTTCTTCTTCCCTCCCATATGTTTAGAATAAAAGATTTCAGTTGCTGCTAGTGTAGTCTTTCATGTATTCTTTTGTTTATGAATATCGAATGAGTTTCTTACTGTTGAATCTCACTTGAAGGTTTTTTTTAATATAAATAAATAATATTACAATTTTCACACTATTTCTAGACTGCAATTTGCTAGGTTATTATATATTCTGTTGTATTTTTATTCATATACTTCATCGCTGAATGATATGTTTGGTTTAAAATAATGTTCAGTAAAGATTAATGATTCTAAAGTTTAAAAATTTGAGATGTATATACAAGAGAATGGAAATTCAAATATGTTTAGATCATAATCAACCTATTTTTTTAAAAAATTATTTAAAATGGAAAATATGTCTTATGTAGCAATAAGAAAAAAAGAGTATTAATATATAATGAGAGTATTTGTGTAGTATTAGGGTATTTGGTAGGAAAGGATATGATAAAAAAAATTTTTTATCAAAGAGTATAATAGATTGTGAATTTGGTGATTTATTCTGCATTTGACACATTAATATGCAATCACAAAAGAAATTATATATTTCTTTCAGATGGTGGTTTGGAGGAATTAATAGATGAACTCAACAGTGGCAAAGTTATGTATGCCTTTTGTAAAGTTATTTGTCCTAATACTGGACTTCCAAAATTTGTTTTTATAAATTGGGTAAGTTCCCTTGCTTTTTAAAAAAATATTTGTATTGTAAATGGCAATTATGTTGTAAAATTCTTACTCCTAGATTTTAAAATTTGTAATTTATGTTGTGATATAAAGTTATTTAACTTCTATTGGATTTAACAAATTTAAATAACGTGTCTTCTTTATTATTTATGTACTTAAATGGCAAGTTTTAATTTTTTGTCAAAATTTGAACCCTAATGTAAGATTTACTTGAACTTGTCAGTATATGTAATGCAAATAAAGGAATATCAATTCTTATAAAAAAATTGTTATTAAATATTAAATAACTTTTTGAATCTAATTGTCTGATTCTTTATTAAACCAGAAAATTCTGGTGTTTTAATATTAATTGAAATAAAACAGCTTGAAATTAAAGATGTATATTAAGACCAATTATTGAAACCAATAATCATTCAAATAAAATTGTAATTAATTTGACAAATTCTATTGCTGAGCAACATTTACACAATTTTGGAAGTTTTTTAGTTTTGTCTCAAGAGATTCCCCTGCCCATCCTGTCGGTTCATAAGTTCCTCATGTCATAAGTTCCAAAAATATAATTGTTTCATTTGAAACAAATGTTATGAATTGTATACTATTTTATGCTGTTACAAATTTATCACAGTGTGAAAATAATTGAGCTATTACTATAATCATAAACAGTAATAAATAAGGGCAAGCAATATTATAGCCATTTGCAGATTATTGTTTAAATGCTAATTTCTTTTCCTAACCTTTCGTTTCTCTCTACTTGCTTTATTTTTAATGATTTTCTCTTTATATTGAATTCCAACTTACTGAATAATTGAAAATACATTTGGTTGTTAATTTTTTGTGACTTGTTTGGATTAATAATTAACTTGGTTACATATTGAATCCACGTTAAAAAATATTTAATTGAAGAGATGAACCAATCAATTCAATTAAAAATATTTTATTGAATTGATGAATTTATTAAGAATTTAAGATTAAAAATTTGACAAATCATAAATTAATTTTCATTTAATATCTGAATGAGTGGTATGTAGGATGCTCAGATATTTTAGTGACAGATTGTTGGCCCAAATGCAGAATATTGTTTGCTGACTTTAAATATAGAAGAACTTGGGATAGAAATAAGGTTCAGTCAGTGAAGCATGTGTACTACTTAGTATGTGTTTTAAGCATCAAATTTAGAAATGTAAAGAAATGTAATTTCATTTCAGGATAGTGAATAAAAGCATTTAAAGTTATTTCCAATAAAACTGAACAATTATCTTTTTTTTTTTTTTTCAAATTAATAAGAGTTTTGCTTGATGATCCTTTTGAGAATATTGCTTTTTGATTTATATCGTATATTTTCTTTAAAAGAAAATGCTGTAAATGTTTTAATAAGCTATCTCATAATTGTATGTAAATCAAATTGGAAGTTTCAATATACAAGTAGCACAGGTACTCAGACTGTGGAGCTTATGACTATCTGAGATTATTGTTAGAATCTATGATATATATATATAACTTTTAAGATGGATAAGAAATAAATCTATTTTAGATTGAATTTATGTTTTTAATTATTAGATGAACGTTTTGTGATTACACTGATTTTTATCCTAAGAAAGAATTCAACAGGAAGCAAGTCTTATACTTAATGAATGATTAATGTGATTAAATGTTTTATTATAAAACACTTAAAAGCTTTAAAAAAATTGAATTGATAAATGTTAGTATGATTGGTGAATGCATGTGTATGTATGCACATGTAAATAATTTCTCTAAAAATAATCATTCTATATCTACTGACTTTTCATATAGTCCTCCCCCCCCCCTTTCACAATTTTAATGTATTACCAACATAGAAAAAAGATTTTAAGCTTGAAAAATATGTCGGATTTTCTAAAAATATGTTTGAATGAAGTATTCAAGTGCAATTTGATTCTAAATCAATTCTTCGGGCCATTATTTTATATGTATTTGAAAACTTAGTGCAAATTTAAATTAAAATAAAAAAATTAATGAAATGATTAATGAAGATTTCTTCAGATTCCTATGACGATTTTATATGCACGCATGCAAACTATCAAATGTTTGAAATTCATTAGTTACTTAGCCATAGAATGTCATTAACAAATTATATGTTTTTTTTTTATATGTTGCAATTTTTATTTCTGTGGTTTCTAAAGAGAATACAGGTTAAGATATTTCTAAAGAAACCAGATAGAACTCATAACTAAGATTTTCACAGTCAGTAGAGTAGATTAGATTTGTAATAACTACTACTAAGAAAAGTGAAAATATATGTTTCTTCAACTTTAAAAAATATTTTAATGTTTTAGTCATTAGATGTTAAACTAATAGTAAAAGATAAACTTTTTATCTATAAATTATTTAACAATTTTCTTTTTTCTACTTTTAGCAAGGAGAGGGTGCTCCTCTGAATCGCAAAGGGGCATGTGCTAATCATGTACTTGACATATCCAATTTCTTCAAGGTTTGAAAACTTTTATAAAATTTTGATATTTTTACATAATACATATATCCACATAAGTTTTAAAAGTACAAATAGTGTATATGGAATTATTCCAAAGTGTTCTAACAAAGTTTCAGGTAGGACAGGCTTATTAAAATTAATTGGTTTAATCATTTTTACTTGGTACATATATTAATAGAAATATTGTGTCATGCTAGATTGAATTGGCCTAAAATGAATTGTCTATCTTTATTCCAGTTAACAAATATAGGAAAGAATTTTGCAGTAATGCTGAGATGAAAGATATAAATTTAGAGTATGTGGGCTGTTGATGGATGAATAAGAATATGTTTATATCATATATTCCAAGTTATCACATAGCTTACTGTTAGCATTGTGTTTTAGAGTTATTATGCAACTTGGTATTTCACAATTAACCTTTGTTTATTTTGAACATCTTCTACAACAGGATATTCTCATTGTTCGATAAATTTATTTCAGCGTAACTTTGTTTGTTATTCTTCATTAATAACACATTTCACATTTCTTCTTGTGTCATACTATCAATTATGTTTTGATTTATATTGCAATTTGTCTGATTCTTTTCAAACTGTTGTAAACGTTGTTAATTTTATATTATTTATATTCTATACTTTTCAATGAAATATTTAGAATCATTTGCTGTAGCAAAATATAAATTCTGCAGTCTAATAATATAGAAATAGGATTAAATACAAATCATTTTTATAGTTATTTAAGAGGTTTATACCAAAGACAAATTATTTCTAAATTTTATCATTTTTACATATTGTAGCATTTATATTTTTAACTGTGATATTTTATAACTTTATTACTTATATATAAAAAATAATTCAATAATTGTGGAAAAGAATATTTATTTTTATTTTATTTATTAGGGTTCTCATGTTACAATCAATGCAAGAATGGAAGAAGATGTTGAACCATCTTTAGTTTTAGAAAAAGTTGCCAAGGCATCTGCTTCAAAATTTAATTTCAAAGAACGATCTGATCCAGTAGAAAATATGACTCCAGTGGTGAGTATATTTTCAAAATGGTTTTACAAAAACTTTTATCATACATTTTTCTTTATTGATTTTTTTTTTAAAAAAAATCCCTTTCAAATACATATTTATATTATAAAAATTAATCAGTCATTATTGCTATTACTAAAAAGTTCATCAGATTTTTAAAAATTTAAGATTTTTAATATAATGTAAATGAATAAATATAAAATTCAATATAGCCCTCTAGGTTAATATCTCAAAACAAAGTTTCCTGTCTTATCTGAAATGTATTGATTTTTGCTTGAAGACTTTGTTTAAATGCCAAACAAAAATGATTTAAGTGCATAATATTACTGAGTTAGCTATTTTTGCTTTTTGTAAATATTCATATGTATGTTTGCATCTATAAAAATCCTTAGTGTAACATACTGAACAATTTTTCTTCTCGAAAATGATAAAGTAATTAAACATTTTTGATTATAATACTTTTAAAAAGTGGGAATTAAGTTTTTTTTAATTTTTTTTTTAAATATTACAAGCAATTTCACTTTAAAGATTTTCTTAAATATCTATGTATGATAATTTTTGTTTGTGCATTAAATTATCAAAAATGGTTTTAGTGTGTAATATTACTCTGTTAAATATGTATGTTTTTTGTAAATATGCATATGCTATGTTTGCTTTTTGTAAATATACATATGTATGTTTGCATCTATAAAAATCCTTAGCTGTAGCATACTAAACAATTTATCTTGCCTAAAATGATAAAGTAATTAAAAAATTTTTATTATAATACTTTTAAAAAATTGGGAATTAAGTTGTTGTTGTTTTAAAATTACAATCAAATTCACTTCAAAGATTTTCTTAAATATCTATATATAATAATTTTTGTTTGTGCATTAAATTAAACTGGATTTTTAATTTAGGGTAGTGTATACAAACGAATTATGCCAACTAGAGAAATCAACCCAGTTGAAAGAGAAAAATTCTGGATGAAGGAACAGGTACATTAATTATTTTTTTCTATGTGAAAGGATTTTGAATATTTAAGCACATTTTGCAATTATTTAACATTTGAATTTTTTGAATATTTTACAAAATGTGTTCAATATTTTTATGAAATGAAGAATGATTTTATTTACATTGTAGGAAGAAGAAAAGAGAAGAATTGTAGAGGAAAAAAAGAAAGCTGAAGACGAAAGAAAGAAATTAGAAGAAGAAAGGAAAGAAAGAGAAGTATGTATTGTTTTGAATTTTTGGTTTTCAGATTATAATCTAATATTTATTCAACAATTCTGTATTTAATTTTTATGTCTTCATGTGTCTACTCTCATTGGCTCTCAAAATTATTTTAAAATATCGTTTAACTTAATATGAAACATAAATGAAAATGCAGAATTAATCATAAACTTATCTACATATTATCACTTTTAATTGTAAAACATATGGCCATTTATTAACAGTAACTGCAGAGAAGGGAAATACAAATGCTGAATAATCAGTAATTTTTATGGCTTTTTTAATTACTAACTTCTTTGGCAACCACCCTGTTTTTAAAGAATATTGATTTTTTAAAATTTCATTGGAACCTATATATTAGTTATCATTGTCTTACAACTAAGAGTTTTTTAATTACAAATTGTGATATTTGATCCCTGCAATTTGCCTCCCTGTTACTTTTCTTGTTTACTAGCTGCATGAATGCCTCTAAAGAAAACATAGTGATATTAAAATAGCACAGCACATGCAATATCAGCAACATGTTAATCTGAATTAAAAATCAGCAACTAAAATATTTGATATTGTTGCACATATTTTGTAATATACTTATTATCTCAAGGGAAATTGTGTGCTAATTTCACTGAAAAAATTGATTTCGTAAAAGGAAATGTATTAGGATATAATCTTACTTTTCTAAATAGAAGAGAAATACACTGTTATATACTTATATAAACAGTGAAAACGGTTTGAATTTTATTGCAACAATTGGTGCTATAATAAACACTTGCAACAATTGTAAAGCAATAATAAGCACTTTTTCTATTATTATGAGAAGAAATTTTCTCATGCCTCATGAAATTTTCTCATTAAGTGTGTTCGTGTATCTCATTTTGTGTTAAAAACGTCATGTTGCAGATTCTTTTACTTTATATGACGGCAGATTTTATTGTACATTTTTTTTTCTTTTATTCTTCTTAAGAGTAGTTTAATTCCTTGTCACTTAGTGTTATTTGTTCCTTAATTTTATTAAATATGAATTATTTGAAGGGATAAAAACAGAGTTGGAAGAAGAAAGCAATTTATAAAAAGAGATGTACATAGTATATATATTAGAAATATTCACTATTGTCTATTTAATCTTAAGTGTGTTTAATTTATCTTGCATCAAAAACAAGAAATATTTCATAATATATAGTTTAACGCCATGAAAGTCACTGAAACTAATGGTAGATTTTAGAAAAAAATATCATTTTTGGTACTATATAATATGAAATAAATGAGATGTAGAGTTATTTATATGTATCAATGTATTTAAAATGTTTAGGGTAGCAAAGATATTTTCTTCCAACTCTAACCATTGCTCTAGTCTTGGCATATCATGTGAAATCTCCTGACCACTGGATATGACATTAAAGGTTGCTTGTTCCTAATCACTTCCATTTTCAAGAGAAATCTAAAAAATACTTCATTACACTTTTACTATGAGCGGAAAAGAATCAGGGTTGAGTTCCCAGTTAAAACCATACACTAATTTAGCAAATTTTAGATGCCTAGTTAACTCATCAATGGTTACCAATCCTCCACCATCCTTATTTTTTAAATAAAACTTATAATTACTACTTAATTGTATTTATTAAAAAAAATCACAAAATTCTCTAGCCTTGCATCAATTTCCCTATTTTTTATTTCATATGTAAGTTTGTGGTGCTTGGATTTGCCAACATTACTCAATTGCCCTGCATTTCCCTATAATTTTGTAAGAAATCTCAAAACACTACTGCACTGTAGGTCTTCTTTGTTGGAAGAGTTCAACACAGTCCCTCAAAGTCAACTACCCTATCGATTTTGTTTGATTTAAAAGTTATGACTTCAAAATATATTAACAATAATCATCTGTATCCTTTAACTTTCAAGTTAATACAAATTAAAATTTTTTAAATCAGAATAAACTGAAATATCACATTTATAATTCAAAAATCAATATTCTAAAATAAAGCCAATGATAATTATTTCTTTCACTGATCTCATTACTTTAGGTATATATATAATATAGACACTGATTTTTTTCTGTCTTATCAAAGTATGTAATCTTAAATTAAATTATTTATCACTTAAAAATATGCAACTTACTGTCGGAAGTCTAAAAATCTGCTCATATTTGGTATTTTATTGTTTTAAAAATATTTTGTAATATTAAAATTGTTACTTCCATACAAATCATTTTGTTTTAAACACTAAATAATTTTGCTTATAATTTTGAAAAGAAATGCCCTTTGTTCAAATGTTACTTGTTTTTATTTTTCACTGCTGTTGAAATTCTGTGAAATAATGGCCAATTTTTATCGTCAGACTTTCGAAATTATTAGAACTATGCTATTAAAAACAATTCAGATTATTCCTATGCTTCATTTCAAACTTCTAGTAAGAATTAATTTTTCTTAAGAAAACTAAATGTTTTTATACAATCAAATGCTTATTTATTTTATGCTTTTAAAATACAGTATTAACTAAATATTAAATACTGGTATTATTTTCTCCTTATTGATTTTAGTTTTGCTTTTCTTTTAGATAAAAGATACTGTTGCTAGGGATGAGTGGGTGAAAGAGCGATCACAATCCATAAACAAAATGAGAGAAGCTGAAAGGAATGCTGATAATGTTGCTAGAAATATTGCTCAAGAGAAAAAACAATGGGTAAACTAACAATTTTACAATTTATTATTGGTGTGATTTAACTCATTGAAATGAAGATAAACTAATGTTATTTGTTTAACTCATGTAGGAAAAACAGTTAGAAGATGATGCTAAGGATGAAAAGGCTAGAAGAACAAGAAGTGAAAATTTGAGAAGAGAAAGAAGTCATGTAAGTAATCATCACATTTACATGTTTGCAGTTTGCATTTTTTGAGATATCTTGATCAAATCACAGAACAAAATGTACATATTATTTAAATACATGTTTTACATTAATCTGCGATACTATGTCTTTTAGATTCTTAATGTGAGATATATCTTAAAATTGCATTGGTGTGGCTTATTTTATATATTAAGGTGTCCTGTATGTTTCTTTCCTTTTTTGATATGAAATTAATGCACAATATTTGTTGTTTAACATTAATTTATTACATTACATATGAATTGATTTACTCTATCACTACTTCCATCCCTTAGAAAGCATTATTATATCCTCTTTTCAAAAATGCTGAGATTGCTTGTAAAATATTCCTGAAGGGGATTTTTGAATTTACTTAATAATTGAAAACTGTTTATTTAGGAGATAATTTTTTTAATAACAAGAGACAAGTTAAATTTGGTAGTCAGAATAATGCAATTGAATGTTTCAATTAAAATGTAACAGCTTTTCTCTAGCAGCCAATGAATTTCATTGCTTCATCAATTCTGGACACTTTTGTGCTATTTTGGATATTAAATTATCAAGTTGATTGCTAAATTTGGAAAATTTGAGGGTTTCAGCTTGAGGAAGGCAGCTTATAATACTAATATTTCTAGTTCCTCCAAATGGATGAAAGTTGTTGTCCCCCCCCCCTTCTCTGAATAGAATCCAGGCTTTGCTGTAATCGAGGATGTATTTCCTTAGCCCAAGTGCATTTTCAATGCATAGTTTCATACCAAATCTCACCCGCTGTAGCAAACTTCTTGAGTAAAGGACTCCTCTCATGTCACTAGAGAAACGATTTGCTCATTGAGATATGATTCATTATGTGTAGGACCTAAACTTCATATCAATTAACATATCCCATTCTGATCTGATGATTATGTTCTACTGTTCTGTGTTAGTAGCATCTTCAAGCTTGTGCATACTATTTCTGTGTGCATGGTTTTGATAAAATTTTCAATCATTTTGCTGGGCAGTCATGGTGATCTAGAACTTTCAAGTCAAGATTGCTAGCTCTAAGTCTCTTAAACCAATTGTGGATAGTCCTTGTACAGCACCAATCTCACCTTTTTTTAAAGCAATGAAGCATAACAAGTTGCAAATACTTTCTTTGGCTGTCCATATTCAATAGTGTAAAAAAAATTTCTTTTAATAAAAACTGTATCACCAATGTAACATAATTTTAAAAAGGCTTTAAGTTTATTGGAATTGTTGTCATACACAGTAGGGTTTATACGAAACCCGACTTTTTGAAAAACCAGTTCTCAAATTCGATATTTCTAAAAAAAACCGGTTTTATCCGGTTTTTGAATTTTTGTCAAAAAAAAAATTGAATAGGGAAAAATAAAATATTTTTCCCTGTTCTATTTTTTTATTTTATTTTAATTTATATAAAATAACAAAAAAACGAAATCAATATCAAAGTCAAAATATAAAAAACAAAATTAAAGATTACATATACATATTACTTACTCAAAATAATGAAAACTCAAACAAAAATTTCAAATAATATTTATATTATTTTCACTAATTTTAATTTCTCCTAAGAAAATAGGATTTTAAAAAACATAAAATATCCACTGAAAGGTGGCTAAGTCTCCTTCTTATTTTAGACACAATATTGTCTGAAATTGAAAATACTCGTTCACTAGTTACTGAGTTTGGCATCAAATTACAAATCTAAGTTTTTTTGTTCTTTTATTTGTTTGTTCAAATAATGAAAATTCAGCTTTCAGTGTCTTTGGATTTGTAAGTTTTTCTTCAGGGTCTTCAAGAAATTAAACAATTATATTATATCCGACAATTATTTTATGAACTGCTTTCAAATGATTATGTAGATTGCTCGTAGATGATCCTTTGCAGCTCAACATTTTATTACAATGATTTCAGATTGCCTTGTCTATCCCGAACTTTTTGAAATTATCTCAAACTTTATCTAAAAATGAAATTAAAGTTATTGAATAAATATTTTCGGCGTTTATTTTACAATTTTATTATTTTAACTATTAATATTAATGCAATTTAAAATAATCTAATCTATACATTTTCTAGGAATTTTGAAAAAAAATAAACACTTCTTAATCTAATTCCGATGCTTGCTGAAGACATAATTTATGTTAAAACGTTGCGAAGAAAATATGGAATATTTTAACACCCTGTATTTTATTTAAAATTCCAATTTTATTTTAATTGAGTATTTTGTATTGATATGGCTAGTTCAAGTGGTGTAGTAAAAAGGCTTTCAGGAGTGGTACGAAGAAAATTTTATATGATATTAAATACTGTGATGAGGAAGCAGAAAATGGGGAATTATTTATTCCTTTCACACGTTCTTCGAAACGAGCCAGTCAAATTGCTGACGTTTCTGTTAGCACCAACTTCATACCGATAGACAAAACATCCAGCGAGAAGCAAGCGATGAACTTTATCAAACTTTTGTTTCACCTAGAAAAAAAAAGGGAAAAGGGATGTTCATGAAAAACATAAATTGACGAATTCGAGGCGCAACTTTGTAGTGCACAAGAACTGGCCAACGCAACTTGCAACGTTGAAAAAATGTGTTTGCTGCCCGTTGCATAGAATGAATAGCAAATCAAATAAGTTCAAAATTAATTTTTACATAATATGAATTCTTAAAACCGAATGTGATAATTCTTTTCGAATGTGATAAATTTACTTTAAAAAACCGGGTTTGAAAACCGTCAAACCCTAATACACAACTAATAAATCAGCCTGAAAGTTTGTATAAACATAGCCTATTGAAGTCAGTCTGAAAAAAACTGATTAGACACCTTATTTTATAAATTATATATTAAGGAGTGCTATATATTTACAATTTTAGAAAAGAGATATAAATTCTGTGGTTTTTATCCAGTTGCAATTCTTTTGTTAATCAGAATTTTCTGATAAACTTTTTTATCAGTGCATGCAAGTCTCATCAAATAAGTTTGGATATGCCATAAAACTAAAATGAACTTCTCGACATTTTGATTTGTACAACTAATTGATGCGACTGAATAAATTACTTAACTGCTTATTATATATATATATTTATTTTCAACCTGTTGAGGATTTACTGGAAAATTTCATGATGATAATCTGTTATTAATCAAATTGTGTTCATTAAACTTTCTTCTCCCTTTCTATAAATGTAAAAATGCTGCATTTTAGTTGTGCATGAGTTTAATAATAGTTGTTTGTTGAGGGGGGGATTGTAGCTAATTTGCATGCATTTAGTAATGTATTTATCTCCATTTTTTACTCAAAGAGGATGGAAATTTTCATATCAAATATGTTTTATATTTTTAACAGGAAGCTCAAACTTTGATTTCCCAAAGAACGATTAATGCTAGAGCTATATTTGAGCAAAACACATGTGCTGGGCAAATGACTAATGTTCAGACCTCTAGACAACCCAAAGTCCTGCAGGAATTTGAGGAGAGCCAAGCGAAATACGAAGCTCAGTCAACCTCTCCAGTTCCTACTACTGGTGACAGCTATAATTCTCCAACAATTGAACACGTTCCTGTAGAAAAAATAGAACCAGTTCATAGCCAAAAAGTTGAGCTAACTTCGGCAGCTTCTCCCCCTGAAGAATTTAACTACACCAGGAATTTGTTAAAGGAACCTCCCCGGCAGGATTCGGAACTCGAAGTCAATGCAGAAGAAGAGCAGAATTGGGATGGTAAAATACTTTTCTGTATTGAATTTTGGAAATTCCATTATTTGTACCCATTAAAATTTGTTGATTTATACTTGGGAATATTTTCTATATTGTTTTCCTTCTATTTTTGCATATTGCATTTAAACTTTGTCTTGTAAATATGCATGAAAATTTTCTATAATGTTTCATTTTGCTTAATATGTATTATGAAATGGTTTCCTATATATTCCACCATTATATCATAAAATCTGTTACTTTATATAATTTCTAGCTGTTTCAAAAAAATAATGGACGAAATCTCTTTAAGTACAATCCTTGTGTGTAATTTGTGCTTTTCCTGGTGCTTTTTAATCATTTTAATATGGAACTGAAATTCATTTTTTTAGTGTGATAATTTGAAATAGAGGGATGAATTAGATTTTAACAAGCTTGGTTCAAACTCATGAAGTTTACGTAAATGTAATTCTTATCTAATTTCAAAACAGGATTATCTAACTAAACATAAGAAAGAAAAAAAATTTTAATTGTTACTGTTTGAATAATTTCTATGGTTATTAAACATGAACTAATTATTTAAATGTTTAGTAAACCAGATTTTTTATGATAATCGATTGGAAAACATTTTTTTTTACATTAATTTAATACATGATTCAAATTTTTTTCAACAACTTGAAATCAAAATGATTTTTTATAAGTAATTTTATGAAGTAATATTTTTTGCATAATAATTCCTACTCTGCTTTCAAAATTTTCAAAATATCACTTGACATTGTAATTCGAAGTTCTGATTTATACAAAAGAAATATTTGCTTTAATTTGTTTACTTTCAGCTTTCCAGTTAAAAGTTTTGTACCTAATTTTTATGTAAATTTTTATGCATAAAATTATTTGTTACATATTTTGTCATAACATCTAACTAGCTAATAGAATACTATCATATTTCATAAAATTGCTGTAGATGTATTTATATTGCAATATATCTACAATCATTCAAGTAGTTCACTCAGTTTTCTGCCATGCCATATGCCATGATTTTATGTTTAATCTTTGTCTTGTAAATATGATTGATTTAGTTTCTTTTGTACATCTACAGTGTAGCATTTAGAATCATTGCACTTGCTTAAATTGCTTAACTTTTTAAAATTGATTTGTAGTACTGCCACATTCTATAAAATTTCTTCATTTTGATAATTGAATGAATTTTAGTTTATTTTTCCTTGCCTCAGAGCCAACATTGGAAGCTCCCCCTAATGTTCGAGATCCATTAACTGAAATGATGGCAGAGCATGGAATAGTTAGGACAGTGGATGGCACTCAAGCTTTAGATAGCACTCAAGTCATTACTTCAGCTCCTCTTGGAGATGGTCTGAAAGCTCGTGCTCTATATGATTATCAAGCAGGTATTTGCCATTTTACTATTAAAATTAATCATTCTGGTTTATTATCAAATTAGTTCACTATTACATTAGAATATCGCATTATTTTACTATGTGCCAACTGAATTTTGTCAGATTTTTATCTTTTATGTAAAATTATACAAACAAAATCTTTCTAGCATTTATAACTTTATTTTTAATTAAAATGGCAAAAAATTTTTATATAAAAAATGTAATATTTTATATTTTTGAAAAAATTAACTCTTCCAGATAGTTACTAAAAATTAAAAAGTAAAAAAGAATTCATTTTAAAATCATAAATAATTTGAGGTAATCAAATTTATATTTACAAGATATAAAAATGAATGTCTTTGTTTTCAAAATTTTTATTCAATGGTTTTATTGAAGCACCATAATTTTTTAAATCCTGGGATCAGTATAAAAATATTACATTGGTAAATTACAGTGAGTAGAAATCTTGTCTTTAAAAACAGAGTACTAGTTAGTTTATCAAAAACGATTTTTTTTAATGTAATACTTGCTACCTTTAGCAAGTAGTTCAGTTGTCAGCAATATTGAATGTATTTAATTTCAGATAAATTTCTTATGCATTATGCATCCTTTAACAAAACATTTTTAATCTTCACACTGTTAATCTAACCCAACCTGATCAAAACTAATAGATTTTGATTGCCTTCAGGAATCAAAGAGTTAAATATGCATGATGCATCCTTTAACAAAACATTGTTAATCTTCACACTGTTAACCTAACCCAACTTGATCAAAACTAATAGATTTTGATTGCCTCCATGAATCAAAGAGTTAAATATGCATTATGCATCCTTTAACAAAGCATTTTTAATCTTCACACTGTTAACCTAACCCAACCTGATCAAAACTAATAGATTTTGATTGCCTCCAGGAATCAAAGAGTTAAATATGCACGATGCATCCTTCAACAAAACATTTTTAATCTTCACATTGTTAACCTAACCCAACTTGATCAAAACTAATAGATTTTGATTGCCTCCAGGAATCAAAGAGTTAAATATGCATTATGCATCCTTTAACAAAACATTTTTAATCTTCACACTGTTAACCTAACCCAACTTGATCAAAACTATTAGATTTTGATTGCCTTCAGGAATCAAAAAGTTAAATATGTATTGTGATAGTCTTATACCTATTCTATGTATTGTGAGCATGAATTTCCCTTATCGATTCAAATCAAATTATGTCTCTTTTGCACACAAATGTTTCTACATTTTATATTTACTCACATATTGATTAATGTGGTAACTTCACTTTCTTGTTTCTTATATAAAATTCATAGTTGATTTCAACTTTAAAAAATGACAGATTTTACATGTATTGTATTGCTAGTGTAACAATGTTCTAAGTGGATTAAAATATACTAATAAGAAAATTAAATAATAGGCAATGTAATCTTAAAGCATAACAAATAATATCTGAGAAATTGTGTTATTGAGTAAAAATTAATAATAAATTGCATAAGAATGTGGAAAAAATGAACAGAATCTTCATTCCTTAGATTGAAATGAACTAGAGAAAAGATAAACAGTTCCAGTTTCAACGAAATATTTCTAAAAATAATGATAACAATTTAAATTTCTTTATAACCGTCATAAATATTGTTTCAAATATTTCATGAAAATATCTATAAAAGAATTACCAAAATTCAGGTAAAAATGGAATATTATTACTTATCTTTTTAAAATTTAATTACTTTATGTTATAAATTTATCAATAAAAAGCAACAAAATTTTACATGACTTTTAATTAATTGAAACTTTAATAAAAATCACTTTCAAGTGCACATTTCTACCTCTCAAACTTAGATCATGGAAAATTAATTTTTCATTATATTAAACTTTTGGTTTCTTTCATTAGTTTCCTTTACAATTTTATTAGTTATTTATATTCATTTACTTAAATCCATGAATGTATTGTCTTAATGTTGAGGGTTTTTATTCTACTATGGGTGGTTATTTATAAAAAGTTAATTATTTTCGAGTACCCAAAGATTTTATCATTCCAAAATACATAGAGAAAAAAAATTCTAATTTTTGTGGTTTAATTCGTATTTCTTTTAATGGCGTGATTTAAGTCTAATTTTTAAAAATCGATTTTGGTAGAACTTCAAGGTATGGAATTCTTTTCATACCATTTTGCTGATAATGAAGAAGATTAAACAACAGATTGCTTATAAAATACAAAAATAAATAAATATAATTTTAATTTGTCTACAAGCTTCCTAGTATCAAAGTATTTTGTAGTAATTATGAATATATCATAAATGTTAATGTTGCCAAAATTTTTATTGGGTATATTTTTAAAAAATGCTTTTTTGATATAAAAATTGTGACTCTGTATAGAAATACTTTTCATGTTTCAAATTTTAAATTTATTCTTATAAATGTATTTGAACATATAATATATTTAATGATTGTAAGTATATTGTAAGCTTTATATCAGTTAAAATTGGAAAAATTTTGTCTTGCTTCTTTTAGCTGATGAAACTGAAATATCCTTCGATCCTGATGATATTATAACACATATTGAGCAAATTGATGAGGGATGGTGGCAGGGTCTTGCCCCGGATGGTTCCTGGGGATTATTTCCTGCTAATTATGTTGAACTGTTAGACTGATTATCTACCATTTAATCAACTATTTGACTGTTATCTGTGATGAAAGTCATTTTGTTCAAACTTATATGTTTCATTTTTGTTTCCCTGCATTTAATTGCATTTTTATAAAAACAAATTAATGGGACTTGGTTTTTTAGGGGATAAAAATTATATTAATAGTTGATGCTTTTTTACCTTCATCATTTAAATAAAACAATTCAATTTCTTTTTATAGATGTAATAGCAATAATATAAATAGTTATTGATTGGCTATTTAGGCTTTGATATTTGCTTATTTGTTCTGTTTTGCTGTCTTTAATCAAGAAGTTATATAATGTATCTGATTTTTTTTCTATTACTTTTTTAAATTTCTATTGCTTATATTATTTAATATAAAAGAGAAAGTAATTATTTAAAATTTATAAATCACTATAAAATTCAATATTACTTTTTAAGACTGACTTGTAAATTTTATCTATAAAATTTATTTATGAAAATGTAAGACACATTAACATCTATATATGTATAATTATGGGAAATTTCAATTAATGTATCTTTTTTGTTAAATTGATATTATTTGTACTGCTTAGATTTTTAAGACTTTGCAAAGTGATTTTTTTTATGTATATAAAGAGAAATGATACTGATACTGATTTTTTTATTAGATAAATATGATAATTTCCTTTTTTTATTCTTTTCATGTGAATCCTTAATGCCTAGTCACTTTGAATAATTTTTTTTCAAGATTTTGTTTCCAATTATACTTTTAGATATGTATATGCTTTTATAACTGTAAACTTTTCTTATAGAAACTGTATCAATGATTTTAAAAACATTTGTTATACTATCATTTTCTTTCTTGCTTTTGAATGACTGAATGTGTGGAAAAAAAATTTCAAACAGCTGGACATTTACAAAGCTTTGTTGTTTATATAAAGAAATGTTTGACTTTTCAAATAAAATATGATAGTATTAATCAAAATCTTGCAGAAATATTATATGGTTGTTAAAATTATGAACTAAGATTATACATAAACTTTATGCTATATATTGAATATTAATAAAATCTGCCTTAAATATAATGATTGAATTTTATAAAATAGTACTAGGAAAAATTTCTTAATATTCTTCCTTATGTTGTTGGCTTAAAAAACAGTACAGCATAGTGTAAAAATATATTTTCAATAATTTATTACAAATTTAACTGACAAAAAAATCGTATGTTTTTATAAAAAAAAATTTAAAATGTCTTTCCATCAATTTAAAAAAAGATCATGTGAAGTAATTGCTTTAAATATATACTCATTGATTCTCACATTATTAAAGATTAAAATGTCTGTTGGCCATTTGTTTTTCAGTGTGATTCGTTAATAAAATCTTAAATCAAATCATTATTTGGTGCCAAAAAATGTTTGTGTTGAATACACAATTTCACTCAATTTTTTAGAACTTTTTATTTATATTTATGAAAATCAGGATCAATTATACAAATACAAATGTAATTAAAAAATCCAGAATTTGTACATTTTGTTATTTTTTTTAATAATGGTTGCTATGAAAAAAAATACTAGTAGGTGTTTTTTTTTTTTTTAAATCACACTTTTGGACTTTAAATCACCTCTCCCACCCCCTCTTTGAATTGTATGTGTAGTACTTTTGGTGTTGCCAATAAAGAAGTACTTAATTTTTTCCTTTTTAAAAAAGAAAAAAAAATCTTGCCTATTCTGTGAAAGTTTATTAAAGTATGACAGTTTTCATTTTATACTAGTTTAATATGCTAGTTTTTAAAACGTTTTTACTTTTTATGTTAGACTTTACCTTCTACAAAAATGTATACTTTAGGTATTTCTGAAATGGTTCCAGTTTTTGTACTGAATTAAATCTGTTTTGTTATTGATATGATGTCTCTTTCTTTTGTTTTTATAGACACAAATAAGATTAGATTATATACATTGATTACTTTTTTTAAAGAAGCACTCAAATATTATTTAACTTCGTATTCATTTTGATATTTCAGAATTTAAAAATAGTTTCAAATATTTTAACTATCAAGGCTGATAGTTATTTCACACATGATATCAAATAATATTTTAAAATCTATGCACCGTCAATGAAAAAAAGAGTACCAGAACATTGAAAGAGTGTTATGATGGGAAGAAATAAAAAAATTATTTTTAAAGTCATAGAAATAATCATCAGAATATACTGAAACTAAGGGATCAATTCCAAAGGGATTGGGACACAGAGAAATATTAGAACTTGAATCTGATCTTGGGAAAGTATGCTTCAAAGACTGAAAATAGGCATATATATAATTAATTTATTCTTTAAAAGTTAACTATTTAATAAAGCTTCAATCTGTAGTAAAAAAAAATTCTGATTGATTTTCATTCATGGAATTATATGACTGAAATTTACAAACTTAATCTTTAAGGATAATCTTTTTTTCATTTAGAGGGTTCTGCAATTGCTTTTGAATAAAATCACTAAGAATTTTTTATAATTCTAAGAAATATATTTATTCACATTTGATTTTAAATTTTGCTATTTTCGTAATTTAAAAATTATGCAAATATTTAATTTAAGTCACTTTAATAGCTCAAAACAAAGCTTTTTTTATCTAAGTAAAATAAAATTATTTTGACTAAAGACATATTCTTAGATCTTCAGGATATTGCAGCATAATAATTTATACTTTTCTCAAAAAATAAATAATACATAATGAACCAACCGTTTATTCATCAGATAATAAGCGTATAAAATGCTCAGCTTTCACTATGGGATTTGTTAAAATTTATTACCTGCCAAATCTGCCATGTAATCAATGTAAAATATATACTGATTTTTAAATATTCATATTATTTCACATGCATTTTAAAATGATAATTCAATGAAGTGTTACATGTATATATGTTTTTCTCCCTCATTCTTTTGTGCAATATTTGTCTGATTTTGCAATATTTTTAATAGAAGAGGTATAGTGAATTGAATATAATGCAAATAAAAAAATATTTATACAACTTTTGAATAAAACAAACATATCACATCATAATGGATAGTATAATTAATAAAATTTGAAATAATATGAAGCTGTGCAGTTAGCTTTAAAAAAACATTACATTTTCTCATAAATTTTGTTTCAATATATAACATCATAAATAATTTCATCAGTTAAATTGTATTAATTTTAACCTGCAGAATTAGCAGATATAAATAAAATCAAGAATAATTTTATCAATTAGGCTGGCATGAATTAAGAAGAGAAAAAAAATTAAGAAATGTGTACTTATCAAACCATTTAATAACAAAAAAGAAATGCAAACAGAAAAGTCAACAAAAAATAAAATATCAAAAGTAGCAAAAATTAGTTCAGACTGATGTCTTACATTAATTACACAATAATATATGATGAACATTTCTAAATTAGTTATTCCTAATGTGTACACAGTTGAAAAAAGCTGCATAACATTTTTTAAACATAATAAAGCTAATATACAAGAATTTTTTTAAAAAATCAATAAAAACTGTATAAAAAAAATTATAAAAATCTAACAATCTCTCTATAAAAATATATGGTATTATATAAACAATTATTAAAGCTGTTGATAATTATCTATTAATACAATAAAACCGGTATTAATCACTGGAATGTTGCACCTGAAAAGTAAAAGAGGCCAGTAAAATATCACAATAAATCCAAAGAAGTCCTATAAGCTCCACTGAAATCCCACAATTGTGTGCAAAGTTTGTGGCTGTTATCAACAATAGCTTCTACTGGAGTAGATTCCAGATGTACACAAAAAAATTCATAGCAAAATATATGGTTATAAGAAGCAGCAGGGAAACATTCTTGTACAAGTCTCCTAGTGAAAAGAATACATACTTTCATTCTCAAAAATATTTTTGTTACTAAGTATATCCCCTTAATATATAACAGTAAAAAGTATTAAAGTGGGATGCACATTTAAAAAAACAGCAAATACTAAATGAATTACTGCTTAATAAAAGTTATCTTAATCAATAAATATATTTTTATGGTTAATATATGTATTCGATATTCACATAAAGATTCAATATAGTAATAAATTACTTTGCGTGCTTTTTCTTCTTTAATTTAACAATCTTAAAATTCAAATGATAGATTAATACTAATAAATAACAGTTAAATGAATAATTTTCATATCATGATAAATTAAAATGTGATGTTAACAGCCTTAAAGAACACCTTTAATGATCAATCATAAACATTAGTCTCTTTCAATTGAAATCTCTGTTAACAGAACCAGTAATAAAAAATATGTGTTTTTAAATTTCTCAAAATTAGCATTGGGGTTGATTCTAACAACAAGGTTTGACCCCTTTCCATTATTTATCAATCATCTCAGATAAATATAAAGAATTCAATGCCAAAGTTTGTAAAAAAAATTGTTAATGGAAATGAACTCTTAAAATTCAAAAAGTTATTTAAATGGAGAAAAAGAAAACATAATTGCATTCTTGAAAACTTCAATAGTGATGTCAGCAATTTCCATGCAAATATGACACTGTAAACATAGAAAGTTCCATGTTTTTGAGTGGGGGGAAATAAATTTTTGACAATCCTCATAAATAATTATTGAAAAAATGCAAAGAAAACAAAAAAGAAAATCAGCATCACTTGAAAATTTTAATATCAAAATTGATTAATCTTTTACAAAAGTCTGATAACTAGTTTTCAAAAAGAAATTTAATTTAAAAAAAAGCTAAAATTTAAATATGTGTTAATATATTTTCCAAATATATCTTTATAAATAAACAAGACTAGAAAACCCTGTCATAAGAAAAGAAGCAATGGCTTCAAACTATTTCTATTAACCAAGCTTTCAATAATCTGAAGTGATTATGGTCCCATGAGTTTGAATAATTGAAGTTTTATAGTGGCATATTTGCACAATTTTGCCATGTACCACAAATTTATAATGCTATATACAATTGCAATTTTAGTTTTAAAAAATAAATAAAATTTGTTAAGGAAAAATATGAAAAATTGGAGAAAAATCATATCATACAGAAACAGTATTAAGTAGGTCTTACTATATATATTTAAAAATAAACAAAAAGACTAACTTGTAAAAATTTCCACAGATAATTCCTTTTTTAGGGAAGTTTTTCAGATTTGGATAAACTGTGGGTTTTATTACTCTGCCCTAAAAGAAAAAATGCAGATGACATTAAAATAAATAAAGTTTCATTACAAAAATTAGATATAAAACTTCTAAAAAATTAATGAGTAAAATTTTGGAAATAAGTAAAATATATCCTTACTTAGAATTTTTTGCCTATGTAATTTAGATGCAACATTTTTAAAAGCTCTAGCAACATACTAAATTTTATAAAAATATTTTTTCAGAAGGAAAAGTTAATATAACAAAAAAAAAACTGAATTCTAAATATATTCAAAATTTATTCATATTGTGGAATTGAATGCTTACTAAAAGAGACAAATTATTTCTCACAAAACTGACTTTTCTATCAGCAATGATAAAGTTCCCCACCCTTACTTCCCATTGAATACAATTAAATAGAACTGTACCCAAGAAGGGTAAGAGACTTATCCTTGAAAGACAAAAGAATAATGAATTTGAATACAGCTTTGAGGACAACAGAAATTACAGTTGATACCATAAAAAACATCTTGTCTAAGTATCAGAAACTATAGAAAAGGCATTTTGATATTGTGCTCATCAAAAATGATTGTTTGAAGAATATTTAATTATTAATTATAATGATTAAATGCAATGGCTAATACAATCAAACTTAAAACATCATGTTACAATGTATCTGATTAGAGATTCAAGTCCCCCCCCCTTCCCTTTAATCTGAAGCATGAAAGTATGAAAATGTTTTAAGGGTTGATCGTATCAGCCATTGTATTCTGTACACAATGATTTTTACATGAAGCAATTAACAAAAAGAACACCATGTTAAAGACAAGATCAAGTTTTAAAAAATCCAATATTTTGAAATATATTAAAAAATTAGATAGTAATGATTTGAAAAATCTTAAATTCATATTTGCTAAGTCAAAAGAAAGCTTTTAAAATGTTCACAATGATTAATCACAATAATGCTAAGTTATTGGTAGTGACTATATAAATTAAAAGCATTGTTAAAATATTGTGTTTAAAGTTAATATTAATAATTTTATAAAAATCAAAATAAAAAATCAATAAATAAAAACTTTTTAAATTATAAAATGGTATAAAAGAGGATTTTGTTTGATAATATTTCCTGAATACAGGAAAAAAAATGCTAAAATTTTGAATCATTTTTAATTCATTAAAATTTAACTAAGATTTTTCTATATCATTTCTTAATGAGAACATATAAACCAAAAAGTAACAACAAGCCAAATGTGATAGTCCGATCTAAGGAATATTTTGAACAATTTTTGCATGATGCAGATTACTTGTGATATCCAACTTATAAATACAAAAGATTCATTTAGAGAAATTAAAATATATGTTAATGAATCTTTTGTGTTTCATTTGAGAGCCAAAAGAATATACCTGCATAGACAAAAGAGAAAGATATGTTGTAGTGAAATAAAACCATACAACTGATACAATCTCATACAACATCAAAACAGAAATCTAAGTTATTAAGTAACAAAATGTCTCAATCTTTAAGATAATTGAAATATGTAAAGTACTCACAGTTGAATCTTCAAACCAAATGTTGTAATAAAAGTAAAGATCATCATCTTTCCAAAGAGAACAGAAATTTTTTATGCCATCAATATAACGTCTTCCTACTGAAACCATTTTCCATATCTATAATGAATAAGAAATTGAATGAAGGAAATATAAAATCAAATGTATTATATATTTTAGAGATAAAAAGGAATGATACAACATCCACAATTAAAAATACTTACAACAACATTTGATATTAATAATACAATAACACTGAATAGTAATTATATTAATGATGTACTACATATATTAAAAAGAGGGAAAAGAGATTAAAATAATTTTATTTATTAATTTTCCTATTGATGTAGACAGCATATTTAAAAAAAAAAAAAAAAAAAAAAAAAACCTGCATTCTGATTTTATCATTATCATATTGAAAACGAATTTCAAAAGGACGACTCAAAACATTTAGTGACCCCATTTTAAAAATGATGGCGAATTCTTTTATCATATGCAAAAAAGTAACAATACTAGATTGAGACTACACAGTTTATGAGTTTAAAAATGTGAGTTGCAATGTAATTTACAATGCAACAACAATTTACAATTTTGAGATGTTGAACTTGGCCTTCACTATGCATATATCAAAATGTAAAACTGTTTAAGAACACGGTACAAATTAGGAATAAATGGTATTTCTAATAAACATAAAACATTATTACAATAAAAACATAATAATTTAAAAATTCCACAGAATAAATAACTGACAACAATTACTTTTTGTTTCAAAGAAGGTGTGCCATTTAGATGGCCTTTCTTGACAATAACATTTGGGGCAATCAAACAATCAGAATTTCGATCAATGTATATGAAATGTATCAATCCTGGATATTCTGTTATATATGTATCAAGGTTAAGAGAATACAATCAATAAAATAATATATTATCAATAATTCATTAGATATAAGGCAATCCAAAAGCTCTAAAGATGATTATTATTTCAGCTGGGACCTCTATTTTTTCACTCCTAATAATGCAAAAATTTATATTTAATATTAAGTTAATAAACATATTTCTGTAAAATTTATGGTGTATAATTTTTATACCAATCCCCAGCCCTATTAATGACATTTTGAAAAATCTTCTAAATATACTTTGTGAATTATAAACCTTTGAATATCATTATTTTACACCATTTTAATGGCCACTAGGAGGAAATAAATTCTCCAATCAATGCAAAATTCTTAAAACAAGTAAATTTTGCAATTTTTGTAGCAGCATATTTACCAACTCAAACAACATAAAATATAATTATGTATTTCATTTAAAACATTCTTCCAAATGGAAGTCTATGGTTAACTTAACAGTTTAAAAATTAGCTTTCATATATACGTGTGAAATAAAGAACAGGATGGACATCGGAAGTTTCCCCCATTCTTAATCATTTTAGCACCTTGATAACATCAATGGTATCAAAAATTTAATTTAATTTAAAGAGAAATGCATATAAACTAATATGCATACTACATAGATGAAACTCAAAAGGGGATGAATAAATTAATGTGAAATGTGAATTATACTAACAAGCATTACCAGCATTAATTAAAGAGAAAAATTTGTTTTAATTTTTTAAAAATCCAATTGGATTACATTCCAAATTCCAATTTTAACAAAATTAATTCGAAATGCAGGGTATTAATCAGTCAAAAATAAAACACTGAAAAACTATATTTGCATCAATCTATAATAATAACAAAGGAGATGTGTGTGTTTATATATGTCTATCTGTTGGCACTCAACAGACTAAACCCAAATTTACACAACTAACCTTTAAAGGATTAGAATGTGCACCTCAAAGTAAATTTTACTATTAAAAAAAATCAAGTGAGATTTTAGATTATTCTGCAACAATTTCCAAAAATGTTACTGCACAAAATTAATTTTTACTTTCTTTTGAAATTTTCGAAGGTTGGATTTTATTTTTATGTTACATTATAATATAATTTTTCCTTTCAATTTTTTTGCATAATTTTGTAATAACATGTTTCATTGCTGCTTTGAATTTCAAACTCTCTTATTATTTCCTCAAATATTTAATTACATGATTTTTAAAGTTAAAAAAAGAACACTTTTGTTTGCAAAGTTTATATGCAGAGTAAGAAAGTGAATATAATGCAATTAGTAGTTAGATTATCTAGACAATTATGTAAATTTATGTATTTAACAGCTCTGGGACTAGACTTTATTAGAAATGTTTAAAAACATTATAAACGATACATATATGTGAAAATAGCATGGCTTTAATATATATCACAAAATAATATATAAAAATATTTTCTTGAAGAAGTTATAAATACCATGCATTAAATATTTCATTGAAAATGAAACAAACCTAATATTCTTAGCAGATCACCATAGGCAGCAAATCAGAAAAAATTTTTGCTTTCAATTTCATAGCATACATACTGATCTTGAATGAAACAGAAATTCCACTTTGTTGTCTACCAAATTTATGAATCTTTTGTTTTTGCAGCACAATCAAAAATTAAATAGTATGCAATGATTTGTTTATTTTTTATTTATTATTTGTTTTATTTTGTTTATTTTTTATTTTAGAATATAAGATATACAAACCTTTATTAATGAATAAATTTTGAATAATGGATTTTAATTTTAATATCAATTTACTGCACGAAAATAGTCAGAATCATAATAAAACATAAATTTAAAAAAAGGTTCATCTGTATTCAAATCTATAAAAGAATTATTATGAAAGAAAATAACTTTAAAAAAGGATATGAAGACATTGTAATATTCTGCATAGCCTTCACTTCCAAAAAGTCTGCAACATCAGCTAATCTTTTTACACTGATTCTCTGCATAGTTTTTAAAACTTCTTGATATTCTGAACTTTGAGTTGTCTCTTCAAACTTCAGACATGGAGCTGCGACACATTCCCCAAAGAAATTTTTCAGCACATCTGAACAAGAAGAAAGTCCTGATTCCAATCTAAAGTAACAAAAAAATATGTGTTGAAAACACATTTTGATACATTAAATGGAATTCACAAATACTTTTTTAAATACTTGCCGTGGATTTGTAATTTTATCCTTTGGCATTTTAAAAACCTTTTCTAATTCACAATGTTTCAGTTGTTCCCACTTTGATATAAGTTTTTTCATATACTTTTCTTTGTCAGCACAAGTCTATTAAAAAAATCTTGAATTAGATTTTTTTTTTTAATCATTAGTACTCATACACAATGAAAAAACGTTAGCACTTTTATAGTTGAACTTTATTTTTAATTTGTTAAAAGTCTAGATTTAATATATGGGGGGCATATTACAACTAAAAACTCAAAAAGTTTTGGTTTACATAGTTAAAAAAAATGAATTGTTACTTCAGTTCTAGAGAAATAATTCAACACAGATGAATTAGGAGTATTACTCCACAACTTTAAATTTATTTCAATATTGTTAATAATGAGGAATAGAGTACCAAAATGAAAAGTTAAATGCTTTTAATTAAAGGCATCAGGTGGTTAAAATTTAAATTTCTATCGATCAAAAACTAGCAGGAGTGAGCTTGCTTGTTAAAAGTCACAGAAACAGTGGATGTCACTCTGATAATGGTAACATCTATTGTATGAAAATTGCAAAGCTTGTGCTATCAACACAAGCGAAAGTTTATGATAGTCTCTTTCCAACTTTTATATCGAGAGATGCAATATGACCTATTTTGAGATTCATAAAATAAACTGGGGTCTTTTTTGGACTCCTTTTCAACCCACTAGGTCTAAAATTTGACATAAAATTATATCATAAGATCACAAATTAAATTTTATTTATCCAGGTTTTTTTAACCTTATTGTATTCACATGCAAAAAGACAAACTAATAGATAACCAACATATAAACAGATTTGTTCCATAATTTTTATTCCAAACTCTGATATACTATTCTAATATTATATAATAAACATAAAACCATATGCTAAATCTTATCTTTTAGATCTTTGCATTTTTTGATTATCATATTCCCATTATACAGACTTTACAAATACAGATTTTTGTCTAAAATTGGGAAAAAAAATCTAAACATTTACTGTTAGACCACATACTAATTTTCATCCACTTAATTCTAAGTGTTTTTGAATTATCTTTCTCAAAAAGAAAAAGAAAAAACAATTTAAAAAATTTGTTTCTCAAACTTAGATAGGACGGAAAAACTTGGAGATTCAACAAAATATTGAGGTTAATTTTTTTAATGAATGTAAAAAACTAATGTCTAAAACTTTATATATAAAGTATATCTAAAACATAAATTTTAAAAAAATATAAAAATTTATATATAAAATTGTATATTTAACTTAAAAGTGCTTTGCTATCTATAATATTTACTTTATATGCAAGAAAGTAAAAACTAAGGCTCACAAGAATATCAAACCTTATTAGTTAGTATTACAAAATATGGAGACACAATAAAGGGGATAAAAAAAAGGAAAGACAAATGAAAGACATCTTAATACACAATTTAATTCTCATCATATAATAAGTCAATCACAATAGTGATGAAAGTCTGGTTTTGAATTATAAAAAATAGTATTTAATTAGAATAAGAAGATTCCAACAGATGTTATAGCAATAAATCCAGATGCCAATTTAATCAATACATAAAATTCTTATAAATGTATTATCAATAAAAATTTATAATCTGAATTTTTATCTGCAATGTCATAAATAGGAATATTTTAATCCATTATGCTGCATAAGGACACATTTAGAGTATTTTGAGAATATATTTTTAAAAGTTAAAAAATAAGAACACATATTTATTCAGCAAAGTTTATCCCTTTGTTAGAAGAAAAAAATACATTAGTCTAAACAAACAAAAAAAATTGAAGAATAAAAAATAAAACCAAGAAATTTAAAATCAGCATATATAAAGAACGTGAACTGTTCTGCAAAGAAGGACAAAAGAATGTTGAGTAATACCAAAATAACTTAGCAGCTTTGGTAGATAATTTTCCTTTTATCACTTGTGTGACAAAGATGTGAATAAAATGTATACAAAAGAAAGCATCTCTAAATATAGCTAGTGGTATTATGATTCAACAGTTGAAATATCACCAAAAAGTACTGCCATCTCTACGAATGTCAAGGTGCACAGAAATCTATTGAAAGGGGCTAAGACAGAAACCATAAGTAAATAAACACTAATATCTCGGTTTAAAACAGTATACAAAGTAATTTTAAGTATTAATCATATCATAGCAACTACCCAACATTTAAATGCATTATCAAAGAAAATATTGAAGATGCATTGATGGACACCAAGTAGGGCATTTCACATCTTGGTACAGGTGCAAAGCTTACTTCTGAACTAAGCTAAACCCTACTATTAGAAAATCTTATGCTATTGCAGCAAGGATTAAATCCAATAATCACTCCCCCATCCCTAAATAAAGTGATACTCCTGTAAAAAAAATCATCTCTGATAAGTCTCTCTCATCTCCCAGGAAAACTTTGAATCCTTCCAAATCATAATAAATCTCAACTTAACAAATTACCTGTTACTAGTATAAAAGCTGCCAAATCAAAGGATGAAAAAATATCAATGCTCTGTAAGTGTAATCTCTGATTTCTTTTACGTTCACAGTTCACTGAATGTGTGAACACCTTGGCTTTTCCTGCCTGCATGCCTCCTGATTGGTTCTGGACATTCTTTCTTATTATCCCTCCATTAATTGGCTTTAACACTTTTCCTCCATAAACTTTAATTTCAATTTATCTTTTCCTATAGTCCCTTGACCCATTTGTTTTCATTCTCCTTTTTAATATTAATGTTTTTTTTTTGTTGTTGTTGTTGTTGTTCAAACAAAGTTCTCCATAGTTACTACAAAAACTCCATGAAGTGTGACTCAAGGCACCATTTGGGGTATAATTTACCCCAGTAAACCTTCATCAATATAATGAATCAATAGTAGATAGAATCTATATAGCAATATTATATAAAATTGATTAATATAATAATTTAGTTTAATGGGCCAAGTGGCTATTTAATGAAAACCACATAATATTAATAAGAAAAATGTTTGATAATTGTCCTTCAAAACTGTGAAATGACTGACTTGCATCTTAGATGTTTTAATCTTAATAATATAAATATAATCTTAGCTTAAATTTATGTAAAATGTTGTTTTCCATCAATCAGCACAAACAATTTAAAGTCCCCAAATTTTATTTGATAAAAAAATTATCTAGCACTAAAAATGTTAATATATACAAAGATATTTTAAAAGTATATCTTACTTTTGATTTCCAAATGACATCAATTAAATTCCGAAACTCTGTTTCAAATGCATCAAAAGAGGCAAAAGGGCTGCGTAAAAGAGGATGGTTTTGAATGTTATCCAGCTGTTTTATAAAAGTTGCAACATTACTTGATACTAAGCTATAGGCAGTCAACTGAAATGTAAAGAAATAAGAAATGTAAATAATTTTTAAAAACACTAATAACAAATATACTAATTGTGTAAGGGAAACATTTTTAAACTACTTTCTTGCAAAAATAGAAATATATCTACTAAGAGAATTCATCAAGATATAAATATACTGCAAAAAAATTTTAAAATCCTCAAAAAAGACAAAAAAAATTAAGAAAATTAGCAAGATCAACATTTGAAGTAAATAAAAAATAAGTAATTAAAAAATAAAATTTAGAATTTATTTAATGAAAATCAATGCATTGGTCAATTATAAATGTCATAAAATAATTAAATAAGATCTTTTTTTTTTTAATATTTCAATTATATCAACAAGTATGAAATGTAAAAATTTCAATAAAAAATTATTACTAAATTCATAGCAACAATACTTAATAATTCTAAAATTCACAAAATTTTTATTTAAGAAAACATAATCCCATGAAGCAAAAAGCAATAAATAATAGTTTCTAGAAAAAAGTATAAAAAAAAAAAATAATGACATTAAACTGTATAGATATTTTTAAAAATTATATTAAAATGCAGTCCACTGATATTTTTGAGACATTATTAATAATGTATTCAAACTATTAAAAACATATCTTTTTAGACTAATTTGAATTAATTCAATAAAATGCTAAGTCAATAAAAAAAAAATCTGAAATCTTATGAATCAACAGGAATTTTCAGAGAAAAAAAAAAGAAAATATATAAAAATTACTTCATTGAGCATGGCAAGTGTTAATTTTGGTGTCACTTCAATAATGTAAAAAATGTGAGGGACAAAATCCCCGTTTCGAGATTTTAAGTAGACTAATAAAGTGTGAGATCCAGACTTTAATTTGTCAGATTGGTCATCCTCCTGCAAGAAGTTATTATGCATATTAGTTACATTTGAATGTTCCTTTTTTTTTTTTAAGTTTTACATTTTAACAAAAGAAAAAAAGTATTGTATACCAGATGGGCCTTTTTCTTTGAAGAACCTGAAAGAAAAATTGTGACTTTTGACATTGCAATAATAAAAACAATATGTTTAATGGCAGTATTTGTAATAGAGAGAAAATAATATAACATTGCCTTTAAACTATTTTAAATAGTTTGTTATAAAAAATAACAATCATATGTGTATTAAACTATAAAACAAGAAGGGAGTTACTCTACATATAACAGCAATATATATAATAATAATTTATTAACTAGCTTTTTTCTATTTTTGATAAGCATTTTTTGAATTATTAAAAAATGCCTAATTACTTTTAATTTTCATACACTAAAAAGGAATTCAAGCTTTGATACAGTCAAGTTCTTATTTCTTTTTCACAAAAAAATACAGAATTGTAGAAAATTCTAGTTTTCATATATATATATATATATAGAGAGAGAGAGAGAGAGAGAGAAGAATATTTGTTTCATTGTTTCTATGGCACTAAAATCAGATAAGTCGGAAGGCCTATAAAGCATGTTTCTGCAGACTCTAAGCTGATTAGATTACTATGATGGTAAATGTTGCATTACTTCTCTTAATTTTTATACATATTTCTGTAACCTAATCAAGTAATGAATTTTTACTTAATGTAGCAAAATATTTGCTTCCAAAAATATCAATGTTAAAAACAAATTATTTTACACCATTTAAAAATTATCTTTTTAAATATACCCATTAGAACTTTTTTGTAATATTGTAGTAAATAAGAATTAAGCCTTAAATTCAGAAACAAACAATATTTAAAAATTTTTATAGTTCTTCTTCACAGATGTGATAGCCACATATGGGCCTTTGAATTCCACAGAATTCCATTTGATGCTAACCTGTTCTAGGCTAAGATTTTCAAATTCATCACCTTAACAGTTTCTTCTTTAATGAATCTTTTTCCAGATAGTTAATCCACCTAAGTTTTGGTCTCTCTTTATTGGGTACTTTTTTGGAAACTAAATGGTTTGTGTAATAAATGACATTTAACCTTATTAAATGTCAATCCATTAGATGAACTGTATAGCTATAAATTTAATAATATCCTATTCTTTAAATAGTTTATAAATTTCCAAATGGGTTCTTCTTCTCCAATAATGATCACATTTAATTTCACCAAATATGGCCAGAATCTATTTTTCTGTTATTCACCATGCTACAGCAGTATATGTGAGAATAAGTTTTACAGTTTTAATCTATCTAATTCTTATAGTTATTTTTATATTTTACAGTTACTATTTAATGTCATATGTATTTGGATGTATAAAAATATATTATCATCCATTTTAGAATGTAATTTTGCTTTCTTATTAATGGACACTTTAAATTGAATTGATGAACAAAATTCCTTAAACAAATTGCATAAATTATGAAGCATATTTTGTCATTAACAAAATTTTCATACTGAATTATTCTACATACTGTCTTTACATTTTTATGGACATGTTTCAATTCAGCAAGAAATTTATTGGATTATTTGAAGTTTAATTACTTTCTGTCTCAAATTAAATTTCAGTTTTATGTCAGATGACAGAAAATGAAAGAGGCAAATAGAGACGAACAAAATGACACAGAAGTTCCAAAATATTATTAATTAAATATTTATCAAAATTCAAAGTTTCAAAAAGTGATAGGAACTATTAAGTTACATAAAAAATATTTAATTGAATTTTTTTTTAATATCTAATAATTACTGTGAACCAGCTGGTTTCCAAAGATGGCTAATTAAACATAAAAAAGATTTCTTCTCCCTCCCCCTTCCTATAAACTAATATCAGCAATTTAATTTATGTTGGATGACAATTGTAATTCAAATCGCTATTAACAGCTAACCATTGGATTCTGTTTTTTAATTTCACCCAAGTCTGGGATTTCCTCTTTGAAGTTTTTCACATACTGTATATTTAGATACATTACAAACTTGATAATACTTCAGTTTTATAGAATTAAAGAAGCAAAGTGACTTAATCTTACTTTTTCGCTTTTTTTCTGCAATCAACTTAGTTTCTTTTAAGGTTTGAGGGGAAATAGGAATGAAAAACTGCAAAAAATTAATAGAATCAAATAATTACATATAATGCAAAAACATCAAAATAAAAACTTTGTATTCACCTAAAACAGAACTTTGAATAAGAGAATATCTGTTTATAAATAGGCTGATAAAACAGTTTCTTTTTTATTACAAATATCAAACATAAATTAATGCATTTACTCTCTAAATTAATGGTTTAGGCTTCTAAAAGAGAAGATAATTCATTATGAAGAGAAAATGTTTACAAAAATCCTAAGCAAGTAGTATTGGATCAAATTTTATTCAAAATGTCTAAAATAAATCATACAATTTAATTTTAAATTTAAACAAATTTGTTTAAATTTAACATAGTAATACATTAAAATCTTTTGGTATTAAAAAAAAACAATAAAATATAATCACTAAATAAAAAGAAAGCAAAATTTGGCAAATTTCTGATGAAACTTGGCTTTACATCTCATTTAAAATCAAAAATATGATCAAGAGCTGAAATTTGAACATGCAATTTATTATTAAATGAACAGCAATTTCTTCGATAAATTTTTGTGGAACTTCAGCAAAAAATAGAACTTGTTCCATTATAAAATTCTTTTTAGCCAGTATATTACTTTGTCAATTTTTTGTCAATATAATTCCCCCCCAAATACAATCAAATATCTAAGTCCAGCTCATGTTTGTATCAGATCATTTTTCTATAAGTTTCATTTAAGATATTAATCAGGAACTTAATATGACAATTCTTGCTGACTTCTTATATTTTTCCTAAGAGAATGAATAAGATAACAGGCTAATGGGAAATTTCCAATGTAAAACTCTTTTTGATAACATGTTGATTCAGCAAACTAGATTTGTTAATAATTTATATCTAGATTTCTCCCTAGAAAAAATGAGTGAGAATCAATCTCTTTCATTTCAATTGCAATAGAACTAAGACATGAATTCTAACATGATGGAGCTTATAGGCTGGATACTATCTATAACGACAAGTAAGATGTTCAAAAATGTCCAAAATTCTTCATACAGCAAATAATTTGAACTATAGTAATCAAATTTGCAAGAAGTTACTTCATAAAAGGTAGAAACTTTAAAAAAAGGGGTTTCAAAATTTTAATTATATTATTAATTAAAAATTAATCAAAATTCTTTTTTCCTAAATAACACCCAAATCAACCATACAAAACAAAGCAAAGCTCAAAATTTCAGTTTTGCAGTTCTGTGAAATATTTCCTCTAATTTTAATACATTTCAAAGTAAAATTTAAGAAAATTTTACAGCAATATTTTGTTTTAACTATTCTACTTAAATACATGCACAACACGATAACATTAAATACAGTTATTAAATATTATTTTTTTGACTGATTATAAATACATTTTTGAAAATATAAATATTTATACATAAAACATTATAATACTAAATGTTATGATTGATGCAAATTTAATTGATATGACAGAAGTAAAAAATAAGAAGAAGAAAATGAATAATGGAATACTAAAATGGGAATAAAACCAATAATTCAAAATTTTGGAATATTTCTGGACAAAAATATTTTCAAATTATTTTTAACTTTGATTCATCTTATGATTATTTATTTTGTATCATTAATAGCTGATTAGTAATAACAATGTAGGAAATACAGCAGATTCATTTAAGGAATATGAATGCATTTAGTTGAATACTAACCTCATCTTCCATGGCTTTCTTTTTCTCTTCTTCAACTTTAGAGGGTGAAGGTGAAGTTTTTAAAACTTGAACAACTAATGTTAATAATAAAAGAGTTTCCTTTGGTAACTGCCCTGCATTACGACTAAAAAAATATAAATATATCCATATAAAATAGGGTTATTTAAAAAAAAAAAGAAAAAAATTGCATGCAATATGTTGATTTTGATTTGCAATAAAAATCAACTAATACAATTCTATGTGCATCTTGATTGATTCAAATTATCAAATTATATTTATTTCTTCAAAATAGCAAAATATTTCTGGCTTATGTTTTGATCACTTTCAGATCTTATCCGTCTCCAAATCTAAGAACAGTAAAATGTTAAATACTTGTAGTGTCCTGCTATTGCTCAAGAGACTATTATTATGTAGACTATTATATCTCACACATTCCTTTTATTAGGAACGTATTAGAAAGTCAATGTAAGATCAGTCTGAAACTACATATAAATCATTTGATACATTAATAAATATTACATTGACCGATGAAGTTTCAGTATTCAGATTCATAAAGTTTCAGTATCAAACTTTGCTTTTGATCTGTATTAAAAGAAGAAAAAAATTTAATTTCTTTTCGACAAAAATTTATCATAAATATAGTAAATAGTATTAGTTAAAGTTATGACAGTTAATACACAGTACACTCCCAAGTATCCAGTTCACGACTATCCAGCTTCCGTGCAATCTGGTCTAGTTTTTTTTTTATTGTAATTAAATGAGGAAGCAAGATATCTATTAAGGAATTTTTCAAAACCTAAAATTCATAAGTTTTGACTCTCATCTTAGGGTTACCTTTTCATATCTGTGTAATCATTTATCAGTGAAAAATAAAATCAGTTTGAACCAATTTTCTTAAGAACTAGTATTAGCCTACAATTTTAGTTAATATTTTTTTATATTTCCTGCATTTTTGGGCATTACAGAATTTATGTTAAAATGTGAACAGTTTATATACTTTTTCTTTAATAAATTCTTGAAATGTAAAGTGTAGTATATAAATTACCAGTACATAGTCTTCTATTTTAATTCAGCCTGTTACTGGCAATTGCTTCTATGATTCCCCAGGCCACGGCTACGATAAATTGAGGACTTAGTATTCAATAAGAAGCAAGAAAATACATAGTATAACAGTGAGTTTGGTATAAAAACTTTGTGTTCAGGTATTGATTGGCAAAGAAACGAATTCATAGAGCTTCGACTTATTCGGCTTTTTTGTTATTCGGCCAATCCTTCCACAACATTAGGCTGGATACTCGGGAGTGTACTGTAATAGTTAAATTCGAACTTGTAAAAAAATGTACCATACCATTATTCAGAGAACTTAATTTTATTCAACATGTTGTAATTTTTGCATTACAACTAAACAAAATGCAAGATCTTAAAATAGGGATTTTAGCATAGAAACAGGAAAATGCTTTTTTCTTTTCTATGTCACTAGAAGTTAACGTCAATCCGTTTGTGGGATTATCGGTAATGGCTATCCATCATTAACAGTAAACATATTCATAATATGTTGTCATACAAAAAGATAAATGAAAAAATGATTATTAATTAAAGATCGAATATATTTGAATCACAAAGAAGTGAAATTCTTTAAATGTACTGAAACAAGAACATGACTACTGATTATGAAAATGTTTTTAAAAATCTGGTATTTTTCTAGGTTTCTGACAAAAACCTATCAAATTTTATAGATAATTCTCATCAAAATGAATACAGAATTGCATAAAGATGCAAATTAGATTAATAAAAACTAGCAACAAGAAATTACCAAAAAAATCTAAAAGAAAATTTTTTTATTATTTCTTTATTGTACTTTCCACAAAAAAAAGTGGGTCACTAATGAAATGTTTCAAACATTATCCTGAAAATTTTTCAATTATTATAAAGAAATCACTATTGCATAGAAAAATTATTCACCTTGAATATAAAGCTACAAGTTTTGTATCAACCAGTAAAAAGGCATGAGAATAAGTTCCATCTTTATGAGTGTGCCGTATCTTTTCCAGAACTTCTTGAAGCAAATTAATGCACATGGCAGTAATATCTGGATTTACTATGAGCCGCTCCATGGCCTATTTAAAGAAGAAATAATTCTTTTTAAGAAATATGTATATTGAAGTTACTTTAACACGATTTTATATAATATCAAATATATTTTCACTAAACAATGTTATAATTCATAGATCTTTAATGAGTTAATGATTCAAAGATTAGATCTATTGCACCTCATAGTCACATTTATGATATGTTAAGTTCAACAAGTTTTGAGAAAAGGATTTAATTAATTATGAACACTGAAAATTTCTCAGCAAGGCTAAAACATTCAACAACCATAGTACTCCCTAGTAAAAAAAAACTATAAAAATTCATCCAACAAATAATTATAGCATGTGCTATTGATAATCATTAACCAGAGATGTGTAGGAAAATGTAAGAGAACAAGGCCATCTGTTTCCAAAGGCCCTGCAATGCTGACTGATTTTTTTTAAAGTAAAATGTTTTTGGTTTCTTTATTTTTGTTTTAATCCATAAACACGCTTGAATACAATCATAGTATTTGTGCATATTTCAATCCTCTTAACCAAGCCAAGGTTGGGTGCTTTGAATCACATTACATTTGCAAATAGCTGGCATAAACAATACAGTCCCAGTCATAAATGGAAATGTCAGTGTTTCTTTTATTTGAAATTTACCACACGACTTCACATAGTTTCTTTATATATATAATTTGAATAATATTCACAACTAAGTGAAGATGAACTTCTAGAATATTGCAAAGACTTGCATGTAAATTTGTAAGAATGCATTAATTATTAGTGAAATCAAAATTTATCATCAAATTCTGTCTTCCAAGATCTTAATAATATAAATATTAAAATATTTATATAAAAAATAATTCTTCCATTTTAATAGTTTTTTTTCTACTGTACTGATAATTATAATGCCTTTATTAACTAGTATCAGAACTGCAAAAAAGATCTTTTTCAAGATTAAAACTAATAAAAAATTCCATGAAATTTAGCATTAGTTAAGAATATTTTACATACTTAAATATCCCATTTACCAAATCCAAATTAGCCAAAGACCTTAATTATGATAATAATGAATCTACCATAAAATATGTAAGAAAAAGAAATAGAAACCATATATTGAAACTTTTTTCTTATAAATCTCATTCTAAATTGTATTCATAAATTGATGTAGCAATTATTTTTTTATTAACTAATTCATTATTGATTATATAAGATATTAAATATTAACTTTATAAAAGTAACAATCATTTGACATTATCATGTATTGTTTAATTCCTTACTGTGACAATCTACGCAATGTAATATATGGCAAAATGTAATAAATTATTAAAGTACTGCATAAAATTTATTCTAAAGCATTGCAAATCAACTGTCGATTAAGCTCTGATTTTGTTTAAGTTAACCTTAATAATCTTACGAACAAATATATCAATGTGATGTACAAATTTAAAATATAAATTTTGCTAATTTATTAAAGTAGCCTAAATTAAGGATATGTATTCAAAAGACATGCAATATAATGAAAACTCAATCCTTAATTTTATAATCAATATTATTTCATTTACCTGGAAAAAATGGTTCTTAAAATACTTTATTTGAAATAAATTTTCCATTCACAGCATTTTTTGAAGTATGAAAAATATTTCATATAATAAGCAAATATTTAATACATATAAGATCTGTATAATCAATATATTTTATTTTAATATGACATAAAAAAAGAAACAAAATAGTAAATGAAAGTTTTAATACAATACAACAATCTAAGACCTTACTTCCACAAGATATGTCTGCTGTTCTGCACTTAAAACTCTCCACTTTTCCAAAATAAGTGAAACCAAATCTGACCGAGAGCACAAATCACAGCACACAGAAATATCACTTTTCATCCTGCCATAAAATTTACACATAATATTTAAATTACTATGTAATTAAATACAGCTATAATAATAACAAGAAATAAATAGTGTAATTAAATACAACAGTTAATTAAAGAAATTACATTCTATAACATTTTCTAAAAAAAAATGTCAAAATAAAATTGCTTACAACTTTTTGCATTCTTTTGGAAGCAAGTAATAATTCTATAAATATGCAATAAATTATCAATGAATTAAATAATAATAATAAAAATCTATGTCATGAAAACCAAAATAATTTTAATTAATTTCAATGTCATCTTTTTTTTTTTTTAATTTTATAGCAAAAAAATTTATCTTGTTTATTCTCACAATGTTATGAGTAACTGATATAATGCATGGTAACTGTAAATCAAATAACTCATTTTTTAAAAACACATAATTGTTGGATTAATAGTGTCCAAAAAATTTTTTTTCAGAAAAAAATTTTGTCTCATGGAAATGTGATCAGAAAAGAAATTTGCCATGAATTTCAATTCAAAAAGTAATTTGCTGAATTTTGAAATAACAATTTTTGCTTCCTTTTGCCTTTTAATTATTTTAACCTATAAACTATGGTACAATCTACTAGCATAATGAATGTCTAAAATGTTAGGGCTTCGGAAAAATTCAAAACTCTTAGAGAAATCAATATTTTGTTTGATTCCCATAGAAATAGTATATTAATTATTTAAATAAAATATTTTGATGCTTTAATTATTTTGTTATTTTAAAAACATATTTGAACATAGATATCACAATCTGAAACTTTTATATCCAAAAAAAGAAATGTATTTAAAAAAAAAAGAAGTAAATGAAAGAAGTCATCAAACTTCTTTCATAAAATAATAAAAAAATTGTACAATTTCTTTATTAGTGAATGCTGAAAATTATTTTTGATTTCAAATATAAAATAAGATTTATTTTATTTCAAAAGTAAATGATCTTCTAGCTCAAAAACATACAAACTTTTAGCTACAAGCTAAAACATACAAGCTTTTAGTTTCCCCCATGCTTCTCAAAATATATTTAATGCAACTCTCACTACTTGAACTTTTGAAGCCAATAACAAAACAGCTTCAAAATATTCCTTAATAAAAATTCTTTATGTGCCGCTTACTTTGTTCAGAATATTCTGCTTAATTTGTTCAAAAAATTTTATGTAAAATTTTTTTAAATGTTAGAAGCTTTTTAATAAAACGCATTTCGTATTTTCTCAATCATAGCAAATTCTTTAAAGTGTCGATAAAACAGCAACATTACTAATATATACATAAAACATTCTTTTTAAATAACATCACTAATTAAAAAAATAGCAAATTTTAAATCTTACATATGCAGTGATGGACCAAATAACATTTCAACAAAAATAAGAAATAATGATAGTTCTTTTTGGACTGCATCCAGCTTCTCATCCTTGTGACATATACTAATGGCAATATAGTTCAAAATCTAAATAAAAAAATATTGTATTGTAAAAGGAAATTATAATGTAATTAAAGAATGAAAACTCACAATTTTAATTTAAACTTACTTCATCAAAAACTAATAGTATACCATCTTCGGATTCAATGTACTTATATTGATTACCAAATTGTGCTTGCATTACTTTATATGATGCTATCAGTGGTGAAAAAAGCTGCATAACTATGTTTTTATCCATCTCTTGTTCAACACTGCCAAAGAAAGAACCCTAAAACAATGAAATTAAAAATATGTAATCAAAATTACTTATAATATATACATTTAAAAATTATAGTTGTTTATTTCAAATATAATAAAAATTATTCTTAAAATAAAAATTTTATAAGAAAGTAAAATTAAAATTTATTAATATCAAAATAATATTGTAATAATAATATTGTATTAATATCTTCAGTTGCTATGATTAATTATTTGATATTTTTGTCTCAAAATTCTCAGTTTTACTCAAAGCTTTCTTTCTTTCCTTTTTCATACTTAACTCAATATTAACCATTGGAATCTCTTTCTTTCTTTCCTTTTTCATACTTAACTCAATATTAACCATTGGAATCTTCCTTTTAACTTAATCAAGAGATAAAAATCAGAAGTTAAACAATGATAATTAAATTTTCCAACATTCCTTCAGTAATAAATTTAGTTTTAATTGTTTCAATTAAATACCTTTTAAATGGAGCAGATTCTACAATTGTTTGAGGAATAATAAGATACATAAATTATGAAAAATATGATGGAACATTAACATAATAATGAATGAGAAATTATTACAAATACAGATAAGACTGATAAAAAATTTCTAGGATGCATTACAAATATTTCAAAAATATTATGATCATATCAGTCAGGGCAAGTTCAGAACTAAGAATTATGACCAAGGAAACCATATCAAAACCATAAATGAAAAAAACATAAAATATATCCATAACATATCCTAAACCACATCAAAGGATTAAATGGGTACTATTAAAGTTGATAAAAAACTCAGTTTAATATATTTCTGGTAAAAGGCAGAAAATATTCTATCATATAAGGTCATAGGTACATTATTCTATCATATAAGGTACATGCAGACACAAACAAAAAATGAATTTCATTACTATTTATTATCTAATAGATATAAAATATAAATATCAGATTTTATAAAATTCTCTTTCTTTTTTTTTTTTTTTTTTTTCGCTATGCAGCTTAAGCTATTTAAAGGCACTTTATTATTTTTTTAAAAAATTACACCACAATGACAAAACATATGTATACTTATGCAAAAAAAGCTTTTTATACCTCCAGTAAGCCATCTTTCATCGCAAGTTTTTGGATATGCTTTGATAATTCAATATCGACATCTGAAAAAACTAAGTCATTTAAATTGTCAAATATCATAACCCCCTTCATATTACGATATCGTTATAAAAGGCAATTATTACATAACAGGTAACATATGCAGAATGATAAAATGTTCGAAATGAATAACGTTATGCCGTTTTTAAAAAATATTCAATAAGAAACCATCATTTCAAAGCTACTTTTGTCTCAATAGTTATATTCCAGATTTAAACACGAATAAATTAGTTAGCAAATAACTAACAGAAGTCTCCCGCCAAAATTCTTGCATCCTTTGTAAACAAATAAACGCATGTCTGTTGGAACGGAAACGAAACTCGTGACAAGACATGTGTCTAAAGTGTTTAGATGTTTTAGTACTGAGTATATGTAAAAAAAAAAAATTTCGCAGTAAGAAAATAATTTTAAAATCATTTTCAAGTGTATAAATTTGAATAATAAAGTTTTGTGGCATTATATTTTTCACATCATCAATAATATATATTTTATAATGACATTTGGTGTACCAAACTAATGCCACCATTCAGTGAAACCGGAAATCATAAAACATAACAACATATTGTGGCGACGAAAAAAAAAAGTGAAGACTGTAAACAAATACTAAACAGTGTTTTCGAATTTACTATTTCAACGCTGTTTATTGCTATCATGTCAGCTCCTACATCAACTTCAAGTGCAAGAAATCTTTTTATTGAATCTAAAGCTCGTTTGTCAGATAGAATTCAAGTCAACGTAAACAATACAGGTTCGATAGCAAAGCAGATAGTCCGTGGATCTAAATCTAACGAGGTAATATTAATATTTTTTTTAATTATGTGTATATTTATACATTAATATTAAAAATAAATAATTTTTTTGATGCATTAATTGTTTTATAGGATTAATTTAATACCAAATTTTGTCTGTTGCCTAATTTTATTATTGGTAAAAGTGTAACTTTATTCTTTTTAAAACATCACATATTTTTGCTGTTGTATCATCATTGCTAAATTCACTTGTTCATATTATATAAGTTGCTTTGGATTCAGATTTTATGTAAAATATATAAATTTTGTCAGTGTAGAAAATGACATTGTCATGAATTATCTTATATATTTAACAATATAATGTTCTAAATATGCATACCAGTACTTGATCTCATAGCAAATTTCTTCTATTCTACATTGCAAATTTCTTCAATGTATTTCCAATTTACATATATAATATTTATTTTTTAACTAATAACCTATTTCACTGGTTGTATATAATTACTTTACATGCCCTGCATTAGTTGATAAAATCTTACACTCTTACCTTTCTAGATTTTAAAATTCATATTTTTTTTTTTGTTTAAACATACAGTTTTTGTTATCAGGGCCCAACTTAATCTAACTAGGGCCCATGCAAAAACTTCTTTGTGGGCCCCCTGCTTCAGTAATGAAGAACCGAAATTCATTACTGAAAAAGAAGGAAACGAAAAATAAATTTTTTATTCAATTTGGGGACCTCCTGTGATGTGGGGACCCAGGGCAACTACCCCGTATGCCCCTGCCTTAGTCTGGCTCTGCTTGTTATAAGTAATTTTTTTAAAAACTGTTTATTTGGCAAATTCAAGTATTATACAGCCTTAAATAATGTCCCTTTATTATAATATCTTAGCCTTACATTATAGTGTCCCTTTTTTTTTTTCTATAAGCAGGTCAATTTATTTTAACATTTTGATATAAAAGGTGCTTAATTAATCCACATTAACGACAGCCCATTTCCAACATATTGTTATGAATTTGTAATGTTGCTGTGCAGCATAATAATTCTCTTGGTGAGGAAGAGATTTACAGATAGTTCTAATGGATACTGAGTCAATGACCTTAACTTTTACAACTTGATTACGCATTTAATGACAAATCAAAGATTTCCAGAAAAAGAAGAATTTTGACAACAGATTCATTAGTGATTGTTCATTGAATTATAGTGATTGTTCTAGAATCTTCTTTTCTTTGTCATGGAAACTATAAAAACCCAGGAAATAAAACTGAAATTAGTCAGTACCGAGTCAAGAATGAAATAGTAGTATATCAGCAATTGAGTTAAGCTCAAGAGAGTTGTAGTTAGTGTAGAGTAGCAAATGTTTGAAATACATGAACATTTGAGTAAAGTCATTCTCTGGAGTTCTGTCTGAGTACTTTGTGTTGTTACAGTTGTTTATTACCAATTTGCTGTTATTTATTGCAAGTGCAGTTCTTGTGTATACTTCAGCTATGTTTTGTTATATGTGTGTTCTACTTTCATGTGGAATAAAACCTTTTATTTATTATTAAACCTGTTGAACTCTATAGCCATTGATTTTAAGATTTTTTTAATTTCCATTTCAATATTAATATTTTTTTAATTGATATTTTTTTTTAGTAACTTCATAAAAAAATGTTTGTTTTTTGTTTATCTCTTATGAATCCATCTATGTTTGTATATAAAATTATGGAAGCAGGTGTTTGTATTAATATTCTGATAATTAAATGAGCATAATAACATTAAGAACTCGACCAATTGTACTTCATAAAAAAATTCATAATATCTTAACATTTTATTATTTACAACTTTTTTTATTTTTTTACATATTTATTTATTTGATTTCTAAGAAGAGGAAATTTTTAAAAAGATCTGCTTGCATATTGATACCTTTCAATTTAGTGGCCTTAGAAAATTGGATATTTAGATACTTAAACCATCATTAATCTTTTCATTAACCTCTATCTCTATTGCAGAATAAACGCTTTATTTTATATAAATGAAAGTTTAATTATGAGTTTGTTGCACTCAGAATACTGCCTGTTGTATCACTAAACTGTAAGCCAAGCTGAACAACCTATTTGTCTTGAAAAGTGTAAAAATATGCTGAAGTGTGTCGTAAGAATATGCTGAAGATTTTTGGTCAATTCTAATTAGGATATTGGTATTTTTTATCCAGTTTTTTATTGTAATCTAAGAATCATTAGTTATAGCATGCTGGTAGATATCTGTTTTAACGGCTAGTACTCTTTGTGCATCGCATATCAGAATAACTTTAAAACTATGATCACTGTTTTTTGTTGCTTATATTTGTCTGTTCCATATAGTAAATATATATTATATATTATAATAAAAAACTATATTATAATATATTAAATAAAGTTTTTCAATTTATAGATCGTTAATATTCTCTGAAATGTTTATCACTTAGAATTTTTTATTTCAGTTAATATGAAATTTTTTTTCTAGAAATATTTTATTAAATAGCATAAAATATGCAAATTGAATTTCAGGCAAACTTTTATTTTACATTTATAATCATCTGCCATTTTTATAGATAAATAAAATAGCAAGTGATATATGAAGAAAAATTTCAAATTGAAAGATATTTAATTACAGAAAAATATACATGTGTGCCAACTATTAATTGCTTCTCTTTTAAATCTTTAGCAATTTTTCTGATGTCAAATTTGTTGATAAACTTGATGTAAATATTCAACTATAATAATAATTTTTATTTTATTTTTTTTTAGACATTAATGCACACTGCTAGAAACTTTGCTTTACAAGAGTATGCTTTAGAAAATTCAGAAACTGTAAGTCTTTTTTTATCATTATTGTCCTTTAAAAATCAACATTTGCCTGTACTTGATATGATGAATTTCTGCTAAATGTTAGTCAAAGTATGTTTATAGAAAGTGCATTGTGAACTTAATTTCAAAATCTAGTATCCAATTTTTTATTAAAATGTGATTTATTTGGATTCTAATGGAAAAGAAACGGGAAGTACTATCTTAATTTGTGCACTTAGTGTACATTTTAAACTGTTTTTATTGATTATTGAAGAAATTCTTTTCCTGACATGATTTTTTAAAAAAAAGCTGATTATGTAAACAGGGTTATTTAAAAAAATTTACAAAGGTAGACAAATATGATTTGATACAAAGTTTTATCATCAAAATTTTCTATGTGTATTAAACTTTACTTCAGATTTTCATGTAGTTTTAATTACAATGCATCAGTAATTTGATCAATTGTCTGATTTTTCAGTGCATGGACTCAACAATTTTAAAACATAATTAACTAGATAAATGAAATATGATATATGATCTCAAGATCAAAATTTTACTATGGTATCAAGTCTTAAGCTGGAATGGCTGAAAAGTAGTGTCATAACTGCATAATTGATTTTTGCCATTTTATTTCAAAATACATGTCATATAATATCTAAAAGTGAAACAAAAGACATTCAAAGCTATGTTGATAGCAGTTATTATCCTTGCTTAAAGGTTGAATTTTCAAGCAGAGAGATGTCACTTTTCTTCTTTGCTCTAGTTTCCAATTACAAAGATAATAAAAATCTGAATATGTGCAGATGCTAGGGATTATAAGAATCCATTCTTGCTGGTTAATTAAGATCTATCAATTTTATAAGAAATAATAATGCAACTATAATTTATGCACTAGATATTATTTGCCTGTCTTCTGTATTGTTGGGATTTGGCATTCTAATAACCATTGACTTGTCTTTTCTGTACAGTATTCTGAATAGGAATATTTTAATTTTAACCATCTGTTTTAAAATAAGATGTAGTATTTTTTTGATGCATATAGAAAAATAACTATATGTGAAATCCAATATTTATTTTTATTTTATTAATTAATTGACACTTAAGTACAGTTCTGGTTTCAAAACTAAAGAATTCCAGATTCTAGATTTCATTCCATTAAAGATTTGCCCCATAATTTAAAAATATGATGCCTTCTCCTAAATAACTGTTATGCAATTTTAAATTAGGGTGATACTTAAGATCAGTGTATCAATTCTTTTCCCAATTGCACTATATAAGTTTACATAACACTTTTTTTACTTCTTTATATACGTGTGTGATAAATAATTTAATCATATCTTTAAAATAATTTTTTTATCATTTTGATATTTAAAGATAATGAAATAATAAATTCTACTTTCAATTATGAGTCATGCAAGTTTTAGCTTTTTCTCATGCTTTTCCATGCCTGATGAATGTAATTTCCATTCTCTCTCTCCCTGTGTGTGTGTATGTGTTTGTATATATATAAATTGCTTTACCTCTTAACATTATGAATTCTATTAGCTTGCTTGTAAATTGAAGAATTAATTCTGTATTAGCAACATTTCTCGTGTTTCTAATGCTTAAAACATGCAAGCATGCATTCTCTTTTTGCTTTGGATGTTTTCCATGCAAAATTCAAACTATAGCTAGGTGTAAGACTTAAAATGCTTTCTGAAGATTTTTAAAAGTTTTCTTTCATTCATAATAATAATAAAAAAAAAAGATTTGAAATAATTGATTAATGAATTTAAGCAACTGCAACATCTTGAAAGGTCTTTACATATCCAATAAAGGCTAGGTGTAAGACTTAAAATACTTTCTGAAGATTTTTAAAAGTTTTCTTTCATTCATAATAATAATAATAAAAAAAGATTTGAAATAATTGATTAATAAATTCAAGCAACTGCAACATCTTGAAAGGTCTTTACATATCCAATAAATATATTTTGCATAAAATGGGTTTATTGGAATTTTTCATTTGAAAAAAAAAAAGCCAAATTAATCTGTTTATTAATATTTCTTGCAAACATAATTGCATTGAATATTAAGATATATTTCTTATGAAGATATTGCATTGTGCCTGAACTGTTCTTTTATTAATCGTTAATTTCAGGGAATTTTGATATATTAATTTTAAATTCTTCAAAATTGATAATGGTACAGTTTCCTACTTCATTGATTTATGTTATGATAATTATTTTATACATTTTAAGCAATTAATATTTTTTGAAAAAAAAAGAAGCTATCCCTTATTTATGAGAATAATTAATAACATTACCATTATTTAAATATTAGTTTATTATCTGAATAAAATTTTTATGTGCAATGTTTACTGCCCAATTTATTCATAGTATTATCTGTTTATTATCTAGTTGCCAGCTACATTCATTGACAATATATATATATGTGTGTGTGTGTGAGTTCTTATGTACTAAAGATATTTTATGCATTAAACTTTTTTCTCCCTTAGAATTTGAAGAGGATGCAGCTGTTGACAAATCACTTAAATTTGCAGTAAGTAATCTCCTTTGCCTGTTTTGAATACTTTTGAAGAAAAAAAAAATCGAAACATATTATATACCTGTTAGTTGACTTTTGACCTATACAACTTATATTACTATCAGCATGTAAACAACCTACAAATCAAATTAAAATATAATTTCAGATTTATCTTTATTTATAGTGTTTATTATAAAACAGGTATTAAGAAATTTTCTTGTTAAGAACAACAATCATATCTGCACAGTGAATTATTATGTTTATGATTGAGAACAAGCATAATTTCTATACCTGTTGAATACAAATAATGTTTATAATTTCAATTTATATTTTTTATCTTTCATTTGGAATGGAGTTCAATCATATTGTGAAGAAAAAAAAATTAAATCATATGCAGAATATTTTAAATAGCTAATTTACTTATATGTGTGTTTTAATGATTAAAGGTGTCTAATTTCTGTTTAGTAAGACTTATCTTCAACTATTTAGATGAATTTTTGATGCCTTTCTTCAAACAGGAAATTAATACTAATAATAAAAGTACATATAAATGTTTGATCTCATTTTGCTAAAACTAGATTATGAAAAAATAAATTATTTTTTTGAAAAACATTTTTTTAATTTTACATGTCCCAAGCATGGGAATAAAAGATTTAAAAGAAAAGTGTCCATTGAAAAGCTGTTTAAAAAATTAGAAAACTAATACAACTTTTATTATTTAAATTTTTTTATTTAATTACATATGTAAACTAATAAAATAAAAATGATAAAATATTGATTCACATCTTACTAAATTTCATGTGCACTTTTTAAAATAGTGTGATTACAATAATTTCTCTTTTTTTTTTACATTATTTCATATTTTTTTTCCAAAACATAAAGTACTTACTAAGAAAATATCAATAATTTAAATTTGTCATTTTGATTTATAACATTGTAAAGATTTCAAAAATTTTAAATAAATTTTTTTGAAATTTAAAAAAATTCAAAAATTTATCAATATTTTGGGTAATAACATAATCCTAGAGAGATATTTTTCAACTCTTTTCTCTTAGCTTAAATTAACATTTGCCAAATACAAATGTTGACTAAATAAATATCACTTTCATGTTGCCCCAGATTCAAAATGTAGCAATCATGCTATATAAAATGAACACTTTTTCACTAACTTAGCTGTATAAGATTACTGAACTTGTAGCATTTGATGTACATTTTAAATATCATCAATTAAAATGGAAAGTGCCTATTTTTCATTTAATAAGAATTAAAATAATACATCCCTTTTGCCTTAAATCATTCTTTTTTATCATTTTAGATTGGACAACATTCAAAAAAGGTATGCTATTTATCATTTCTTCAAATGCTTTAATAAAATTTTTAACATTATTTCAAAATATTTATTCTGTTTTATGTGATATTTATCTGTATTATTCTAATAATGCCTTAATGAGAAAGAATATTTACATTTTATCATATCAGAATATTTGCTTATCAAATCTTACATTTAATAAAGTAATATATTATTTTGATATTTCAACTTAGTAATATATTTATGAAATCTCAATGCATAAGTATATAAAGGCAAATATATTCATATCACATAAAAGTTAACTGCCACATATTAAAGATCCAATAGCTTTTGTTTCCTTGTGATCGGGCATACAATATATTGAAAAGAATTTGTTATTTGTTATACAATCACAGACTTGTCTGATATATTCCACATTAAACTACAATAACTTTGCAGCATTCTTCTTAGTATATTCACTTCATATGCAATTCTAATTAAGCAATAATATTGAATATGCCTCTGAGCAGACACAAGAAAGCTCTATTACTTCCATATAATATGCATTTCTCTCCATCTGACTTGTTCACTTGTTATATATATAAGCACAATTGATTATCTAATTTTGAGATAAAAGACATTTGGCTAATAAATGTTGGAGAAATGTCCTGTCTGCTCGCCTTGAAAGGACGTTAAGGATAAATACGTGTTGCAATTTTCATAGCCATCATAACAGATGTTATTAATTATATATTATCATATATTTTTCCTAGAAATTACTTTTGTATTGTTTTTAATAGTATATTCATAATTATAAAATAATTAATACAGTCATAATTATAAAGCTGATGCATATATAAAAGTGACATAAAATTTCAATATAAATTTCAAAATGCATGAGTAAAAAAATTATTCTAAACTCTCAAATGCCAGGCTATTGTGTTTAAAGATACCACATTTAGCATGTAATTATTTCTGGAGTAGAAATTATCAGCAAAAAGAGAAAAAAAATGTTGGATTATTAAAAAAATGAATTTATATTTTAATATTTTTCCTCAATAACTTCAGAGTATATTATCATCCATTTATTTTACTTTTTAAAAAAATTAAGTTTTTTCAGTAGTACCAGGTGTTTTTTTTTTTTTTTCCCCCTCCATACAATTTTATTCTCCGATTTTAATTTTTTCAAAATATTATAAGCATGTTTTCTGGCATTACTTTTTATTTTTGAAACTACTGCTTTTATAATGTGTGTTTTACAAATATATTAAATTCATTCTTTTATATACACTTTATTTTATGCATTGTTATATCATTATGAGCAAATTTTATAAATAAAATAAAGATAGATGAAAGAGTCTAAAACATTATCTTGCAACAATTTTTCTAACAAGATATTTCAAATCTCTCTCTCTCTCTCTTTTAATAAATGTATAACATTTTTAATAGAACTTGCTATAATTGTTTTGTTTCCAACTGACTTTGTAACTTTATTTCAGTGCTCTACTTATTGAGGATGTGAAGGAACAATTGCATCAAATCCTTTCATAATCTTATTACTGAATGTCATTTTGAATATTTTTAACATATCTGAAACATAAGATCTTTTTTATATTCTTTTGTTTTGTAATGCATGAGTCTATTACAAGAATATTATTTATTAAATGTATATATGAATATGTATAATGAATGTATATAATTAAATATTCTCAATTCATTTGACTTATTTTATTGATTTACTTATTTTTTGACTTCCTTTATTTCTTCTTTTTTCTTATTGAATATTTTAAAGCATATTGGTGACAATTCATTAATTGCTTAATATTGTCATCCCCCCTCCCTTGTTTTATAAAATACTAGCCGCCTCTGATGACCAGCTTGTTCACTAGAAATAATGCCCTCTAAAATTTTCCATTAAACCTTGGTCTCTTAATAGCTTCTTCGGCATAATATTTTTAAGCTTCAAATTTTGATAGTTACATAATTCAGATTATTATAGAAGCCTTACAATATTTTGTTCAATGTACTATATGTCACTCTAATTTGTTATGAGCTACCATAAAATTTGAATTTTAAGTGAAAGGCACAAAACTTCAATAAATGTGGGGAAAAAAAATCTGGAACTAAATATATTTTTTTTAAAAATATGACTACAGAATTTTAGAAATTATCTGCTATGATCAAGTCTGACTGAGTTAATATATAAAAAAAACAAGAATGAAGTATATATTAAAATAAATATCCTGTATATATTAAACTATGTATACTTTAAATAAATCTGAATTATTGAATTAATATTATAGCTACTTTTACAACATCACAAATAACTTTTTCTCACATTCATTTATTTTAAAGAAAATATCATATTTATTCAATTTTGTAGCAAACACATGCTGAACATTAAACTTTCAGTAAGAATTAACTTAATCTTTTAATTTGAATGTATGTCAATGGGAGGACATTGAGAGAAACTATTTTTTCCCATGACTCATAATATGCTTTTGCGTATTAAATTTTATTTGCATTTTCCACAAAATAAATTATTGAAAAATATGTTTTAGTTTAGTGAAATTAAGAACTTAATTTATAGGTTAAAATATTGATATAATTAAAAAGATAATTTTTTGAACTTGATATAATAATCATTTTTATGCAATAATATTTTTGGAAATTATTAGGTCTAAATTTTGTGTAATTTTTAGTTAATTTAATTTCTAATTAAAATTTATTAAAAGATTCGCTTTGAAATGCACATTCCCAATCTGCAAGGTATACTTGTGCCAAATTTGGTAGCTGTAAATTAAGTTTTCTAGCCTGTAGATCACCAGCACACACACATATTTCATTTTTTTAATACTGAAATAAACTTTAGCGTTATCTATATCTATACTTATAATAAAGCTCAATGTGTGTGTGTGTGTGTGTGTGTGTGTGTGTGTGTGTGTGTGTGTGTGTGTGTGTGTGTGTGTGTGTGTGTGTGTGTGTGTGTGTGTGTGTGTGTTGGCGCTCTACAGGCCAGACCGTTTGACATACAGATACCAAATTTGGTACATGTATACCTTGGAGGTTGGGAATGTGCACCTGGGGTTTCTTTTTTCGAATTTTTAATTAGAATTTTAATTATTAATTAAAAACTAACTTTCCCGCCAAAAAAATCTTCCATTTTCCCCACCGCCAACTTTTCCGCCAAAAAAATCTTCCATTATCCCCAGCGAAAAACGGGAAAGGCTTCCGTTTTTTTTTCTCCCAACAGTAATGAGGCTAGGGTTAAAATTTTTCGGCGGATTATTTCAATCGGTTCTGTTTATTTTCTTAATGTTTGATGCATTTAAAATTAAACAATGTTAATGAATCAATCTTTCAGATTCATTCTGAAGTACTTTTGAATTAAAATAAAACAGAATAAAGGAAATTAAAAATTTCTAATCCGCATAGCGTTACCCCAACTGGCGTAGAAAAAATCACGTATTTGCGTTACGTAACAGGCGAAGAAAATTCACGCATGCGCATTCTGTTCTAATCGTTGCCATGACAACGTTATCAATGGATGATTTAAATTATTTTTGGGTTAGTTGCATGCTTTTGTAAGTAAATTGTATTCATGTTAGTTATATATTTTTTGTATATGCTTATAGTTTTAAGTACATCGTTTTTAAGTAGTTTTTTTAAAACCTGTTTTCAACCGTTTATTTTAAACGATTCGTTTTATTTTCTTAGTGTTTGATGCATTTAAATTTAAACATTGTTAATTAATCGATCTGCTCATAATGAATCTAAGAAAATTTTGTTGACCAACTCTTGAGATATTACATAAATTTAAAAAGATATTCTTTAGTGCCCATAAAGTTTAAACGCTGAGTGACTCTATTTTCAGTAATCAGATTATAAAAAAATGCTTTGTTTCAGTAAAAAAATATTATTATATTAATTGAAGATAAATTCTTTCCACTTTAATTTAAAGCATAAATTCTACGGGTGCTAACAGAAAATTAGAGAGATACATATTATGTTATGACTGAAGGCTTTTATAATATTATGAGTGAATTATACGACTATCAAAATTTGAAGTTTTAAAATATTTTAATGAAGAAGCTATTAAAGTAGAAATTGCATAAAATATTTAATTATTAAAATTTTAACGTACATTAAGATTGGCGAACCGGCTGGTCGCCAAAGGCGGCTAGTAATAAATAAAGTACTGGAATTCTTTATTAAATAAACATTTTTGGGGAGGTATAAATGTGTCAACTAAATATCACAATTAAGTTCTTATCAAAATATCTTAATTATTTTGAATATCTCTATGAAATTCATGGTAAAATGTCATAAATAAATTAAACATATTTCATGGTTAGACTTTACCTTCAAATTTTTGCAGTTTTTTTCTATCATATTGTTGGTTAATATTTTCTCATGTTTCAAATTTACTTTCTAAACCCTTCTTTGATATGCAATTATATAAAATTACTATATGCAGATAATAATTTTTTAACTTGCACATATAAAATAAATTAACATGGAGATTTCTAAATATATGTTTTGAGATCAATATGTAGTACTGTGAATAGATAAATGAATTGTGTTTCAAGCAGTACAAACATATTTATCATCCATAAATAAAATGACAAAGAATTCTTAAATGTGATTCTTCATTCTTAAAATAAATGACAAAGAAAAATTCAAACATTAGCTTTATCCTTATTGATCAAATTATTCCTAATAATTTCAAAAACGAAAAATTGCAGCCATTTTTTTAAATTTAAAATACAATTCTAATAATATGTAATAGCATTTCATTTTGCTTGAAGAATTTGAAATATGTATAGCTTCATTTGATTTTGTGTGCATGCAGCATGCATTTGGAAATTTTACGATTAGAAGCAAAACTTTCATAAAAATTTAATTGAAAGGCACATGTCATTTATGTTTTACCATTTAAATTATACTGTATTAAAAGTGCATTGTGAAAAAAAAACAAATGCCATAAAATATCGGATTTTAAACATTCTATATTATATTATTAATTTTGATATATCTAGAAGAATCCTAGATTTATTACTTGATGCAAAATGATCAATTGAATATTCTGGTATTATTTTATTCAATGATATCATGCAAATATCCTATCTTTGCTTTTCATGGTAAAAGGTTTAATACTTATAATTCATATAAAATAACTTTAAAAATCAACTATATCATGATATACTATATGTTATCAACTACACTTCTTAAAATGCTTTAATATATACATTAATTCAGATTTATACAATGAGATTTTGTATAGAACTCAATAGTCCACACAAAGTAATATAAATAATTGCTTTTTTCATTTTTTTTAAATTTTCATTTTTTGATATTTTTAAATAGTTAAAGAAAAATTATTTTTGAACTAAATAATTAATATCACTTTCTCTGAACTAGCTTTTTTTCCCCTAATATTTTTAGTTTTTCAAATGTATAGTTATAATTTAGCTTCCTGATAACAATACTTAACTTTCAGACTAGGACAGTATTATATTTTGATCTTTAATCAAATTTTATGCTTCTTTTTAAATCAAGTAGTTTTCATCAAAATGTGTTTTTCCTTAAGAAAAATTATTAGTTCTCCAGTTTTATTTTTTTAATCTTTATAATTTATGTATACCAAATATTCTAGATATATTTTATTTACTAATCACCATATAGATATAAATATTGTATAAGTGATGAAGTTAAAAAGTACTTCAATCTGTATTCAATAAAAATAATATAGGTATAAGTTACAAACAAATAAGTCAATTTAAAGCATTACATTATGACCATATATCATTCATAATTGCAGTTTAGTCATTTTTTAACAAATATTTAAGAAGTCAACTATAGCTAACAATTTCCTTGGTTTTTATTCATTCCTTTTTTAAAAAAAAAAATTCAGATACATGTCAAGAGATGACTCTGTTGCTGCAATTTCAATATTTGCTTAGAAATGAAGTCAATAAAAAAATTAAATTAATCTTAAAAAATGTTGAATGAGTATTCATCACTGATTACTCATTCTTTACTGAAAATGGTATTACTCTTTGTAATTGAAATTCATTCTGAATTTTAAAATAGACATCATCAGATACAGGGTATTCAAAAAAATAAAGACAATTGTTTAATCACTATTTCATAAACAATTAATAACATATATGCTTCATTACTCAGATTAGTTAATACATTACTTATCAGAATTAATGTACTAATCTGAATTATAAATTTATTGGAAACCTATATTAATGGAATTCTAATGAGCAAAAGAGAAGGATCAAGAAAGAATGTTAAATTCCCCATATATTCACCATATCTCACATCCCATAATTTTATATTTGTGAGAACACCTAAAACTTATTGTTTGTTGCACAAGACCTGCTACAACTACACATTTAGAACAATCGTTATAAGAGAACGCAACCAAATACCAACTGACCTGTTTAGGGATGTATTATTCCATTAGACAGTATTATCAGCAGTGCCTTGAAAATAAAATCCAACTACTACTGCTAATTAACACAATTTTCCATCTATATTGATTAATTTGAATTATAAAATTTCGACATATGTTAATTTTCCATATAATAGTTGTTTAAAGTGTTTGTTATACTTTTACATAAATAACTTTTGGAACATCCTGTATAAACCAACTGTACTTCTAAAAATATTTTATATAAAAACATTTATTCAGGCACAACATGAAACTTAGTATAATCTTTTTTGCATTCGCTCCTTTCTTTGAGCATTGTATTTTCGGAACATTGCTATGGCCACATATAATATTATTCCTATTCCAGCTATATAAAGTACTTTCCTCAACAGCGAGACTTTTGTTTCTGGGACTGGTTCAATTTTTGGTCCTTCTTCAACCTTTGGCTTAGGTTGTGGCTCCTTTGCTTTAGGTTGTGGCTCTTTCGCTTTAGGTTGTGGCTCTTTCTTTTGGGGTTGAGGCTCGACTTTAGGTTGTGGCTCAACTTTCGCCTGTGGTTGTGGTTCAGCTTTAACATGCTGTGGTTCAACTTTCACTTGTGGTTCTGGTTCAGCTTTTACTGGTGGTGGTTGAGCTTTCACTTCTGGTTCTATTTCAGCGATTACTTCTTGAGGTGGTTCGATTTTCACTTCTGGTATTACCTGTTGATGTACTACTTCCTTTTCAACTCTTTGTAATTGCTCTTCACGAACAAAATGTTGATAGTGCACTGAAAGTGACAGAAAAAAGGTCGTTTAATCATATATTTAATTTCTACCAAAGTTGATTCTCTGTTATGGTAGCAAAATTCTGTCTATCATAGGAAGAATATGTTTCTTTAAAAAAAGTTATATAATAACCTATAAAGTCACTTTCACGACTATTAACATAATTTCGTAACCTATATGTCAAATTTTTTCTCAATGATCTCTTGTTCTTAAGCTATGGAGAGGCTTTTTATTTTCTCGGATATGAAATATTAAAGATAAACTGTTGGTATTATTAAAAATTCAACCTGGTGATTTAGATGAAACTTTATGTTTTAGATCCTAGATCCGGGGGGAAAAATTTGGTCTTATGTCTGTTTGTGAATGCGATAATCAAATCTTGAACGAATCCATCAAAAGCAAATTCTGACCATTCGTCCATTTGCATATGAGTATGATAACTCAAAAGTCCAGTGAGATAAAGGGTTTAAATTCTATATATTGTTTTATCAATAGAGTTGTATCTGTGTATCAGATTTTACTCCAATCAGGGTGGTGTGCTTCTTCAAAATAATTGCGCCATTCTCCCAATTGTATAGCGAAGCTCAAAACAAACACACCATTTCCCAGAGGTGAAAGTTGAGAAGATTACTCTCCAAGTATATGCAATCTTTATTGATATTATTTTGAAAGTACTTGCAAAACTGAGATTTGAAGCCTGAATTATGCATATCAGTTTTTATACATTCAAACAACCATAAGCTGACATAAAAAAGCAGCATTTACAGTTCTTCCCATGCAGTCGCTGTTATTTTTCTTCAGCTTCTGATGATGTAATCGCATTCCTTCAGAAACAATCACGTGATGTATATAAGCTTGTGCATCATCCTAATAAATCTTCTCACCTATTGGCTAGGGAATCAGTTTGAATCTTGCTCCTGTAAACTTGGAAGTCTTCTACTGAAAAAAAAAAAACTAAATCCTTTGCATCTTGACAACCGTTTTGCGACTTGGGGGATAATTTGGTGATAAAATGAATGACATAGAATATTCCAGAGTCTTGGCAGTATCTTCATTAGTACTCGAGTTCAAATGATTCTTCTAGAACGTCCTTTTAAAGAGTCGTGACATCAATAAGGCTAATAAATAAATAGACTTTTGTGTAAAAGTTTTCCAAAAAAACAACAACTAATTTTTCTCGTCCTTTAGACCATGACCTTTTCTTCTTCAAAATCTAATCTTTCAGGTTACAACTTTGTGGGGGGGGGCATTTAATAAAAAATCTAGATCCTGATAATTTAAACTAATCTTGAATTCCTATATGAAATTTATTTAAAAATCTAGTCCTTCATCCTTTAAACTACAACCTTGCTTCCTTATATGAAATTTATTTAAAAATCAGTTTCCACAGTCTTCAAACCACGGTCATCCTATACTTGAGAGTTATCCAAGGATATCACAATTGGCTTGAAAAAATCTCATACGACAAAAAATCTCACTATAATATCGAAATGTGCTATGACATTTTTTTTATCTGAAGAATATTGAGTACTGTAATACCATACGATTACTTACATATGACTCCACCTTTTTACTATAAGCCTTTTTCAAAAGAGCTCTTTAGCTGACCATGTATAATTGTATCATATTCATAGTATATGAGAATCTCTTCTAAGATGATTCATTCATCTGCTTGGAATGGAATTAGAAAATTCTTTTCGACAAAAATGTATTTACTATACCAACGGTATCAGGAAGACATTATAAATTCTTTTCAAAAACACCTGTTAGTATCACAAATTAAGTGGCATCCACTGTATAATATGTATATGCCCAAGCAATACAAAAACTTAAATGCCTCCAGCATTTCTGTTTAAAAACTAAACAACCAGAAACTTCTCTCACCAAAATGGTTATTTTAAAACTGTCCATTTGCAACATTACTTCGCACACTCTTGAAGTTTTCCAAATCTTATATATATTAGAGTCTTAAAATATTTTCCAAAAGTATCAACAATAATGATGCATATTTTTGCAAAATGGTTAGAATTCAATAAATGGAATTGGACATAAGCAACATTTAAATTTAAACAACACTTATTTGAAACTGCGAATCTACTTATTATATACATTACCATTAGGTGGGTATTTATATGGAATCTCAAGTAAGGGTGGACGGTTAAAAAATGTCATTTATGAACTCTGAAACAAGGTTAGGTAAGCATAATTTTACATAGGATCGGCCAGAGGAAAAAAATTATGGTAATGGATTTATGTTTAGTAACTTTTTTATTAAAAATTAATTTCACTTCTATAGAAATAAGTAGTTTTTGAAAATATATGGTGGATTCACTAGCTTACATTTTGACACAAAATTACTACCATAACAGTGAATCAAATTAAAGAAACACATATGAAAAATTTTGAATTTGTATCTGCAAAGAGATACTCTGTTTGCAAATACAAGTAGATAAAATATATAAATATAAAAGAAATTTTTACCACCACCCAAATAACTTTTGATCAGTAAAGCTAATACCTGCGCAAATTTATTAATGAGTTGATAGATAGCTTTCACATAATATTTGTTGAAAACTTAGAACAGAAAAACTTACCCTAGCCTGGATTGATACTTCACGCCGAAATTTGTTAAATCCTAATAAACTTTGAACTTATTTTTATTATCATGCACTTTTGTATTAAAAGCATGCCAGTTTTTGTCATGTTAGTCTGTTGACTATGCTAACCATTGACATTCGGTTTTGTTAAAAGTTCGCCTATCGTATGCAGTTACCAATATAATTCATATGTTTTGGCTTGACTTTCAAGTTTAGCTATTTTTTTTTCAGAGAAAATCAAGCTGTTTCTTAAAATAGATTGTTTCTAAGAAATACATCAATGAATTAATATCTACTTGTAAAACCTCGTATAAAATGGTTGTAGAGTTTCAAAAAACATATTCTTCGGTCCCTATTAATATAAAATGCCTAACAACATTGTTACGATATTTACACTATGTTGGACAGCATTCAGAAGGTCGGACAACAACGAAGAGATACAATACAGTATCTTGTGCAAATAGGGGTGTGAATATGTGTTATGCAAAATAGCTAGTACAAAGAAATGCGGTTGGGTTACAGAGATTAAAATTGTTATATTTGTATAATTGGGATAAATATCGTAATTCAAGCAATTTTTACTAAACACAAAACCTAAGACAGTTTTCTCCATCATCACTACGAAGTGCTATTAACTTTTTTATAAGGTATCTTCATCCTCTAAGTGTACCTTATCTTCCTGGTATCACTGTGGCTTCCGGCTTAAACTTTTTACAATACTATTCATTTGGATTTGATAAAATATAACTCTAGCTTGATCGGTAAAGTATATTACTTCATTAGAGCAAAATATTTAGCATTCAAGTGAGTTCAGATTTAACAAGGTTGAAGTACATTAATATGAGTAAAAATGTTATAATTCTATCCTCAGGCCACCATTTTTCAAAAACTGATTTACTTACTACATGGGTAACAAATAGCTCACTGAGGTCAGATCGATGCTGGTTGCAGTCCTTTGTCCTAGTTGAACATAAATATTAAGCCATTTCTCCAAGACCTCTCCTACCTTCATATATTGAAGTTATCTCAGATTTCTACCTTAGATTATATCTAATGTCGATTTGATGAACAGAAGACGTCACATTTCCCTATCAGGAATCCGCTAGACCAAGTGGGATCTCAATACCCTGATTGTTTCTACCGATTTTATCATTTGATGTTATGTTAAATTATAATAACATACAGATACCTATATATAATATATAAATTCTTTGAAGATTTCTTTAATTCATGTTCATATTAGATTGAATCCGCGTTACACGAGGGATATCCAGACGTCTTTGATCATTTGAGAGCAAAACTATGTTGTAAACATTCAGTGTTATATGAGGTTGCCTGCTATTTAAATTTCAAATTATCATATTAAGTCATCACAACAAAACTCAATTTAGATAGACATTATACGCATTGAATGCGCTTAGTCAATTTTATTTCACAGCCCATTTGGCATCCAGCAATGAGACCTTATAAGCACAAGATATTACACGATATTCTCATGAAATCGTTCGATGTTTTGAATGTGTCGGAAAAATATCATAACAATGTTTTTCGGTATTCTGGGCTAAAAGGGGAACAAAGAGGATGTCACAACTTAAGACAATAGAAGTCACACGTTATTCGACATGCGCAGTTACTTTTGTCATATAACTGAAACATCTCTGTTATTGACTTCTTGGCATTAAATACAAGCATTCAAAACTAAACTGGGACATTTTTAAAAATTTGTTAAAAATCTTTATTTAATTACTACATAAATTGAGAACATTTATTTCTTCTGTCGTTCTCTCTTTTGAAGTTTGCGTTTCTTGTACAGAGAGAAAGCCGTATAGAGGACAACTGCCGCTCCGCCAAAGTAAATGAGTTTCATTGTGAAAGAACTTGGAGACGCCGCGGCGGTTTCTTCTTTCTCTTTGGGTTCCGCTAGGAATAATTTTAACACAATAAAATTTCTCATTAAATATTCTATGACAAAAACACACATTTAATTGAAGGAATTTTGATTTTCAAAAGAGGAGAGCTACAGTGTACAAAGTAGAATGTCATGGAAGTAAAAGTTTCTTCTTTGGGTATTTGTACTTCTTGTATGTAGAGAAGACAATGTACAGAATAGCTGCTATTCCACCAATGTAAACAATTTTCATTGTAAATGACGATGGAGCCTCTGCAGGTATTTCAACAGTAGCTTTCGGTTTCAGTTGCGCTAAGAATAGTTTATATAATAAAACTCTGTTTTAAAATTTTATAATAAAGTATAAATGTTTAATTAAATATTTGATTAGTTGATTAACTAATTAATAATTAGCACATTTAGTGATAAACAGAATAGCTTCTTAAAATTTAAGTCGTAGTTTTAAGTGCGAAAATATCCATCCATTGATTGAAGTTGTAGAACCTTCTGAAATAATTTCAGTATGTCCCCTTATTTTATATCATTTGCCAATTTGTCCTTGCTGAGGTTTCGATTTTCTTATGTAATGCAGACAATCTTATTCCTATAATCACATTCTATGAGATCGGTTTCTGTTGTCATTGAAATCTCAATTCGAATAGAATAAGCACTTCGAACCCTTCCTCGTTGTAACTTATAGATCGAATCAAATTACTTAGTGGCAAATTCATAGTACCTATAAAGAAAATTGGTACTTTTATATTCCGATTGGATCTGCAGAAAATATCCATAATCATCTGTGGTTACAAAATTATTCAGATAATGATAATTGTTTTTCAAGGGCAAAAAAATAGAATTATTTTAGAATAACTTCTTGGCCATCAACTCTTGTTTTCATCTCTGGCGATAAAGCAGATTTAACAGAAAATTAATCCTATTCAGTTAATAATGTTAATATGAAGAAAACTGAATTTTAAATATGAGAGTTTTGATTTAATAAAAAAATAAACAGCATTTTTAATCAATATTTTTTGCTAGATTTCTAGTTCTGGAATTTGAACTGTTGATTATGATCCTCTTGAAATCAGATACTCAAAAAGCAGACGATCATCTTGAATATTCGTATTCTAACATTATGTCATTTATTATTACAAAAAAAGTAAAATGCTGGATATAATCTTTCTTCAGTTCTTTAAAATACGAGTTTTATTTTGGGACTAAATGCTTTCTATGTTAAATTTTCTAACCGAGTAATTGCATTAGAATTTTTCTGCTGTTGTATTTTTCCAAAATCTTCATAGAACGAATGAAACCAAAGTATATGCATGCATAAAAATGCTAACTGAATGAAATTTTTATGAAATACAGCAATTAAATGAATTATTTTTTTACATGTTGTTGGGGACTAAAAATATGAGAACATTTCGAAACTGGTAGAATAAGAATGAATTTTTAATAAAGGAATATTAGTTTTTGGGTATTTGTTAACTATAATTCTGATTTTTAACATTTTATTTAATGAAGGGACATATTATTTTTGAAACTTCAAGATTTAATCAGATTCTGGGATGAGCCTCGTCAACTTAAATCATAGCCAAGTGGTGAGGATGGCGCTTAACTCTTCTTTCTAAACTTCTACATCACATTAGCTAAAAATTATTTTTACTCAATAAATAAACTACTGTACACTAAACCTGCATAAACACTGGATCTCCAGGGAATCGAATTTTCAGGCCGCAATTCTCCAATTCCGAAGTGATTACTACATCATCAGACTATGGTAATTTTTCACATTTATAATCCAATTTTATGAATTTGAAACATCGCAACATTTTATTTGTATACCTTCAATAATTAGAAGCATTAATTTGGGAAAATGTGCCCATTTTCCTGTAATTAAATAAATATGCCCATTATCTTATTTTGCGAAATGCTTAAGATTAGAAATTAAATTACTAGAGAACACGACCATCTTTACAAACTTGAACATCCTAGGATAGAATTATTTGACATTCTTTCAGAACATAACAAGCGCCCGTAAGGAATTTGGACATTTATATGCCAATGAAGATATATAACTAATAACAAATTTATAATAATATAAATTTATCTAACACAAAGTAATAAATAATATAAATTTATCTGGCACTGTGTAAGGTGATTAAAGAATTAAACGTAATGCAATACTAAAATGCAGCTTGCATCTATATATTTTATCATTAATATTGTTGGCAAGTTCTTTTATACACATAGTTGAGGATTTTCTCATTAATTGTCTGTATGAATCATATTCTCAGTGCCTTGAGAATTGATATGCATGTTTATAAAACATTAAAAAAATTGATGACTGGGTAGTAAAAATCCATGCGTGCATTCATATATTGGATCTCCCTAGAGGATAGGATTTCTAATCTGAGAAAGAAGTTAACACAAATTATCTCAAAAAATAATTGTAGGAGAAAATATCAGACCTCTATTGGTAATTTTCGATACATAATTACTATTACTATATGGATCGAAACAGAGCATAAGAAGATATATTGTACTGTTATTAGTTAAATGTTGATAACACCGGGCTTCTATTGCAAATTCAATCTTTCAGACAATTTTTTGTACATTAAATACAAAGAAGTCAACGACATTTCGCTCATCATATTCAGGTTTCAAACTTATGCTCTAGAAAAAGCTAGAAATCTTTCAGTCCAATATTCTGTTTTCATTTCTTTTGTTTCAAGCACTTGCCAACAGAAATCATCTAACCACCTTCATTCAAACTCTCAAATTGATTCTTCTCAGTTAGGACACGATCGCTTCACCCATAGGCATCTCATATTTGACCAAAAAAAGCTTTTGCAATAGCTGACACGTTCATTTTATTGTTCGCCATATTTTAATCGAATTCCTGTTTTTAATTTTTATCGTGTTCAGTTTTTTTTCCCTCGTCTTCCTTAACATTACAAGATCTGGTAGAAGTAAAATATCACAAAATATATATTTTTTAGATTTTTAAAAACCATTGGCTTTTCTTCTTGCATTTAGCACTTTTATTTTCTTTTTAATGGTGTTTAACATTTATATCTGATATGTATTTCTTCATTACATTATTGTTTCGAAGTCTTATGAATCGTTTAAGATACTGAAATAATTTTTAACCTCTAACGTCATTTTTCATCGTAACGTCATCTGTAACGTCTTTTTATCTTTCGACATTTGCTTTTCTAATTTTATTAATCATAACCAATTCAGATTTTACCATAAGCATGGCACAAATCGCTCTTGTGCTAATAAACCAAACAAACCAATCAAGCACTCAAATACTTTGACATCCATTAACTATATCTTTTAATAATCAGGGGATAATAACTTTTTTTCGTTTTAAAATATATATAAAATTAGTATGGTAATCTGATGGAATACATGGTGTCTCTGGTGTCTAGCAAAGTTAGCTCAATGTCTTTAGTGGTCCTGTCGCAGAGTGCAGGAAAAATAACTTACAGATGAACATTTAGACCATCAGAACAGTCATCGCCTTTCTTGTTTGATGTATTTTCATTAATTTATTATTTGTTGTGTTTTTTTTTATTTAAATCGTACGTGCATGCAATGAATTGAGAGAAAAATAAATACTTACCAAATGGTATTTCCAAAAACTCTGCATTTGGTACAAGTTGACTCCTGTCTGCCCATACCTGAAATAGAAGTTTAAATAAGTTGTAAGAACAGAGAATTCTTGAGCGTAAAAGATAGCTTTCCTAAAAATGTAATTTGAGTATGAATAGATTGATGTTTGAATGGATTGATAGAGAAAATAAATATATGAATCATACTAAATACATTGTTATATATTATCGGGTCTATTTTCTCTTATTTTATCATAAAATCGTAGCCTTTATACGTGCGATCTACACTTATGAAGTCATGTTGTTTTGCTACCAAACATTCTAGATTAGTATAAAAAATTCTCTTCTAAATGTTTCCTTAATTCTTTATTCTTCTCAAGATTTTTTACTTGCATTTTCTATTTATTATTGTTATTTTGATTTTGATATTTTCTGGCATTTTTTTTTTTAATTTATAACCGGAGGCATCGATTTTTATTTCATTTTAGGATTAAAAAAAATTATCTAATCAATGCTGCTAGTTTGATTTTCATCTTATTTATTCACTGATATATGAAATTTTTAATCCTTAACAAACGCTTTTTTTTATACATGGCATAATTGACAAAGCCCTTTTATCACTTGAGAAGGCATTAACCATCGTTAGGAGTTAATAAATTAAGTTATATGCTTAGCTTTTCTTGGGATTAAATTATTTTCTTGTGTTTTTTTTACTAATAAAAATAAAATGTTTAAATAATTGCCTTTAAATCTTCATCAAAACCTTTTTTTTTTATTCTTTAATATTAGTGAGAAATATTTTATAGTATAAGAAAATGCTTATAGCAAAGATAAAGTTCTTATATGATAACGTCATTTTAATATAGAAATTTTTTATATAAATTATTATAATAAACAAGATATCGAAAAAAATCTGCTGCATCAAAAGAATTCATTACTTTAAAGTTCTCACTACTTTTCGGAAAATCAACAAATTGCCCCAAAGGCTATTTAAATAACAAAGTGAGCAAATCGCTCATAAGTTATTAATAATTTTTAATGAATGATAGAAAATTTAATTAAGTTCTGTGAATAGCGACTTAAATATGTCTTTATAGCATAGTGCACATAGGCAACTATTTTCAGTATTAAAGTCAAATGTTTATCGGCTGTTAAAACCCAGAAATCAAGTTTTAAATCTGTTTTTAAGTAACAGGAAATCTTAAAACAACGTCCAAGCTTTTCGATATTAATAAGATAAAGAATATAAATGAAAAATATCGCTTTTTGCCATATTTTAACTATTTTAAATTTAATTTTTAAAACTAAGCTTGGTCGACGCCATATTGGTTATTTATGCAGTGTTACGCATGCGCGATGGGAACAGTTCTTGATCAATGAAATGTAACTATTTATTTAATTATCAAAACATCTTTCTTTTGCTTACATAGAATTTAAGAAAACAATTTGAAGAACTTTTTTTGCGGTAATTTGGATTTCAATAGAGTATAAAAATTTAGGCGCTTTAGTTTTATTTAGATAGATTTATTTTTTATTCTAACCATATTATCTTACTGACAAATCTCAAATGGCTTACTTTCAAATGTCAATGTGCATTTAAAAAATGCTTGGAGATATAAGATTTTTTTTTGTCTGTAGTTTTATGATACAGTGTACAAAATCAAGTATGTGTTTAAAAACCACAAACTTCTTCAACTCCTTTCATTAATAAATTTATAACTTAATATAATACAGATATATACCATAGTCCTGGCTTAGATATTATATACCAACTTTACACTTCCAGCTTATTCATAAAAAATAATCAAATGTAAGGATACACACATGAGATACACAAACATAGACAAATTCAGGCATATACTTTGAAAAATATTTTTTCCCAACCCCATGAAGTCTAAAGCATTTTTGAGTCCCCCCCCCCCCACACACCACCACCACCACCAAATACTTTATAAATTCACTTCAAACTTACTGGTGACAAGCTTAGAGGATTAGTATTAAACTTCAAGAAAAACAAAAATGATAATGGAACACGGTGTAGTATACGTCGTTTAGCCATATAGTTTGTATTCGTAGTTCATGTAATGGAGTTTTTAGGAAATCGGGAAATTTTTTTTTCTTAAGAAACAGTTCAGTTTGTTTGTTATGCAAAAATAATAAAATTTACACGAATGTAATGCTGTTGCCAATTCAAACCAATTTTGTCATCACATAATAAAAGTATATTCATAATTTCCATATCGGCATTTTTAAGAACTAAAGTGAAATTTTAAATTTTGCATTTCCTTTCATAACAAATTTGAAATCACAGAAGATGCACGATTTTTTGTTAACACTACATTTTGATCGTTTCATTTTAATTACCATTTACGTTTTATCAAATTAATAATAAATAATAATTTGAATGCAAATTGTATAGCATCTTTAAGATTTATTTCTATCATTTCTTTTCTATTTATTGATTCAAGATGATTTCTGCTGCGATTTATTTTTTTAAAAAGAATACTTATCCAGTAAAAATTTAGAGCGAATCAATTTTGGACATATTTTTAGTTCTATTTAACATTATTTTACTATAGTTATCTGAAAATACTGATAAAATTACTCTGAATATGTTACTTATCTTGTTCTTAAAATTTTGAAATAAGCGTGATATTTGGTGAGTTAAAGCAGGCATGTTGCTTTCGATTCTGTAGTGTTGCATGTCGGATATCCAATAATAATATGCAATAAAAATTTGAATAAACAATGAATACTTTAATTTTTAAATGAATTAATATTTAAGTATTAATAAGTCTAGAAGTTATAGCTACTTGGGTACAAAGCACTTCTAAAAGCATGGGCTGGGACAATGCGACTTATGAAATGAATAATATCACTTCACACAGGACTCTTATCAATAAAATATGGCTTTGTGATCATTTTTTTTTCTGTTTTTCACGAGAAAGAAATAAAAGACTGATTTGCTTACCTTGTCTGGAATAATGTTATCCAATGTTGTTACTGAAACTACATCATGGTTATCTAAAATGGGGAAGAAAAAAAATCATCTCAATTCAAACACTTCAGAAAAGAAAGTAATTAAAAAAAAAGATATATTTTTCCAAAATCAGATTTTAAAAATGTCATTATCACAACTATTATGTAATATATTATTAAGTAAATTTCAATGGTTATTATTTAGATTGTTAGGTTAACAGAATTTTGTTCATCTACCTTCTATATTTTTTAATTAAAAATTATATCATTTAATATTGAAGTTAGCAAAAAAATAAAAGAGTCCTTGCAACAGTTTTATGAAAGAGAATCAAGTAAAGTAGTTCTTAATACCCGTGTTTAAATATTAAAAATCGAACATAATTTATACATAATTCCAAAAATTAATTAATTATCACAATTAAGCAAAAATTAATGCAAAATGGAAAATTGATTCATATTATAGAAAATTCCGACGCTTTATCATATTATTCATGTAAATAGCAGAATAAGAATAATGATTGTTCCTTGTCGAAAAATGACCAACTCTGAACGAGTATGACGCAGGTGCGTTATGTTCTAACAATTGTTCCGTTGAGTATCAAACGTGTTACTTTAATTATTACTCAGCAAATATTATAAAACGAACAAAAAAGAAAACGAATTTATTTACAAGAGATATATTTACAAAAAAAAAAAAAAAAAGTTAGTAACATTGAATTCTGTCTATCAGAATGTTCTTTTTGCGAGAGGAATGCGTTACCATAGGCAACGGCAATCGTTGGAATTGCCATTTTGTTCTATAAAAGTTCAGCGAATCTGATTCTCCATTCGCTCACTCTAACACAAATAATCCAGAATGGAAATTGCCATCTAAATTCTTTTCTTTGTAGTTTTCAATATTACTTACAAAAAAAAAGTACTCACACCTCAAATATTTAATTTTTGACCTTGAAGATCTGTAACTAAATTAGAAATAGAACTATGTAAAAGTATTTTAAGTACCTGAGTACTCGCTGGTGCTTGCTGAAACGCCAAAGTGGTATCCTGTGGGTAAATGAACTCCAACAGCTCTGAAGCATTGTGCCCAGTTGTCTGTTCCTTGAGAGTCGACGTACACCTGCGCAAACATTTCGAGCATTTAGAATCAAAAAAGTGGAAATTCATATATTAATCATTAAAATTAAAATGGAAATGTAATCTAATATGGTCTACTTCATAATTCAAAATTTTGAAGTAGAAATTCTTCCATTATTCTTCATTTTAACTTTTATTATTCATTAGGGTTCAATATATTTTGGATTATGGTACATTTAGAATTAAAGAAAAAGTGGAAACTCTTTTATTTTTCTTCAAAATTCTCAATGAATTTGAATTCTTGCCATTTCTTATTTTGTTGAAGAATTTCGAAAAGCAGAAATAAGATTAATTAAGAGTTTTTATTACAACTTTGGATATTAATTTAAACAAAAGAACATAACAATATTTACAATATTTATTATAATACATTTAAACATAAAAATATTTATTAAATGCATTTCTCTATTATAATTATTTGTCCTAACTAATATGAAGAACTTTTTTTTAACAAAAAGAATAAATATTTCAAGAAATATCTAAGTTTCATAATATAAATGAAATCATATCTTCTATGAATCATTCACTCGACTTTTTGGAAGAAATACGGCGAGATTTTTAATGGTGTAAATGTAACTATTTATTCTTAATAGTACCTGGTTGTTTAATTATTTAATTGAATTTCGCTATACAATAGCTGTGAATAATTAACCAGTAGAAATGACAACTCACCTGTAGAAATGACAAAAAAAATGTCTTAATTTCTTGATATTCGCGGTAAATTAACTTTCTAAATACATGAATAAATTCGTTGTTCAATAGATATTTCAACATCTTTACTTCATGAGCTTCACAACTTATCTGATGAAAACAAATAAATCTTTAGCACCATTCAAATAGACAACACGCTAATTGCAATTAGTACCAATTTATTATTTACATGAATACATAAAAGTGGTTTCTTAACAATTATATTAATTACAATATTTTTGCATAAATTTAAAAAGTAATTTTGATAACACTTAAGATTAGTGCTCTGTTTCTTGCTTAAAAAAAAAAAATAATCGTGTCAATCATTGAAAAATTCTTCAACAGTCCTAGGTGATTGCTTGAAATGGTAGCAATCGGCTTTTAAGGTTGCAATAAAAAACTTCAAAAGTAGCACATTTGGTGAGAAATCGTCTTTAAAAAAATTCAACTTAGGTGAGCTGAAATTATTCTTAAGTTGGGTCATAACTTTGAATCAACTTTGGCGGAATTAATGTGATTTATATGATTACAGTATTATTACTAACCGTGAGGATATCCGATATGTAGGAGATGGCTACTTTTGCTGGCCATTCGAGATTTCTGGCTTGTAAATGACAACCTCCGATCTGGCCAGCAGTGCCGTGCTCATTATGGTAGTAAGGGAATGAGCCATTATTCACCACTGCAGAGAGGTAAGGATGTCTATGCTAGAAGAGAATGAGACATTAATCATTTATTAAATAATATAAATTCAAATACACTCTGAAATAGAAATCGTGATTTAGTGGACTATTTTCTACAGTGTCAAGCGACCAATTACAGCGTGAATATAGCACTGAGAAATTACAGCGCCTGTAATTTTTTAATGTATAAATTTAATTACTGATTTATTGAACTAACAGTAAGTAACATTAACACACTAGTAAGTGACATTTGCATTTTTTAACAGTTTGATGCATTTTGCCTTTTTGCGCTTCCAAATTGATATACAGGAGAAAAACAATATACATTTCATTTTCTTCTTATTTTTACGCTTACTTATTCTTAATTTTCACCAAATGTCAGATGAGATGAAAGCTGAAGTATTTTTTTTTTTAATCAAATATCTAAAATAGAAGAACCTCTACCAATTCTGTGCGAGTATACGAGTATTTTCAAATAATATACCGAAAGATTTTGTCTTCATTTATAGACGAAACGAAAATAAATAATCAACTTCGAAAAAGGAAGTTGAAAGAAGAAAAGTGTTTAATAAAAGATTTCGGGAAATTGCTCTTCTTATTACGTATCGCTCGCTCCTTTGGAGCATAGTAAAATCGTATAAGTGGTTTTCTAAAGCAGACAGTGCAATTTTTCATTTCTTGAAAGGAAAAAAAAAAAATTCAAGGACTGCAATTTCCTTTAGTTCTGATTTCCATTGGTTATGCTCATGCATTGACAATCCATGGTTTCTTTCCGCTACAATTGATATGAAGAAAAAGAATGTAAATGAAAATATATTTCGAGATATATTAGTTCTAAAAATTTGAAATAAATTAAAGATAAATGCTCTATAAGATAAATGCAATAGGAATTTCTCAGCGCTTGTTTTAACCATATACTTTATGATTTATTTTATTAGTAATTGAATAAGTTACTATAGATAAGCGTAAAGAATACAGGGGAAAAAATAGAATTTTTTCATTTTAAAGTCAATTTCTTGATTAAAGTTCTGCCAACTTCAACGATGTTTGATTTTTTTTTTTTTAATTATTGAAATTATACCAACATCTTGTCAAAAATGTACTTATTAAATTATTATTAATTAATTGTTTAATTATTCAAAATTTATTGTAAAAACCGAAATTTACGATTTGTAGAAATGCATCATTTCATTTATATTGGTTTCAGAGAACTACATTATAAATCGTTCTTTATTCTTTTCACCTAGGCTGCTTTAAAATACAAATTATTTATAAAATAATATTATGTGGTAAAAATTACAATATTTATCAAGCAATTACTAATTGTTTGCAAGTAATATTATAATCATCAATTTTACAATAACAATGTTACAGTTACAACATTACAATAAAAATAATTACAGTAATTAATATTACAATAGCAATAACAATTAGCAACATTGCATATTTTGTTATTTACAAGTATGATTTTACAAATATTGCTTTTATAATATTGATATTTGATAGTTATTCTGATAAAATCTATGTTTCAAATAAGCCATTTGTTAGATATTTGAGTGTGTTTTCTTTTTGTTGCGATTTTAAAATTTTCTCTGTGACCTTCTCAAGTGAATCAAACTTTCAGGCCACAATTTCAAGAAAATAATAAAACATTGCTACATTAATTTAAAAATAAATGAAAAAAACTCAGTCAATTAAAATTTATTTAAAATGAAATTCATTCACCCAAGAAGATTTTCTTAGCTATATAAGTTTAAAGACATTGAAGTTGCGTCGAAATTTTGCTATATGATATCAAAAGCAGTGGCAATCTTATATAAGGAGCAGTGATTTAAAGAAAGATTTGATTCTTGTTTTTCTATATTTTATTTATTGCGGTTTGCTTTTATCAATTTAAAAATTGATTTTTTTATGTATATCTTATGTGCCAAGTTTCCACATTTTGTTCCTTTGAAGGTCCTTCGTGCCAGTACACTATTTTTATATTTGTAGGATTTAATTATGAATTAATCATTAATTAAATTCGGTTTTCATTTAATAACTGTGAAGCCTCAGGTTGGAGCAAAATTAATCTTCAGATTCAATTGTGGGAAATGAAAGATAGCTTCACTCAATAAAAATTTCATATAAAGAAATTAAGCACAAGATTTTAAGATTGTATTATGACGTTTTAACAAAAATAAAAAAACGTTAATAAAAATATGTTTTAGATAACTTTTTTTTTACGAATTTCGATTTTTTAGTAATTAATATAGTTTATAATTTATTATAAAGGCTATTGTATCTTGAAATCAGCTTTTTTTGAAATTCATTAATAGATAAGTCAATTCTTCTGGAATCAAAATTCAATTAAATTTATCGATTAACTGATAGTTAAATTTAAAAAATACTAAATTATCGTATTGTCATAGCGTATACACAGCTGAATTAAATTTCAGAACCTTAAGATCAAGAAATGAGTGAAAAATCTTTTATAAATTTTCATGTTTATAAACATGAAATTAGTCAAGTTAAATAAGAAAATGTAATGGAAGCCCTCTTTTATTAACAGACGGGAAAACATTATGTATTCAAATACAAAATAATTATTTACTTACGTTGTGAGGTGAAGCGGCGTTTTCGAATGTATCTATGAAGATGCCAAGTCCACTCCAGTAGTCTTTGGATCCATAAACTGGTCCTGGGAAATAAAATACATTTATATATATTAACAATGAGGAAAAGGGAATATAAAGGAGAAAATTACTTTCTTTCGGGAGAATCTGCATTCAGAATGTTTCAGAAAAGACCCGACAAACTTTAAAAAAAATAGTAATGTTCACCAAAATCTGCAGTTTGTGACGCAAAAGGACGCGCAAAAGTACTCTCATCATGGTAGAAATGAGAATGTCTTTTAATTAAAAATTATGCTTAAAAAAAGTCGCAGTGTATTTTCATTCTAATTGCAGCTCTAATATCTAAGATGAAAAAAATTCTTACCAAGCTAATACAGATTAAATATTTCAAACAATGTGCACTTCTTAAAAAAATTCTCGAAATTTTTGTCCGATACATTATAGTTTGAGGTATTTGAAGTTCAGAGTGGTAAGCGATGTAAAAGCCAAAAATTCAAATTCTATTTTTCATGTTAAAGTATCGATTGAATAATGTTTTATAATGTGGTAACAATGAAAATTGCCTGATGATTTTCTAAATAAATTAAAAGAGAAAATAAAGAAATCGTTTATATGATGTCGCTACAAAATGATCGAACAGTTTTGTTTTTCGATTTACAGGGTTGGATTTAGGCAATTTCAGTCCAAGTGTTGCACATTATCAGGCGCTTCTTTCAACAAATTGATCAATATAACACACTTTTAATTTAATGTGAATGATTTTTTTAAGATTATATCTTTATTTTGATAATTTTGTGACGTTCACCATATTTTTTAGTATGACTCAGAATGTACTTTAATTTGTACACAATTATAATTAAATAAATATTTGGTAAAGGCGGTGTGTGATTTGTAAATATAGTTGTGCCACATATTGTCTTTTATCAGTGAAAGGAGGCGAAAGTATTGACGGAGGTATCTTGGATTAAAATGATTCAATTTACTCTAAAACGTCACAAATTCAAATGTGAGGTAAAGTATTCTTATATGGCATAAGTTCATTTGCAACAGAACATGAACTAGCTGTATATAAAGCTACGAATCACAGATAAGGCAGAATTCAATAGCTCAATCAACTCTGAAACAAATTCCAGAGCAATTTTCTGCCTTTTATAGTCAGGCGAGAGGAGGTATCGAACTTTGACATATCTCGAGTACCGGAAATTTTGACATATCTCGAGTACCGGAAGTTTTGACATATCTCGAGAAGCAAATTGTGTCAAACTTCGAGACCTCATATTTTTCAAATAATCATTTGGTGCCAAATTTGGTCGCCAAATTAAAACTGCCCAACAATGCTGCTATAACTAAGTGAATAATGAAATATATATAAAACATAACCCATTATGATCGAAAAAGTGATAATAAAATATAAATATTATATAGTTAATCAAAATTGTATTTTTTATGTAGTTATTTATTTGGAAAACTAAATTGCTAATAATTTTAAAAAAATTGAATTCCCTTCCCTTTTCCACACCAAAAGACCTTAGACAATTGTCCAGTTTACCTGAGTGAAAGTCCGCCACTGAGAATTAGCAAAATTTATCTCTCTTAGTCGCATTTAATGGCTTATACATCTCTGGAATTTGGCGACATTACAATTTACTTCATTAATGCCAATCTCCATATAAAAAACATGGGTGATTTTGAAAAGGGGTAAATATGTGCGGTCTAAATAATTAAGCTTTAATTATAAAATGATAGTAAAACAGAAAAAAAATTTTAATGCACTTGCCTGCGTGCAACGCGTCCTTGACGTACCAAAAAGCTATACCATCCCCATTGAGGTGAACACCTTTACCATGGATATGGAACTGGATATGATATTCCCAGTCATTGCTCATCATGGGCTGCAACAGAAAAAAAATGTCTATAAATTAAAATATAATATTAAGATCTAATCATACAATGAAATGAAAATTTATGAGCAGTTATCAATGCTACAAGGATTAAACGAAATCGATTAGTAAAAAGACATTGAATAAGTGCATAACAAATCATTAAATGTAAACATAGAATCCATAATATTTATATAGCATTTAATACATTTTAAACATTTGGTCTAATTTTTATGGCAACTTATTTTCCCGAAATATTGTTTTTTATGCCTTTAATATGAAATATAATTATTAAAAATTTCACCTATATTATTTCATAAGGCTGAGAATTGTGAATTTAATGAAAATTGAAGTTTGTACAAAAATGGATAACCTTTTTCTAAGCCTACTTTCGAAACAAAGCATGTTAATATTATAAGAAAACTACACATCTGTGCAAGGTCAAATTTAACAACAAAAAATTAATAGATACGAAAAATTGCAAAATATGTCCAAATTTGGCAAATCCAAGAGATAGTTTCCTCTCTGATACAAGATTTAAGTTTCAATGTTAGAACATTTCATATCAAGTTTATCAGTGAGGTTAAACGTGTACACATCAAAAGGAGAGAGAGTAATAAAATGAAAAATTATTATAATGGAAGATTTATTTTTTATCATACATGTTTTAAAATCACACCTGAATAATAAGACAGGGACTTCCAATCAGGAACATTGGTTTTGTTTCGTTTTAATAACTAATCTTTTGCATGTCGTGAGAAAAAGAACTGAAATTTCAACTTAGAGAATTATTAGCTGAATTCGCGCCCATTTTATTTTAAAATCTTGGTGCCTGTTACTTTATTGTGTTAAAGTACCTGTACAATTTTCGTTGCATTGAACAGGTAATCATTGTTCCTTACATTGGTCCAAATATTTGAACTTTAATGAATACGAAGTAAAAAAGATACTAATCATCTGTGTGCTTGCTGAATTGAAACCTGTTCATGAAATCATTGGAATAGTGTATGTACTGGATATTTTTCATAATTTGACTATCATAAAAAATCCAGTGGGAGTGATTTCCACAAAACTTTCTAGCGTACTCTCTAATAGTAATGCCATAGACCCCTTACACGGCATTTGCGTATAATAGTTACGAAATATAAGCTTTTGGCGTGAATTTAGAAGTTTTACTGAATTTATCGTGCCATCCTTGGCGAGTTATTTGGCGATTACTTCCTGCCATGCCGTTTATAGTACCCAAAAATCGAATCTGTGTTTTCGACACTTTTTTCTTAAACAATAGAAACAGAGATTTGACAAGAAACTGCACTTGTAATCACAAACTCACATACCAAATTTTATATATTTAAGTCATTGCATCTTTGAGCTATCGCATTTAAATGTTTCTAAAAATACAGACCGACAGACAGTCAATCCTTTATTATATTTATCACAAAATTTCACTCATGCCTACACTATAGATGCCTAATCTGTGTACCAAATCTTATCTATTTAGTTCTCTTTGTTTTATAATTATCGTGTTAACTTATATTCGAAACCAGATGGACGAACTTGCCCTGAAAAGATTTTACTCAAAATTTGATATAAATCTACAAATTTGGTGTAAATGCCGTATAGACCAAATTTCAGTAGTCTAGCTCAAAGCGTTTTTGAATTACCTTTGTTACAGACAGACGGCATTTTCCAAAAATGTGTTTTTTGAACGCGGGGAGGTCTGAAACGTTGAAATTCGTCAAAATCTCGAATTTGAATTTTTTGACAATTACTATACTTTCTCTATACTACGTATACGAGAAAGTAAAAAAGTCTTGGTCTTTGAAGCAATAAAAATCAACTTCATCAAATAAATTACAATCGAATATATACATGAGTACTGACAGAGCAATGCAAAACTGATAGATACCAAATTATAACTTAGAAATGGATATTAACTTTTAGACATAGAATATAAAATTTTATCTCTTCATTTCTTAATTTTGGTTATTACTTCAAAATTAGAAATCTGAAAAATTTTAATATGATAGTTTTTAAAAATATCAGAAAAACATACGATTAAATAATATACGAAAGATTAAATATGATATCACAGATTCAAGTTAATATTGTAAACAAACGAAATGCGTCTGAATTAGATAATAGGAAGAAAAAAAAAAGACACTAATTTAGAATACAAAGTAAAAAAAATGTCTTTTTAAAAAGTATATTTTGAAGCCAATACAAAAAAATATAACACCATGTAATAAAAATATAAAAACGCACTAGAATTTTATTTAATTTACTAGAGTTAAAAAGACAGACATAAAAAGGCTCACGATATTTAAATTGAGTTCATTAAAAATTAAAGATATTAAAATATGAAGTAAAATTAAACTATTTAATATAAGCAACAAAATAAATTCAAACATTTAAAAAAACGTGCATAAAAATTTAGAAGAAAACATAACACTATCCAATGGAAATCTTAAAAAAAAAAAAAAACGAAACAAAATTTTATTTAATTTGCTCGAGTTAAAAAAAAGACATAAAAAAAACCCTACGATATTTAAATTGAATTTATTAAAAATTAAAGTTATGAAATAAAACTAAACCATTTAATATAAATAGCAAAAGAAATTCAAACCATTTTAAAAAACGAGCTTAAAAATTAAATTTTTATGAAAATTATTTTTTTTTAATGGAAACAAAGTATGCAGTTTAATCGATAGGTAAAAAAACCTAAAAATTCTTTATTCTAGTTTTTCTCATTCTTCAATCTGAAACAATAATTTTGGAACCTATAACAGTAAAATCTATTTCCGAATACAGTTAGTTATAAGTAAATACCAAACAGCTGCAATCCATCGAATTTGAAGTAAAAAGTATATAATGGTATTATATACTTTTATATACTTATAATGGTATCATATACTTTTTACATATTTCTTTAATTTTATATTATCAGTTAAGCTTCATTTAATGAATTACTCGAAAAAAAATCTATTGTAACTTGAAAGAAAGAGGTTCCAGCTTGAAGATACAACAAATGCCTTCGTTTTCATTATCTAATTTATAATTTTTAACAATCAGATTTTTTTATTGCCATTCCGGCAAAACTAAATTTTACTGCAATAAAGAAAATAAAGTTACATTTTTACCAAAATCGTCTGCATTCAATGCAGCATTAAAATTAACTGAAAATAATGTCTAAATTATATAAAAATACACGAACTTCACTAAATCGTCTGCGATTAATATTGAACTTAACTTCACGAAAACAAAAATAGTCTATATATGTATAAAATTAAATATCCGTTTACATCCCTTATGGGAATCAAAAGAAATTTGGCACGCATGCTCTTTAGCACTAGAACAAATTAACTGCTATTAAAAAGTTTCTATACGTCCTTAAAAGAGGTGAAAGAGAATGGATAGAGAGTGGTGTTACATTTTTCCGCAATAAATTCACAGAATTATATTCAAAACATATCATTGCACAAAAATTATTCTTAAACCGTTCAAAAATTGAAAAATTTAGCTTTTCTGTAACATAAAATACTTTTTCAAATGATTATTTACCTAATTTTCAATGGACTTTGAAAATTATTTAAAACAAAGTTTATAAAAATTCCTTTTTTATGCTGAAATTTTAAGATTGCTTTACTATTTAATTACATTTATCACTCGTACTAATGTTTAGTTTCTTCTTCAAACTTTTTCATTTTTGCTTTTATATTTTGTATCTTCTAATGTGTGAATGTAGATATATAATAAAAATGTTTTAAATACTTTCTTTTTAAAACTGTTGCTATTTGGCTTAATTTAGACTCATATTTTAGAACTTCAAAATTTTTAGTCTCTCATTCGACATATCACATACATTTTTATGGTTGCATTTTTTTTAACTTGAGATGAATAAATAAGATTTTATTTCATTTCATAAATTTGTCAAATTTATTAAATTAATTTTTTATTATTTATCGCAAAAAAAATTATATATATATTTTTTAAATGTGTCAGTGGACACATTTCTTTTGCTTTGAGCAGCTATAGAGTTTTGACCTTTTGTATTATTTAAAATAAAGTTTTTTTTTTTTTTCTGTTAACCATAACTGCCATGTCATCAGAACTCTAAATTCTAGATCGTGAATATATAATTAATTAAAGAAAGTTTGAATATCCCGTTTCCTAAAGAAGCACGAATGCGAATGCAAGAAACAAAATTATTTTTTCAAAAAGAACTCCGAAAATCTTCTTAAAAATATGGTTATTTTCATATACATTGATATGCCGTTTAGAGCATCTTGCTCCAAGAGAATTATTTACTTAAGTATTTATCTGAATTTTATAATTATTGAAATTTTCTGTTCGTTTTAGTAGCAACTAATATTAAAACATCTACTATATTATCGTATCGCATTAAGTCAATCAATAATTAAGTATCTTAAGACCAAGGAATTTTTAAATTGCCTTCTCTTAAAATATACTTCTTCATGCAATGCAAGCAACGCTTTCACTCAGTATTTAATTATCCTACTGTCTTGAACATAAAAGGATAATTTTGGATCCCATGATTTGAATCATGATAAGATGACGAGGGCGATGCATGAACCTATATTTTCTCTTTAAACATCCACGCCATACTATTGAACTAATCAATCATCGGCCTTAGATTTAATGTATACCAGACCCATGTGCATGATATATTTTTAACAGAATCAGGTGTTGAACCGGAAACACTACACTCTTGATATTAAGATGCTTCCATTAAGCTTCACTAGGTTCTATTAACCCTTTAATTGCCATTTTTGAAATTTTTGGCCAGATAAATTATGTGAATGCTCAAAAAGTTGTGCAATAGTATAATTATAATCAAATTATGTTTTGTTTTTTAAATATTTTGAAAAGGGATGTCATTATAAAATAATCAATATCATTTCAACAAAAAACAAAAAAATTGAACAAAAAACAGATTTTTACTATACCCTTTAAATTACATATTTGTGTTTGCTGTTTCATTAAAATATACGAATCAAACCCAAAATATAATGTTTCAAGTATGACAATTCTGTTCTGTTCAATTTACAGACGAATTTCAAGCTTGCTTCGCTTATTGTAAAGAAAAGAAGTACAGAATAGCTGCACATAATATTGACTGATAATATATAAAATGAAACGCCTGCCAAATATATTTTTGATGGATGTAAAATTCCAATATCCCCAAATGGAAATCGTGGTAGCTAATAGGTTAAATGAAAAAAAAAAAAATGCAGACATAAAAGTTATGCAGTTTTAAGAAGATCAAAGCAAGGAATTTAAATCTTATTTTAGAAATCAGATGTATTATATAGTAATGTGTTTTGCTGGAAATAAAATTGAATAAATCATAATGGGTTTGTTGACTGAGAGAAATTTTTAATTAATAGTTTCCAAATAGTAATGATGTATTAGAATCCAAATTGAACTCACGTAGTTATTCCAGATGGCGCCTTGTTTATAGGGTTCATCGGGAGTCAGGCGAATGGCTGTTTCCGCGAGTTGGGAGCTTCCGGTCAAGTCCCAGTACATCAGATGTCCGACGCCAGCTGCAACAAAAAATCATTATTGCTATATGAACGGAAAGAATTGAATCTAGAAATAATTCACTTGGCAGCTTATATTGTATTCAATAAGTTGCATAGCCAGGGGGGAATTCTCATATTAACTTTCTTATTAACATCCCAAATGTGACTCGTTTTCTGTTTCCTCAATGTACTGAGTTCAAATTTTTAAAATAAGTATCCTATTTGACAATCAAGACCACATACTAAATTCCATATATCACTTTTTTTAAAGTTATTGGTTCGCATTCATATGAATTACAGATTTACAGAAATTCAAGTCGTTGAAAAATTTAGTCCAAATCTGACAGAAATAAAAAATCTAATGACAAATCCATGAGCCGAAATTTATCCAAAAAGCAAATTAAAAATTACTATAATGGGCTTTTCGTTCTGGAGTTGTCAGATTCTAAGATAGTTATCCCTACTTCTTGCACTCAAGGTCATACACAGGAAGATGTCTTCATTCTCGATGAAGAGCTCTTAAGAACCATTAAGGAATTCAAGTACAGCCCCTCTTTCTTTTTGCAATACTTGACACGATTTTTTTTTAAATCCTAATTTAACATTCAAATAAGTACTTTTTAAATAACTGATATTTCGATAAATCGAAATAATAAAACATTTAACTATCTGTCATTTTCCAGAAAGTTTACTTTAGTATATCGCGCATAAAAAAAATTAAATTCAAAAGAAATCTTTAAAAGAATGCAAATATAATCTTAAAATCTTAAAAAGAAAAGAAATCGTAAAAGATTCTGTTCTTCTACAAGAATATTCTTAAAAGAATTTTGTATTCAAAAGGATTGCAATTTGAAAAACGATGAAGAATTTTTTTAATTCATTCTAAATACTTCAATATGAAATCTTTTAAGATTTTTGACATCTCATTCAGTTAACAAAATGTGCTAAACAAATTTGATAACACGAAAGAAAATCTTAAAAATAATGACCTGAAATTTAAACGATTATTCATTTTAATTTAAATGTGTTAGAAAATATGGCTTTTGTAAATCAAAATAAAAGTAAGAAATTTGATTACTCTGAAAATATTGCAAATAAATGCCAAGGTTTAGAAGCCCCTAGTCAGTTACTAGGGTTTCTAATCTCAATCAAGTCAATCTGCCTTGCTTATTTGATAATCCAGCCCTAGTTGGGATTAGATATAGCTCTGACAACTAAGTTGATTAATTTTGAAAATTATTATAAGCAATAAGATAATTTTTTTCTAATATATCATTTTATTGCTGCATTATTGTGACAGCAAAAATTTCTTCAAACTACCCAGATACTATTTTATAAATTCATAAACTCAGAAAAGCGATATAATCATAATAAGTTCCGGAAGTTCTTCGCAGACTCTAGTTTAAGTCGAATAAATTTTTCTTTCCAAAAATTCCCAATTGGCAACACCGTGGTGGCCTAGCGGTAAGGTCCTCTCTTCAGGACCGAAGGAATTTAAGCTGGATTCCAACAAAATTCCGTGCTGTAAGCAGGTCTGGTGGACATTAAATCCGTTGGATATCGTCCCGCTAGAGTAGAACGGAAGTTTGGAGACAGAGGTGGCAGCTCAAGAGTCATCCTCATCCTTTGACTGCGGTCCAAAAATAAACGCAGTGTTGGTTTAAAAGAGACCTTAACATATAAACTACTAAAACTCCTACTGGCAAAAGTTTACTTCATTTCTTCAATTCATATCTGACCATTACATTTCTAATGCTTGACTGAATAAAATTATTTTTAATCTATAAATAAATGAATATAAACACAGATGATTTGTAAAATGTATCATTTGTTCTTGTAAAATAATGGAAAATCTGAAAGTGATTTTTATATATAAATAAAATGGGGATGAATGATTTATTGAAACTATATTTGCACTTTACATTTCAAATGAAGCATTGTTACATTATTATTTGCTACTTTATTAACTCATTAGTAATTACTTGCTGATTTTTAAATTTGATTAATCACGAATCAATTGATTATTTAAGATAGATTATTGATTTATGTTTAGTTATTCCTTAAGTAATGCTACTATAAATCAGGATTTTATTTAAAATGACTTACTTTTATTTTACTTGTTTTATATTACTAAGAAAATGAAAACATTTACCGAATCTGGTCAAAATTTACACCTTATTATAAATCGTTCGGTTTTTTTTTTTTTTTCCCTCCTCTGAGAGTCCTCGATGTATAATTTGAGAAACTTGGATTATACTAGTATCCATATACAGTATAACTTAGTATCCATATACAATATAACTTAATATGTGTACTGTATATGGATGTAATATTTTGTCCTTAGCATAGTTATTGGTATTTTACTTAATTCAAGTTATCTAGCTCATTTAATTCTTTTTTAAATATATTTATAATTTCTTCTTAAATATAAAACGATTTATTTTAATATCACCCCGAAACATTTTAAATAAAATAATTCTTAGAATTCTTAATATTTTTTAATTAAAATTTAAGAATGAAAAAAAGGTGATAAGTGTGAAACTAATTTAAATGAAACTTTCTAATCAATTGTTATTAGCAAATATATATGCAGTCCTTTCTTACGCAACTTGCTAAAGATATAGAGAAAAAAAAAACAATTATGACTTGCGAAAATAAGCATGGTTCATATACTGATACAATTCGTTAAATAATTTTTATTTAATATCAATCATTTAATGTGTAACATTATACACCATTCAGTGTGATTTATTAAAAATTTAGATAATAAACTTCGATTTTCTTGCGATATAAAAAAATGATGACTCATAAATTTTTTATGACTCATACATCGATAAGATTCACTAATGAACTAATTCACTTGAATAAACTACTATCTTATATAACGCAGAATTCAATATTTAACATGATATATATAAAACTCTGTATGAAAGATTTATTTACACTCCAAAATATAAATAATTGATTCTTGTATTTCCATCTGATGCACCACGTGGCAAACATAGAGGATACTCGTTACAGGGCTTACATATTAATAAAAATGCATTTATATTTTTGACTTTCTTAATACGTTTACATCAATAATTATAATTGCATCGTTTTTGTTGTTTGATGCACTAAACAACAAAAACGATCCTGTTCAAAAAAGACCCTGTTCCGGTACAGAAACCTACTTATGATATTAAACATCAACTGTATATCAACTTATAATTTTTAACTCTTTAAAATAATTAAATATCAATTTATAATTTGGAATTTGTACAAAAAAAGGACACTAAATTTAGCTTTAATAAACTGATAATACTGAATTATTAATGTTCATTTGTATCTAGTAGTTGCATAACATAGCAAATAAATTAGGGAGGCAAAACAAATACTGAACTTAATATACTTTCTTGAGAAACAATTCCTTTAAAAAAAGTATTAAAGACATATGACAGAGAAAATTTGATCTGTAAATAGAACAAGAACTGAAGTATTCGCATCTACACCGGCATTCCGAATCTGAGAATGCCGGTTTGATGAGCAATAAGCAATGCCCATAAAGATTCTAATCTTTCAAAAAAAAAAAAAAAATAGATCTGGCCTTACCTTGATAGGGTCCAAATAGTGAGTTCTCCTGTTTGACAACAATGGCATCGATGGTCAAGAAGCATAAAAATGCAAAGAAGATGGTCAGAAATTGGGGTGAGGTCCTCATGGTGGCTGTCCGAGCGTCTTGCCTGCCTCGAAAAGTTGAGACGTGTAACCTATGTCGTGGAAGTGAGAGGAGGCTGCGATGATAGGGTCCACGTGGTTGTGCCGGAATGTGTGCACAGCTGCAGAATCAAATTTGGATGCTGGAAAACAGCGTGTTCTTTTAATCGTGTTAAGTCATAATGCCTTCTTGACTGAGAAAAGCATTCACAACTTAAGTGAAAAAAGTATCGTTTTGTTGTAGGAGAGGTTTCTATAAAAAATTAATTGTGTTGTGATGGGATAGCACATAATTTGGGCTCTAATCTTAGGAAATAGTATGTTTCTATAGTTTTTTTAAAGCTAAATATGTCTAGGAAAGGAGAAATGTAACTCTATAATCGGGACATCATTTATTAGTTATACCATTAGCATTATCTTTGTAATTTGATAGATATTACTTCGATAAAGAGGAGGTAATATGCATTGATACAGAATTTAAAAAAATTAAAGAAAGGAAGAAATTTGAATTTAAATTCGTTATTTTGATTTTTTTAAAAAGAATTGAAAATCTGCTTTTATGTGGAAATTATTTCTTCAGTGATTTCTCCAAACATAAAAATAATTATTAAAAACAAACTTTCATTAATGAATTAAATAGAAGAATTTTTTCTTTTTAATTTATAATTAATTGTTACATATATGTTAATCTTGAATTTAAATTCTTTATTTTGATTAATAAACTAAATGGAAATTTGTCTTTACAGTCAAATAATTTCATAAATGGAGAATAATTTCATAAGTGGAGAATTAAAATTATTTTTTACTTCTCTATTTTTAATTCCTAATTATCCATTATAAATGTTATTGAATATTGAATTTAAATTCTTTATTTTGATTTTAAAAAATTGGAACTCTGGAAAATTGGAAATTATTTCTTCAATGATTTTCCTAACATAAAAATAGTTTTTTAAAAAATAAACTTTTATTAATGCACTGAAGAGGAGATTTTTTTCTTTTTAAAATTTATTTTTCGATTTTTAATTGATAATTAATTATTATAAAGGTTTTGTAATCTTGAAGAAAATTTTTCCAAACTTCAGGCGGCGCAAAAAAAAAAAAAAAAAATTAATTAATTAATTAGGAAACAGTCAATCCTAAAAACAATAGAATAATGTATTAGTTAATTAATAAATATTTTAATAATATATTGCCATTGAAAGGATTCAAGACCCCCCCCCAACAAAAAAAATATTAGAACTCTGACACATTAGGAAGTGAATAAAAATTAGATTACAAATCCTTTTTTCCGAGAGTTTATTCTCCACTATGGTCTCATTTCACGAACATGTAGATCGTGTATGTTATGTTACATAGGAAAATCGTAATCCAAGTAGAATAAGAGTTTATAGGAATGGCAGGAGGCTGCAGATCTCTATTATCTCTTATAAGATGCTATTTATAAATCCATATATTTGTGTGTATTCAACAGTATTATATGTTTACATATAAAAAATTTGTCAATAAAGACCAGATGGTCGTTAATAACTGATCATTTTTATCATAATTAACAGAAGCTTTTCAGGTGTGTATATCATGAAATCGTCTACTGCATATTGTGAAATAGATCCTGCGATCTGATCCACAGATCACTGTTACAAAAGTACAAACAGTGTTACAAAATTAACTGTGGGCTATAGTTTTACACGGACAAGTATATATTATAATTGCAAGGTTCTTCGACGAGGGTGAAACTTTAGTACTTATCATTTCAACACTTCATGTTAAATCATTTGAAAATACTTTCGAATTATAACTTAGATTTGCTTCAGCAAGAATGGTTGGCTGCTCGTACACGAAGAACTTAAATGAATATTGGATCTTCGCGTACCAGCAAGGTTGTTAATCAAGCATTAACTATCTTGATGTCCAAACGCTATCTGATAAAACTTGGCACTCTGTTTTATGTGCAAACTCATTCAATTAAATTTATCTCTAAGAAAATCATTTAATAAGAATATTGAAATATTTTTTTTCAATAAATCAAGTAATAATCCATGGAAAGAAATTAGAGAAGAAACAGGAAGGCCAAAAAATGCTCTTAAAACAATTTTCTATACAGTTTATAGAGCACATTTTCATATCTACTTAAAAATACACATTTATTGATGATCATGTAGTCCTGGCGCAAGGAACAAATATTGATTGCATTCTTCGAAAAAATTCACTATATGATATATGGTTGTCTTTTGTATATAACTTATACTGTATTCAGTCAAGTAAAACAAACAAAAAGATTCACATGAAAAATATTTTTATTGCACAAAACTATCATTTACAAAGAATAATGATTCATTGGCACATTTATAAGGGATTAATAAACCCTACAGCATTTTTCCACATTCATCATTTTATCACTTAGAAATACACACAAACACATAAATATTGATAATACTTCATGTATTAATACAAGCATAATATCAAACACAGAGAAATAAATCTATAAAAGTATTTTCAAATTTTCTTTGGTAAGTAATCTCCTAGATTTCTAGAAGATGTTACAAAATTTATTTCAACACTGGGCGTGTTTTGGTAGTCCTACTGCTAAAATAAGAAAATCAAAATTTTTATAAACATAGTAATAGTAAAAAGTATTGAGATTTACCACCAAAATTAAACAAAAATATCAGTTTAATAAAATTTTAAACATTGAATTCTGTTATACCAAATTTTATTCTGAAAAATTAAAAAAAAAAAAAAAGATTCTACTTCTATATCTTTTTAACAAACCCTGCAAAAAAGTAATCTTGTTTATTAATTTTATTTGAAAACTAAAAATAATTTTTCAATAGAGCCTAAATTTTCTCTTTCTGTCTAATTTCATTTAAAAACTAACAGTAACTATTTTATTTAGACTCAACTTGAAAATAAGTAAATTTTAAACACTTTAAAAAATTGAAAGAAAGTAAATTTATAAAAAAATCCCCGTCGAATCAAAAATGCCTTGCATGATTTAATTTTAACCAAAAAATGTTTTAGGAAGTTAAGTTAATCCAAAATTAATTTTGCTCAGTTTTTACCAACTCAAAGTATTTCTTTTGTTAAAAGAGATAAAAACAAAGTTAATTTCATTAGAGTAACTTAAGTCTTCATTAACGAGTCTAAATTAGATTGATTTAAAGTCGTTAAAAAATTAAGACATACTTTTCTATCTATTTGAAATAACGGGATGCTTAACAAGAATTATAAATATACGTCTTAACAAATCTTAAATCTTATACTTAAAATAAACATCTTATTGAATAGTTTAAAAAAACCTCTAATTTCACTTAAAACTTTACAAAATAAATTTAAGAATATCATTTAAATATTTTCAATTTGTCTTGATATGCAATTGTAATATTTTTTTTTAATCCTTGGGTATTTCCTTTTGTACGAAAGTAAGATCTGAAATCCTTTATTTCCACAGATATGGATTCATTTCTATAGATAATCTCTAGAACTAATTATTCAGCATCAAATCTTACGTGAAAATCAGTCACTTGCATTTAAAAGTCAATAATTTTCTAACTCCAATCAAAACCATGAAACAATTAACATTTAAATGCAAATTTAAAACATTTTAAATGCAAGGCAAAGCAGTTCTTGCATTTGAAGCCTTGAAATAAGAAGGAAAGTCTAAACTATTTTCTATTTTAAAAAAAATATATTTATATAATAACATTTGACACACATTTCATTGCATACCGCTTGAGAACACTTCGTGTAATTGTTCAAAGATTATTGCCACCGCAAACGAGACTTATTTTCAATCATAGTCTCAAAGCAAAAATTCTTCGGCATATCAGCTATAATTAGGGTACATCCTACTGCAAGGTAGCAAAGCCACTGTTCCACAGTTGTATTTCATAGGGCAGTCACTAGGCGTAATTGGAAATCACATGACTAAATTAAGATCACATGTCCAGCCAACAATCTGATGCCAAACACAAACGCTTACTTGTGAAGAAAGGAAGAGGGGAGAGCACAGTGGTAAGTCTTAGCCCTATCCACATTCCACTATCTCCGAAATCCTATTTCGATGGGATCACATAGATTTCTATTGCACCCTGTATCTGTATCCGTGGAAGTACAGTCTAACAAAAAAATCAGGCAACTTTGGACGGTATAAGAGCAGATAAATCAATCAATAAATATCGATTTTATCCATTGAGAAAGTCGACTTCCGCCTTGACACACCTGCCCGTCAGGACATCCATGGCACTGACCTTGAGTTCTGTGTCCCCAAAGATCATGATGGTCTGGATCTCCCTTTTGCCCTGCGGCTGCTTTGGTTCGTCCGGCAGGTCAAGCACCAAAGTTCCGCACCGTTTGACCCCTGGATCTGTAATGAAGTTGACGTCGTCTCGCTCACTGCAGTAGATATGGATGACGCTGCACGCCTGACCGCTTCGGGCAGGGGTGTATCGACGGATGACAGTGTCTCCGACACACACAGACTGGTCAGCCAGAACGAACTTATCGAATACATCAGCGCACCATTCCACGCCGTCCTTCACCACAAGCTTATCAGGAGGATGAGTGCCATGGATAAACCTTGGGTGAAAGAAAAATAAACATCAATAAAATTGATAGCATTGCATGATGCATTAGTTCTAAAAAGATTTAGTAAGTCATTCATAGCATAGCTCTATCCTGAACAATACTTCGGCGCAATGCTGAAAACTAATTCTGAATTGTAATTAATAACAAAGACAACTTATAAAAAACCAAATCGATCCAAATTTGCATAGAAATAAATGCGACAGTTTAATCGCAAGACTGAGTGCAGTCAAATTACACAAGGCACATTGGAGAAGCAGATACAGTGAAGATAGGCAAATAATTCTGGAATTCTAGCAAGCAATGCTGTCCTTGACCTGTTTGTTTTAACATATTTTAATTTGTTATTTCTGTGCTATTTCCAATCTGAATAGAACATATTCAGATTGGCAATGTCAATTCAGAGCTATATCAAGTATTAAAGATTTTCTGTTATTCGTTATTTTTTAATACAGATTTAAGCGAGTAGAGGATATTCACAAAGAAACTTTTATTTGAACTTTTTGAAACAACGAAATGCAAGGGCCCGGGATAGCCTGTTTGGTAGAGTGTTGGATTCGCGTCCCTTTGGTTGCGAGTTCGAACCCCGCGATCGAAGATTCAACGCGTGATTGGTGGCTGATGCGCGTATAAATCTGCCATGGTCACAAAGTCCTCCATGTCGAGAGTAATACCACTGGGGCACTAGATCAGGGGTGATCGTTCTTTGTTTTAGGTCTAAATTACGATCTGTGAATGAAATGCATGAATGAAGTCCGTCCCGTGAAAAGAGTTGTGACGTGTGTGTGGCTAAGTCGTTCTCTTGACCCTAGATGGCGCTACTATAAAAACAAGGGACGTTCCGCCACCGGCTTAAAACCGCTGCCTTCGTAACAGCGGATTTATACAGGGCAAGTGCCATAAGAAACAACAACACAACAAAATGTAACGAAACGCATGTCGTTAATACTCAGAGTTCTGCCAGACATATTTATGACGAATACAGAAATAGTTGATTATCTATCTTTTTTGATGTATTTCCTCAAAAAACTTGCGAAGCGATTCGACCTTACACTGACAAAATCACATAAGTGTAAGCTAGAAATTTTTAGATCTACTCTTTAATATGGTTTTTGGTTTTAATTTTGTCAAAATATGGTTTCAGTAACAAGGATAGAATTCAGTGAATCTCAGAGAGAAATTTTCAATCCTATTCAGCAAATGCCTGATTATTACGTAGAAAAATAAAACTACACCGAGTATTATTACGTCACACCAACACTCATTACGTATAAATAACACACAATAAGTGTTTTATCCAATAAAACTGCTTTGCATGAATATTCACTTTCATGTTACTTTCTTAGTTTTAAAATATCCCTCATGTTACAAAAATTTTAAGTTATTTAAATCTAAAATTCATATTTGATCCATTAATGAAGACAAAGGAAAACGACAAAATGTTTCATCTATTTAATTTTACCTACCTGTTGAGGACGCCTACACCATAAGTCAGCCTCGACCTTCTCGAACTTACAACGGTCGGATCGATTCCAAATTGCACCGCACCTTTCAGAATAGCTAGACTGACACCTTGAGGAATGATGACTTTGAGGCGGTCAGAGAATGCATCTCGAATGCTCTTCTGGAGGATGGCTGACTCGGCGAATCCACCAACCAGAAATAGATAGGAGATGGCACCAGAGGACTCGCAAGTGTCCAGAACATGGGCCACGTGCATTCGGATGGCGTCCAAGGTCGGCTGGAAGAGGTTCGTCATTCCAGAAGGCTCTAATCTCAGCATGCCCTGGGAAGACCACTTGATCTCTTTGCTGTTGTACTTCTTGACGGTGTTCTCCACCTGAAATGATAAGGCAACTATTAACATGATGGACGACCAAAACTGTTGAGAAATAGTAAATTAAAGATACGAAGTTGTATCCAGCAAGTGCATTATCATTTTTAATGAAACTGTAGAGGTATGAGACGCGTGAGGATAGAACCTGGGACCTTTTGGTTAGCAGTCCAGTAACTTATCAATTATACCAAAACGATCGTTCGGGTAGAAGAGTTGTTACTGGCTTATATGCGATTCACCACAGTACTCTCCCTCCAGTGAAGTCGGAGGTGAGACGAACGATATAGCGTTGAGTGGTGGTACATTGAGTAGTAGTAGCTGTTGTCTTAATGGGCCGTACCCTATTTGAGTAGCGCCAAGCGTTATGGCGAGAGTTTGTGGGTGCCGATGCGCCAAGTGTGTCTGGCGACTTTTTTTTTTTTTTTGGGGGGGGGGTTGCTGCGTCACGTGAGTCTGACGACTTTGCTGCGCCAAGTGAGTCTGGCGACTTTGGTTGCGGGTAGATGGCGCCACAACAGCTGTATGAAGGTTGAAGGTTCAGCGTCCGAGGTCACCAATGAAGAGGTGAGGGGCGCGCAAGGATAGAACCTGAGACCTTTTGGTTAGCAGTCCAGTAACTTATCAATTATACCAAAACGATCGTTCCGGTAGAAGAGTTATTACTGGCTTATATGCGATTCACCACAAAACATTTGAAAAATAATATCATCACTAGACTGTCCATGTAGTATTTTTGCACTAATATTCAAGGACGGCAGTATGTTCACATCTTTTCTTTGCTCATACAAAAATTATCATATAAATGTCTGAAGAGATAACTGCGCGGTAAGGACCAAGGTGATTCTATATTTGCCTGCTTTTATTTTTGAAACATGAATTCATCCGTCAGTCAGCAAGATGTCAAATATATATAACAAGTATTATTTACTAAAACTCCATAGATATCAGCTCTAGTTGTGAATATATTATTTCACCACTTAATATTCTTTGGTTCTTTGATAATCCGGCCTCCCTAGCACTCCAACCATTTCAAGAAAACGAGTAAAAAGTATTAAAACATTTTAAGTCATTGCATGTGAATGTCACATATTGTGATTTTGAATAGTATAATTTTCTAAGCAGTAAGTGCACACATTGTTACAAAAATGCTTTTTTTAATTGACCTCTCCAATCCAGTTAATCCGGCAGTTTTCTGATTTAATATATTGAGTACTGAGGGATTACTCTATTTGATTAAATTTTACCAAGTTGAATTGTGTTTCCAATTAAAAAATAAATAAATAAATACGAAAACTGTTAAATAACAGGATAATTTAAATTTCAATTTACAAATTGCAAAAAAGAGGTAGAGGTAGTACAAATTGCCACTGAGAATAGTACAAATTCTCAGTGGCAATTCTAATGACACTGAGGTAGTACAAATTGCCACTTTTTTCGGATCATCAATCGGATACAAGAAGAAAAAGCAGAAATGGCAAATCAATAATGAATGAAAACTACTTTATTTTGAGATGCTGAATTCAGCAGACTAATTGGCGAACTTAGCATACCATACACAAGTTTCACAACAACTGTATGAAGTTGTAATTGTAGCATGCTAAAAAAAAAAAAAAAAATCTAGAAAAATGCCTGGCTTTTTCCATATATTTTATTGCAGCGGCAGTGCATATTCTTTGCTAAATTAGGCATATATGCCATCTTATCACACATAAATTGTTGCATGTTCTTTGCACATAAGTGGTGTTTCAGATGACTAGCATTAAAAATCCAATCCATTGATAACATCAAGCGTTTTCTAGCACATGCGTTTGGCTTTTCTGGCACTTTCTTTAGTGATTTTGGCTTGTGCTTGTTTATTGCTTATTTATCTCCAAATTGAATTTTCAAATACTTCTTTCTATAGTAAAACAATCTATCATTTCAGCGCTATGAAGAAAATTTACGCAATCAAATATCATTTAACATTTTTCAAATAAATATCAATTCAATTTAGATAGATTTATGTTTTTTTTTTTTTTTTTTTTTTTTTTTAAAGAAACGCGTTTGCTATTTGAAAATGCAACTCGTAATTTTGAGCCTTGATCAAATGACCAATTAATGACTAATTGAATACTTATGCGCAAAATTTGGCATATTTTATAATAAAATCTTATTGTTTTCCTTAAACTATGTAAATTTCACATAAAACATTCACTTTTAAATTGTGGTTAAAAGTAATCTTACTTTTTTTAATTGATAAATTGAAATTTTTATATAGATCTACAAATAAAATTCAAAATTCATATATCGAAGCTCATTTATTTAGATAATTGAGTAACAGAATCATCTTTTTCATATATGCAGATATAAACAAGCAGTCCTTAATTCATCAGATTTGCTACAAAAGTTTATATAAATCAAACACATTGTTTTGTAATCTAGCTGTCTTTGGCGATCGTTTGATTCGTTAAAAGTAATGGTCTCTAAAACTTTTAATGAAATATTAGGAAAGAGCATCAGTTTTTAAAAACGGACGCACTTTTAAAAATTTTAAATTCTGCTTAATTCTAAAAATAAGTCCTAATTATAAATAGAAAAATTATTAAAAATATGCATTATTGAACAGGATAAAAAAAAAGAAGAAGAAGTGGAATCATCGTGTCTTTTTCATCAATTATGGAAAAAAAAAAAGAAAAGAAAAGAGAGACCATGAGGAAATATTAAGAGCAGCAATTAAAACAATTTGAATTTCATTTCAACAAAGAAAATATTATTATAAAATGTACTTCATTTATTCTTTAAAAAGTAATTAAAAATACAAATATTTATACCATTGTAATGAAAATGTTTTTAATTTTAAAACGAGGTTTTTCGTACAGTAATATTTTTGGGCGATATATATAATTAATTAAATAATATATTATATTTATTAATTAATTTATTATTATTATATTTATAATTATATATTATATTATAATTATAATTATAATATATTATGATTCATTAAAATTTCAAAGAAGTGGCACCGATGTGTGTATTCTCACCTTCCAAAAACACTATATACCAAACTTTGTAACTCTTAGGTCAAATAGCCTTGATTATAGTGTGTTAACACACAAGTACACATATTTATCTTTATTAGTAGTAGAAATTTGTTTTAAGATAGCTAATTTCACTCCTTTAAAATGTTGATTTTTTTTTTTGGATAATGTATTCACATACAAGCAAATATATAAAAGGGAAAAAACCGTTTTTTTTTTTTTTTTTTAATACAAAATTCATCCAAAATTTGACCCAGTCTCCAACAGTTTAATAAGATCACATATCAAATTTCATTCAATATTTGTTTTCTTTTTATGCTATACATTCACATACATACAGAAGGAATGAAAGATACTTGAAAGACATAACAATTTTCTTCAGTTCTTAAATCTGAACATGCAAATTAGGGATTCGAATTCTTTAAATATTGCAGTATTTTCCTTCTGATTACTATAAGCTAAAAGTAAAAAGTACTATAAGTAAAAAGCTATGATGTCATATTGTGTCGGATCAACCTTTTGGCAAACGAAACAGCCGTTAAATTTTCTATTCCAAACAGAAACAGTCGTCTGCATGTTTACCTTACACATCATCGCAACTCTTTGCCAGTATTCATAATTAACACCCATTGCTACTCGCACGGATGCGATAAAAACCATTTTAAATTTTCGAGCAATCGTTATTCATCACGTATTGCCAGATTTAATATGATTGTATTGCGCAATCCTGCATATATATATATATATATATATATATATATATATATATATATATATATATATATCATAATCTAGCATTTGATTCCTTTCCTAATTTAGTTTAAAATCGATGAAAATTACCAAATTTATATTAATAATTATAATTTATTTTTGAATAATATTTATCAGTGTTTATTATAGTCATAACCTTTAAGATAATTTATAATCTTGCGTAGTCAAATCCAGAAAAATTGAAAGAAGATTTGGATCTTTAATCCAAAACATAATAATCTGATATGATTTAGAATCGATTCGTTTATCTTTATTTTATTTTTAAAAATTTTGTTCTTAATTATGGCAATGATATTGTGCAAAAATTGTATGTAATATTGTCTCAATGTATCTGTATGCAAAAGCAATAACTAAAATAATGAAAAAATATTGTTGCAAAATATATAAAAATATATTTTTAGAAAATTATTAAAAGTAAAACATTTGAAGTATCATTCAAAAATTAATTTTTAAAGTTCTAAAATGATGTAATTTTTTTTCTTTTTTTGCGTATTAATATACATTAAAGTTTTCTTATTGAAATATATTAAAATTTCAGTATTTTTTTTTTCCAAAAACAGAATTAAAATGCTGAAAAATTTCTTTCATAATGATGAATTATCACTTCAAAAGTAACTACGTGCCAAATGTAGTATTTCTAAATTTAACGACGTGCCCTTAAAAATTTTTGCATTATATATACCCTAAGACGCAATTTATGAAGGATACTCAGCATACAAGCTTCTTACGTTAGAAACTATTTGGATGCTCATAATTAAGGGCACAATAATGTAGTATGCATATGCAAAACAATAAGCTCATCAAATGAATTGTGGTGACATTTTATACAAACTTAAATCAAGATGATAATACATTTTTTAAAAAATCTCATATCTGTTGAAGCAAGATTTTGGAGGAAAAAGAACCATACGGAAAGGCAGAAAGAGATAAAAAAAAATAAAAAAAAGACTATATTGAAGAAGTAAAAATAAAATATGTCAAATTCTCTTATTGAAGAGCTCCAAGGGGGAATATTTTTTTCATTAGCTCCAGTTTAGTTACCTGTTAATCCATCATTCCTTAGTAGTACAGTGAGAAATATCGTATAGTGCATTTTAGACGTTTGTTGTTGACAAATTAGCTAGAATTTGATACAGATTCACAATTTAGATGTTCAGACTATATACTAAAATTTATTAATCTTGCATGTTGTACTTACCCTCCAACATGGTTGATCAGACATCAGTCGCATTTTTTATATATATATTACACTTAACATAGTATCAACAAATTATTGAAGAATAGATATTTTCAGAGAATTTTAATTAGTTGATACAACTAATTAAATAGTTGATATATTTAATAGTTATATCAATATAGGCCGGGATAGCCTGGTTGGTAGAGCGTCGGATTCGCGTCCCTTAGGTTGCGAGTTCGAACCCCGCCGGCAGAAGATTCCCCGTGTGCTTGGTGGCTGACACGCGTTAAATCTGTCGTGGTCACGAAGTCCTCCATGTCGAGAGTAATACCACTGGGGATACTGGATCAGGGGTGATCGTTCTCTGATTCAAGTCCAAATTACGATCTGTACATGAGTGAATGAAATGCATGAATGAAATCCACCCAGTAAAAAGGGTTGTGACGTGTGTGTAGCTAAGTCGTACTCTTGGCCCTAGATGGCGCTACTATTGAAACAAGAGGCGTTCCCCTTGAGGCTTAAAACGGCTGCCTTCGACAGCGGGCTTGTCCATGGCAAGTGTCATTAGAAACAACAACAAACAATATATTTAATAGTTATATCAATATATTTAATAGTTGATACATTTAATAATGACATAACACGATTTTTTTTATCAAACAAATTACTTGTTACACATTTACAAGTTACAAATTACTTGTTACACAAGTTTTTTTTTTTTTTTTTTTCGTTAAATAGCAAGCTTGTTTGCTTTCTTTTTTAAAGTCACCATTGCTCAGTTTAACATCATAATAAACTTCCACATACATTTTTGTTATAAGGAGAGACGCCATTCCCCCCCCCCCAACCATGCTAAAAAATTTTTGAACGAAGTTTCGGGAACAAAGCTTCTTCGACGTTTTTTGTAGTTTTCGGTATATATCCGCTTTTTATAGTTTCCGGTGATTTTTTCTGTATATATATCCGTAACTCCGTAGTTCTCACCTAATTTCTGTACCAACTATGGAAATTCCGCAGCTGTTGAAGGATATAGTTGTAGATAGAAAAAAATAAATAACTGATTTAGCCATTGACAAATTTATTAGGCAAATTACAAAGATTAACCTATTTCTCTTGTGATGTATTTATCAAAACTCTATACGAAAAAATAAAAACAGTTAACAAATTAGATGCAAAATTTTATATAGATCTAAAATTTGGGTTTAAAGACCAAGCACAAATGTCATCAAGCCGTTTTGTTGTTCCGTTTAAGAGAAATTGTATTTACAGACTAATATAATCTTAAAACATATGTTCCCTCTTACGAAATTCACAGAAGTCTAAAACGTAGATACTGAAATTTCTTTCTTTCTTTATTTATGTTGACATGTACCTTATTTCCTAGTTGTCAGTTTTTCATATTCGAGAAAATAAATTATATCCTGTAAATTACTCACCGTAGTATTTTTCATCTTCTTGTAGTGGTGGACGAAAGAAAATGGCAGGGCTATGTTAATGGGGGTTATCTTGAAAGGGCTGGCGTTCCTCTTCCTAGCTTCAAACGCTACCATGAGGTCCACGAAGGCCGCGGGTAGTTTATTTTTGAAATGCTCGAGGAAGTCCGTGCCGAAGATGTCAGCCAGGAGTTTTTCGAATTCCAGGTCGATACCCACCGATCCGTAAGGTCCCCCGGTGGCCTTGTGCAGTTCTTTGATGGTGCCGTTCTCGTCTGTGATTTCGTGGACGGTGATGTCCACTGTACCACCGCCACAGTCAACCACCATGTACCTCGTACCTGTGGAAAAAAAAGATCAATCAGCAATGAAATAAAGGATTATAAAGCATACTAGTGCATGGATTTATTGGTAGAGTTTCTATTAAGCAGATCAAGCAACTATCTGAGGCAGCTGGTATAAAGAGGGGGGGGGGGAGTACAGTTGGGTCCGTTAAAAAGTATTATTAAATTATTTACCAAATAAATAAATTTGCAAAAAAAGACATTTCCGAGAATAAAAAAAAATTGTTGTTGTTTCTAATGGCTCCTATTTTTTCAGTAGCGCCACCTAAGGCCAAGAGGTGGTCGACTTAGCAACATACACGTCAGAACCCTTTTTACGGGGTGGACTTCATTCACGCATTTCATTCCCAGATCGTAATTTAGACCTGAATCAGAGAACGATCACCCCTGATCCAGTACCCCCAGTGGTATTACTCTCGACATGGAGGACCTTCTGACTACGACAAATTTATACGCGCGTCAGCCACCACGCACACAAAGAGTCTTCGGCCGGTGGAGTTTGAACTCGTAACATATGGGATGCGAATCCAACGCCCTACCAACCAGGCTATCCCGACCCATAAAAAAATATTCAGATAATATAAACACTTTATCATGTATAATTGGTTAGTTTCCTAACCATTTTTTTTACGTTCACATAGGATTACACAATTTAAAAGTATCGAATGCCTGCTTAAATAATATTGTGTACGAACGTAGAAGCTCCGCAGTCTTGATTCATCTTTATTATAAAGATTGGGATATTAATTATTTATTTAACTCGTTACGCTCTATTTCGCTTGGAAGATCCTGTAAAATGATAATTGTCAGTTTGATATTTATTTGAAGTTATATTTCTTTGTAATACACTTAGATTCTCTTTTCAGCGAAATGAGAATTATTAATTAAAAATTATGTTTCATTTGCCAAGGCTTTCATCACTTCAGTCATTTTTATCTGTAATATAATTATTTAAAAACCGATAAATATATACCTCAAAATATATTTTTATAAAATTGGTTAAATAAAAATATATTAAACACGAATAAGTCATTAATATAGAGTTTAAGTTTGCTGGAATAAGACGTTTGTTGAAATTCGAAACTAAAATGACCAGTTATTATTAGAAGGGCCTCATAATGGACACTTATTAAGGGTCATAAATTGCCTAAATCTACATCTATATAGAATTATCTCGATAATTTTACTTCTTGTAATAAATAAATTGAAATATATATTTTTATAAAGTTACTAAAATAAAAATAAAATAAAAAATAAGCATTTAACATAGTGATTAAGTAAAAAAAAAAAAATGTGTTGATATATGAAACTAAATCAACCAATTTATTAAACTGAGGAGTCTAACATCATACACCGCCTAGCATTACAAAATGCCAAAAATCCATTACTCAATCGATTGCTTTTTTTAAGACCAATTAAAATATAAATATTTAAAACACATGTCTTCATGTCCTTTTCATCAGAATCAATATGAATCCGTTGTTTAAATTTAATGCAAAGGATAACTTTTATAACAGGTGATTTCAGTGAATAGGTAATTAACAAATTTCAGAATAGATAGTCCCTGTTTATCATAAAAGCGCTAATTACATCGAATCATTCTTGAATAAAATGCAAACAGTTTGGTAAGTAGAGCAAATGTGATCTTATACACAGGTAACTATATCAGTCGAAAAGATAACATCGACATGACAGTTCATGAACATGAAGAAATGGCAATTAACTTATTTCAAAAATATAGCTAATATCCTTCTCCTATAACCATATCCTGTGCGCTGTTCAATTTCTGGTGTTTGATACCATCGTAGGAGGCAAATTCTAGATTTTTATACAGCGAACAAAAGACAAATGACTTGACACCTTCACAGCAATGAATAACTGTACCATGCATTCATTGTATACTAGAACAATTGACACTGATAAAGGGTGAATTTAGATTGAGAAGATAATTATATAGATTACAATAAAAAAGGAATGATATAAGAGAGAAAAATATGATGATCATTTCTAATTTAGAATCAAAACGATATAAAGAAATGGAATTGGAAAATCTTGAACAGAACTTATTTCCAATGCAAATGTGACTTGTTTCATAACAGGTTTTCTAATCTCCAATCAATATCGACTCCGGGATTGGAATAATAAATCCATTTGTTGATGAAATATTTTTGTATTCCAAATCAAAATGGAAATAAGATATGTAAGGTTCCCCTGCTAGAATAAATAATGATAAAGCAAGCAGGGGCAGTATTGATGTTCCTAGCATTAGTTTTGGGGAGCACCTTTAAAAAATAATAATTTCATGCTTTTTTCCAATGAAATTTAACAAAAAGAGTCAAATATTCTATGCTCTAAGCTCTATTTACCCTAGCTATTCATTATTGAAGTAATGTATTAAAATTTTTCAGTTACTTTTAAAATTGTACTTTTACTCTCTTATATTAAGGGCTATGCTGTTAATTTTTCTTGGCAAAGATAATGAAAATTGCAAAATTAAAAACTCAATTAGATATCTTTTTCATAGTACCAAAAGATCTTTTAGGATCTCTCAATTTCTCGTTTATGTGTAAGGTGAAATTCTTTATCTGTTCTGTAAACAACACACTTACCAGCATTTTCTATGACAGCTGGCAGGGAACTGTCTGGGTTTTCTTTGATATTTGGCAGGGACAATCTTTGGGGGCCGGACATCATAGGCACTAGCTGGTGCTGCCGTAGGCGTCTGCAGAAGATGGAAGCTGCCTCTGGCTCCAGGGCAATCAATAACTGCTCTGGATTTTCTTTTGAAGCTATCCCAGCCTTCGAGGAGGGGGGGGGGGGAGAAAGAAAAACGTTAAAAGTGGGAAATTATTATTACAATTCAAAACATTTTAGAATCAAAATAATAAGGTTTAAAACTTAATTGATATTTAAAATAAAATTTATTTCCTTTTTATTTTAAATAATTTTCCATCAAAGCTATGCTATTATTATTATTTTGTCTTCTTGTTAATGCATGTTTAAAAGGCGACAGTTATTATCTGAACCACCAAGCCTTTCTAATCGAGGATTACCAATACATTCTAACCGCATGTTATCTCTTTTAAATATTGATAGTAGATTTGTTGTTCTTTTAACTGTTGGTACAAGATTTATTGGCTATAAATTTATAAAAGGGATAAACTTTGAAAAGGAGAAATGTACATCTCGTAGCGATTTTTTTTTTTTTGAAATTTTAATTAAAAATTCCAATTGATTAAAAATTGAGTGAAATTTTGAAATTTTTCCGTTATAACTGCTGAAAATATTACGGAAACAAATGGCTTCTACATAAATCTAAAATTATATATATAAAAAAATAAAATAATAAAAAAAAACTTTTTGGTTATATGAATTTTTTTTTAAAGATAATTATTTCAGGGGACCAACTGGTCAATGGGAATATTGGCTAAATTTGACTTCAAATAAATCATTTTTTTATAACTTCATGCTCGTAATTCCGCTGAATTGTCAGACATTAAAGATGTGTTATTGGTTAAGTTTGATTAGATTTTTAATAAAATTTAAAAATTGCCAAAATTTTAAAAAAATTAGCAAGCCTTTTAAATGGATATCATTAAAAAAGCAATTTTTTAAATTTTAAAACGGTGAAATTTTTGTGCAGTGATATTTTTTAAAATTATTGTAGGAAAACAGTGAAATTAAACTTATTCTTTAATTCATTACAATTTCGAAAAATAAATCCCCCCCCCGAAGTCCACATTTCTACTTTCTAAGGTATACATGTGCCAAATTTGGTAGCTGTAAGTAGAACGGTCCAGCTTGTAGTGCGCCAACACACACACACACACATATACATACGCACTTTATTAATAGTACAGATTAAATTTTAAAAAAATATTTTAAGCATATTTTGAAATGATATAACTAATTGTTGAAGTGAAAACAAATCATTTCTATTGTAGGCATTAATATTTCCCTCTCTTTCTCAAATGTATTCTCTTTCTTTTTCCTCCTCCCTATTTTTGATAATCAAAATATTTTCCATGCTGAGTAAGTTTTAGCATAAGACCCGATTTTAGGAAACTTTTTGAAATTTTATTGCACTTACAATTAATATTTAGTACCAGATTCAAGCAATGGTGAAAACATTTTAAAGTGTGCAAGAAATTTTTAGTAACATTAATTCCGGCGAACCAAATGGTCGCCAAGAGTTGCTAATCAACAATAATAATAATTTTTAAAAAAGACTATCAGTAAACAACACTTCTGAATACCACTTTTTTAGATTCCCTTCATCTACAAGACATTTTTACCATTGGAGTAACTAGCATCAAACTTTTTCATGCCAGCTTTATAGTTTAGTATATCGAAATTGGCATAATTCAATATCCTTAATTTTTTAATTAATACATTTTATGATTTGCAACAATTTTGAATTTTGATGTCTCAAGTGAACATTGAGAAACAGTAACAACGTAGAATCATTGTTAATGAAATCAGTAGTAGGAAGGACTTGCAAGAAGCAGTTACCTCATAAGCAGCATTCCTCATGAATTGTTTGGCAGGTTGTCTCCAGATGGCAGGAACGGTCACGACCCATCGGACGTCATCGTTGAGGATGCATGTAGCCGACTGGTCACTCAATTCTTGCAGAGCGTGTTTTCGGAAGTAACGGAGGGCGTGGGCAAATACGGTGAGGGCAGACAATCCCTTACCATTAGCAGCATAAATGATGGTGTCTCTGCTCAGATTCTACATAATAAAAAATAAATTGGTACTATTACTTTTGGGTTGAATTATTAAGGAAATAAAAAGGCAAATTAAAATGGACATGGTTAGATAGATGGGATGTAAATAGGTTTGTGGGTAAAAAAATTTAAGAAAATTTACAATAAGCTTAATCAGATTTGGTTATTTTCTTTTCTCCTTTTTCATTTTCATTTTTAAAATCATTATAATTATGTAAATACCATAAGACATTTTCTATTTCGGTATGCCTTTCTTCTGTGCGATTTTTCAATGTAATATATAATTCTTCAGATAGTGATGTGTTCAGTTCTTTCAGTGACTGCAACATCAAATTTATTGTTGCATTAGCTGTTAATAAATTAGAATCTCTCCGACATAATGCCTCAATTGTCAGTTTTATTGGAAGTAGAGCTGATATAGTTCTGGATATTAATTTTTCACTATCTGAAAAATTAATTTACAGGTTTAAGTCGATTATTGCTTTTTGGATTGGATTTCTCAGTTTCAAAAAACGTTCCATCATTAGAAGTAAACTGTCCCAACGTGTTTTATAATCTAATATTAACATATATTCTGTTTTATTTTCTGTTGATATATATTTTAGTAATATATCATTTTTTATAGGGAAACGTTTAAATATCTTAATAATTTTTCGAACTTTATAAATTATAGGAAGAAATTCTTGATGGGTTAATATTTTATCCTCATTAGCAATATCTTCTTCAACAATTACATTACAACAATATCTTCATTGTCAATATCACTCACTCTTACTCTCTTCAAAGTTGGAATCCGAAGTTTCTATATCCACAGTATTTGGATTCTTCTGTTCTTTATTTTTTTGGTATAATACATCTCTTACTCCTAATTGAATTCCATGAGCATAGCACAATTGCTGATTTGCACGAATCCACTTTCCAACTTTTTTCATAATTGTTGCTCCATCAGTCGTTATGGATACAATATCTTTGTTCAGGGAAAATCCATGTTACGCTCATTTATATTTAAGCAATTAATTAAGCCATTCATTAGCTAGTTAATTCCGCCCGTTAGGGAAACATAAAAACAATAACGTATACTATTTTGCTATGTTGGCGATCCCTGAACCTATAGTGGAGACAGTTTTAAAAATTTCTAGTAAATACCGAAAAACCGGTATTTAAACTTGTGAATGCCGGTATTACAAAATTGTGCAAATGGCTCAAAATACCGGTATTCGGTATCCCGGTATTGCAATCCCTAGCTACAATATATGGTAACAAACAGGTTTTAGGATTGCATTAAAAAATGTCAGGATTACATTTGTCGCGCCAAAAAAAATTCAATTTTAGCGAATGAATATTAATTTGAAATCGGATTAAAATAAATGAGGAAAGATGGGGGGGGAGATGTAACTTGATGCCACAGCCATATAACAAACATAATTATATATGCCATCGAAATGGAACTGCTGCACTGCATGGCACATTGCGCATGCGTCCATCTCCGAACATCTTTTACTGAGAACACTATCCATAATCGATTTGAATTATAAAAGAATTCATTTTTGGTTGGTTTTTAAAATACAAAGGAGAATGGCAAATTTGTAAGAAAACATTTTTCAAATTAGTCACATAGCAAATTCATTTACTACGAACTTAAATTCACTCATTTTTAACTCCCTTTTTCAAAATGACTTAATAATTGTCCTACATTAAAAACGTGATCTGTAAAATTTCAAAGGCAATTTTTAATCATTTATTAAGTTAAGCACAGCGGTTCTCTCTCTCTCTCTCTTTAGGCACTTTTACATTTTTTCCAGAACCATATTTTTACATGTTATTTTAATAATTTATTAAATTAAAAAGTAATTTAAAATTATTTACATAAAACAAGTAAAATGTATTAAGAATTTTTATTAAAAAAAAGCTGTCGAACAATTTTGATTTTACTTATTCTAACGAAGTGAATGAAAGTAAGTTTTAAAAAACTTCATAAGGTTCAATGTACAATCTTGAATTACACAGTTAAAGAAAATATAAATAATAAAAGAATTAATTTAAACGATACGAGAAGAAATCTGAAGGCATGCAAATTAAGAGGCAAAGATTGTCGCCGAAATAAAGCGCGAAGATTTTTTGTTTTAGAGAGGAGAGAAGAAACGAAATGCAGGAGACGGTTGGCCTACGCCCACAAGTTCGGAGTCTGAGAAACTAGCCCTGGAGTGGTCGTGTTGACATGATGCAGAACTGAGTCTCAAGAAAAACCTTCAATTTTGACTGTTGTACCTCCTACTACAGGTGTAAATAACTATTTATTTAACCAAGATTAGAACAAGTTGTTCTTTGTATATATATAGGGCTGTAAAATAAAGAATTGTCTGGAAATTCTGCTTCGTTATTTGATCAGTCTAGATCAGGTCATTACAGTAGCTATCCAGCCCTTCCATTTTTATAAAAAATTCACATTTATTTTGCATTGTGAATTTTTATTTGTAGTATTCAACGCGAAAATGCAATCACAAACAAAATAAACATTTAAACAATGGAAAGTGTAAAATGTTTTCTTTTTTATTATAAAATATTATACTGATGCTCAAAATAGTATTACAAGATACAATAATTCAAATTATACGTTGCTCATAAATTTGATGGGAAAATATTATCATCTGCATAATTTTTTTTCTTTTTCGAATTCGATAAAACAAGTAAAAAGTGCATCAAACAATGAAATATATATATAAACTGAAATGAACGTAAAGATCTTTACCTCCGTTTTGTGTAGAGTCATTTTAAACTTTTCAAAATATAGCCATTTCTTGGCCTCTTGGGGCTCAAGATCGTGGTAGCAGTCGCGAGCAGCATAGCCAAACGAATGAAATCTCTCTTCAGGGTCCAGGAGAAGGGTTGTTGGAGTCTTCTGATTCACTACTCCAGGATCTCCGCCTGTTGAAATTACTTTATTTAATACTACTGACAATCAGAGTGCCTAAGTGAACGCCAACAAACAGAAAAAAAACAACAAGAAAAAAAGTAAATAACCTTTTTCCCCCACTTAAATAATTCGCTGAAATCCCTTTATCTTATCAACGCTATTATTCGAAATGAGAACGAAAAACTAATATAATGCTTTCTTAACCTAAAAATTAAACTATTACAGATTGATTCAGTTTACTTGTATTAATGTCTGGTTTCGATGCAGCGAAAGGACTATTTTGAAGATGGACCTTGCTGTCATATGACAAGGTAAATATCTGAATTGGCATTACCAACACTATATTTTTATGCTATATGAGCAAAAAATCCTCGATATCATATCTAACATGCACCAGGTTCACATATACGATGGATCATTGGAGGGATCTGATATTGTGCTTGGACAGACCTTATCATCTAACCCCCCCACAACTCAGAATTTTGAAAAGGGGTAAATGGTAGTAGTATAGCAATGAGGGATAGTCGATAGAGAAGATTAGAGATTTAATAATTATAATGACTATCCCCCCTCTTAAGAAAACGATCAAATTAGCAAATTATTAACTACCATGAAGACAAGCGCAGACATCCATTTTTTTAAATTTAATATCAACATATTTCTTATTAACTATCATTAAGACATACCAAACGTATATTAACGAGTAACATGAGGTTTTCTGCACATCCCCTAACTCGATCGAAAGGATCAAATAATCAGAGAGCAATAAGCTATCAGCAATTACTAAATTTACCATTAAATCAAAATAAATAGTCATAGCTATTTGTTGTGTGTTGATGTTAATCTCAAACGTTTAATTCTACATGTGAGTCAAATGATTCGTCAGCTGCTAAGATAAGTGCTCTTGCTACTTGATGTAGAGCATGTTTGGTCCAATAAAATCTGATTCAACGTTTGAGGTTCAGTTTGAGAGGCCCAGCTGATGATGAATGAAACTGCAATAATTACTGGCGCAGTGGTGGCACTGTCTTGTTGCAGCTTGTCCAGTTTAGTAATAAGACGTACAGAAAAATAATTATCTATCTTATTAACAGTGGCAAAAGTACTCGTGCCTTCAAGACGTACGCACTTATGCGTACGTCTTACTGCGAAAGTTCGAACCTTTTTAAACTGTGGTGTACAAGACCAATGCCATCGGAGCATCTTCGAACGCAAATGTTCGACATTTCACATTGGAAGTTCGTATATCGAAGTCCCAAAATATGATGCTACAATCAAGTGTCAAACAAATGAAAGATATTCGTAACTTCGTATAACACCAGCTTCACAGAACATCGCATGTTGGTGAGTTTTTTCTCAAATTTGAGTTGCCAGACTTAGTTGACATCAACAGAATCAATAGAGTTCTAATTGTTTTTAAACGATTAGCCAATTCCACATATTTATTACCTCAAATGTTGTCGCTTTTTTTTTGACATGAAATTCTTATATTTAAAAAAAAAAAAAAAAAGAGAGATTCCGTCTACCTTCCCATTTCCTCATCATGTGAATGTTGTCCGGGTCTTGTGTGAAACTGAAGGCATATCCGCTGTACGTGGTTCCGAAATCGATGGCCACGACCACGAAGTAATTCTGTTGAGGAGAGCTGCTGGGATGGTCAACTCGGTTTCCGCTGTCGGTCGAATGGCCATTCATCAGAGGATGGATACCTGAAGATACGACATCTGAAATGAATTTAGGAATAGTCATCTTTATTAGATGTCCGTATTTTCAGTTTCAATATTTTCACATGTCTTTTTTGTAGTTTCGAATTTTTCAATATTTCAATTTATCAAAATCAATTATGTTTGAAGTGTTAAAAAAATTCTAGAAAATATTATGAAATTAATGCAACCGAAATCTATACTTGTATAGAACAGTTCAAGAAAATAAGACTTTCTTATTAGGTCTCTTAAAGACAACCAGCGGAAGTGGTCCCCCAAAACTTCCTCGCATAGTCTCAGATAAAGATGTTATCCCAGTAGACGCTCTGCATGGCATTAACGTAAAATAGTTTCGAAATATTATCTTCGAAAAATACCTTCGGCGTGAATTTAGCATTTTTATTGAATCTATCGTGTCGTACTTGGCGAGTTTTTTGTAGATTAATCACTGGCATGCAGTCAAAAGTATCGAAAAATCGAATTCGAGTTTCAGGTGCGTTCTTACCAACCTATGAAACAAAAATGTGACATAAAAATACACTTAAAGTTGTAAACACGCGTACCAAATTTGATATATTTAATCTTTTTCTTAATGAATTATTGCGTTTGCATGTTTCTGAACGTACAGACCGACGGATGGTCAACTCGTATATGAATTTCTCTTAAAATTTGAAAAAATGTATACGCTATAAATTTTAAATCTGAGTACTGAATTTCATTTATCTAGCTCTCTTTGTTTAGTAGTTATGGTGTTAACTTATATACGAACAGCCAGATAGCCAAATTTCTTCTGAACAGATTTTGCTCAAAATTTGATAGAAATCTGGAAATTTGGTGTAAAGACCTTATAACAAATTTCATTCGTCTAGCACAAGGCGTTTTTGAGTTATCTTTATCACAGATAGGCAGACAGACGGGTGGACATTTTCCAAAAGTGTGTTTTTTGAACTCAGGAAAGTCTAAAATTTGGGAGACTCATCAGCATCTCGAATTCAAATTTTTTGACGATTATTATTCTTTCTGGATACGAATATGAAAAAGTAATAAAAGGGGAAAATTACTTTATTTAAACTATCGAAAAAAAATTTTAGTGTATAATAATAGAGGAATAATTAAAAATTTAATAGAATTTTTTAGAATGCATTCATTTTTAAAATAATATAGTTTTTTTTTTAAAAAAATGCACTTTAAATCGCATATTAAATTTCATATATGATATGATGAGCGAATATTTCATTTTAAATATTCAACATCAATTTCTTTTATTATAATTGTAATAAAAGATATTTTTAAACTTCAAATTCACACAACGCACGATGTATATGAATCGAAATATAACTTTTTATGTATTGCGTCATTTCTTCTTAATTTATTTTTTCATATATAATGCAAATCCACGTCAATTTAGTCTTTGTTCTTTTTTTGAGCCTACATTTAATATCCCCTTTCAAGTGTGTATATTTTACTTTGACTTTATCCATTTCCAATACATGAAAAAAATTATTATTAGATCGCTTAGACATTCAGTGTTGTTTTTGATATTCTAGTAAGACTAGTTCAATTGAACCACAAACAGTTACTCGATATATACATATCCCCTCCCCCTGTTTCTTAACTACATTTGAAATGTGTGATGTGTTTGCAATTATACGGAACTTAGATTTGTTTTTCTATATTAATCCTACATTTATGTTATTTATCCTTTGTCTTAAATTCCAACAAATGTTATTCTGTTCTAAACTAATCTATATATTTTTACTATATCTCGCATTTTTATATTATTGTAAATCTTTCCCGTATAACTTCATGTACCTTACATTCTTTTTTTTTTTTGATTAGATGGAGATTATTAATTGATAACTAATAAATTTAGTTTTAAAAAGAAAAAATTAACTACTCACCATAACTTGAATCTCCAGTTGAAGTCTTAAACCCTCTGGGCAAAGAATCATAATTCCTCGGAGGTTTCGGTGGCGCTGGACTTTCTCTCCCAGCTTTGTTCCTTTTAGACTTCTGGTCAGTGGTCAGGGACATGTACCTCCTGGCCTCCTCGATTTCTTCCCTCCCCATGAATTTCTCACTGTAGGGGACCGATTCGGACACGGCAATTTTTTCGAATTTCCTCTCGCTGAGCAGCACCTCTTCCACCAGATTGTCAGTCTGATCCCTGCTGGGAAATCGAATGGGAGAGTGAGTTGAAACTGGGAACAATACCGAGGCTTAGTTGGCAAAAACAGACTGTAAGGATTCGTGTAGTTCAGGCTGTAAACGCATCGTTCTAATCCCATCAAACACGCACATGCCCTCGGGCATGAGACGCACGATGCGTCTCGGTTGACAGTCCTACATACCTATTAACATATTTATGACGATTTGGTGGATTGAGCATGAGAAAGGGGGCCTTCGCTTCATTTGTTATGACATAAAATACAATGATATTTGTGAGTAAGAAATGAGTAATTATTTTAGAAAACGAATGTTGAATGTGCATACCACATCACAATCTCAAAATACAATTCGGGTTAAATTTTAATTTCTGATTCATTTATTCGTACAATCGCCAAATTATAATTATTCTCACTGATTTTTAAATATATATATATCTAAAGGTCATTGTGGTTATGCATGTATGCTCCACATTTCCTGAACAAATAGTTCGATTTCAAATAAATTTTGCACAATAATTAAATTAAACAAAAGGAAACATACTGTCAATTTTTCAAAATACATAAGTTTATTAATATTTAATTAGTTAGAAATTAACTAAAAATTGAAGTGTATTCACATTAATTTCGGAGGAAATAGTTGCATAAGAAATATTTTTTATCTCATCTAAAAATTCATAATTATACCTTCCAAATAATACCAATTGAATTTCCCCTTTAGTTTTTATTAATTTTTTGAAATTTAATAAATAATTGAACCGTTGTTGGCATTTTTTGAAGTAAATTATCAATGGGTTGTTTTTTAAAATCATTTAACCGAAATGATATTTTTATTTTAATTAAAAAGCTTTTCAAACGAATAAAGAACTTTCTGTCCAGTAATATTTAATACAAAAGAAGTTATAAATTTACAAGTTTTTACATTACAGCATTACAGAATTTATTATTTACAGTTTTTACATGACGTAAGTTTTACATTAAAAATATTAGACATCAAAGTATTTTAATCTAGAGTAATGGGTTGGATATACCAATTAGGTAAACTTACAATGTTTTAATTTTTATATAGTAGTTGTTACAAAAGCTCCACATAAAGGATTTAGTGAATCTACACTTTCGATTCCACGCCATAAAAACCATTCTGAAGATACGATTAATTCGAAAATGGAAAAAAGTTGAGCGAATGAAAATGATCATATTGTCCTTAAAACAAGATTGTTAATTAACAAAATTTGAATAAAAATCGCCAGTAGCAAAATTATTTTTCTGTATAAGCTGTGGTGAAAAGCTTATAAGCCATTTAACAGGTATGCTACACGGCAATTGCTTTTGTATTGTGGTCATGTTACTGGACTGCGAATCACAGGGTACCAGGTTCTGTCCTTGCTCATTACAATCCGCCATAAAGTACACGTAAATAGGAAATTTTACGAAGATAAAGGGTCAGATAGATAGATATGGCATTGGTTTTACCACTAAAATTATAGATTTGTATTAAACATCAACCACATCCATCTAAGGGTTCACAGTTTGAGGGTTGGTTCTTCAAATGTTCGCGCGCATGTGACAAATTACATAAGTGAGACTATGCATATAATATTGACATAAAAACTATCAAATTTGCTTCCTTTTTGGATCCAATCCATCAACTAGAAGCGTTCTAAAATAATTAGTTGTCATGATATTTATTTAAATGGTCATCCATTAACTCTTTGATCACTTGTCTCTTTATATCTGCAATAATTGACATTTCATAAAAAGGTTATTCGATTGTATATTCCTTACATGGTAGCCTTTCAAATTAGGTTTTTAGCTATTTAATAAAATAACAAATTATGCACTAATCTTGTGCATTTTATTTTGAAATAGTGATGATAAGGCAAAATAATTAATGATATAAATATAACAATTCGCATTTCCTAGCTTGTTAAGCAACGAAATGGAAGTCAATATATCCATTACTGCTGTGTCAGAAAATCCAACTCGAAAGATTCATCGAAAAATTTGATCTACATAAACTGATATGTTTCACAGCTCGATAAAACCGATTTTTTTTTAACTTCCATATAATTAACATCTTAGACTCCTAAAGCTATTTTGAGCAACAATAATGAACGAATCGATTGGTCCGCCTACTTTCTTAAATAAATGTAATCTGAGGGTGTAGCAAAAAAGAAAATTGAAAACTAATGACTTTATTTAATCCAGTTCCTCTTTGGTGAGAACATTTTTCCCAATAAGCACACGGTCTACATCTTTCTTACAATACAGATTAAAGAAAGCTTTTCAGAAGAAGAAAAATTTAAAAATTGATCCATCATGATTCGTATTTCGTGGATGACATTTTCTAGATATTAAACTGTCCTACTTAGATACAGTTTGAATTTTTCATAAATCTCTTTAACTTCCATCCATATTTGATAAATAGCAAATTCACCCAAATATTATCATATTGGTATGCCTTTTCGAATCACAATGGATGCCAAATCGAAAAGGGGGAAACAGCAACATAAGGTGCATGATACTGTAAAGAACGCGAAGACAGCTATAAGTGTTCGAAAATGATAATTAAAGCAAACGGGAGTGACTTCCCACATACTCACTAATAAAGATTCCAGGGAACTCCTTGCATGACACTGGGGTACAATGATTACGAAATATTTACTTTTGGCATGAATTTGCCTTTTACTCGCCAAGAATTAATCGAGCGATCATTGGCGAGTTTTTTTGACGATTAATCCCTGGCTTGCAGTTACTAGCACTCGAATATCCAATTTGTGTCTTAGGTGCATTTTTCTGAACCAAATTAAATCATTAATAAATTAAATTAATTCTTCTAAATTAAATAATTAATTCTTCAATTAATACCAAAATTTGAGACAAAACTACAATTGTAATCACAAAACCACAAACAAAATTTAAGTCATTGAGTTTTTTTTTTTTAGGGGTGAGGACTTTTGAGTTATCGCGGTTATATGTTTCTGAAAATACAAACCGACAGACAGTAAAAATAGGATTGTTGTATTCTGTTCAAAATTTGACACACGTCTAAGCTCTAGACTTTAAATCTGTATATGGATCTGTATACGGTATCTGAATTAAAATTGTATACGGATATCTGTATATCACGCCCTCTTCATTCTGTAGTTATAGTCTTAATTTATATTTGAACAGCCAGACAGACAAACTTCCTCAGCACGCAGATTGCTCACAATTTGATAGAAATCTACAAATTTGGTATAAAGACCGTATACAAAATTTCATCCGTCTAGCTCAAAGTGTTTTTGATTTCTCTTTGTCAAAGACAGACAGACTGACAGACATTTTCCACAAATGTGTTTTTCGAACTAAAGGAGGTCTAAAACTTGGACATTCGTCAAAATCTCGAGTTCGATTTTTTTTTTTTTTTTTTTTTTTTTTTTTTGACGGTTACAATATTTTCTTTATACTATCAGAAAGTAAAAATCGATAAATTTTCTCTAATAAAAAATGTACATTCATTTAAACTTTAAATCGTTAATCTTTAATTATAATCATTCTATTAAATTATTTGCCTTAGCATATTTTTTTTTTTTCGGCATTGGAACTGACATTTCTTGGCGATATGAAGAAATCATCAACAAATGAATTTAAACTAAATTGAATTTTTCAGCCATAGCATGTCTCAACCTACTAGACTATTGGCAAATTTCAATAAGACAAAGCAAAATAAAAGTCGTCGGGTCTTAGAAACATATAATTTATGAAGTTTGAGAGTTCCTTCAGGAAATTTTATATTTAAAATTCGTGAAAATTTATACTTGAATTTTGAATAAAAAATTTGAATAAGGAATCCCAATATTCATCTAATTTACAAAAGAATCATAAATAATAACAATAATAAAAAAAACGAAGACAATATCTCACGATTTTATTTAGGGCAAGAAAAAAAAGTTTCAAAATTTTTTGAAGAAACGTTAGCTATAAAATTCTTAAAAGCCCCCATAAAGCGAAGGGAAAATATTTCAAAAATTGCAGCTACTTGAACAAGTTTTTCTAAAAAATTGTTCACGATATCGTGACTTCCTTATGGTGCTTTGACAACTAGTGATTGTAGCAAAAAAATTCAAGAGATTTATTTCACTTGAGGAAAATGCAAGACACAATAAATCTTATACTGCACTCGGAAGACGAAGTCACTGACTGTTTCCTCTCGGAATTTGCCTACACCTGGTAATTTTTATCAGTTAAAATATTTTTAAACGCTAGTCAATAAACCAGTTTTTATAAAAAGCAGTGGGTGCATGTGTGTGTAGTCTTCTGTATCCCGTTAATGAAGAAGACTTCGGTTGCTCACAAAGCCAGGGGAAGCCATGACTGGATCTCATAATCTAACCCAAATCGATTATTACATATTGCATCCTTCAAAGAACCGATTATGTTGTAATCTGATGGTGCCAGATCAGAGCTGTATAGAGAAAGGAGTAGTGCCTCAAATCCGTCCAATAAGAAACTAATGCCAATGTTTTTTTGGAATGTGAAAAGGCCGACTCGAGTGGAGCTACAGTCACGTGCTACAATGGCGAATAACGCAAGTTACTATGTGGTCTTGAAAGATTTAATAAACTGTACAAGTCATCAAAAGTCTTGAAGAGATAACCAGATTAATATCAGGATCGAAATTAAGAGCAACAGTAGAAAGTGAGGTCCGGCTTGGCTATGAATTTGGCTGCCCTATCCTCCATACAGCTCTGATCAGGAACCATTGGATTACTACATCCCCGGCCTTTAGAAGGAAGCGCTACATGATCATCGGCCCAGGATAGCTAACTAGGTTCTGAAAGTCATACAGAATTGGCTTCGTGAGGATTATAAATCTTAGACAGCCTACAGAAACTGACTGCACAGTATCAAAAGTGTATGCGAAAAGTTATAATTGGTAGTTCTTCGTTTTCAGGAGAAAATAATAAAGTTACGTAAAAATTGACCTCAATTTTGGACTTACCCAAGAAAAATTGTTTACTCCATCTTTTATACTTTATTACTAAAAACTAATTTTTCAATATTTTTTCAAAAAAATTTTGGAATTAAATTATCGGGAAATAAACAATATGATAGTGAAGACACATCTAATAATATAATTCATATAATCGAAACATTTTAGCCACAATTTCGACCATTATGTTTTAATTCCAATGGCTTTGAATTGCAAAGGATGAAAAGATAAGTTATTAAATAATAGCCGCCTTTGGTCACAAATTTATTCACTGAATTAAAAATTTTAATTAAATATTTTGTGTAACTTGATCTTAACGACTTCTTTCGCAGGAAAATATCTTGAAATTTTGATAGGCATATAACTCATATCATTTCAGAATCTGCCTTACACCATTCTCTTTATTCTACTATGTATTTCCCCAATTTTCAGTCATCTCGCCTAAAATTCGAAGTTTAATTTGAAATGGAAATGATTAAATTTCCAGAAATACAGAACTTTTTTACTGAAGCCAAAGATTTTTTTAAAAAAAATATGAATACAGAAAAACTGAAGTTCAGCACCGAAGTCTAATATGCGTTACAAAATATTTTTTCATAATTTATACAATATTTCAGAGGTTTATTATAATTTCAAAAATAAACAGATGATTTTAAACGATCTATACAGCATTTTGAATGCAACAATCGTAGAATAAAAGTTCAAAATTAAATGTTCATTGAATTTGTGACAAATGTGAACATTTTTGTTTTCTTAAAAAAAAAAAAAAAAAAAAAAAAAAAAAAACCTTAAAATGAATTTAGACCTTGCATATTTATTTATATGCAAGCACTGAGGATGCATAATATGAATGCATTTAATTGTCAGAAAAATTAGGAAAACACAAAATAGTTTTTTAGAGTTTTTAGTTTTATCTTCAAATCAGCCTAAATGAATTCGAATTGCAGATAATACTTTAAAATATACTTTAAGTAACTTCATGCTCATAGGGAATTCGAGGGATCAGAGACAATATTCGGATTACTGATGAAATAGAAATAAAAATATTCGAATTACGAAAGCTACATTACACTTATTAAATGTTTACCGCCAGGTAATATCTAGCATTAAAAAAAATACATTTCAGAAAAGAAAACTTTTATTTATTTGAAAAATAGCTGGCGTTTATAATTGAAATTCAGCACACCAGGTCGATATTTGCTGTAACGACATTTAAGTAAATTAATTTGATATTCATATTAAACAATTATCTTTAAATCTTGATTGAGATAATGTTATTATATTTTTATTAAAAATTAGATTGAATTAAATAGACTTTTCTAGCGTTTAACAAATAACATAAAAAATTTGCATTTATACGTTACAAATATGAAATTAAGAAGGAAAAAAAAAGGAGTGATATTTGGCGTAACAAGTAAATAAATTAATTCGATGTTCGTATTAAACAATTATCTTCAAATCTTGATTGATATTAACAGCTGTTATATATTTATTAAATATTGGATTGAATTAAATAGACGTTGCTAATATTTTAACAAACAACACCATGAAAAATTGGCATTACAAGTAGTGTGCTATTCAATGAAAAACAATCCGCCACATGCATTTTTTAAATTTAGAATTTCCGAATAAATGAAACTAATGGACAAATATAAATTGCTATTTATTTCATCTAATGAAAGCATACATAAAACGGTCTATACAAAAATTGTAGGGCAATAGTTTCGCAACGCTGCATATCACTTCCCCAGTGCGGTCGCCCGACACGCCATATTATTTATTGTAAGATTCCTATTATTTGGCAAAAATATCGTGCATCACGACATCATTACACGAAATGCAAAATCGGCATGCTATCAGTCAGCAGATTGGGCTCTTTTTTCTATCTTTTTTTTTATTATTTGGCCCCATCTCGATAAGCAAATAAATATTGCGTTTTGACAAACATTTTGATATTCATTTTAAATTAAAAAATACTTTTTAAACGAAATATTTAGCTATTTGAAGTGTTGCAGAAATAGTGCTCATTTTTTCCCTAGGGAATGAAAACTTAACAAATTAAACAAAAAAAAACTCTCCCTAAAACTTTCTCGCATACTCTCTAAAAAATTTGTCGTGCTAGAGAATGCCTTAAAAGGCGTTGGCGTACAAAATTCATGAAATATTAACTTTTGGCATGAATTTAGCATTTTTACTAAATCTATCGTATCATCCTTGGCGAGTTTTTTGGCAATTATTCTTTTGCATGAAGTCAATATTATCCGAAAATCAAATTTGTGTTTTAGACATGTTTTTTTAAAACGACTGAAACAAAAATTTGACACAAAACTGCATTTGTAATAACAAAATTTCATACCAAATTTGATATATTTAAGCCACTGCGTTTTTGAATTATCTTGTTTACATGTTTCTGAAAGTACAGGCAGACAGACAGTCAACCCACAATTGGATTCGGCTCAAAATTTGACAGATATCTATACTATCTGTTTATAGAATTTTATCTGTATAGCTCTCTTCGTTTTGTAATTATCGTATTAACTTATATTCGAACAGCCGGATAGACGGACTTCCTCTGAACGGATTTTGCTCAAAATTTGATAGAAATTTGAAAATTTGGTGTAAAGATCGTAAATCAAATATCAACCGCCTAGCTCAAAGCGATTTTGAGTTATCCTTGTCACAGACAGACAGGCGGATATTTTCTAAAAACGTGTTTTTCAAACTCATGTATATCTAAAACTTCTAGATTCGTCAAAATCTCGAGTTCGTATTCTTTGATGATTACTATACTTCCTCTATACTAATTATACGAGGAAATAATTATTCTTTGCAAATCAAAAGTTCATAAATGTTCTTACAAGGCTTCACTGAGTTACAGGATGGAACAGATTATTATAAACTCTCACTAAGGAAATCATATGTATAGATTATGCCTTTTTTACAACCTCCTAATAATTTTTTTTGAACACATGCGATGTTTTTCATACAAAAAAAAAATCTACTAGCGATGTAAATATTGGAAAGATCAAGAAATCGTATTACCGATCAACCTCGCCAGGCGTAAATCTGGCAGCGTTATTCTTAATCACAGAAGAGTTCCCCGCACCGATAAAATGAGTTGTCATTGATTAGAATAAGAACAATTATACTGGCAACACCTACACAATAAACAATTCTTATGCTTCTAGTTAAATTAAAGCGAACGCTGGGATGACAGCCTTTGTTGCTAAAAATCCCTTAATCCCCCTCATTCAAACAAATAAACAAACAAATAAAATAAAGTTTTCACTTTTATTTACTAATACACTTACATATTCGTATAAATAGCGAAATATAAATAGATTTAATGAAAAAAAAAACGTAAAATTATTTTAATTCATAAAAGTTCTAAATTACGTTACAAAGAAAAAAAATTATCAATAATTTCATTACAGTAATTCAAAAATGGCGATATTTTTGGCGAGCAAATGTTTGTTTTCTTCAATGTTCAAATGGGAAGCCATGAGGCTTGGCGAAGCTTATTTCTCTAGATATGACGAAATTGCATAAAATTCGATCCCCAACCTCTCCGATTATAAAAAACATGCAACTGCTTCAGGCGAATTATTAAGAACTATTACATAATTATAATTTGCGCTCTACCACAGTTAAATTTTGAGTACATAAGTTTAATTCTTCATATATTTAAATTTGGGACTTTTTTACTATAAATTAAATTATTTTAATTCAAGGAATGCGCCGTCATCATTTGAACCTTCTTTCTGAAGTGAGAGACGGCACACGATTCAACAATTTGCATTTTAAATATTAATAAAATGTATTAATACGCTTAATAATATATTTACAGATAGTTAAACAAATGTTGCTGTTCGAAATTTACTATGAAGATCGAATTCCGACAAACAAATGATAATTCCTTTTAATGAGAAAGTACCACATTGTTGGGACGCCTCTAGGAAATTGTCTTGAGTCATATAATAGTAAGGCTGATTCTGACCTTGTCTATGCATTTTTCCTGAGGCAATGTGTATGTACAAACTAAGTACAAATAGGGAGTGATATATATTAATTTAAAATCTGATTCTTTTCACCCACTCTAAATGCTTCATTTTTATTGAAACAAAATCTCATCTCTCGCGTTTAAGATTCAATAACTAAATGATTTCCAGATTTAAAGCATTCGGCGATGAAAGAATTATTTATTTTTATACGAACAGCACTCGACAGACGTTGATAACAATTTATATTTTCCTGCACCTGGTTACACAACATTCTCCTGCCGGCTGGGATCCGTAAACCACTAGAAATTGTCGGGACAACAGTCGGTGTATCGTAAAGAATTCATTTAGATATGACCTAGTTTTCCTTACTTGGAAAAGAAAAGTTGTTTAAATTAATGTTTTTATAATGTTGTACGAGATATAACTTCATTCGTTTTGTTAAAAATCACACCACGACTCTTCAAAGTTGTAGTATTTCCTATCACAAATTGTTATTTATACAAAAAGCATACACAGAGGTAATATAGTAATCTTCGAAAAATTAATCATTAATACTTTAAACCTCCTTATTGGAGGAATTATATGTCTGACTGTCTAATCTATAACAAGCTAAACGAATGAAATTTAGTATGTTTATCATCAAAAGCCATGGATTTCTAACCAATTTTTTGTGTAAATCCGTCTTCAGGAACTCATGTCTGTTCGCCTGCCCATATCCATGTGAAATCTTCCCCGTGATCTGGGCGCCCCGGGTTCGAATCCCGGTTCGGGCATGATTCTTCTTTATCTGTGAGGTGTGTGAATGTGCCCCCCTGTAAAAAGGGGTTGTACAAGCGAATGTGTGTGAGTTCTTCATATGAGCTAAAAGTCAGACTTCTGCCCTCGGGTGCTCAGGGGTCTTTATCCTCAGAAGCTACTTCACCCCCTTTCCGTGGTAACGCGGACACGGCATAATCATCATCATATCCATGTGAAGATGATAAAGCAATTTGCTATTTAGTGAGAGATTTTCTAGATGTGAATCAAATTTTGGATTAAAACCGATGTTGGATTGTCTGTCTGGTGATCTGTTTATTAATGGGCAATTATTCAAATCCGAAATCGATTTCTCAAAAACACTATAAGCTACATAAATGAATTTAAATATAGGATTACTCAAACTGGAACTCGATAACACAAAAACATAGCTAATGGTTGGACTACAGTACAAGATCTTTATATTCAACCTGTAGACTTGTATCCAAATTTAGACCAATTAAATCCAACAAAAGGTATACCATTTGTTTTTATCTCCATGTAAATGAGATAGCTCGAAAATTCAACAAACTAGATAAATGAAATTTATAAGCTGTTGAGAAATAAAAGATCCTAATCGAATTTTTTCAAATAATCAATTACATAAAAGAGTTCCAAAATGCATGCTCTATTCCTTATATCACGAATTGTGCAAGAAAAAAGTCGAATGTGGAGCAATCCCATGCGATAATTGTATTTAGCAAGTTTGATATTACTTTAATTAAATTATTAAATAACAAGATCTTTGGGGCCTTAAAATAAAATAGCAAAATGTTATAAAAATTATATAAAAAACAATCTCCGTTGTTCGATAATCAAATAGACATGTCTGTGGCTCGTAAATTCATCGCAGAAATCTAGAAATGAAGTCTACTGATAAAAGAGACTATTGCTTAGTTGGGCATACAATTTCAACTATTTTGAGTCAAAATAGAGCAAAAATTTGCGAAAAAATGCGTTTAGTAAAAGTGTATGCATATAAATACATTCATCCATCCGTCCATTCACGCATTCATATATATGTATACGATTCGAAACCACGCGAAGGTATTTTGGGAAGAATTCGTAGTTTTGAGTTGAGATCAAAAGACGAGGGTGGTATCTGAGTCGGCAGCCACCTCCCGAAATTTTGATTCTACATTACAGGAAAAACAGTTGGCTCGACGAATTTAATATGTACCGGATCCACTTACAAGGCGGTTCTTCGCATTTCGGTTTCGAAGCCGTACCGTCTGGCCACGAAGCTGAAACATTATCACAAGACCATCATAGTCCATACTTCTATTGGAAAAATAGTCTAAATGACGTAAAATATGTTGCAGGAAAGTCACTGAAATTAGTATGCTATGTTTTAGTTTATCTTTATTTCTTTCTCTTCAACTTTCTGGAAACGCTAATTTACTGCAAAAACAGATTACTGAGTATTGATTCGGTTCTTTAATTGGAAATTTTAAATGATGAAATGATTGTCTATGCCAGTGATTGTCTATGTCCTATGTCTTAAATGATTGTCTATATCCAGTGCAGCGTGTAGGAGTACCTATTCCTAATCATAAATTCGAAAATTCGGGCAGTTATATGGCTGTCAGCTAAAACATAATAAAATGTATAGCTAATTAAAGGTGCCAGAATTAAGTACGAGGGTAAGATATTCTCTTTTCTTTTACATAGTGTTTCGTCTAGTTTTAAAAAATGATGGGACATTCCTTTCATCCTCATTCTAGGGGAGTTTACAAATAGGAAATGAAACAATAGTGCGCCATCAACCATTTTTAACCACATATTCTTATCTTCTCATTTATTGCTTATTTACTTTAAGCAGAACTCTATACTATGGATGATGACCGCGGCCGGCTCCAAGAGTGTACAGCCTATGCCGCAGTAGAAGACACGCAGTGAAGGAGTGCCTATTCTAATCATAAATTTGTGCACGTGCAGTCAGTTGGAACATAATAGAACGGAGAGTTAGCCGAGAGCACCAAAAGAAGCTAGAGAAGCCCATTCTTTTTTCCTTTCAATTGAGACACGAAACAACAGTACGTCATGTATCATTTTTAAACCTATATATCTTCTGTTTATAATTTTCTTCTGCATTTTAAATCTAGATAACGTCGTAAAAATACTTGGATACTTTGAGCTTACTGAAGGTTAAATAAAATACAATATATGATACTATATAAAAGAAGGTGGGGGCGCCACAGTAATTTTCGCACGGGGCACAGAGTACTTTAGAGTCGACCAAAAACCTTGTGTCCATTATCCGTTATTCATTATTCAAATCCATAATTTTTTTTAAAAAATGATATAATGTGAAGCCGCAAATGAGGGACTTACCTGGGTCCTCCATCTGTGACATTTGGCTGCGAATCTTGTCTGTTGATTTTTTGTACCTGGATATCACTATTGAGGTCCGTTAGACTTCTTTCAAATTCGTCTATCACCTTCATGGCCTCCTTGTCCACGTAGAAATCGGGGTCTTCCTCGTCTGAGAAGGCTTCTCGGACTTGGGGATCTCGGCCGCTCGGGTGGGAGGACATGCGCTTCAGAACCTCCTTCACCAATTTAGGGCTTCGCAGGGGTGTCGTTTGCTTGCTACCCTTTTGAGAGTGGATTTCGGCTGATGTCTGTTTGCCATCCAATTGTTCACGATTCTGAAATAAGGGAACAGCAATCAATTATTAATCTTTATGAGTACGTGATAAATTTGTGACGGATTGTTACGAGCGAGGATACAACCTGGGACCTTATGGTTAGCAGCCCAGTAACATGACCACAATACAAAAGCAATTGACCGTGTGACGCAACTGGCTTATAAGCTATTAACTGGCTTATAAGCTTTTGCTACAAATTCACTTCAACTGTGTATTTAAATAAGTTCTTTCTTTCACACGTAAGTTCTAAGACCTTTACTTTATTTCAAAGGTAAACGCATTTGTACCTAATGAGTCACTCGAATCTTTACCTTTCAAGAACTCAAGAAAGACAGCAGGAATGGTCTCCCTGGAACGTTCTCGCACACTCTTCAATTAAGGTCTTATCCCCCCTTCATCTGCATAAAATTGTGGAACATTGATAAGGCTGTGGTGAAAGCTTATAAGCCAGCTAACAGCTACGCTACACGGGCAATTGCTTTTGTATTGTGGTCATGTTACTGGGCGGCGAGCCACAAGGTCCCAGGTTCAATCCTCACTCATTCTAATTCGCTACAAGGCTACAAATGGTATTAATGAACAGTAGTCACGAAATATGGATCTTTGGTGCGAATCTAACATTTTTACTGAATCTATCGTGCGATTATATATATTGAATGTTTTTTTGTCGACAGAATGAAATTAAAATACGATACGGAACTATAGCTGAAAATTTAATACGGAACTATAGCTGTAGTCACAACATAAATATCGAATTTCATTGATCGAAGTCAATTTATGAGTTATTGCATTTACGTGTATGCTAAAATAAAGTACAATCTTTTGACAGATTTAGCCCAAACTTTGAAAAGAATCTATAAGTTAGATGCTAACCCTATGTACCAAATTTTATCTGCCTAGCTCTTTGCGTTTTGTAGTTTTGTGTTCAGCTGTACTCAAATAGTCAGAAAAACAGAGTTTCTATGGATGAATTTTGATAAAAATCTGTATATTTGGCAGTACATCCATGTACCAAATTTAAGCTGTCTAGTTCAAAGCGTTTTTGAGTTGTGTTTGCAGACAAACAGACATAATGCCAAAAATGTGTTTTTCGAACTGGGAAAGCTCTGAAATGTGGAGATTGTCAAAATCTCGTGTTCGAAGTTTTTGTTGATTACAATATTTCTTCGTACAAGAGAAAGTGAGAAAAAGTGATGACTAAAATCTTTTCAAAGGCTCAAAACTTATGAAGGCAGAACAAATTTCGTCTTTTAAAGATTCCCCCTTGCCGGTGAATGCGTCGTCTTCGCGTCTACCAATTCCACCTGATTACAATAATACTTTTCCTAAAATTTAACCTCCTAAAAATTTCTTAAAGCATTGAACAAATGTTTTTACCGTTTACAGATCGTATGAAAATTAGAATAAAAATTTTCTGTAATTTAATAATGACTCCACTGCCCTCAAATGCTTCCAACATTGCTCACTTTATTTCAAAAGTATGGGAAGTTGGTTTCATATACAAATCATTGCATGTTTGCTGCCTTTCAATTAATTTAAAATGAAACCGCTAAAAGTATAAGACAAACAAGTAATTATCCTGTATTTCAGACGACACAGGCTATTTCTGGCATAGCAGACGACACGGAAGAAAAAAAAAAAAAAAAAGCCGAGTTTTATAAAATCATGAATTGGTACCAAATATAAACATCGAGAAGTAAAAAAGAAATTCAAAAAGGCTTTAAGATAGTAAAAATACTATAGAATTTTTACATAAAAAGAGAATTAATCGACCTCAATAATGACAGACCTCAATTCCAAAATTCTGAAATCCTTGTTCCCGTGGAAATGTATTATGTCTGGTATTAGTTATAAACGAAACCTTGGCTGTAGCAAATATTTATCACAATAATGAACTTTCCCACGATCCCTTTTGCAAATTAAATTACGTGTCGACAAAGTCTTTTCTAATACTGTAATGATTCATTTTTGTATTATTAACCCATTAAATATTTTTTTCTCTTCATTTTGTATATACCGAACTATCTGCTGACTTCCTTTTTCGCTCTAATCCAATTTTTTAATAATTAAAGAGTCAGATATAATTTTATTTACTAGATTTTTTTAACAGAGGATATTGAATAACTCAACTAATATTTTTAGTTAATCGATTTGATGAAAAAATTCATTTTAGAATAAATTTCCAAATATCTTTCTAAATTCTTTTTAATTTCATTTTTATGCATATTTAAATTATTCTCACACCTTATTTAATATAAATTTAAACAAGTGTTACAAAAAAAAAGAAAATTAAGTAATAAAGATATAATTATAATTTTAGTTATCATTCCTGTCATTCTTTAAATGCATATGAATTTCACGAATTTCCTTTCATTAAAGATCTTACAAAAATTTTATTTTTAAACGTGATTAGCATGAAAATATAACTGCCAGAAAATAACAAAAACTCTTGAATAAAATACTTAAACTGCGCCGATTCGCTTAAGAGGCACGCATTTCTAATAAAAAAAAAAATAATGAGGTGAGTTCTTATCTTGACAGTTTTCTCCTTCGCGGTTTTTCTTTGTACTGAATCGATAAGAATCTGTAGACAGGAAATTCTTATTTTTTTCCACCTTTCAGACATTTCCCTTTATGCCACCAAATTTCAATTTCCGACATCCGTCCGATACCTCCTCCCCCTAAAGAAGGGCGGTATATACTCCTCTCCCTTAAATGGAGAAAAGGAAGAACCAAATGATCCGCTTTTGCAGTATCCACTTGCTAACTAAAAGATGACAGATAATTTTATATTCACACAATGTTTTCCACCAGAAGTTTCACTTTTTTTTTTATTTTGTCGTGCATATCTCGGAGTATAAAAGAGAAGGTATCTCAATTGTCAAAAAAATTCGAACTCAAGATTTTGAAGAATTTTCACGTTTCAGGTGTCTTTAAGTTAAAAAAAAAAACATATTTTTGAACTTTTGTGTCTGATCAACAAGCGATGAAATTTTGGATGCAGTTTTAACACCAAATTTGCAGATTTCTATCAAAATTTGGACGAAATTCGTCGAAGGGAAGTCTGTCTGTTTGTTTCACCACATGCAGTTAAATACGATAATTCAAAAAACACAAAAAGCGATATGGATGAAATTTGGCATATGAATTAATCATCAAGATTGTAGATGTATGTTAAATTTCAGACCAAAATCAGATGGGGGGGGGAGACCTTTTTATTGATCTTTATATTCTCCTGCATATGAAAGCGATGACTTCAAAACATCAATTTTGAGATAAATAAATATTGGTATGCAGTCTTGTAGCAAAAATTATAGATTTGTGTCAAATTTTGAATCCGATTAATGGAAAGGAAAGTGTCCAAAACGTATACTAAGTTTTTTTCATTATATTACAGCGGATGCCTTACTTTGTCAATATAAATGGAAGTCGGGAGAAAAAGGGCTCTCATGCTTGCGGATTATCATGAGTTTAGAGGGTTTGCTGCATTCCTCTTTAATTACACCACACTATCACTTTGCGCATCTATCTATAAGTACACTCTCCTTTATCTCCTTTTAACCAATCAGCGGCGTAACAAAAATAAATAGTATTAGGGGCAAAGTATTCTTCGGGTTGTCACATATGATTTGGCGCCAAAATTTGAAATAAACATTTTATAAACTGTTTGCGATTGTTAATCCCAAAATTTAATTTTAAAAAAAAGAACCTTCTATTACTAGAAATGCTTTCATACGTACAAAAAAAGGGGGGGGGTGTTGTTTTTTAACTCAATTCAATTTTATGCAATAACTATTACGATAAATTGAAGCAATAGAACTTTTAATTGTGGCTAAAAATCAAGTTAGTCGGTTTCAGTGCCTCGAAAAAGAATAATAAAAATATTAATTTAAAAAAAACTCTTAAAAGTAATTTTTAAACATTTTTTAAAAAATAAATAAAACTATGATGGCCCTTGCAAAGTAAATGAAAACACGGAATTTAATTATTCTGAAAATAATGCTGGAAAAGAAAAATCGCAAGATTGCTCAACGTTGTGTGGATCCTAGACAGTTATTAATCCAGACTATACTAGGATCCTAGGCAGTTGCCCAGTCTTTAATATGGCCTAGATTAGGATCATAGACAGTTACCAATTTATTAATCTCTTAAATTTAATATAAAAATGTATTTCGTAATATAAAAATTGGTTGAAAAAATTCAAAAATTAATGCTTACTAAAAGAATTTTGTTAGCGTCAATAAGGTCTGCAGAATCGAAATATTGAAGACAAAATATGAACTGTTTACAAATAATAATAATGAAAAGAAAAAGAAAACGTTAAAAATAAAAGAAAACAATAAAATGACTGCACAAAATCTTCAAATCAAGTAAACAAAGTCTACTATAACCCTAAATATAAATTATTAATTTTATGTTTAAAATAGATAATTAATTGAATAAGGATAAAACATTATATTAGAGTAGTTATCCACGACACTAAGTCACCAACTATAACCCAAGTATGAAGAGAATTATAAATTTTCATCTGAGATTTTACATTAAAAAAGTAAAACAAAGCTTTGAAAGAACGATTAAAGAAAAAACCTTGCCTCATCAACATTCACTTTGTCACTTATATCTTTCTCTTGAGTCTGACTCTGTGCACTGAACTCAGATGGCATGTCCGGCTGTTTGGGCGTTAGCATAGTCCGGCAAAAATCCTGAAGTCCGGACACCGCCGCGGAAGGTCTCCGCTCACTGTAACCGCAGCTGTATCTCCGGAATCTGGGGTCGCCGAAGTACACCGGCTTGTAGCGGAGTTCGGGGGTGTAATGGAAAGTTTTATTGGCGGGAAGAGAGCTCAGGACAGACGTGGGGGTGGTAGAAGTGAAGGTGGACTGCGACGGAAGGGATGTTCGCTCCCAGCGACTCTCATTGGCTAGAAAGGGGAGGAAATCGTTTAGTTATTTTGAAAATGTAAGGAAGAGAGATTTTTTTGGAGGAGTTGGATATAGTTAAAACTAGAAATCTATACTGGATTCCTTTTTTAAAATTTAAGAAGGATTGATTTAAAATAAAAGTTTCTAATTAAAAAAATGATATACTTTTCGCTGTGCTACACGGGGTCTTTTCGAAAACTTTGCTGCGAAATTAAGAAATGTTGTGATATCACTTACGAGGTGGTCCAACGGGAAGGGATTCTGTAGTTTTTCTTCTGGATGTGGGTGTGTGGTAGATGCCGAAGAAAGTCCCTCCGGAACACTCCTGGCAGACGAGAGATCTAGCAGGTGGTGGAGGCTTCTTTTCTGCACTTACTGGCAAGCCGTCTCGATTGGCATAGCTTTGACTGGTGGCATCTGCAAAGACAAGATTGAAAATGAAAGCAGAATACGTACACGACATAGAATGGATTTGGGTCTTAAATGGTAAAAATGGAATTTGATTCTAATATAACCTCTTAAAATCTGTGTTTGTTCAAAAATTACAGAAAAATTCTGGCACAGCACTTTTTAAAAACAATTATTGCATTGTGAATAGTCTGTTATGCAGCAAACTGGAGTTTTTACAAATATGCGTACAAAATTTTATACGTCTAGATAAAAATTGAGCTGCTGAGCTCAAATAGTAATCAGGACAAGCTTATTATGATTAATACTTATTTAATTAATACTTATAGTAAGCCATTAATTTGATCTCGAGATTTTTGTGTGTGTGGTATTTTCAAAGTTATTTTATTTTGCGCTTTCCCATGCAATCGAACTTATTCAAACAAATCAAGTTTAAATTTTGGAACATTATTCTAATGATATTCCCAATTAATGACCATTTATTTGTAAGCTCTATATTAAACTATTTTGCAATTCTAAAAAATATGTTATATAATTAAATGTTATATAATTAATGTTATATAATATACTATACTATACTAATGTTATATAATATACTATACTATACTAATGTTATATAATATACTATACTATACTAATGTTATATAATATACTATACTATGTTATATAATTTAAAAAAATCCCCAAGAAATAAATGTTATTCAGATAATGTAAAAAAAGTTACGATATTTTTCTTTCTTTTTTTTGTCTAAAAATGCTTTTAAATATTGTTTTAAATGTGATATATTTAAGCCAGTTTTTTTAAAAACGACCCGCAATTAAATGTCTTGGTATTTCAGTTTCTCTAAATTTGCTACACGAAATGACTAATATCAAGACTATAAATTAATCTCAGTAAAGTCTCAATTTAAAAATTAGTGAAAAAATATTTGGATTTAAATGTTCGAAGAGGAGATAACAGATTCCAAGACTTGCAAACTTAAAGGTTTATTAATCCGGTTCTGAGTTTAGCTGATTTTCGATGGCATAACTTCATTCACTTAATATTTCTTTCAGCATGAATAGCTTTACGATAGAATTTCGGGAAGAAAAGTTCAACATTCAAAATCAAGTTTGAGCAAAAATAAGTGTATAGAAAGTCTTATTCTGCTCTCAGTCCGTTAAAGTACTACTAAGTCATCTCGCTAGAAAGGCACAGTAAATTAGTAAACAGGTGTCAAGTATAGTCCTCATCATCAAATCATGATTAAAAATGACCTCTTAAAATGGAATTCCTGTTATTTCTAAATGGAATACTAATATAACTGAACTTGAAATTCAGTACTGTGAATTTATAGTGAGCTATAATTTATAGTCCAAATAAAATAGATTCAGACTTTAAAATTATTGCCCTCAGACGCTTTATTTCTCTCTTTCTCTCTCTCTCTCTCTCTCAACATGATAATAATTGGCATTAAAAATGAGTTCAAATTAATAATGGCCCAATAACTAATTTTTAAATCAGAGATAGGCGCATAATTCTAGTTGAAGAAAAAAAAATGCTCTAAATGATATATGGAATTATATATCATGTTGCTCGTATCAATAACTGCACTGCTGAAAAAAAATAATGAAATCTAGATTTTTATACTATTTCCCAGACTTATTAACCATATCTCGTTGAATATTCTTGACATACTAACATTTAAAAAAGAGTTGCACTCTTCTACAATTAAAATTGACTTGGCTAAGAAGCTATGAATTTCGTTAATTTAGTCAATCAATGGCGCTATCGCGCAACGCGAGTTCGCAAATTGTACAGACTAAGTCTATGGCAAAGGACACCGACGTGCTCTGATTGGTTTAAGCCTTGGCATCTTTTTGGCAATGTCTTGCACTCATAATAGTCTAGTTTTCACTTATTTGGCTCAAACTTTGTACCTTTCATTAGTTTTATGGAAGATACGAGTGAATATCAACACGATCTAATTTTTATTAATATAATTGTTTTCTCTAAATATTACTAGTAATACAATTAACTAATGTTGTTTATGCACAGAAGTATAAAAACTAAATGAAAGTAATTACTCAACATATGATGCAGCAATTAAATAATTCTTATTTTTCTATGATTTTCGTGCCTTTATTAGATAAATTTATGCCGTCATTGAAACTTATTGCTGACCGTTTGTTACTTTCCCATCAACTACATATGGGGAGATGATTACTGAATGCCCAAAACGTATAAATATGTAAGCTTTAACGGAATATGTGATTTCGTAGCTAATTTTTTAGGTTATAATAAAATAATATTAAGAAGAAACACATACAAAAAATATTTTTAATAAATTGTAATTTTTATATTTCCTGAATTTAGGTTTCAGGATTTGATCTTTTCTGCTGTTTATGTGTTCCAGATTAATATTACATGTAAACCGTAAAAAATAGGGGGGGGGGGGGATAAATTCACAAATTTTATTTATTTTTATAAAAATATATTTCGGTATGGCATCTTTTTGGCAAGACATTGCCAAAAAGATGCCAAGGCTTAAACCAATCAGAGCACGTCGGTATCCTTTGCCATAGACTTAGTCTGTACAATTTGCGAACTTCTCGAGCAACAATCCTTCATTCTCTCCTATTTGGTTAATCTTCCTCGATGGTGCCATTGATATGGTCTAAAATCCTGTAAAATAATGATTATTATTTTGCGTGCACGATCTATAATTAAGGAGCTCTGATGTGGAATGTATCAAATTTAAACATATAATCATCGATAATCTTCAAAATGTGGAAAATTTTAAATTATGGATCGTTATATTACATGTGATAAAGGGGTTTTAACAGCACATATATTTTTTTAGTATTTTATCACCTTTATTCAAACTTTAATAAAAAAAAAAATATTTAAATTTCACAAAAATCCATCAAAAAACTGAAATGACTCAATCTCTTTCATGCCGAGTCTTATTTATTTATTTTGAATGAGACAATTTTTTCTTCGACTTCTAGGATAAAATTAAGCAATAAGGTAGTGGATTTTGGATTCACTATCCAGATATACAAAGTGGAAGAGTTTACTATTCAAAATCAAACCAACTGCCATCCTCAGATTTATGTAAGGAAAAATTGCCTTATTTGGGGTACCTAAACCTATTTCAATTGTAGCGATCAGGAAAGAAATTTTAATAAAAGAAAAACAACTAATAAGATTGTATAGAGTTAATAAATCTTCAAAATAATGTAATTAATATTTGAGTCATAACATGTTTCATAAGACCATGGAAAAAAAAGCACAAAAATTAACATTCGAGTACTAGCACGTCTCGAAGAATTTATTAGAAAGCTGTAAAGAGATAGATTTCAGTTGTTTGTGATTCTCTTGTTTTGACCATCTAATTATATTTTAATGCACAGAGATAAAGATAGTATTTTAATAAAAAGTATCAAAATATTGTTTTTATTTCTTTATTTTTAAAACAATACGAGTAACTTTTAGGAGACATACTTTAAAAAAAAATAAAAGAAGTAGTATATTAATATTGTGTCACTGATGAAACTGAAAAATATGTTTTCTTAAATTGATTCACTAATTTCTTTGAGTACTACTATTAAAAGCAAAAACACGTTTTTATTCACAAATTCACACCAATGAGCAATGCATGAACCCAAGTGTGACATTCTATACGCTGTATCATTTCTTCTTTTGTTTCTTCATACAGAGCATCAAACCACATTGTTTTAATTTTTGTTTTATTTCAACCAACATTTGATGTCTTTAATGTTCAATTATTGTAGGGTTGTTTTTTTTTCACTTGCACCAACTCCAATTTATAAAGACTAGAAGAGTTATTATAACCACTTTCTGGGTTATTCCAATTTAATTAATTAAGCATTATTTGTGGTACCATTTGAGCAATTATTATAATTATACAAAAAAAATCACCCAGCCTTAGCGTTAAACCGTTTTAATAAAACTATTTAGGAAATTGCAGCCTAATAAGTTTTCCCTCTTAGGATTTAGTAATATTTTTTATTATTGTCTTTAAAACAGCAAGAAAACAATTAATTTTTTTATTAAAATGTTTGATTGATGATATCTAAAAGTAAACACTTATTCACTAACTGCAACCACATAATGATTTTTCATAAAAATAATTTCATAAATCGCATTTGAATTATTACAACATAAAGTTGTCTTTATTATAAACCAAATACTAAGTAAAATAGAGAAAAAGTTTCCGATAGAAAAGAGGTTATGGAATTTTGCATGAATTAAAAATAATTGTTCGAAGGAAATGTTTAGAACCCCTGTCTAGTAAGTAATATTTCTAATGCTCCAAAAATGCAGTTCTTGGTTAGGAAAAAAAAAGAACGCGAAATCATTGGAATCGTGCAAAAACAATAACCGTTGTATTTACACAACATAATAGCATACAGTGATTCAGTTCCACTGCTAGCGTGACACTCTTGCCCCATGAGCTACGTGGTCAATGATTACGTCGACAATATTTTTTTTCACCCCAAGGACTCACACAAGCAAACACGTGACAACAAAATTAACTGCACCGCGGCAAAAATGTCGGGTGAGCATGATTCGACATCAATATGCAATCGCATGCGCACGATGCTTCAAAAATGAGAAGCAATTACCGATGCAGCGGCAACAACACAACAAAAAAAAGCTCTTCCCAACGGAAATCAGTAGCTTGGTTCTGGAATTTACTACTCAAAATAGAATCCTACCGTTAAAAACGCCGGTGCTTGGTTAACTGGATTTGTAACTACTCAGTGTTAAAAGGATTCAGACATTATAAATACGATTTTTTACCGAACTGTATATGGTTTTGTTATTATATTTTATTAACATGAGTGCAAATAACTGCCTAGAAAACTAGTTAAGTATATTTATTTTAATTTTATATTGTGTGAGGTAGTGAATAGGTTCAGTAAAAAGTCTGAGTTAGTGTAACAGTTATTTATTTAGCAGTTACGTTACACACAGACAATTTGCACGCAAAACTTTGAATAAGTTTAAGAGATAAGTAAGAGCATGGATCAAAGCATGCAGTACATGCCGTCGCTAGATTTGAACTGAGTCATAGCGCCACAAGGCTTCAGAGGACGCTTTCTCTGACGTCATCATAGTCAGTTATGGTTAGCATTACAAGAGTAGCTACAATATTTTATTTATTGGTTCATTTATTTTTGATCAAATTAATCATTTCGCGATGTCGCCATTTTGATGCTATTTCGACGACTGAATCGAAAATGTATTGATCTTCTTTATAAAAAGCCTTCAAGAAATGATATTCGTAATCCCCCCCGGGGGTGTTGCGCCTTATTAGATAGAGACGGTCGGATGTAATGTCGATAACAATAGAAAACATAAATGATTAAAATGAAAAAAAAAAAGTAATATAATTTTTCTTCTTTCTCTCCAATTTCGATAAAAAGTGAATGATGCAGATCTTAATCGAAAGTGTTTTACTCAGTGGACTGTACCCCAGGAGCATCTAAAGGGGATGGTTTAGTTTAGTTATATTAACGACCCATTTTTTAAAAGCAACGTTAGGGCTATTTTGGGACGGGCCTCGTAATTTCGAACCGCGGTCAGATAACGAGGGTGACACCTGAGCTGGCAACCCTCTCTCCCAACTTCCGTGCCGCACTAGCGGAAGGACGTTTCGCCGCGAAGGACTGAACGTGCACCAGATCCGCTTATACGACGGTTCTTTTGTGGAATCGAGTCTTCAACCTGAAGCCCTTTGATGCCGAGGTCGAGACCTTACCACCAGGCCACAGCGGTCCTCGAACGAAGATGAAACTGAAAATTTATCATACTGATTTTATTTTTTAAACCAAAAATTTACTGATTTTGTTTATAAAAGTAACAATTCATATCTCTATAATTTTAAATATTAAAAGTGGAAATTTTATTAGGAATAGCAACTAGACTGCCATCGATTTTGTTATGCCATCTAAACGTAAAATTTATGCAACTGGATTTTTATAATTTTTGGGAAATAAAAAATATAATGTTATTTACATTTTCCAAGAATTATAAAAATCCAATAATTTTACTACATTAATGGAAACACTATAAATTTCCAGGTATTTTACGTTTTTTCTTGATACCTACTGAAACTATAAAAGTTGGCATTTCACTTGAAGATGTAGGAGCATTAATCGAGTCACACGCAATTGTAAAAGTGATAGAACATAACCAGAAAATAGCTTTTTTTTTTCTTTGCTCCTCAATTATTTGCGTAAATTATTTAGATATTTTTGTTACCCAGTAATAGTGAAAGAAGAATTAAAAAAAGGGGAAGAATAAAAAGATGAAGACTACAAGAAAGTGCGAAAATAATAGAATATTTAGATATATTACATATATTATTTAAAATTATAATTTAAACTTTCACGAACACAGAATTTAGAGGATAACATTCTTTTCCCTTTTCCAGTTAAAAAAAAATCGGTTCATGAAACAATCTGGAAGATAACATTAAAATTCAATTCAATTTTTAGTTGAATAATTGCAAGCTTCCGTTATAAGTTAATGCGAAATTATTTTAATACTGTTTATGCGGAACTAATCGAAATATAAATTAAAATGTTTATGGATATATATGCATGTTCCACATCTCTCCCGAAACAATTATACCGAATTTAACCGAATTTTGCATCAATAAAATTTAAAATAAAAGATAGAATATTGTCAATATTTCAAAATTAACAAAATATTAAATTAAAACCAAAATTGTGCCTTTCTCCCACAATAACTTGAAAGACAATTCTTACAAAAAAGATTGCACCATATTAAAATTCAAATTTTACTTTTTTAACGATATCAATTTCATTTCATACAATTCACAATTTATCCTTTGATTGTGACTATTTTCTTCAAAAATTTAACGCAGACGATTTTGAAGTGAGGAAATATTGCATCCTTTGCTAGGAAACGTTAAGACTTTGAAATACTTACACCGGACTTTTAATATTGTTTTATATTTAATATGTTTTTTCACAATGTTTTATTGGTTTTAAAGAAGTGATTTAATGATGCTTAAAATAAAATAAGTTATCCACACAAATTCAAATGAAAACTAGAAAAGTAGAGCTTTCGTGAGCAAATGAACTATTTTTTTGTTATCATTATTGGAAAACATGAATACATACGAAGAGCTGTTGCTAGAACATATTAGCAAAATTCTAGAAAAAAATACACTATTAATAATTTGTATAAAGAACAACTATTGATTTGATTTATTTTCCATGTTTCTATTAATGAAAAATAAACTATTCAATCAACTGTCTCATTCTCTTTTTTTTTCATTTTTTACATTTATTTATTTATTGTATTTGTGAACAAAATTTGCAGTGCCAGTGTGACAAATATTAATAACTTTAAGGAGAAAATCAGCCATCGACGGTTTTTCAAAAAACGTTTAGTTTAGTTTGTTATCATAACTCTGAGTGGTAAAATTTTGGTTGCAACGAAATCCATTTATATAATTTTGGTGAAAGCAGATTTCATTAAGAAAAAAATAAAAGGAATGTATGCGAGTGTTATATGAACTTATATTTTTGCAAAAAAAAGTGTTATTTAGTAGAATTAATAGCTTAGCAAAAAACATACCTTTTTTAGCACAGAACATACCAAAATTATCAATACAAACATTGCGGAAAAGGAAACCAATATATCTATGTCAATTATCAAATATATTCTTAAACTCTTGTTTTATATTAGATATCGATATACTTTCTCGAAGGCAATAACATATAGCAAAATATTTTAACATGAGAGACATATCCTACAAAACAACAAGCAAAAATAATTTATTTCGAACAAATTTCATCGTTTTGTTGGAGCATAAAACAACAGACGATAAAATATTACATTACTAAAACAAAAAATATTATTATAAAAACAGCAGACGATAAAATATTACGAAATTAAAATTGAGTTTTGTGGAAAAATGGTGTCATAATAAAATTCCTATTAAACTTTTGCTTATTTAATAGACTTCAATCTGCATATTAAATCGAATAATGGCATAATTTTTAATCTATTCCCTCGGGTAAACTTATTTTCAAAAGCTTTTTAACTCATCCAGATCAGTTTTACATGTATGATGAATGTAAAAGGATATAATATTTATTTAGACGTTAAATCAGACGCTAAAAAGATGAAATATTCTTATTCCATTTGAATTGCTTCATTTTTTTTCCAGTTTAAAACAAAAATAGGGCTTTATTTCAGGATGTCGAAATTTAAAACTAAGGTCGAATTAGATCATGCTCCACTGCATAAAAAAATTAAAAAATCAGATTTTTCTTCGACTGAATCATCAGATAAGCGACAGGAACTTTCTTGGAAATCAAATTCATCATGTGGAGAAATTAACTAGTCTTTGATGGCCTAATTTCCTCAAATGAAGGCATCCAAACAGATACAATATTTATTTAATATAAAAAAAACAAGCAAAAATTTGTACTGTTATATTTCAGCGATGGCCTAATCTATAAATAAATACATTCACAATTTTTCAGCAATATTTATGTCTTTTTAACTTACAAATTCTATATTTATTAATTTATGTAACCGATTTGTAAATTTGATTGTCCGAATTTCTTTATTTCAAATTTTTAAAATTATAGATAGATTATCTGTAATGATGTTATGAAATTTATTTTTCAAAAGAATTTCTATGCATTTCTTATTCTTTTAACAGACGAAAACTAGCGGGAGGAGTCACTTTCTCGCATTTTCCTTAATGAAGATCTAATCCGAGCTGTTACGAATTCAGAGTAGATGATCAAGTAGTTAGATTTTTCTCAAACATTCTGTTGCTGTTTGAATTCTACAGCTGTTGATTCATGTATCAGTATATCGATGCTTTTTCTTTTATATATATATATATATATATATATATACACACAATAAGATTTTGTGAATATTAACAAATGTTACTATCAGTAATTTTGCTTACATGCTTGAGAAAAAGGCGATATTCGTTTTTATACATAATTTTATTTATTTATTTATTTTTACTACTTCGTTTAAATTTCAATTTTGCATTTTTTAAATACTTTGTAACATGTTGTAAAATATTTCACTCTGTTTATTTTTTTTTTGTCTTATGTATGTGTTCATTTTAAGATTGTGCAATATTATTTTCAATATCTGAATACAAACCGTCCAACTATAACTTAAGAATTATTTGTTTTTTTTTTTGATTTAGCTTGTACTGTATGGCAACATCTTGTAAATAGTGTAGTTTGTTTTTGAATGTGTTTGTCCGTTAATAAAGAGCTGTGATATGCAATCAGGTCGTTAATTGCATTTAAGAACACTGATTAATACACCTTTTCATGAGTATATCACTCATCTGGAGATCTTTTGATCATTTGAGTGAATTGTAATAGAAAAGGCGTCCGCAACGATATTTTTACTGACATTGTTTACATACTTGTTATGTTAAAACCAACCTACAATTAAACATTTTGCCATTTCAGTTCATCAGAACTTGTTAATTAAAACTATAAAAGTCAATTAAAAAATATTTGGTTTTGAAAGTTTAGGAGGGAAAAATGGCCCCGATATTTTCTTTGTCTGAGGGCCCATAGAAGACTTGATTCGGTCCTAGTTAGAACCACCGTGAAGTATAGGGATCTTATGAGAAGACACAGCAAATATTTGTAAAATCCCAAAATGTCAGATATTTTTATTGATTGAAATTCTAATTAAAAATTCCAAATGAATCCATCAGAGATGCACATTTTAACTCCAAAGAATATATGTTTCAAGTTCTTGGTATCTTTAGACCAAATGGTTTGACCACGCACATTCGTCTTTATTATTAGTACGCATCAACGCACTAGAAACAAAAATACAACAAGAAATTAGGATTTTTTTAAAAACTTAATATGAATTTTTTGTATGGAAGTATGTAAATTGAAGAGAATATGCTTAGATTTATAGGTCAAGTAACGTAGGTAGTGCATTTGTATTATGACTATGATGAAATGGGAATGGCTTCTATCCTTAAAGCAATCATGTCATATTAATATAATGACGCATTATTACAGTATAATAATTAATACAAGAAAACTGAAAAATTTTACTCGCAACTATTATGGTAAAATATTTTTAAATCGTTATTAAGTAATATCGAATCAATTAAAAGCAATATAATTTTAATAGGCTTGCAATACCAAGGAAACAAACAATAAAAGTAAAAATGCAGAAAACAAATTAAATACGCGTAATAGTAATTTATTTGTATTTTAGTATCAAACAATCCTTCGCATTCCAAAAAAAAAAATCTTTCGGTTGACAGATCGGGGGGGAAAAAAACATTTTCTTTCTTTTTCTCTCTCTTTCACACACACACACAGAAAAAAAAACCACCCCTTTCATTTTTCAAACTATTGAATCCTTCAATCCAATCTTATCTACAAAGGTGAAAAAGTTCACATAAAAAAACGTAAGTGAAGAAAAAAATTTTTTTTGAAATCATCAGTGAATTACTAAAATGCTCAAAAAGTTCTTTCTCCAATTCAGACGGGTCCCTCGTTATCGTCTGCACACTTTCATTGTCACCTTTAATCGCTTGTTGTGGGGGGGGGGGGGGTGAGAAAAAAAAGAGAATCCCAGACATTCTCTGCCGCCGAGGAACACAATCCATTTGAAAAGGAAAGTTCCGCCCCATTTGTGAAGTGGTTGGAGAAACTTGAACGCTCCATCGGTTATCTTGATGGAAAACATTCCTTTCTTCTCCGGTTACACTGTACCCGTAACTGTCTCGGAAATGGGGATGTGTGCCAAGCATTTATTTATGCAGACTAAGCATTGGGGAAAATGCAGTACAGAACACATGTTTAAGGCGTTAGAAATGTTAATAAATCTTTACTTTCGTTGAAAAGCGTTATCAGAATATGGTTGAATTTTTTTCACGCTCTGTATTCAATATGTTTTAATGCACATCTTGACATTAGTTAAGAAATGGTGATAATTTTTTTGGAACAATTGTTAAAAGACATTAGTTGAAACAATATAAATAAAAAAATATGCTTTTTTTTTGTTGTTAAAAAATCTGTGGATTGTTTCTTTATTTATGCAAAATGTGCATGTTTTAGTATATGGAGCAAAAAGGACATTAAAAAAGAAGGGAAAAAATACTCTTCAGTAAAATGAACAAAAATCTAAGATTCGCCAGGACATTCGCCATTTTTGACATAAAGTGAAAAATGTCCTGAATATAAATTAAATCTCCCTAGCAATCTTGATTTTTAATTAAAAGCGAAGAATAGATTAAAAAATATTTTTTAAATAAATCAAAAATTTAATAAATGGATAAAAAAAGATATTATAAAGGAAGAAAAAGATATATTCTTCTGTAAAGTGAACAGAATCAAACTTCGCTATTTTACACCTAAAGTCACAACTACCCCGCAAGTGAATTAAATGTCCTTAACAATCTTGATAATTAATTAAAAGCGAAGAATAGATTTGAAAATTAAATTCTAACAAATGGCAAAAAATATATATATTAAAATGAACGAAAAAATATACTCTTCAATAAAGTGAATAAAAATCCAAGATTTGGTGGACATTCGCGACTTTTGACCTGAAGTGATAACTGTCCTGAATGTGAATTAAATGTTCCTAACAATCTTGATTTTTTAATTTAAAGTGAAGAATAGATTTGAAAATTACTTTTTAAATAAATAAAAAATTTAATAAAATTTCCTTTTAAAAAAAAGCATCTTCTAAAGAATTCTCCCTTATTTTAACTATTCAATGGAAATAGTCATCTTAATATAATCAACTTACATTAGGATGACAGAAAAACAAAAGATAATAGTAAAAAACATTGTTATTGTTTACATACATCTGATTTTTTTTTTTCCCCTTATGCTCATTTGTCGAACCAATAGCCCCCCACCTCTCCCCGTATTGAATAGTTACCATTCTGATCCTACAGTCTCAAAGGTTCCAGAAAATTTGGTTACTTGGGAGCAATTTCAGACATACAGAAGAAGGCTCAGAAATGATATTGCTGACGTTGCCTTCATGATCTCCAACCATGAAGGAAGAAAGAAGTAACTCCTTCGCTGGCGGAAGGGCTGTTGGACGGTGGGGACGGGCTGAGATTATAGATACTAAGGACACCAGTCTATGGACTGTTTTGTAAACAATGTATTAGATGTTTATACCATGTTATAAAGCTATATATAATGAAATCTCAATGATAAACACCCAGGACATGGCATTATACTTTCAATGATGCCAAAATATAATAGGCACATTTACATTTATTGATAGCAGGCCGGGATAGCCTGGTTGGTAGAGCGTCGGATTCGCGTCCCTTAGGTTGCGAGTTCGAACCCCGCCGGCCGAAGACTCCCCGCGTGTGTGGTGACCGACGCGCGTATATATCTGTCGTGGTCACAAAGTCCTCCATGTCGAGAGTAATACCACTGGGGGTACTGGATCAGGGGTGATCGTTCTCTGATTCAGGTCTAAATTACGATCTGTGAGTGAATGATATGCGTGAATGAAGTCCACTCTGTAGAAAGGGTTGTGACGTGTGTGTAGCTAAGTCGTTCTCTTGGCCCTTGATGGCGCTACTATAGAAACAAGAGGCGCTCCCACTCAGGCTAAAATCGGCTGTCTTCGAACAGCGGGCTTGTCCATGGCACGTGCCATAAAAAACAACAACACATTTATTGATGATGTCGTGTCCGCGTTACCACGGAAACGGTGCGCAATATTTTCTGAGGGTAAAGACCCCTGAGCATCCGAGGGCAGAAGTCTGACTTCTAGCTCATATAAAGATGAAACTCACACAGTCGCCCCACACAACCCCTTTTTACAGGGGGCTAATGGTTATAACTGGGAAGGGGGGGCGGGTGTCATATTATGGGCCGGAAGCTACTTGCCCTCGCTAAGCTACTGCATTCCCCATACAGAAAAACTCATAACAAGTTCGGATTAACCTTGAAAAAACCCTTAGGTAATGCAAAAATTTTCACAATTTCAAAAATTAGATTTTTTACGGATTTCAATTTTATTCTTTACATATGTAATTTTTATCCTTTATATTTTATGTAACCTAATGTAATTTTATTCTTTACATATATAATTAAGTAGCTTTATATTTAAATCATAAATTTAATCTTAAATTGAAAAACCGTAACATCTATTAGTGGGTAAAATTCAACTGAAATGGTTTCAATACCTAGCATATAAAAAAAATATATTAAAAATAATATTTAAAAGCTTCTTCAAACAAAATGGCAATAAAAAATATTTTTTTCCAAGTATTCTTTTAATAGAATATACATTAGAATCACGCTAGTCTGTATGGGATTTTGAATGCACAGAAAAAAAATCCCAATGAATAGTTTTCTGAAATTAAAACAATATTTAATTTTGATTTGAATAAATTTGAATGATTATAAATGAAATGAAAATACAAAATTAAAAGTGCCTGCTTGATAATTAACCTCTTTCCAGTACAAACATTAATAATTCAGTTGGTTCAGTGGATAGCGCATTGAGGTCAATTAAGCGTTAAGTGCATAGAATTTTATTCGGACCCCCCCCCCCCTCGTCATATCAGACATTATAAAGAAAAATAAATGTCTTCGCGGCCTTTGTCGTATTCCCACAAGACCCAGCGCATCTAACATTTATTAACATTTTAATGAAACTTAATGCGCGATTTTATAAGATTTTAATAAAACATAATTTTATTTCTCGTTTTATAATTATATATAATTAAATTATTTTACTTAGAATGTATGATATCTGCTGTAATGTTTCTTTGCCTATTTTTTTTTTTAATTATCGTTTCCAAATAATGTATCATTATTTTAAATGTTTATAGGAGATGCTTTATTCGGAATCTCGAAAATATTGCCGAAAATGCAGAATAATAATAAAAAAGTTTTCATCAACTAAAATTACACCCCATTTTGAAGACACACAAGGACTTCTGAAGAGGGTCTCGTAAATGTCAGCAATGATCAGATGACAGGGGCGATATGTGAATAAGCAGCACAGCATACTTTCACTTCAGTACCACATCAATGGTAGAGAAGTTTAAACAACAAAAGAATCAGGTCTGAAACTTGTGTAGTGCTGATAGTAAGTGATTGCACCAATTTATCTATTGACAACCAAATCACTCAATAAAATATATAAGTTAAGTAAGAAAATTTAGTTACATAATTAAAATTCAAACTCAAAAGCATTAAATGTAACAACCGTTCTAAAAAGTGAAGAAATGAGCGGCCAACACAATTTATGACTTCCATTACAATAACATGCAGCTTCAAAGTCATACGTAGAAAACAGAGGCGAAAAGCGATGAAGATTATTGTATCGATCGCGGTACTCTGGTCGTTTAATCGTTTATTATAACCGTCATTTATTTGATAATATACAATTTTAAAAATTTTATTTATTTTAAAGAACTGGCTATTCACATTTTTTTTAATAGCCAAAACCTCATGACTAGTTAGAAAATTTTACAAAGGCAATGAAATGCACTGATGACATATTATTCGAATTTCAATTGAAACAATATTTATCCGATTCTTTTAAGTTTAAATCAAGTATTGATAGAAAAATTAAAAAGCAAAAAGAAATTAATTTGATTACTTTTATTAATGAAAAATAAAAGTAATTTCTCCCCATGTTTAATCCTTCAAAGAAAAAAATAATTTTCAATGCACACATCTGTCACGGTGTAAACCCATTACCTAACATCAGACATGACTTCTTTAAATTTTAATACAATAGGATAAGAATATATCGATTTGACAGATACGATTCGATAGGTATAATCCGATTCCGATGTAATATGATAACCTTACCTTTCATGGACCGGCACGTTTTCGGTTTAGCTCCACTCATGCATGTTGTTTTCGGCGTCCATTCCAGTTCCATAGTAATGCATACGTCCATCGGAAACATGTGGGACGAAAACAGAGCTGACCTCAACGACGGACAAAATGATGAATGGTCAGAGCAGCTCAGGAAACAAGAGTCCTTGGCGCGAAACGAATTCGTTGCATTCTTCGAAGATTATGTTGAGCAATTCGAATTGCTTTTGTTTAGTAGTCTAAATTGAAATTTCCGTTCTAAATTATGGGAAAATAACACTTTCTTTGGCGTATTTGTCTTAATTCTGGCGAAGAAATGAAGTTGATTGCTGGTGATTTTTTTCACCGTAATTCAGGGGTAAAAAATATTCAATAGATAAGAAATAATGGAACAACGAGTAACTTTGGACAACCAGTCCCAAAATGAAGCGATTTTCTTAATTATCATGAACAAATTCTGCTTTTATCAACAATTACTGGAGCTAATTCCTATTTGAAAGTAGAAACATTCCGTGAAATTATCTCTGAAGTGTTGTTTCGCATCGAAGTGTATTAGCATCGATAGTTGGTTTCAACAATATGCATTTAAAAAAAAAATCAAAATTTAAAAAAAAAAGCTAGGTTAGGTAAATTTACAAAAATTGAATTCTTACACAACAGCTTAACCACCAAAAAAGATCAATATCATGAAAATAGAAGTTCAATAATCCTTTTTGCAAGATCTTTTAAAAGGTCACAATCTTCTTCTATAATTATCTTTAGACACTCTTAGAAGACAATATTTTTCCGCAAATAAATTAAAATAACAATAAATTATAAAATCAAACAGCATTTTTTCCAATATCTAAAGTTATGATTGAAAAGCTCACAGAAACTATTCGGCTTTCTAAAGAAAAACAAGGCACTAGCATTTATGGCGTGCTCTTTTAAAAACATACGTAAAAACATGCGCACTTTTCATATTCCAGTTCATTCATAAATGAGAAAAATCTGCAAATATTTCTCAGGAAAACACTTGTTAGAATTTTGGAAATAAATTAGTTCACAGTTCTGAATTGCTTAAGACAGACCTCACTAATATCGATGTCCTAACTTTTATCAATCTTACAGTTCTTGAATTCGATACTTGAATGCAAAAGCAATAAAACACTTTTGAAATGTATATTTCGTGTCTTCAGAGCAAACACACATGTTTTAAAAGTCCATTCAACACCACATCTTCACAAAACAATCAAAATCCATCCAGTTTAAGACATTCGAATCTACATCAAGCCTTGCACACTTCGAAACGACCAACCGCATCACAAGTCTTCAAGACATAAGTGACCGAATGCCGTCCAGCAAAAGAGGAAGGGTCCGTTGTAGCAGCGAATTGTTCCTTCTCCACAATCAGGGTCAACTTTTGTTTAGAAAGTAACGCTCGCTGGCTTCGAACACAGGACCAGAAGAAGAGTAAGTCAGAAGATCGGGTCAACCTCAAATAGCTGTGCAGCAAACTGTGGAAACGGTTAAACGGGGAACTAAATCACCTAGGATATTAAGATGAGGACGAGCACACAGCGCGCCAAGGTTCTTTGTTCTTGTAATTAATTGTTTGTAATCGCTGAAAGGTAAATGAGGAACTCGAATGTGGATCATTGATTTAAAAAAATGTCGTTGAAAGAATGTGCGGTTTTGTAACGTAAATTTGAATGCAATCTAGACCGACAAGTTAGTTAGGAATCGTTAACTTTACTAAATGTTATGAAATATATTGTGCTTCCATTGTATGTTTTAATGATGGTCAATCAACTGCGTCTTTCCGGTAATAGTTTAAAGTAGTTAAAGTAGTTGCCTGTATTTAGTCAATTATTTTGTTGTAACGACCCAGTTCCAGTCCCAGTTCCAGGGCTATTAAAAAAGTAAATTTGAATTACGATCGGGAAAAAAAAAAAAAAAATAGATTTGAATATCTAATGCGAAACATCATAGCATGATTATGGTAACCTCAAATAACTTTTTAGGTTTTATTTATTTTCTTCTATTTATTCAATTGAAATTTGAAATTAATTATACAGAACTATAACAAGCACAAAAAAAGAGAAATACATTTAAAACTATTCTAAAGAGCGCGCAAAAAAGCAAAGTAAAAATCCATTAATTAAAATAATGGAAACTATTGTGGAACAATACCATTAAAAAATAGTTTTTTAATTTATCAAGTTGAAGAAAAAATTACATAGAAATAAATTTGATGGAAGTAAAAAGGTTATTTTTTTAAATTTTAAATGGCAATCAAAACGATTTCTGAGCAATTTTAATATATTCCGAAATAATTGAGGAAAAAATTTTACATTTCAATTAACCTTTAATTAAAGATATAATTAAAATTTTGGAACCATTCTTTTTAGTGAGCATTACATTAAAAGTAATTACGAACCGAATTTTGTAACTCTAGATCCAGTGATGAATAATAATTTTATTCGGAATGATGCCACACGCATTTTACAAATAGTACATCAACTTATAAATATTATTATGTTAATAAATAAATACTGTGATCAAATCAAAAAGATTCCACAAAAAATAAACTTTTAAATGAACGGAGATTGTTCTTATTTTTCCTATTTTTTGGTGAAATTGTAAAGAATTTTTTTTTTTTTTTATTTCATCAAGTTTTTAAAGTACTGTAAATAAATCCATCCAAGAAATTAAATGTGCCATGTAACATACCCGATCAGATGAATGGTTACAGTTATGATTCTTTAATTTTTTTATCTGCATAATTTCATCCAATTAGATGCGAGTTTTATGTAAAACTCACATTTTAATGTAGAAATGCATTGGATAGTTAGGGTAAAATAAATAAGGTAAAGAAGTTGGCGCTAATCGCATGCAATCATATGCTAGATGACATCAACAGAGAAGTTAAAAAACACAATGAACAGAAAAACTACACTACTATCTTAACTAGCTTAAACTAAAATCTTAATAGATTGAACTGAAATGAAATTCAATCATTAAGTTGGTGGCCGAAATTGGCTGGTTTATAATAAAAAACATATTGTAATCCCATATCAATAGATTATCCAACCGATTACCTTAAAACATATACAACTCCATGGCGTTTTCTTTTTGATAATTAAACTCACATCTCGTAATAACCTTCTTTAAACAGCGATCCTAACTGGGGAAACCATAATTAATACAATACTATTTATAGTCTATCAAAGTCTTGCGTGACGCAAAACAACATTCTCTATGATTCAAATTCGCTTGACTTAAAAGAACCAAATTTAGCACGTAATTCTTTTTTAGAAGATAGGTCTAATTAAAACAAGTTTTTAAATATTAATTATACGTTAAGGAAAAATGAATCGCAATGCTAAAATCTGTCCTAAATAGCTTCGTACTCATTTAAATTTTATATCTCATTATCAAACGATTTAAATATCTCATTTAAATCGTTTAGACCACTTTAAAATTTTTCAAAAAAAATAATTCGCTTTTCAGTGATTTTCATTTTATTTCTGTAGAATTGTTTTCTTCTAATTTTGAAAAATGATTAAAAATATATATATAAGTACATTTTACAACAATACATTTTTTTAAAAAAATCTCGAAAAGTCATTGTTTTATTCAACAATGGATTTGTATTCATGACCAATGCGATGATATTAAATACTTTTTTTTTTTTTTTTTTTTGCTCTTCACGTCATCGTTGTTGTCATAATTAAGAACATAATTTTGAAAATAATATAAAGCCTAAAGCATCATGATGCTACGATGCTTCGAACAAAAGGATCGAATCTCTTTGAAACCGATTATTTTTCCTGTCAATTTATTATTCAAATAATAGACAATTATCTCATAAAGCCTTTCTTTGGTTACAAAAATTATTATAAAAGAATGTTTGAATATAATACTATAAATTTTTTATTATAGAATAATCGTGTTCTTAAATTTTTTTAACTCTTTCTAGGGCCATGGGAAGTATGCTTCCCACCAAATATATCAATCTTTGTATGAAATTATGTAGTTGGCATAAGTTTTTTAGAAAGAGAAATTTTTTTAGAAAGACAGAAACTTAGATGCTTCATTTCTTTATCTCACACAAAATGATGCGTCTTGATTTGTTACTTATTAATTAACCAAATTAATTAATTAATCAAATTAAATTTATCTAATAAGCTGAATGAATCTCTTTTCTTATTCTAATTTCAAGCCTAAAAATATTTTAACATTATATGGCTAGAAAAAAATGGCCCTTTAAAGGGTTAATCTTACAGATAGAGCGATTAATGCAGAGATAGTGATTTTACATCGAAATGGAATCACAGGAAGAAAAAGTTTAAGGTTTTGTTTTCTCGTATATGAAGTATAGAGAAAGTGTAGCAATCGTCAAAAAATTCGAACATGAGATTTTGACGAATCTCCACATTTTAGAATTCCCTCCTGAGTTCGAAAAACACATTTTTAGAAAACGTTCGTCTGTCTGTCTGTGACAAACATAACTCAAATACGATTTAAGACAGACGGATGAAATTTAGGATATGGGCTTAAAATCAAATTTGAAGATTTCAATCAAACTTTGTGCAAAATCTGTTCTAAGGAAGTCTGTCTGTCCAGCTGCTTCTGTTGTCCACGATAATTACAAAATCAAGAAAACTAGATGGATAAAATTCGGTACACGGATTTAATATCTTTAGCATAGACATTGTGGTGAAAGATCACTTCCGGGTCACCAATGTTGCCGAATTAGGATGAGCGAGGATAAAGCCTGGGACCTTGCGGTTCGCAGCCCAGTAACATAACCACAATACGAAACCAATCGGTCGTGTAGCGTAGCTGTTAACTGGCTTATAAGCTTTCACCACAACATCTACCAAATTTTGAGCTAAATCCAAAAACGGGTTGGCTGTATGAAAAACAGAAACGCGTAAACGCGCTAACTCAAAAACACAATACTGAAATAATATCAAATTTGTTATGTGATTTGAAGCGTAGCTCGTGTCAAATTTTTGTTTCAATCGTGTGGGAAGAACTTGTCTAAAACCCTAATTCGGTTTTAGGATATTTTTAACCCATACAGAGATTAATCGCCAAAAATATTCGCCAAGGATTACACGATAGAGTCAGCAAAATTACTAAATTCGTACCAAAAATTCATATTTCATAACTATAGTACGTGAATACCATGCAACGCGTTCACTGGAATAACATTCTCATTAGAAAGTATGCAAGACAGTTTTGGGAAAACCACTCAAGCTGGTTTTAATTGCCATGAATTCAAATCGGCTGTTGTTCTTCAACGCCAAATTTGGAGATACATAAAGGACAGATTATGACAGTACGAAGATATTGATATATTCAAAGTTAAACCACCGGGGGGGGCACCTCGAAAAGAGGATGAGATGCTTCCGGTATGGTGGTTGGTATGGTAAACTACCCACCCTGGAGGATACACAAAAAGGTGGGGATTTGGCTCCTCCCATCGATGACGGGACGTACTTCCTTCGGGAAGGGTTGTACCGTGGCCGGTGATGGCCCTTAGGATTCAACCACAGTTCCCGCCAGTGTTGCTGTTGCGGCGGTCCGGTTATTCAGTTTTCTTTATCCGTGTGCCATCGAGGCGGGTCGGAGAGTCAGAAGTATGACTTATCCAAAGTTCATAATTACTGTGTCTAATGTGACAATCAAAATGGTGACAGTGCTTGGCAAGAATTCGAATACCGCCTTGCTCACACAGAAATGCTCACACTGAAATTACTCACGTAACTGCTTTTATTAAAAGCTTTATAAAATTTTATTTCGTAATCAGGAAAAAGACTTTGTGATCGTCCTATACGTTACAGAATATCTACTTAGTCGGGTTTTTTTCCTTTACCATATCATAAACGCAAGCAAACGTTCATAAAACCCGATATTAGAATCCAAATGCTTATCATCAGATAAGTTCTCAAACAATGTATTTGCAGTTACGTTACTGGTTTAAGAAGAAAGAAAAAATAAGTCCACAAATATAGAATCAAAAACTGTGCAAATTAAGCTTAAACTAAGAAATGAATTATATGCTATATCAAAAGAGTGCGGATATTAAGCTATCGAATAAACAATAGAAATGCATATCTAACACTGAATGGGCAATCGGCATAACCAACGAGATGTTAAAACTAATTCTGTCGTGGTTATTCTTTTGTTCAACTTAAATAAGAAGCTTTTTAAATAGCTTTGCGCAGAATATATTTTTCTATCTACATTACTAACTAACGCATTAGAAGACTTAATGCCTTTATATAAATTCTGCTTTTATCAACCCTGTTTATAAATGGTTTAATTTTATTCAACTGCTAACTATCATACACAATTCAGACCAGGTAGCTAATTTACGCGAGTTCGCAAATTGTACAGACTAACTCTATGGCAAAGGATACCGACGTGCTCTGATTGGTCGATTTCTTTCGCACAGACTTTCTATGCTGTAGCTGTTGCAACCCTGTTGCATTGTTTGGTTTCTACGTATTTTTTTGCCTGCCATTTTTCAAAATGGAGGAATTAAATCTTCCAGAGAAATACAATTATAAAATAATTGAGATTGATGAAAATAGAGCTATTTTTCTTATTTCAGATCTTGTAAATAAAGAATTAGCACAGGTAGCAATTTTTCTGTGAAGTATTATTAAAATAAGACTTGAAAATTAAGCTTTTATTTTACGGGAAATGATCGCCCAATTTTTTAATTAAATTTTCACGTTAAAATCATTACTATAAAATATTTATATGCAAATATACTATATTTATTAAGATATTTAGACGACATTAAACGGAATAGAAATCATTATAATTCTTATTGAATATTCATGCAAAATAAAATAAGAAGATATTTATTTATTAATTTCGCATTCAATTGAATAGTCATGCAAAATAAAATAAGAAGATATTGTTAAGATATTTAGATTCATATAGTTATTAACAATCTAATTATTAATCTTGATATTTGTTATTAACTTAATATTAAGATTTATAAATATATAAATAGTTTATACATTTCTTTTGAATACTTATTTCTTGCATTTCTGTAACACATATTTTAGGAATGGATTCAAGAACATCAACAAAGATCGGAAACAGTTTGGCACAGTTTTGCAAGGTTTGAGCCAAATAAGCGATAACTATACTATTATGAGTGCAAAACATGGCCAAAAAGATGCCAAGACTTAAACCAATCAGATCACGTCGGTATCCTATGCCATAGAGTTAGTCTGTACAATTTCTTCTCCATGGCCGAATGGTCATAGCACTGGTCTCATAATCAAGAGATTGTGAGTTCGAATCCCGCTAGAGACAATGCGATTCACAGTTTATCAAGAGGTTGCAAGTTTTTCAAAACAGACAACTGAGGAAAATAGTTAACGCACCCTGGTACGTCAGAGGAAAAATAATACATAACGACCTCAAAATTGAACCTGTTTCGGAATTTATTAAAAGAACGTCAATTAAGTTCTTTGAAAAATTACCCCAGATTCGCAACGAGTTACTAAATCTACCTGCATACGATCCTGCTTTACCCAGCTCTAGGAAAAGACCTAGAGCTGCAATTGATAATGTTTACATTAATTTCCCAGCCGTAAAAAAGCTGAGGACATCGTAACTCTGTTGCCAATTTGGTGGCTTAAAATTCTCAAAATTATTACTGTTTAGGCCCTAGATAGCTACGATGTGCTACACGCGTGAAAATTTTCTGTAATTTTTATTCAGCCCAGTTATGATCAGTCCCCCATAGAAAAAAGGCACGTGCAACGTAAATCCATTAAAATTATCTATTTACCCCATAAATAATCTTTTTTATTATTTTAATTAATTAAATTAGATCAAATATTGAAAAATATGTATAAATTAAATTAATTACCAAATTTCATGACGTTAGAGCTTTACTGCGCTCGTCTAAACTAGTTCAATTAAATTTAACTTTCCCTAAACTAACAAATTAAAGTATCTATTCCAAATTATGATGTGGAGGTGCTCGTGACCACTTTGTCACATCGCGGAACTCCGAAACATCACGACGTTGCCGTACGTTGCCTGTACAATTTGCGAACTCGCCTAATTTACAACTGCAGTAATGACGGGTTTACACTCGACCATTTATAAGACGGCCAGTAGGCAGCGCATGCGTAGAAAAGCTAAAAAAAATGCTGTCCCATCGATGACAAGTAATTGTCCCGATGGTACAATATGCCGCTGTATTGCATTTTTAAAAAAAAATTTTTTTATCACTGCGCATGCGTTGGTCGAATTTGGCGGCTTTTTTTGGCGTGAAAAAAATTGATCACTTATCATAGATTAATTCCATTTTTTTGTCTTCCTGATGCAATTTATTTTTATTTTTATTTTATTTGCCATTTTTTTATATAGTTTTCCAAATTTAGGTATATTGACCTTTTTTTTTTACTATGTTTTTTTGTGTAAATATCCATCATTTTAATACGATACGTAGTGAAAAAGAAAAATTCATGGATGCCAAAACGGGAATTTATAGCCAAGCAAGGAATGCCTGAATCTGTCTTATAAAATTGTGGCAAACATAAATCAGTCTCTTTCTACGCATGCGCTGCCTATTAGCCGTCTTATAATTGGCCGAGTGTAAACCCAGCATAAGTGGCAATCCAAAGTGATAATATTCTGACTGTTACAATACATGTGTACCATTACACCAAGTTAAATAGTTCTGAATATGACCCTAATGGAGTAAAAATGATACGAATGTAAAACAGAATTTAAATGAAAAATATAATGGTAAATGCAGTAAGTACCAAAACTTAGATCTTTTTCCAAGCAACAAACTGTAGTAAATATTAAGGTTTTCAACCTGGAAAAAGATGTCAGTAAGTATCCAATACAATATCTAAGTAATCGAAAAATGAATTCGTAGATTATACCACTGGCATAAATATCGCAATTAGTAGCATCTTAATTAAATTCTAATTTTCTAAATTAATTTTAATTAACTTCATTTTTAAACTTTGAAGTAAAATCAAAATTCCACAAAAATTTATGAATTTATCCTGAAACTCCTGTAATTTGCAGGAATTTTGAATAATTCCTAAACGTTTCCTTCAGTCCTTATCCAATACATCAATAATTAGGATATACGGTCATATCTTTTTGATTAAAAAACATATTTCGCACAAAAAATTATCAAATAATTAAAAAATAAAATATTTTTGAAGATATATTAAGTTTTTGATAGATGTCATTTGAAAATAGAAAAATGTTTCTTCAAATATCATTATTAAAAAAAAAAAAAAGAAAAGAAAAGCTCTTCAATACAGTCAAATACCTTAAACTTATTTTTCTCTCATCATTGAAATTCGCGTTTTTCTGTTTCCATTCTTTATTTAATTATTAGACGCCTTTGTCGACCAATTGGTGCCCCGGAATTAATGGTTGCTAAAATTTAAATATTTTGTGAAACTATGCCTTAATGATTTCCTCGACAAAATATTACCATATTATTATCAAACTACATGAAACCGATTTTGGAATGTATCGCGCAATTTTGAATCATAATCAGATGACGAGGGAAATATCAGAATAAACATCTAGCTCTCTTAAATTCCACGCAACATCAATGTAAAGGCACGTTTCCTCTCTATATATCCAACATGTTAAGGCTTGTGTATACTGTTTATCGTCAGTGAATTTGGATTATTTAAAACAAGCTTCCTATTCCAAATCCGATACACTGCCATCAAGCAGTCTGAATTTAATACAAAATGGTTGGTAAAAGTTTCTTCCGCAGAAATCATAATGAATGATTTGATTTGATAACGTTTATCAGCGTAAAAAATATTATTGAATGTGCTGCGCCAAATATATGCCTTGTTTTAAAAAAGTTATATAAAAAAGTTGCAGCATTTCATAATTTGTTCACTTGTACAAAATCCGTAAGAAATACAGTAATATAGTAAAATAAGAAAGTAAAACAATCGCCCTTGTAATTAAGAAAGACACAAATGAGTTCAGAGTGAGTAGAATTGATATCGTAATCCCCAATTTATACAACATCTATTTAGTTTATTGAGATTACCGTTCTATTATCAAACTATGTGAAACCGATTTCGGAAGTAGACTGCAATTTTTGGTACTTACGTATTAACGCAACCAGGCCAAAATTCGCATAAATCGCCAAATTTGGCGACCCTACTTACGGCAATTATCTGTAATTAATAAATGTACATTTTCTTTCTATTCATACTTTCTTACTCAAACTTACAAATCGCGCCAACCTGGTTGCGATAATACGTAAGTACCCAATTTTGAGTCGCAATCAAATGACAAGGACAATATCTGAACTAGCAACTAGTTCTCCCATGCCATATCAATGTAAGTATATTTGATCGCGATAGATTCAACGTATTCAAGTTTGTGTATACGGTGTATCATCCGAGAAAAGGGATTCTGCAAAATGAGTCTTCCTGTTCCAAACCCACTACACGACACCACGGCATCCGAACTTAATCCAAAATGGTTAAGTTTCCTTCCGAGAAATAATGATGAATGATTTGCTTTCATGGAGTTTATTGGCGTAAAAACATTCTTGGACATCCAGCGCCAAATATATGTATTGCTTTAAAAAGTTGTTTAAAAATGGTTCCGTATTTCATTATTTTTCAACTAGTATAAAATTCGTAAAAAATCCGGCCACAAGGAGAGTCTAAGAAACTCATTAAGAAAATCAAATGAAGTAAAAGAAACTAAAAGTTAAAGGAAGTAAAAAGAAGGAGAATTCTATGAAAATTATCTTTTAAAGTGATACAGGAAGAATGGAAGTAGCAGATACATTGCTTTAGTTTAGTTTAGTTATATTAACTTCACGATTTTAAAGTAACACCAGAACTATTTTGGGATGGTCCTCGTAATTCTGAACCGCTATCAGATGACGAGGACATCATCGGAGCTGGCATCTCCCTCTTGAAACTTCCACACCAGAGGGAGGACGTTTGGTCTCGACGGATTTAGCGTACGCCAGATCCGCTTACACGTTGGTTCTGCGGTGGAACCGGGTGTCGGACCTGAAACTTTCCGGCTTCGAAGCCGAGACCTTACCACCAGGCCACCGCGGCCTTATTTAAATCCGAGGAAGGAACTTATTACTCCAAGTATTGTAATATTGTGCAAAGACTATCGAATTTCTAAATTTGAAAGAAAATCCTCAAGATATGCTTTAAGTAATAAATTATTCATTATAAGACGAGACACAAATTTTACACTTAATTTATTAAGTAACTAACACATTAGCCAAACTCAAACTTCCATAGCAAATTCAATAGTAAATGGTAAGCAATCAATGCCTTGAAAAATTTTATGCTTTATAATATTTTGAAACCACACGTTTCCTTTTTGTAACTATTACTTTTACAGGTATTAAATGCACGCGCGCATGAAACGATGACACTCGCACTATCAGCTTCTATATCGAGACTGCTTCTAGGATCTCCGCTTCACTGGCGGAGTGGTATTGACCCACCTCGAAATGGACACGCTTTAGAAGAAGCGCAGATCCGTCACCTTCTTATCCGATCCTCTTTTCCTTTCCCAGCATTGAAACCAGAAGGAGTGATCTCTCTCAAACTTTCTTGCATCATTTCTAGTACAGGTGATATTAACACCAAGAGTACTCAGATTTTTATTGTCAATGTCCTACATATTTTCGAGTTCGCAGTATATGTACTAATAAAATTGCATCGATATTATGAAAAAATTATTAATTTCATCGACCTTAAATGATCTTTATTTTATTTTATTTATTTATTTTGTGATAAGTATCAGAAATTCAAATATGAGTTTGGGCGGGTTTTTTCTGACCGAATGAGAACAACATTTTGCCAGAGACATCTAATTAAAATTGATTCACTGTATACAAGGGGTGGTGGAGGTAACATCCATGTTTGCGCTCATATTGATTATGACATACTCGTTGCGTCATCCCAACATATAAATCATTGCAATCCTGAGATTCCTGAGATGCAGACTCTTACAATGATATATGGAGAGAACGCAGTGGCGTAGCGGGGATGCGTGGCGCCCAAAGCACGATAAACAGTTCTCGCTTTCTGTCATTAAGGAGAGTAAACGGTATCTGAGGCTTACTATTTTTTCGTTCCTTGTGATATTTGCCATTTAAAAGTTGTTGTCGTTTATAAAGGCACTTGCCATGGACAAGCTCGCTGATGAAGTCAGCGATTTTAAGCCAAGGGAGCGTCTCTTGTTTTAGTAGGGCCAACTAGGGCCAAGAAAACGTCTCGACTACTCACGCATCACATTCGCTTTCACAATCCCTTTTTTACAGGGGGGGGGGGGGCACATTCACACATGTCACAGATAAAACAGATGAAGAACAACCATGTCCGAACTGGGACTCGAATCCAGGACGCTCATGTCACGGGGAAGACGCGTTACCCCTATGCTAGGACGCCGACCCCATTTAAAAGTGACCTCTACTACAAAAATACTTAATTCTTATGATGCCCTCTAAGCTTGGCGCATCTATGCCCTTCCCAATCTCCGATTTCTACGCCACTGACAGACCTTGCTATGTTGTGAAAGTACGTGAGAAAGTCGAGATTGAGCAATTAATTCTTTCTGGTTTATCCTAAATTCCGATATTTTTCTAGGAAATCATTTCCCAAACAAACCCGTATTCTAACTCGCGGGTATCCAGGAAAATTATGTGGGTGGGGGGGGGGGGAGGTAGAATCACCACGATTCCATATTTCTGTACCACAGTTAAAATGTACCAACTTGTATCTCAACACATAAATCACACATCACAACACAAAATATTATTTGAATCTTCTGGACCACGTGGAACAACTGATTCATTATTATAGTAAATGCAAGCACATGCAGCCTAGGAAATTCATGAAACTTGAACAAATACATTATCCGTGAGACACACTTCCTTCACGTGGCGATTAAACGTTCTAATAATAAAATTCCACGGCATCTCAATCTGAAAGGTAAATAAACAAACAAAAACCCACCGTTGCCTTGGAATGGTCGAGAGCTGCAACAATTCAAATAATACACAGCGGAGCAATTAAAAGGGCTAGGGTTGCGTATCAGTGGGTCACGAGTTATTTTCTGCTAAATGCCCCTTTTGTTTCTGCGATTCAGGAAGTGTTTCGCGCGGTTCCGGCAAGACGGCGGACGTTCTAACCTCCATTGTTTGCTCGAGTACTCCTCAATGCCGACATCCATATATAAATACCATACTTCTCCTTTATCATCATCATCATCGGTTCTGAAGTATGACGGTTGTGTTTTTCTTGGTAATTCAATACAAAAATGAGGCTGAATGAAATGAAAACAAAACGAGTAGTAAGATGTATGATTTTGGAAACACACAGGAAGTATTTAAGATTTAATGACTTCAGGTCTGAAAACTAAATTCAGGATCAATTCAAATTGACAGTATGTGACCTGCGACTGTATTAGTGGAGGATGTTGCAGATAAATGTACAGATAGATAGTGGTAGATGTAGATATTTATTTATATAAGTTCAGGAATAAAGGACGATGCGTTTGAAATCAGTAAAATTTCGTTTTATATGCGGATTCAGTGTTGATACTCAAATCTGGGGAAAAAATTCCCTGTGTTTTCCTCTGTATGTATTTGCAATATTAGAGGAAATGCGAGAACGACTCTCAGGTGCTAGTTACAATAGAATAACAATACTCTTTAGTTTTAATGAATGGAAAAAGCAAGGTTTTCCAATAATTGTGGATCTAAACAAGTTCTATATAAACGTGAACTAAAAGTTGGAAAGGTATTTTCGGGCATCAAATTTCTCGTTTGGCATATCATATTTTTCTGTATTCCTTTTAGATACCAAGTACAATATCAGTTATGATTTTTTTTTCAACTAGCACGAGATTTTGTGTGTTTTCCTGGAAATTTTCAAATCACCTTGTATTCTCTGTATTTATTAGACGATTTTTAAATTTTCTGCCATAACAGAGTTTTTCCGATGGTATGTAAACTCTGTGAGTTTAATGGTATATAGCAGCAATTAATTGTTTTTAAAATTCATTTGCAAATATATCAAATATTTTTAATCCCATTAAGATTCTCATTTCTAGTGTTAATCTTTTGGTGTCAAGATTCATCTTATGTTTCTATCACTGAAATTTAGAAATTTTCGGGGGAGAAAAAAAAAACGTTAGGCTTTAGTTTATTCTCAAAGCGAATTTTGTATATTTTTGTAAGCGTATATTTTTGGAAAGTACGTTAATAAGATAAACTCAAATGCACATCTAAGTAGAAAGATAAAATTTGTGCAGGTGCAAATTCCTCCACAATTGTATATATATAACAAGGCTTGGGCATGAATCCTTCAAAAGACAGAGATACTTTATTAAAGACAAGTTCAACGGTCATTACTATGCGATAAAGTTACCTACGGATTGCAGTGCCATTAATATTTATTTCAAAACACATTATTAGTCATTGCGCATATTTCTGCCTGCACATTGGTGTCACGGTAATCATAAATTAATTACTCCGATGCACCTTGAAACACACGGAAAAAAAAAAACTGAATGTCAGGACCACCACGACAGCAACATTAGTGTGAACTATGGCCATGAGTCCTAAGGGCCATCACCGACACAGTACAGCTCTTCCCTAGGGAAATACGTCCCGTCATCGATAGGAGGTAGCCAACCCCCAATATTTCTGTACCCTCCAGGATAGCGAGAGCCAACCACCAAATCGGAAGCTTATCATCCTAATTTTTGAAGTGCCCCCGGTGGGAGTTGCCTCACGGCAAAGTTAAATATGACTGCGGGGTTGAAGAACCGCGAATTCGAGACTCACTTGACAAAAGGTGTGTTATGTGTGCAAGTCGGAAATGTGCAAACTTTTTTATAAGATCAAAAAGAAAAATTACAGATCAGCCTATTTTTTAAAACAGAAAATAAATATCAAAGAAAGAATTTTCTGTCCCTAGTTAATAGCTCTAATTTCGTTTTTTTTTTGTTTTTTTTTTTTGTTAAATATATATCATAGTTTCTGACAAGTCATCAATTATCGCCTGCCCACCAATACCCTCCATTTTTGAGAAAAGTTTCAAACACCACATTCTTTATGGTGGAAAACCAAGAAAAAGTTCCCAATCACAACCATAGTACAGATTTTTAAAAATGTTACTTCATACGAAAACTTATGGTTCCTAGACGCTATGTCATCAATAATCATCTACAAACCCCTCACCATCCTAAAGTTTTGGGAGATATAATAAAACGTTGACTTTAGCAATTGGAGTGATTTTTCTAATTTTATTCGCCAATTTGCAGTCATTGCTAACCAAACAAAATATCCCATGCTTATTTCTCAAATTTAATTTAAAATAATACTTTCTTTTGCTTTATAAGATATAGTTCATTATTAAAGTTGCTGACATGACCATTTTAGTATTATTTATATGGTGAAGTAATAACTGATTGCCGAAAAACACATCGCCTAATTTATTATGAAGATTGAAACAATAATGCAATCGAGCATATTTAACAAAATCGAGTTGTTCATTTAAAAAATTCATAAAAAAAATCCATACACAAAAATTTCGAAATTCAGTTTGTAAACGAGAGCAAAAGAAGATTGTAACTTATCAATCCACTTTATATTAACACATGTCCTAAATTATATCCTGATTTGTACAGATTTATTTTTAAATATTTCATAAAAGTATTTTTTTATAAAGTGAAACACATCATTTGTTACAATTTTCAAAAGAAATGCAATCCCTTTTGTGTTTTTTCAAATGATGGCTGCAATTTTTCAAATGAAATTTTTCAATGGCGTTCCCATTATCATTTTCATCGCTCACTATATTATCTGTATTGCATTTCGCAACACGTTGCAATATGTCATGCTCCGTAGGTTATTCAGTAAACACAATGTCTCAGTTAGACAGCTGCATACTTCAATAATTTCCATGCCTTTATACGTTGTCTTTTGTTTCACGGCAACCGATTTGATGGATTTCGTTGCAATTTCGACAGATGGAAAGTGCTAAATGTTGAAAAAAAAAAGAAATCACAAAATTTCGTGATATAGATGTTATCTTCGAAATACGGAGAAAATAACAAGCTGTTGAAAATCAAATTTCTTGAGAAAATTTCAATGAACGTAGTTTCTATTGTATTTTAAGACTTCTCTAATATTAATAGTGTACATTCTTTAATATTAATACTGTCACCATTTTTCTGTAACTTCATTTGAATCTGGTTCAAACTAGGATGCAATAATTATGCTATTAGGTTGAATTTCTACACTATTATTTTTAAATCTGCTGTACACCAACCAGAACTTCCAACCAATCTGCATTTGCCTATCATTGGTATAAGCTATAGGTTCTCAACGAATACGATACTGTACTCCTCCTCCCTAGTCGGCAATGGAACTTTCCAAGCGGGCGGTAACGGATCCAAAGAAAACGATATTTTATTTGGTATGAGGAACTGTAATGAGATAGAGAAAGTTGAAATGCTTTTTTTTCTTGTAAACGGGAGACGATGGTCCAGAAAAGGGTGGGAACTTCTGATATAGGCTGATCCATGTTAAATTTGAGTCTGAATGTCAAACGACCTCACACTGATGTTACATGGAAATTTAGAGAAAAATATCGGGTGCGGGCGTCGTCCTTGAAATGTGCTCCCAATCCAAAATTAAGAGAATGGTTATTGTTTCAAAATCGAAAGTTAATCGAAATATGCGGAATCAACAAAAATATACATTCAGTTTAATTATGGTTTTGCCATTATATCCACTCAAAATATAAGGTATAGTGGGTGGTTATAAAATAATGTGAAGAGTTTACAACTAGATTATAAAAATTCTCATCGGCCAAATGATATTAATTTGATCGGCATACTATTTTGATTCAAACAAAAAAAAAAAAAGAAAAGAAAAAGGCTGAAATTATAACCATCAACTATAAAATGTCGTTGTACACAAAACTGATCTAGCCAGTTAGTCGTAAAAATTATAGAAACCACAATTTTCAGTGCATTGATACAGGTAATTCACTTAGCTGACCTCTTAAGTATTCCAAACGATGGATTGCATGTTTTACCATAGAGTGCGATAGTTCAGTGATTGACGGACTTGCAGCGCTATGGGATCTTCAACATCACTCGATCATCAACGCTCCCTTAGTTAATAACTCTTTTCAGATGATCTTCAGAAACAGAAAAAAGAAGGAGTGAATTCTGGAGAACAAGGCGGGCTCTCACCAGGAAATGTATGACTAATGACCCATTAGATAGAAAATATTGCCATAGAACTTACCAAAAATTTAAGGAAATATGAAACGATAAAAAGTAATGAATTTAACTTTCAATTTGTTATACAAGAGTATCGGTGTAACATCCTATCGTATGCTTTCCTACTTTTCTTATTAAATAAAGAAAAACATTTTTTACTTTTTCGTATACATAGTAAAGAGAAAGAAAAATAGACGTCAAAAAATTCGAATCTCCAAGTTTCAGACCTCCTTAAAGTCGAAGAACACAATTTTTGGAAAATGTCCGCCTGTCTGTCAGTCTGTGACAGAGATTACTCAAAAACGATTTGAGCTAGACGGATGAAGTTTGGTACACGGTCTTCACAAAAAATTTGAAATTATCTATCATATTTTGAGAAAAATCTGTTCAGAAGTCCATCTGTCCGGCTGTTCGAATATAAGTTAACACAATAACTACAAAATGAAGAGAGCTAGATACATAAGATCCAGTACACAGATTTAACATCTATGGTTTAGACATCTGTCGAACTTTGAGCTAAATCCAACTACGGGTTGACCGTCTGTCGGTCTGCATTTTCAGAAACATGTAAACGCGATCATTCAAAAATGCATTGACGTAAATATATCAAATTTGGTTTGAAAATTTGTAACTACAAATGTAGTTCTGTGTCAAATTTTTGTTTCATTCGGTTGAGTAAAGCACATCTAAAACATAAATTCGACTTTTCAATTTTATTAACAGATGCCAAAAAGATTAATCACCAAATAGTTCGCCAAGGACGGCACGACAGATTCAATAAAAATGCTCAAATCATGACATAAGTTAATATTTCATAGCTACTGTACGCCAGTACGATGTAAAGTGTTCTCTGGTATGACAAATTTATCTGAGAGTGTGTGAAAAAGTTTTGGGTGGGGGATCACCCCCACTGGTTTTTATTATTATTACTTCGCACATGGACTTTTGTGAGCAAGGTATTCATAATAAAAAAACCATAAATTAAAGACTAAAAAAAAATAATAAAAGATTGTTTTTAAAAAACTATTTTTAGCTCTTCAATATAAGTGTGTTTTGAAATACTTCATTTTCGTTAAATCCATTTTAAATGCACTTGATAAACTTTTTACGACTTCACTTGCTTCTGAACTAGAGAGCAGCCTCGATCCGGATAGAGCACCCAGCACAATTCACCGACAATCGGGTGTTGATGAGATAACAATGGGCAATCCCTTACCTCGGCCAACGACACCGGCGACACGACACTCAACTTAGGGCACCCAGGCGTGGATAATGGGCGCTTGCTTACTTCCCGGCAGCGCTCACGTACCAGAGAATTTTCTTCTGGAAATCCACTTTCGGTTTTCGCTGCAGGGGTCGACGGCTTCAAGATTAAGACAAAAAAATTCCTATTTCTTTACGCCTTTCCCACCTGTTTTGCTGCTCATCTGTACTAGGGGGAGTGCCCAAGGTCGGCTCCAGGGATGTGCAGTCTATACCGAGGCACAGGGAGCCGAATGTGTAAGGGCGCTAATTTCTAATCGTAACTTTCTGCATATTATTTGCTGCTGACATACATAATAGAAAGGAAAGTTAACCAAAAACGCCAAAACTGAAAGCTAGAGAGAGATTTTCTCCTTCCCTTTTCATTGTGAAATGAAACAACAATATACCATCTTTAATCCCTTAAGTTTTTTTAAAAAATATCTACTGAATTTTAAATATGCATTACATCGCAAAAAAAAAAAAAAAAAAAAAAAAATGATGTACTTTGATGATTCGATTTAAAGGTAAGCATTTATAGCAAAACACGATATATTCAAGGGATATTATTCAAGGGATATATTCAAGGGATATTTTTGCGATGTAATATATATATTACATGGCAAAAAATAAATAAAAATGATGTACTTTGATTCGATTTAAAGCTAAGCATTTATAACAAAACACGATATATTCAAGGGAAGGGACGGCACAATAATTTTGCACTGGTAGTCGAATACTCTAGGGTCGATTCTGCCAGTGACTAAGATGACTTGATGTCCTTTGTTACCTGAGATAGCACGGAGCTGAATTTTGACTGCTCGTTTAAAATAAGTGTGTCTGTATTTATTCTGGAAATTAACCCCAATATTTTCTGAAACTTATATATTCTGGATTTCACTAGTAAATAAATATATTATATTAAAAATAATAATAATTTTTTTCAGAATAAAAATATTTATTTCTTATTAATAATAAATAAATTCTTCGTGCAAGTTTGTGTAATATGATCAAGCATGTTACCAGAGTCGGGCCGGCGTCCTGGCATAGGGGTAGCGCGTCTTCCCCGTGATCTGGGCGTCCCGGGTTCGAGTCCCGGTTTGGGCATGGTTGTTCTTCTGTTGTTCTATCTGTGAGATGTGTGAATGTGCCCTCCTGTAAAAAGGGGTTGTGCAAGCGAATGAATGATGCGTGAGTGGCAAAGTCGTACTCTTGGCCCTGGTTGGCGCTGCTATAAAAAATAAGAGACGTCCCCCTCAGGCTTAAATCGCTGTCTTCGTAACAGCGGGCTTGTCAGTGGCAAGTGCCATAAGAAACAAACAAACCAGATTCGGCTTAAATGTCCAAACATCTTGTATTAGCCAGAACATTTGAGATTTTTGACTCTGTTTCACCCGGAAATGTAGTCCTCGTTCAAAAAAGGGTCCTGGATTTCTTGTTTTATATTATTTAGTAAGTAAACTTATTAAAGATACACTTGATTTCATATTTAAAAAATGAACTTCTGTAGACTTTTCTTTCCCAACATTAAATGTACATAGAATAGGGCTTTTTTTAATATAATCCATAGAGATGAGTCAAATTGATAAAATAATTGTAAAAATCATTATAAAATATTTTGCAGATTTTATCTAAGGATCTTTCTCGCTTTGTCTCAGCTATAGTCCTGGAAAGCGTATTGGATTCGAAAGAATCTTGGATTTACTGGAAGTTTTAAAAAATTTGGTCTCCTGAGTTGCCAGAGGACGTGACCAGATTTCTGATTTTTAATTCTTTGTCGCAGCCTGAAAACAAGCTCCAGTATTATAGCAGAGTTAAATAAATATAATGAAATTTGTTATTTTTTTTTGCTTATAAACATATAGTTTACATTAAATAAAAGTGAATACATGCTAAGTTTTCCGCGCCATTAAAACTTGAAAAATCGTAGCACATCTTACATGAAGAAATAGGCCCTATCTATACAGCAGTTGTAAGGATACGAAATGGCAAAGGAGGGGTAGTTACATTCCGGGTGCCAATCTTTGAGGGAGCATGGAGACAAAACTTCAATGCGTTTGTTTATATTATTTTTTGAGATCATTTGTTCCCTTTTTAGAAGCGAACTTCTAGTAATCGATGAGGGACTTAAGACCATTTTACACGAAAATAATTATAAGAATCTTTGGATTCTTACTGATAGCCGCAGCTCAATGGAACACCTTAACAATTGGACTTATGTTGGAGATAAAGCGTTTGTCTATTCTTCAGAAGTTGAAGCTGATTTCACTCCAGCATCATATTCATTTCCAGTGGATCCCATCTCATGTGGATCTACTTGATAACGAAATAGCAGACAGGCTTGCAAAGAAAGGAAGCAGCCTAGCGACTTCATCTTCTGGTGAGCTCACATACTTAAAACTGCTCTCTCAAGCGAAATTCCTAAATAAGAAGAATTGGATGGTTCCCCCAACTCATGATTGGTATAGAGCCAATAAGCCAGGCCAGTCCTTAATTCTTCCTTGTGATAGAAAAACCACCACTTGCCTGTCGCGCTTTGCCAGTGGCCACCTTAAATGTCTTTTCTTTTCTCAGGGTGAAAAATTTTACCCTCTTTGAACGAAATGCTGCCAACATCAGGCCTTTGCTGAACATATTCTAGACTGTTTAGGATTTCATTGGGGAGAAATTTATTCTCCCTTCCTCGCTTTGACTTTTTGACTTTCTTCTTGTCAACGGATTTTTGGATTTGGTCTGACTAAGTCAGGCCATGGAGATTAGCAACAACAACACAACAACATATTATTTTTTACGACCAAATAACACGAGAGGTAATAAAATGAAACTATGTCATAAGCGCCATTTAACTTGTTAAACCACGAACAAAGAATGGGGACGAATTAATATTTTGCTAGGGGTGTCACAACCCTAAACATGCCATTACTTTAACAGAACAAAATACAGACAACAGGATGAAGCTGCTTAATAATAAATGTATTTAATTTGACTCTCGATTCTGATGCCAGGAAAGAAACTTAAATTGGTTTAAGATATGCTTAAAACTAATTATACATTCAATGTGAATGCTTATTTGGATAAATAAGTAGGTCTTATTTGCCGCAGAATTTGTACACAACAAATAAACCCTTTTAGCTAAACAAATAAACAAGTTTAGCTTTTTTTTAAAAAAATTTCAATTTACTTATTAAAATTATCTTGCACAAAACAATTGAATTACATAAAATTTAGAAGCATACGAAAATCAGCAGGGGAAAAGAAGAGATTCAAAAAGAAAAATTTTCAAACGTAATTGTCAACAGAGAAGAACAAGATGCAGAGAAAGGTTATTTATTTTTGTACAGTGCAGGATTCAACTATCAAAGCTGTATTAATTTGAAAAATAAACATCTCAAGAGCAAAATTTCCTCAAGTATTGTTATTGACCAAAACTGAAAAATTGAAAGAAATATAAGTGAGATTTTTCGCGATATCAATATACTGCTGTGTGACTCTACTGACCCACACTTCAGGAAAGCCCCAATATAAAATATGTTTTAGTATGAAAATAAATCGAAAATTTTTTAGTAGGGATAAAATGAAACAAAAACTATTTGTGAAAAAATATGATTAAATCTGGTTTAAATGCGAGGAATTTGGTCCTAAATCCACAAGTTGATAGCCGCTAATCTATACTATACTATTCAATTTCAGATTAATTTTTAGAATCTAGCAAATGGTTGGTTACTATCAATAAAGAGAAACAAATAAATAAATAAAAGCACTTCGATTTTTGTGGCACACGAACACCTCTCAACATTCCATAAACCGAAAACATGACATAAATCATTCGATGATAACATCATGGAATTCTAACACCTCACAGTCAGAAAAATGTGCATCAAAACACTGAAATAGTAAACACGAAATGACTCATTCTACAAGAATGCAGAGGAGAGGAGTGTGACCTCCTCTAGAATGGGTTTGCATATTCCAAACAGATGGTCTCCCTCGATGAACTCTGACCCCACAAACTCCTCCCCCGTGCCAAAAGAAACATGGAAAAATCCCTTTCGATCTCCCCCAGTTCCTTTCTAAAGTGCATTTGCAGAATTCATCTGACCCGAGTGCACTCATCTGATCTCGCGGTCCAGTTCGCACGGGAAAAATGATTGGAGAGCTTCTTTCTAACGCCTTACTCAGCTTTTCCTATTTAAAAGCAAATCACTTCAGAAGCTACTGTGATTCTGAGGTTAATATAAAGTGATTAACCAACTCGAATTAGGCAGGCTGTCTGTCCCGATTTTTGATTATTTGTACTAGTTTGAAAAAATGTATTTTACTCATAAATAAATAGTCCTCGTTCACAAAAGATTCAACCAATTTATAATTTTTAAATTTTTTCGGTAGAATTCCTTTTAATGTATATGTTACCGTTAAAGTGTATAATTCAGTTATTTCATAGAATTACTAGGTATTTCATGAAATAGCTAGACAAGTCAGTTAACCCTTTAAAGGGCCATTTTTGTCTAGTCATATTATGATAAAATATTTTTAGGCTTGAAATTAGAATAAGAAAAGGGATTTATTTTGCTTATTAGATAAATTTAATTTGATTCATTAATTAATTTGGTTCATTAATAATTAAGTAACAAATCAAGACACGTCATTTTGTGTGAGATAAAGAACTGAAGCATCTAATTTTCTGTGTTCCTAAAAAAATTTGTCAGAACTTATGCCAACCTACATAATTTCATACAAAGATTGATAAATTTGGTGGGAAGCATACTTCCCATGGCCCTAGAAAGGGTTAATGTATAGGTTACCGTTAAATTGTATAATTCAGTTATTTCATAGAATAACTAAGTATTTCGTGAAATAGCTAGACAAGTCAGTTAAAGTAAAGTATAGATGAAAAATTTCATATTTTACCTAGTTATTCGATGAAATAACTAATAATAGACTGTTAAAGTGAAAAATAAACAAATTAAAAGTCATTTTATAAATTAATTGATCATAAATAGTTAAAATCTTTCGAAAAATATATTTTATCCCTATTGCGGATGATTAATTGATAAATAATAAGGAAAAGCAGATGATATAATTTATTATTGTTCATATTGCTAACATTAATTAAATAGAAAGAGAAAAAAAAAGAACATGTTGCAGAAATAGTTATATTTAAATATTATCAAAAAAAAACATACCTAGTGGTAAATATTATCACAAAAACGTAACTATAAGCGGTTCAAAATTGACTAAAAGCAGCTAGAACCGGTGCAAAGAACTTACGAGTGCCGTATTTCATACTTTAACGATTAGTCAGTGTCAAAATACAAATTATATTCTGAACTACCTCGCATCATGTTCGCAGTTCTCGCTCAGTGCAATTTTGAAAGCAGGCGAAGCTAATTAAAACAAATAATCAAAACTTTATGTCTAGAAAAAAAATTAATTAAACATCTCCTTCTTCCTGGATGGCATTCCAAATTTCCTTCAATGATTCATTTGTAAATTGCATCGATTTTCTTTCATTCCTTCGATAATGATTCTTTCATTCGATAGAACTAAAATGTATATTGAATTCATAGGAAAAAAGGCTCGAAAGTGTACTTAATAAGTTATTTTACATTGGACAGTGAAATCACGTGACCCAACAATTGTAGAAATTGCCAAATCCTGTTGGTAAATAATGCGTTTTGTGGAAGTCGTATAAGAAAAGTATTCAGATAAATAGGCTAGATACTCAAATGCGATGTGCAAACAGGACAGATTGGTGGATCGAGAGTTGCGACGTTTGACAAGCAGGTTATTTCTTGAGTAATAAATATTCACTAATAAAGGATTTTTCAAAATTACAATTAGCTTCTTAATTGAAAACTCAATCGAAATGTTAACACTTTTCCTCTATAGCTTTAGCTTCGAAGTACGTAATAGTGGAGAATCTATTTTTCCACCAGTTTAAAAATTCAAAAAATTAACTTTTTCAGGTCTAATTTCATTTCCACACATTCTTTTCTTTAAATTTAATAAAATTTCAAATAAAATTTGGTAAATAATATTTGTTTAGTTATTGTATTATTAAATAGTATTAAATGTAGCTGCGACAATATTAAATATATTGTTTTATGTACACATATCACTAAAATTAACAGAAATTGATAGTGATTTAGTTTCAAAAGATAGTACAAAACTCAAAGAAAAGAAATGTTTGAAAATCAAATAGAATTACTGATCAAAAACTTTCTTAAAATTCTAATAAGATAAAAAAAATGATTTTTTTTTCTAACATATTAATATTTTTAGGTCGGCATTCTTTACCAAAATTGCTTTCAGAAAAAATCATTACACAAAGATAACACAGTTAACGCAATCAACCGGATGCAGACAAGATCGGCAAATCAATACAATATCATGCAAAAATGATTGATTTATTATTTACATATAATAAATGATGTTAATAATGAATGACATTCGGACTAGAGGCTTGGAGTTTAATTTAATTTTTCATATATGCCTGTGTGCATCAACTTTAACTCTCGTTTTAAGTCAGAGTAAATTAATTCTTCAACATTTTTTTATTTTAAAAAAATTATTGTTTATGGCATGATAATTGACTGATTGTTTATGACACGTTCAGTTTGAAAAGCTTTTAATTAACAATTTTTCACGGATCTTCTTTCAATTCAATAGCCCGTATCAGAATAATAAAACATTATTAATATATGTTCCAATAGAGTTTTATCCACAGCTTTTTACATCATCAACAAATTTCTTATGAAGGAGAAAATGGATCTCATTTCAGTAAATTAAATATAACTAGGAGATTACACCTCCTGCACCAACTACAAGAATCGTGCTGTGATTCTTTTGGGATCATCATGTGATTCCTACTCGGTAGCCTTGAATCGCTTTGTACCTAACAAAACACACTTTGCACCTGTATTCCATTAATTATTGAATTCGATTGAATTCCTTACGAATGATTCTTAACACTTTAATTTGCCCTTTCCCGTTATCGACGATTTCGATTTATCATCGAAATTGATCGACTTATCGAAAACTTATATTTTCGTATTATCCAATTTCAATAATTTAACATGTCTGCAACTTGAACAGAGGCAAGCATGTAAACAATCCGAACAAACGAGTTGTTGCCAAACAGTGATTAACAAATTCGGCCTGATTATGCGTCCACATAAACGTTTTAAATATATGGATTTTATTTTCTATAAAAAAAAACTTATAAAATTCTTTTGGTTTTTAAAATTTAATTAAACCATGGTGAGCAGTCCACAAAATTCTCGTTCAGTAAATATAACTTCTCTATCACTGCATCAGCTGGCAGTAAGTATTTTAATTATTTATTTTAGCAAACGATTTCATTACTCATTCTAACGATCCTCCAGGCTAAAAAGGTTTATTGTTCTTAAACGGCAACAGTTAAATTGAATAGAAAGAATATAGGTGTCAGTAGATGATTCGATAACAAGAAAAATAGTAGGCCCATTACATTACTGTTGTTACATCCTTTTTCATTCAGTTTTTGTTTTTTTTTTAAATCAGAGGAAATAAATAATTTTTCTCGCGAACAAAAGGAATAATGACGATTATCTCTAAGCTATTGTTCCAATATAAATTCCATGCTTAATAGTAATGTCGCTTTCTCATTCGATTGCGTGCGATCTTAAATCTATGAAAGAGTTTTATGGCACACTTACAAAGCGATGAATGAGAACTGAATAAAGATTGCATATTATGAAAGAAAAATACAAATATACTATCTACAGCTACTAGTTATACAATTAAGTTGTTTAGTTTATATGTGCGGATAATAGATATAATCATGTCGACATAAATTGAGGGTGCACCTTGGAATCAGTAAAGTCACTAATGAGAAGTAAGGACTATACTTATTGAGGCAGCGCAAAAATAAAAAAATAAATATATAAATAAATAAAGATGAGATTCCTGCAAAGATTTTGATATGTAAAAATTAACGACTCTCTTTTGGTAACTGAATTAGATATAATGGAATTAACCTCAGAATTCAGAAGCAATCAGATGACGAGGATTAAACTTAATTGATGATTTACTCCGAAATTAAACTTTCAAATGGGGACAATTATTCTATTTAGTAACGGATTCCCGAACAGACAGGCATATGGTTGCTGAACTTAGGTGTGCCACAAGCAAGTAGATTAAAAATTAATTATTAGAACTAAATTAAAAAGTTAGATTTTTTGCAAATTTATGAATTTTTTTATTTAATATTCTTAATGCTTGAACAGGTTTCCTTATAAAACCGTTAGAATTGTCTTTCGAATTCTATTGTTTCGGAAGTGACACTAGTTTTTATATTTGCATGTACTTACGTTTAGATGTTATTTTACATTTTTAGATACTATTTTCTCAAATTCTAACACAATTTTCTTACGAAAAACCTAATAAATTAAATTCTAATACATATTATTTTGTTAAATTTAGGAACAATAATTTCTCAATATCTTCAGCAGTTCCTGAAATAAAATAAAAAAAATACTGATTTATTCATTTAGAAATATTTAGTAATTGTTTTAGTGCCTCCTAATGTGAAAAAAAAAAATGAAAATTTCATGTTATTTATCAATAGAATCGCAATATTTAAAGAAAGGCGAGACATTCAGCTTATTTTTTAGTTCAGTAACTATAAATACTTTAAGATATCTGCAAAGTTTTAAGCAAATCATTCGATAAACCTCTAAACTAGAAGATTTTTGCTTTATATCTCTTTTGAGCCAAAAAACAGCTCTTTTTTCCAAATTCTGGAAAAAACATTTGCCACTTGACTTGTATATTTTGGTTTCATAGATTTTTTCGATATTTTTTATGCAAATATTCAAAAATATAGCTAGTTTCGAACGTTTTCCCAAAAATTCATCTCGAACATAGTTACATACCTTAACTGTCAATTAAATAAATTATTTAAAAAATCCAAACTATTTGAATTCAAAAATTTTAGAATAACATTCAGATCTTTTTAATGTATGTTTGGTAATTTTTTTTATAATTATGGTGATTCGCTTTTTATTTTCATTGTTTACTTAGTTGTTATCATACTTATAGAATGCTTAAATAATATTATGTGGATGCATGCATAAAGCATTGTTATAAGTTAAAATAATTAAATAAAAATATAGACATTTTCAGATAGCTACCGAAACAAAAATCTTAAAAATTAAATAAATAATTAAAATGTTTATTAAGAAATGTGGGAGTAAATTAATCCATTTATTAACCATATATCCATGATGTGCATTACTTAGGACCACAAAATAATTGAATACATAATGGCTGTATCATCACAAATTTAATTTTCATCACATTCAACACTGCATTCAATTCACCCCTTTTTAACAAAAGTCCTATGTTCTGAGCTTGAATCTAACACTGCGGGATTTCATCGCATCATGTACAGCTAAGTTGACCATATTTGCTAGGACGTGCATGCCGGGAAGCTCTCTATTGCCTTCCTTAAAGACAAAGAACGTCTAGGTAAGTCAACCATCTAACTCTCCGACCCACCACGAAGGCACACGAATTTAAACCATAAAAACTGAATGACCAGACCGCCACAACAACAACATTGGCGGGAACTGTGGTTGAGTAAAAGGGTCGTCACCGGCCACGGTACAACCCTCCCCGAAGGAAGTACGTCCCGTCATCGATGGGAGGAGTCAGATCCCCCACCAATTAGTGTACCATCCAGGGTGGCGAGATCCAACCACCATGCCGGAAGAATCTCATCCTCATTTCGAGGTGCCCCTCCCTGGGGGTTAGAACGTCTAGGTAAGCTTTCGTTTTTTCATATTACTGCAACCTTGCAGGACGCTTTAAATTAGTTAAACTCAAATCTTTAAAAAAGTACAGCCTGAATGCAGACTGCTACAAAATAAGTTAGTCTTTGCGAAATACTGCCAATATGACTGAAGAAGCAAATGTGTTAAATAGAGAAATGACGTAAGAAGAGGATGCGATTTTTCTGCGGAATTTCCAAGGCAGGACCAAATAACCTTCAGTTAAAAGAAAAAAATTTAATTCTGGAAACACCGATAAAGTCACTCCTTCCTATCAAATAATTTTCTAAATAGCAACAATTAGCATTACTTGTAGAGAAATAAAATTCGCCAATTTTTCACAGGAAGAAATGGCAACGTTTGTGAATAGTGTTGCCATGGCAATGCGTTTCCCGCGAGGAAAGAACAATATGATAAACAGAATTCGATGTTGCGAATTTTCTTCTTGTAAATAAACAGAAGGTCGTTTCTTTCTTCCGCTCATTTTATATTATGTTTTGAGTGACACATAATATAAATATAACAAATTGGTGCTGAAAAGTGGGAAACATTACACATAGATTCAAACCTATCAGTTAGCCCTTAGAGATATTCATATGACTATAGCCATTTTCATGACTAAGTATTAGGATAGCAACAAACACAGATGACGTAAAAATCCAGATTTATTAGAAATATTTTGTATTTTATTTATTTTAAGAGACAAAAATCTCAATCTATTCAAATTACAAAATATTACATTTCAAAAAATCTAAAATGAACAATAATGCATTGCTTTTAAATTATAAATTTGATTTCCTTTGCTTGATTTTTTTCAAGGCGATAAGGAATAGATACGAAAGACTAAATGATAGGTTCGGAATGAATGGATAGATATGTTTTTAACCTTGCTTATAAATATGCCCCGTCAGATCTTCGAAAATCAAGCCTAAACAAAGTTATATCATGCAAAATTGTCTTGTTCCTTCAGACATTGCAACATTTACTCAACAAAACAACATTAGCATTTAACAAGATAAAAAGTCATTTAATTAAAAAAGGAGACTAAACTAAGAGAAAAAACTCTTACACTTTTAGGAGTCCCAAAAACAATGATAGCAAAACATTTATTTAAACAGATAAATCATCCCATTTTTACATAAATATACGGAAAGTACATCGAGTGTCCACAATTATATATTCCCAAAGGGTAAAAAGCGTGTTTCCTGTTGCTTTTGATGTTTTATACCTATTGTATTCAATACACATCATTATTTTCACTAAGCGGTGTTCCAAATTAAAGCACAATTTTGTTGATAAAGAAATTTCCATCTTTCCAATTATCTAATAATTTCTGTATGAATTATGCAAAAAAAGCATGTTTCAGATAAAAACGTGAAGAAATATCATTTTTAAAGGAAAATTCTATGCATTTGTTATGAGATACCGAATGAAGTGGTTTCAATTCACTTTTTTCCTTTTGTTAAGGACGAATATATATTTTAAAAAATCAAATGGTTTAATATAGTTCCATTGACAAAATAAAACTCTATCATTAAGATTTCCTGGAAACATTATTTTCAAACGTTATCCACAGTTTAAATATCTTTAATGTTTCAAATACGGGCTCCAGAAAAAATTTTCATACTCCATATGAATGATCAACAAGATGATAAATAGCAACGGTTGCATCAATCCCATATTAATCAACCTATGGTTTCCAAGGCGTTAAAAAAATTTTAAAACTTAACGTTCTAGGATAATTTTGAATTTTGAATTTTCATTCTGCATTAGAATAAATGTTCCAAAGTTTACTCATATACGTAAATTGTTTAAAAAAAAAACATTAACTCGATTTAATTTTTTTTTAAAGTCAGTTAAAAAATTAGGTATTGTGATGAACGAAAGGTGAATATTTATTCTTCTATTATTGAATAATTTAACTTCTATTATTTGCAGAATATGATCGGATAAAGCAAGAAAATTCTTTTAAACAGACCAGATGTCCTAAATCGCAAGGATAGTCCCGATTTTCGATTACTTCTGATAGATCGAAAAAAAAGTTCCATAATGGAATTCACTGTTCCAGATAGTTAAATTATAGTTCATAATAAAATCACATGGTAAGTATTTCATAGTAAATTTACAAAAATTCATCTTCTGAAATTTAACTATACGTAGAATGATCATTTAAATATAAACAATGTGAATGACAATCCCGAAAAAAAAAAGAAAAATTTATAATAAAGTACATTTTTTTCTTTATATTATTCTTTAATTTTAATAATTTATTATTTCAATTTTTTTATTTTATTCATTATTTTTATTTCAAACAATTTATACATTTTTATCTGTATACTATTTTGATATTATTTTTTATTTTATTTATTATTATGAAATTCCTATTGTCTGGTTACTTTAAATAAAATAACAAATATTAATTCCCAAAATTATTGCTAAAAATATTTATATATCCTTTTCCGTCTATCGTTAGACCAGTGAGATAAACAGAAAAAAAACTTGTACAAAACCTTCCATTTTTTTTCTTGTTGTTTATTTTTCCAAAAATTTCTCTATTTTTTAATATTAATTTGGTACTTTTTGCAATAAAATGTCCGTAAATCTGTATGTATACGTGTAAGAATAATGCAAAATATAGTTATTTTAATAAATGCAAAAATGTAATCTTTCCGGCGCATCCTAAGACTATCACCGGAGTTATTCTACATTAGCCCACCTTTAAGCTCACTTCTTCCTATTATAGTGTGATCACAAAATATCTTAAGAAAATCGTTCAAATTTTATTTATATTAGTTTTTCTTCTTTTAAATATCTTTCACAAATTAAATCGTTCGTATAGGTTTTTTCTTTTTTAATTTTCAACACATTTTGTGTAAAATATAAACAAATAAATATAAAGAATAACGAACAATTTTTAAAAAAATCATTTTTAAAATTAAAATTGGCTGCTTAATAACTTTAAATAGAATTCATGTTCCTAATATTTATTCCTAATATTATGTATTTACGAAATGATTTTATAAATCAATCATTAAATTATTCAGAATTAACTGAAACAGATAACAGTGCTTCGTCAAACGAAATATTTCAAACACAGGCGTTTTTTCCATGTGAATAACATGTATTAATCTCTACAATAAATATCAAGCAGTTGACACAGTTGTTAGTAATCAAATATTAAAACTACATATCCCTAAATAGAAAAAAAAAATAATAAAGTTTCCAATTTTAAAAAATCTATATTAGCTGAACAAAACAATGCTTTACCAGAATTCTTTTATTAAACGCATAGCCTTCATTCGCTCTCAGTTTGAAGGTAACAAACAGAATAATTATCTGAAATTAAATTTGAATCAAACACGTGCTCTGTCTAATCATAACTTTTTATCAATTTTCCTTGTACGCACATTAAATTTTGATTTTGAAATTCTATTAAACATTTTTTTAAAAAAATTCACTGCTTGATTTATATAATTCAGAACACAATATTAATCAGAAAATAGCAATCTGAGATTTCAATTCGGTTGTTTCAGACACCGAAAATAAAATGTACAAGAATTAGAATTAAAATTAAAAACTATTCCACATCCTGTTCTCTAACTTCAACTAAAAAAGAAAAATAAATAAACCTAGCGAATAATTAAAAATTCGAATTACTGAAATAGGAACATAAACTAATTTGTACAATTCAACGAATTTTGATAAAAGTATTTTGTTACATAATTTATTTATTTACTTACTTGGTAAATATCGTCTGCTATAGTCCACCGATTTACTCCGATTGATGAACGGATGAACTGGTGAACCAACGACAGTGATTGCCCGACCGCATGTTCTAGAGTCCCATACACCGCTGGTCACAATTCCTCCGCATCTGTCAGTGGTCGAGAGTTCTTCCCGTGGGGGGTCGACACACGATTCTTGCAAATCATTGAAAATTTCTGGCGGCAAAATTCGTCTGCGGAAATAGGCACGCTTCGCTGGCGAAATCGTTCGCTCCTGCACTTTCGAATCACTGTTGTTCTGCACTACAGCATTATTATTCTGTTCGAGAGAAGTTTTGTTGTAGCTAATGAGTGCGACGACCGATTGTTGTTCGGGCACTGTTCGATCTCGAATGGACATTTTTTTATTATTTTGTTTTTATCTCTCGCCTTTCTTCATGCAGTGAAATTGTGCACTTAACCGTCCAATCGCCGGGAGCTATTTCCCGCCATTAGCCACGGCTGGATTGTTCTGGGGATTTCTTGAGACAGTCTCGTAGGGATTTTTGCTTTTCTCGTAGGGGAACGGAAGGTTTCGATGTCAGCAGAACGCAGGAGTTTCTTTTTATTATTCTGCGGGAAAAGCAATAAAAGTTTTTCGAATTCTTCTTTAGTTTTTTTTTAACTTCTTTAACATTGTTTTAAAATGTTGACAAGTAAGCATCAGTAAATTTTCAAACGAAAAAGAAAATTACGGTTGTTTTTGTTTCGCTATCTTTCTTTTTTGTAAATTTAAAGTGCGTGTTCCCTTTGTATGTTTGATTGTTTTAGACTTTTATTGTACTTGATTTCAACATGTTATTTAATGTAATATTAAGAATTTTTCGTAATACAATATTAGATTCGAATTAAAATTATTTCCGGAACTCTGAGTTCGAACAAAACCGAAAAAACCCGCATTTTATCAATCATGAATTTCTGCTCACATTCTCAAGGTTCGTTTTGGAATGAGTTGTAGCGCAAGCCCCTTGGGTCCAAGGGCATAAAAAAAATATTGATTGCACTGTAATTTTAAATCTCCAAAATTATCAAATTATAATTTTAAAAGTGGCCTATTTTGTAATATTGCATAAATATGCATATCGATTCAAACATATTGCACTGAGACAATCTAAGTTATCTGCCAATTATACGGGTGATAGAAATATCACTGTATTATCAGTGACAAATTATGTAGCTGGGCATATCCTATTTAACTGCCGAATGCATGTCACATTTAATTATACTATAGATTCCAATATAAAAGAATATATTGTAAAGTCGGATGTTATTATTTTAAATACAATAATATCGTTTATATTGTGAGTGCATATGACCTTCAAGACTGAAAAAGTACTTTGAAGAAGGAAGCAAATGCCAGAAAATCGAAATAAGTATTTTCGCATCAAATGCATTTTTTCTCGCAGATGTTCTTCAAGGAGCAGAAACCATAAAAAAATGATAAATAATTAATATAATTTAAAACAAGAACTGTAGGAATGCTTTTTAAACTTCTGATTTAATTATTTAGATATGAGTATCATTTTGTACACGATAGTATATATCTGAAAATGTTAAGTATAATTTTGTTAATTGTTTATTTAAAAAAATTATTCGGCAATCTGCAGAATTACAAAGCGTTAATCGAAAGTCGTTTAACCCTTAACTGGTAACGTGCAGGAGACCGCTAGCGATGGATTTTCTGTAAATTCCCTATTCTATTTTTAGCTCAATTGAATAGATTTACCCTGTAGCTTCCTGTTTTGTGACCTTCAATACACATGCACTTTTTCAACCGATTTCAGCAGATACTTTTTAAAATAATTCAGTTATTTCTTCGAGCGCGGTCTCTAAGACCGCACCTCCCTGTTAGTATCCCAGTGATAAACAAGGCTTAGCAGATGGTGCTAAAACTTGGGCCCCGAATTATCATTCAGTTTAATGATCCTATTATGAGGCAGTGCTGCAGACACTTTTAAATGAAGCAAAAAGGGATTTTAGTGATAAGGATAATTGTACAAAAGAGTTTTTCGATGAAAGTTCGCATTCAACTGATTCTGATATGTATGTTCAAACATAATTAATTTTTCTAGTGATAATGTATTTTGAAAAATTTATAAAATATATTAATATACCAAGATATATATATATATATACAGAATTTATAGGTTGATTTTTATACTAGTTCTTAACCTGTATGCTTAAAATGCCCTAGAAATCCGTAGTGTGAAAGTCACACAAGCCGATAAAAAAAGGGCCAATTTTACCCATTGTCATTTTTTTATTTTATTTTTCTTATAATTGTTGAATTTTACATTATATTGTCTTCTATATACATTCATATACTGTAAGAATAAATATGATTTAAAAAGTAAAAAGTAGTATGCTTTTTCAAAAATATTATTTATTGTAACATGTAATTTGAGAAGAAAAATGTATGTTCCAACGCATTTACTTTTTTCAATGACAATATACTTTGAAAAATTTCTAAAACATATCTATATATCAAGAAAAATATCTGCAAAATGTATTAGCAGTTTTTCATACTAATACATTCATTAGAAAATTTAATTTGAGTCTAAATGAAATTCGGTCTCGTAGACCGCACCTCCCCAGTTAAGGGTTAAAAAATCGAAAAGCATTTATCGTCTTTTCTTATAATTATTTAAATACGAGGAGCTTTTTATATACAGTAATATATATCTCAAGATGATAAGTAAAATTTTGTTGATTATTTTAAAAAAGATTATTCGGCAGTTTACCGAATTGCAAAGCGTTAATAAAAAAATAAAAAAGCAGCTGGGTTTTTGCTTTTTCTTCTTTTTTGACCCTCAATTGCTTCATTAAATAGGTATTTTCTTTCGCTTTAAACATCCCAAATGCTCGTTACCATTCTTATAGTGCACCAAATTACTTTAGCTTAGGACTACAAATTCGTTTATACGATTACCTGCTTTTTATATTGCTTTAATTTAATCAATTACTTCAAAAACCTCATAAATCTCTATTTTACGAAAATCGTCCCTTTTTTTTTTACGTTAATTGATTGTTTTGTAGTAGACGAAAAGCAAGAAGCATAGCCTCGTAAGTAGGTTAATAGGTATTATCTCATTTGATTGTTGAGAACTTCATTGACGAATCATCAACAAAACTATTCCAAATCAAAAACAACAGAAGGAAGTCTGTGTTAATGTTCCAAAAGAATTTTGAATTTTTTATTTCAATGTTATTGATTGGCTAACTAAAACATCCATTATTTCAGATCACGAAAACCACGAAAGAAAAGGAAAATAAATTAAATTATATTTTTTTCTCAATAACTAATACTGATGTGTTCATTTTGTTCTTAAGAAATTAATAAAGAATGCTTTATTTTTTTCGTTCTATAAAGTTGTTTTGCTTTAATTTCATTTTCATAAATATTTAATTCTTAAATTATCGAAACCACATGAGTCAAGGCAAGTTAGCAGTTAATAAATAATTGATTATTTGATATGTTGAATTCCAGGTTTCAAAATTATTTAACTATCCTAAAAAAGTTTTGTTACGAAATAAGCTTTTTTTTTAGTCAAGATGTATAAAATTAACACTTCTCTGATGATCCAACAACTTGTTTTTAACTTTTTTGAAGATTTATGATGTTTCAGAAATAATCGATTCAAATAAACGTTAAATTTGTTTTCTTTTATTGTTTCTTATAGAGAAAAAAAAATTCTATAATCACAAATAAGTTTGATCGCGAAATCCCAAAGACGAAAAAAAAAAAAAAAAAAAGCGTCCCCAAGACCGACAAAAGAATTGCGATAATGAGTATATGAGTCCCATAAAGTGTATGAACAGAATAGCTCAGAAATGTAAATCTAGATTTATATATTCGTCAGCGGCTCCGGCTGTCTATGTCTTTGTTTTTCGATTTTATTTAGATAAAATATACGGTACACACACTCTTCGGAATGTTCGTCTTCCATCAACCCTGCACATAGTTGGGGATGGTCTGCACATAGGTGAATTTTTATTTTAATGAGCTGCTGGCATCATAGTCTGAATCCATTCGAGACCATTCCTATTTAATATTTACTAGCCGTTTCAGGCGACCAGCTGATTCACCAGGGATATTGTTTATATCTAATTTCGAATAAATCGTTTACATATAACTTCATGTCCATGACCTCTCCAAATTATCTAAAATTAAAGCAGTGTATTTTAATTATCTTACTGAAGGTCGTTTTATTCTATGCATGGATTTATTTAATGGAGACCAGTTATATAATACCATAGCACTATTAAAAATGAAAATGTCCGGTTCATTTATCATCTAAATTTCGCTAAATTGTAATTTCATATACTTATTTGTCTTGGAAAATTATACAAATATTAAACAGAATTCTTCTTTTCAGCTTTTAATAACGGAAAAAAAATCGTGCGATTAAATATTGAATGAAACAGTGATAGTGATTTGAATTTCGTTGCCACAATTCCCTATTGTTGAAAATTGAAGCAGAATGCAGTTTGAAAATAGTGATTTCGTGACGTCGTTTTATTTCATTTTGAAGAAGCAGGCATATGTACAAGCGATAAGCACACAGAACGACACAGGAAAGGAATGAGGAAAAAGCTCTTGGGCATTTTATCCCTGGTCTTATATAACCAGAGAAATTGACAGGAAAAATATTTCTTCATAGTGCTGATATATTTATAAGATTCTGATGGGGATTTCTGACGCATATCAATTACAAGTAAGGGAAACACAGGGATCTTTTAAAAAGAATGTGCTTAGTGGACAATTTTCTACCACTTCACGCGGAGTGTGGGAAAGTTAGGCTTTTAGCCGATTCAGCAATTTTACATTGCTTCTCTTGATTAATTACGTAGAGAAAGTGAAATTGGATCACGAAATAAGAGAATATTTTAGAATTCAGTTATTATGGGCTAAATTAAGATAAAACCTTGGAAATTAATTAAATTGAAGAGTTTAAAATATCATTACACACACACACACACACACACACACACACACATATATATATATATATATTTTAATTGCCAACACAGGAAAAATTCGCACAACCTTTGAAATGATATCATTAAAAAAACACTGTTTAAAAAAATTCCAGAAGGCTGTAAAATTCATGTTTGTACAATAACGTTTTCGGAAAATCGACGCAATTCAACTTAATTTGTAATTAATTAAAATTTTAATGAAAAAGTTTTAAAATCATTCCGAATTGTGCATTCCCACCCTGCAAGATATACAGGTACCGAGTTTTGCAGCTCTAAGTCAAACGGTCTAGCCCAGTGATTCTCAACCACTGTACCACGGCACTTTTGTGTGCTGACAAATTCTTAAAATGTGCCGCCAAATTTTAGAAATGTATATGATGATAATAATGATAGCGTTAGCGATCAGGCTAATGTGCCCAAGCCCGGTAGAAATAAAGATATTTCTTTCTCCAAAAAAATAGGTTCTTCATCGGAAATACAATGACGATTTTTTGAAATTTAGATTTATATCTAGAATGGAAAATGACATGACTGTTCCCGAGTCCGTGGTATGTGGTTATAAATTATCAAATAGTGTTATGGTTTCGAGCAAGCTCCAAAGTCACTTGCTGACTAACCATCTTCCGCTTTCAACAAAAGACAAAAGCTACTTTCAAAAGTATTTTTTTTCCTTGTGTGCCGCCAAATTTTGAATTCGTTAAAAGTGTGCCTCGACAAAAAAAAAACAGAGAATGACTGGTCTTGCTTATAGAGCGCCACACACACACACACACATATTCACCTTTATTATTAGTAAAGATTAGTAGAGCCGGCGTCCTGGCATAAGGGTAGCGCGTCTTCCCCGTGATCTGGACGTCCTGGCTTCGAGTTCCGGTTTGGGCCTGCTTGTTCTTCCGTTGTTCTATCTGTGAGATGTGTGAATGTGCCCTCCTGTAAAAGGGGTTGTGCAAGCGAATGAGTGATGCGTGAGTAGCTTAGTCGTACTCTTGGCCCTAGTTGGCGCTACTAAAAAACAAGAGACGCTCCCCCAGCGGCTTAAATCGCTGTCTTCGTAACAGCGGACTTGTCCATGGCAAGTACCATAAGAAACAACAACAAGATTAGTAGAGATTTCTTTCTTTTTATTTTTTTATTTTCATTTTCTTTGTCAGCCGTGGCAACATTTTCACCATTCATTGATAATCATAGTACTTTTCCAAAGCTTTTTTTTTTTTCCAGAATGTATGGGAAACCCTCCAATGATTCATATCATTTGACCTTGAAACCCAGCAATGAGGATTCTCGCACCTCCGGAGAAAGAGTTTGGTTTCTTAACCCTATTAACCCATCAGCCGGTCATCCGTACGGAATTGGAACGAGCATTGTCCTCCGAGTAAACAAGGCTGACGTGACAGCAATACGGAACAAGCGTCGATGCCAGCAACTGAAGCGTGGAGGATTTTCACTTTCTCTAAGGGAGAGAGAGTGGGTCTTTAATTCGGGTGCGCATTGCTTGCTTCACGCAACACCAAACGCCAGGGTGGATGTCCGACAATATGACCTCTTCACAACTTCCGGTCAAATTTTCCGAATCTCTTACGTAAAACAAAACAAAAAAATTAAAGATTTTAATAAAGCAACCAATTACAAAAATATATCGTAATCTAAGTCATGTGACTTTTCAAGTTGAGCATTTTTGGTTGGCATAGCCAGGTTAAATCCTATAAGGACTGTTAGGCAATCTCAGCTCGCTCCCTTTTTCGTCTTCCCACCATTCAAAACCTTTTTTTTTAATTCATTTAAATTTTAATCCCTCAATAAACGATTTTCAATTTCAAATTTTGAAAAACCGAAATAAATAATTGATTGCTGGCCAATAGCAAGAAAGTTACTCGTCCTTAAAAATATTTTTAATGTAAAATTGGACGATTCTAAATAATATAGCAATAAAGAAATTTTTATCGTGATCTAAATACAATTTTGCTACAGAAACAAACTTTATTTTTCTGTTAATAAATTTGTATTTTCTTTAGAATTAAGAAAGGATGTAAGGCAACACCTAAACAAGATAATTAATTGGAAAATTTGGCAGAATAATGTTTATTAATTGCAGATGGACTTGATTTTGATTCGAATATGTTCAGTAGTATGTTCCTTTTAAATGAAAGGAAAAACAAATTGCCCTGAAAATATCGTAAAGGATTCTTGTGGCTTTTCAAAGTTAAGGAATCTTTAAGCAGTTTAATAAACCTTGCTTTGCCTTTGATAATTCAATTTAACGTCCAAATTGCAGTTGGATTCATTAAAAATTTCTCAATTATTTGTGCTTTACATTCATAGAAACTCAACGGAAGATACTCGGACCATTGATGGAGGCGGAGGGATATGATAGAAATTTTTAGCCTCTCGCCACTATGAAAATACGACTAGGGGACTCCTTTCAATTTCTTAATATATATAATAATTTCCAATTAATCTACGTTTTAAAAATAATTTCCTAATCATTCGTATTCTGACTTCAATATAACTTTAATTTCTGAGGAAGCGGGTTATTACTTTTAAAACGAAACCAAAATGGAATCTATTAAAAGTGGCAATGTTTTAAAATAGGATGCATGCCTTCATGACATATATACAAACATTTTATACCTTCCTTGTCACAGATCGACTTACAATCCAGTGCAGAGCCCGATTAAGGCAGTGACATACGGGGCAGTTACACCGAATTCCCATATCAAGGGGGGGGGGGGGCAAATCGAATAGAAAGTTTACTTTACGTTTCCTTCTTTAATGAACTTTTTTAAAACAAAATATCAGTACAGTGTAAATTCCGTTAGTTTTATGCTAACTTTTTCATTAATCTATCGTATGAACAAGAAAAATCTATATTTCATAAATGCATGGCTTTCTAGAGCGGAAAATTCAGCTAAATTTTCGCAATTATGATGAACAAATATATCTATAATGAGGTGAAAAATTTAAATACTTCCATAAAGTTCAGTTCTTCATTACTGAAGCAGAGGGGGGGGGGCAAAGAAGTTTTTGCCCCGGACCACAATTAGACTAAATCGGGCCCTGATCGAGTGACATACTAAGACTAAAGATCTCAAGTCGAAATTACATTTTTTATCATCAATTTCATCCAAACGAAATATAAAAATTCTACATAAAATCCAAAATTTAAATTATGTAAATATAATTATTGTATGAAATAATTATAATATGCACTCTTTTGTACATACTGTTAAAAAAATTTCATTCGGATATTCCTTTCTTTTTGAAATTTATTTTTTATATTCTGAAATCGGGGAGAAGCAATATTCTATCTGGCATCGGCGATTCTGAGGCAAATACATAATAATGTCCAAAAAAAGAATAAATACATGTTAGTGATAATTCGGGAAACTTCTATCGTTTGACTTTCGATATTAATATCTCCCCCGAGACTCCAAAACTAAATAAATTCTACTCTCTTGAATTCCAGTCCAGAGAAAATTAGTGCGAAATATTATGCATATTCGCTTTCTGAAAAGGTTATAAATAGCAATGTTTTGTTTCGTGTCTCTCCGATTTCTCCATAATGTCTGTCTGCTCTTTTCAACTGCACCGACGTCTCCGAATTTTTTTCCCTTTATTTTTGTAGCAAAATGATTTCAGCATTCTCCTCTAACTGAAGGGAATTCGCTGGAAGTGTCAAAACTATAACCGTTTATATTTATCGATAGAAGATTTAAAAAAAAATCTATAATTCAAATGGGAATCTTTTCTATGACTCACCTTTCGCAAAAATTATGAAATTGGGGATCACAGACTTTGATAATATTTTTCATAAAATATTGCCCTTCAATATTTCTCCTCGCAGTGAAGTAACTTAGTCGCGGATTAAAATGATCTATGATAGCATTTAATGACTGTAAAAAAGTATGTGAATTTCAATTGCGCAATTGTATTAAGTCAAATATATATATATATTTTACTTTAATATATTTTTTACTGTTAACGCATCTATTAAGGTCAGGTTATCAAACAGGCAAGGTAGTCAACTGCTTAAAAGGTCCCGATATTTCCATATATTATTTGTTATATTTTCTGAGTTTGTTAATTTTATGTTTTTATTTAATTTACAAGAGCTTTCTTTACACTGGAACTGAAATAATTTAAATTCAAGTATCGTTTAATTATTAAAATTTTATTATAATTTTCCTGAATAATTATTTTGTAAAGTATTCTACATTTTGTATTATACTGTTTAAAAATTCTAAAAAATATGTTACCTTATAATTTAAATACTATCCTATTGTATGATTAAATAATATTTAGATTATGCTCATAAAATTTTTTATTTATTATTTATTTTCAAAGCGAATTTTGAATTTTTTTACATCAAAAGTGCTGAAGCTCCTGAAAAGAATATATATACAAATGTTTTGTCAATTTATCAGAATTTGCTACATAAAACTGCTTACACAGAAGACTAAAATCAATCAATATATATATATATATATATATATATATATATATATATATATATAGGAAATTAGAAAGAAAAAAAGCCCTCGAGATACATTACCTAAAGGCCCCTAGAGGGCTTAAGCCGACCCTGTCCAGCAGGAGAAATTTATAGGCTACTTAAAAATGTCCATCACACTCCATCGAAATTGAGCCCTTCTTTGCAACTTTGTTTATGAAAAAAGAAGTTGATCAAATCATACCTAAACCAATGCTTAAATATTGTATTTAAGATATGTCTATGTCTGATTTCAACGATATTCAATGAAACAATTGCCCATTCGTTAAAATCTCAACACCACAATCAATTGAATATTATCATCTTTTCTCTAATACTTGGTTTTTGGAGTTCCATGCAGTGCTCATGGCTCCAGTATAACCTATAGAATGACGAATCACAACTGACTGAATGACGTCGCAAACTGTACACCGATTGCCTGTGTGGTGAATTGCATATAAGCCAGTAATAGCGCTTCTACCCGAACAGCTGTTTTGGTAAAATCGGATCGTTACTGGACTGCTAACCAAAAGGTCCCAGGTTCTATGCTCACGCGTCTCTCACCTCTAAATTGGTGACCTCAGACGCTGAACCTTCATACAGCTGTTGTTTTGCTCCATCCATCCGCAACTAAAGTCGCCAGACTCACTTGGCGCAGCAAAGTCGTCAGACTCACGTGACGCAGCAACCCAAAAAAGCCGTCAGACACACTTGGCGCATCAGCACCCACAAAACGCTCGTCATAACGCTTGGCGCTATTCAAACTGGGTATAGGCCCATTAAGACAACAGCTATTAAATACTCAATATATCACCACTCAACGCCATATCGTTCGTCTCCCCTTCGACTCACTGGAGGGAGAGTACTGTCTTGAATTGCATATAAGCCAGTAACACCGCTTCTACCCGGACAGCTGTTTTGGTAAAATCGGATCGTTACTGGACTGCTAACCAAAAGGTCCCAGGTTCTATCCTAGCGCATCCCATACCTCTTCACATGCTTTCATAGCACTGAATTTTCATTGAGATCATTTCAAATAAAAAAAAAATCATTGATTAATTTTGTTTTGGGCTCAATTTTTAAATGATAATTTTTTTTTTTTTGTCCCTTCCTTATTTTACACAAACAGTCTTTTTTTTTTTTTATCATTTATCTATTCAAGTTTTCTGTTTGATTTTTTTGGCAAGATTCCCATCCGGAATATTATTTACTACTGTTCTTTTCTTCTTCTTCTTTTTTTTTTTTTTTTTTTTTTTTACTTACGGTATATTTTCAAAAAATTTCTGAAGTATTCATTACTTTTTTGCAATCAAATATTTTTGAATAAAAGGAGCAATGAGTTAATTTGAGATGAATTGATGTTTCAAAATTTAGTTGGCGCGATCTGGAATAATTTACTGATGTTCCATATGCAAGCCAGCCTTCATTATTTCTTAAAAATCACATTACAAAATTTCGTTAGAAAATATCGATATCTCGGATAAATTATGACTTTCCTTTGTGTTTTTATTCATTTTATTTAAGAATAAACAAGTGTGATCGAATCCGAAAAGAGTACAAAATCTTAGTTCTCATTTAACTATTTGTTTATCATACAAGCAATAAATGGAAGTGTTTCCTTCCTCAATTATCATCTGATCATCTACTAATATGATAAATTTTTACTTTATGTATATAAAGATTGTAATGTATCCACTTTTCCCTCATATGGTAATTGGCATTCCGGCCAAATGTGAAGTCACCTATTTTCCCACACACAGTTAAGTGCCTACGGACCGCCAGATGAGGATCCTATTCACCAGTAGAGTCATTGTGTCTGGTCATTTGTTGTATCCGGATATAGGACACAGATTTGTGTTTCGTCGTTTCAAAGAGATCCATCACATCTTCAAGGGAGAAGAACGTCAAAACATCCAGATGTTAAACTTTTTTTTTCATTATGAAGGAACTTCTCTAATCTTCTAGAAATGATCAATCACCGGCAACTGTTGTCATTAAGTGTCGAGATCAGGTGGATTTTAGCCCGTGTTAGCTGCAAATTGATTATAATAACATGTGTTCGGGATGGATCAACTACAGAGATGGATCCTTAATAGACATTCCCACGATTAACTGGAGACTATTGAGGAAGCATTGCTGAGCAGCTATTCGGTGATAAAGAACTGAAGTTAATCAATGAGAAAATGAAAGGCTGTGATCTGACGGAAATAAAATGCAGTATTTTTGTTTTATTTGGGAGAGAGAGGAGAGCAGTGAGAGGTTTCGATTTGGAATTCGGAGAAACGTCGTTGTCTGAAGAAATTATTCCTGTTTTTTGGAGAAGCTCCGTATGATTCGTGTTTCTGTATTAAGATCTACAAGATAAAGATCGGTGGATTTCTGGAGCGGCCCCTGAAGTAGCCGTTTTGTGGTTAGCGCGGTATTTATTTATTAATTTTTTTTGTATGTGTATGTGTGTGTGTGTTATTCTCCATTTGATCGAGGAACTGTTTCATGATTAAACTTTCAACTGTTATGTGATTCTTGTAAATAATATTAACCTAGACGAAAACAAGTTGTTCTTTGTACGTATATAAGGCTGTAAATAAAAGAGTTGTTTTGTCTACTCTCTTATTTGATCGTTCTGGATCAAGATATTAGAAGATAAGAAGTGTAACAATAAAAAAAACCTAGTTTAAACATCCCTAGGCCTGAAAAAACTTTTTTTTTCTATTTAAATGCATGCGAGTATCAGTACGAAATTAAGTAGATGAAATTTGACAAGCATCTCTTATGCCAGCCGCCGTCCTTGCATAGGGGTAGCGCATCTTCCCCGTGATCTGGGCGTCCTGGGTTCGAATCCCGGTTCATGCATGGTTGTTCTTCATTTGTGTTTTATTTGTGAGGTGTGTAAATGTGCCCCTCTGTAAAAAGGGGTTGTGCAAGCGAATGTGTGAGTTTCATCTTCATATGAGCTAAAAGTTAGACTTCTGCCCTCGGGTGCTCAGTGGTCTTTACTCTCAGAAGCTACTGCAACCCCTTTCCGTGTTGATGCGGACACGATATCGTCATCTCTTACACCAAAATCATAATTGAATATCTATTTCTAAAAAAAAATAATCTGGAAGAAATTCTTTACTTATACTTTAATTGAAACATATATTCGATTTTCTTTATTGTTCTCATGATAGCCTTTAGACAATTGGATCAATTAAAAAAGTGGGAAATTCGGAGAAGAATACTGCTATTATTTGTTTGACAGTTCATTTTTATAATTTTAAACGGGCATGAAAACGGGCATTTCTTACCGCAAAAATTTAAAATGTTTCGAACTTATCATCAGAAAGCATCTTCGTAATAAGGGAAAAAAGAAAAGAATGAAAAGAAAGAAGATAATTTTAACTACTTTTAGAAGATCTTGATTGCTTCCATTTCACAATATTTAATTGAATTACTCAAATTAAAATCATTTTAACCACATATTATACGTGGCAATCTCATATAAAATATGTGTAAAGTCGAAGGTAGAACATTTCCAACTTTTACACGCTTTTCTCTAACTTAACTTCTTTCATGTTTGTAAAGATAGAATTTTGTATTCGATTTTTATTCAATTTTTCATGGGCTGAATGTTCTCACATCAACTAATATGTTCCCAAAGAGAATGTGTTATTATGTGTTCCCGCTTAGAAAATGTTATTTCAAAATTTAATTATAAATTAATCGATTAATTTTAATTCAATTTGATGACACCATCTGGTTGCAAATATTAAAATTGATAAAAAAAATAATATTTATATTGAATCATGACTAAATCCTTATCACTAAACCATCAGCCATTATATTTCATCATCAGTCATTATATAATCATCAGCCTTCTAATCTTTTTAGTCATATCTAAAACAAGTAAAAGAGTTAAAAAAAATGACAAAAATAATATTATGTTATTATTAGCGTAATAAAAGGCAGAATTTTTTAAAATAAAAAATCTAAAGGTCAAAATAAAAATAAAAAAACAAGAGGTAGTGAAAGCTTTATTATAAGGAAACTAATTCGCAATGAAGTCAGGAGAAAGAAAATTATTCCTAACATGCATTATAAATTTATTTCAAATGTGATAAAAATTTCAGAGAATTTTATGAATGTCTTCTGAATAATAGCGTATTTTATTCCTCTTTTGAAATTTTTATTGTCTCGACATCGACTTGCGATTGCTTGAGACGAATTACGAATTCAGTGCCATTTTTAAAAAGAAAAAGTTTTCAGAATTTCAATAAAAAAAAGTATAAAATTTAATTTTGGGAATTCATATGTATAATATTAAAAAAAATTCTTTATACATTTTTTTTAATACAAGATAAACAAAAGTCATGCATCATTCTCCATCATCCACGCATTCAAATTCATATACTATTGCGATCAATCTAGGGAATATTTCGGTTTCCGTGAGTGAATCATCACTTCGACAAAAATGCAACTTGAGAACTCGAACCGATCTTGGCAACCACCTGCTATCGCCGCCTGATACGAACAGGATCAGCGAAATTTGAGAATCTCGGTCTATCCATCTTACGTAATTGGCGCGTAAGTGTGACTTCTTTGTTTTATTGTCCCGGAAATAGTTTTCTTTATTGTTCCTATAATGAATTTTTATTGATATTTTCCATAAAAAATTATATATGAAAAAGAGAGCTCATTTTATTCTGCAAACGATTGATTATCACATTTTGTTCAAGGCTTGAATTTAAAATATTTATAGTTTAAAAGTCGTTTGCTTTTTTTATTTCATTAATTTATTTGTTGCCTTTATGGACAGGTTTGTTCGCTGAGAATGCTGACTATATTTAATTTCTGTTGAATCCCTTAAGTATAATTTATTATTAATTGCCTTAACAGAATAAATTAAAACTTCAAACTATAACACACATTTCACTCATGTTTTTTTTTTTTTTTTTTTTTGTAGCCTCTCATTTTTTTGTTTTTTTTTGGCTATATCAGGAGTTCTCAAGCTTTAAAAAAACTTATTCCTTATAAATAAGAATCAGAAATATATATATTATAATGTTTACTCAACACATATTCAAGTATTAAAAATAGAAAAGATTTTACTTCCTTTTGAAATAATTTTAAATCATTGCGCAAAAATTGCGCCACAAAAAATATAATGAATTGTACCATTAGGGATATATATGTCCATGGTTTGTGAAATCCTGGATGATATGAACATCACTTATGGAGTTAAGGAATAGTTCGCTTCAACTAATATGTAACATCACGTTATCAGCTCTAACTTCACTTTTTTTTTATTCTTTGTGAATACATGCATTTGATTTCAAAATAAAAAAAAGTAGTATAATTTACAACATAGTTGAATTAAAATACGAAAAAACAAGAATTATAGAAAGATCAGCGACCATCATTTTGGAGCTTACTAGATATAATTTCTGATATCCTTAATCTTCTACTTTGTACCTCTGTAATAAGAATATCATGTCTTATAATATACTTTTTGAAAAATTACAGAAAAATCAGAGAGGTTGGTGAAGTTTTATACACTTCATTTCAAGCGTAAATTTCTGAGGTAAAAAATTTTCGTAAGTAAAATAATAAATTTTAAATAAAAATAAATAAATTTATGAGTTTTCAAATTGGTAGTGATAAAACAGTCCATGTTTTCTTTTGTAATTTCATTTTTAATTTTAAATTATTTTATGAAGAAAAATTGATGAACTTATAAAATTATTTCAATAATCTTGACCGATTATTTCATTATTGACATTATTTTTATAGAAAAGACATGTTACATCGTTAAAGAATTCTTTTGAGATTTAAAAAATAAGTTCCGCTTGAATTTACAAAAAATTTGTTTAAATGAACAAACATAATAAGAATTTCCAAGAATTTATTTAATTTTCATTTCGAATATAAAGAAATATATTAATTTTCTAACCTAATTTAATACAATATTTTTTTGTATTATTAAAGCCTTTTTTTTTTAATTTTACGTGTTTTAAAATATTCTATGAGACCTGCAAAACAGAAAAAAAATTGGTTTGGGAAAATTAAATTATATTTTAGAATTTTGTCAAATATTGATAACATCTATCCGAGATTATTCATGCTTCTCCGTCTTAAAATGCATAAAAGAATCTGTATTTTTACTTTACAGGCCAGGCCTTTCCACCTATATTTACGAAACTTGGCGCATTTAGTTTGGAGAAAGAAAATGTAAAACTCGAAGCGATTTTTTTTTTGAAATTTTAATTAAAAATTAAGTGAAATTTTGGCGTTTTTTCTTCATAACTCCGAAAATATTAAAGAACAAAATATCTATATCATCCTAAAATTCAAAAGATTATCTGTTCAATAATACCAATTTTGTTGCCATATAAATATATTTGCTGAATTTAATCAACTTGTGAAAAATGTTTTGAGCATATTTTCAAACAAGAATACAAAAATACCTAAGAATTCTTAACGAATACTAAACGTATCACGAACGATAATACAAAAACAAGAATTCTAAGTTATTGACAAAAGTTACTATTAAAGTTTCTTTTAATCTTTCCTTTTTCATTACAACCTGAATTACTTACGTTATCAAAACATAAATTTGACAATAATCATTTGTCCTTAACACAAATCAGTATTGGCAAGGAAGATTTCAGGAAATATTTACTAACTTTTGAGAAGAACCTATGAAAGATTAAATCTCTATTTACAATAGTACTAACATGAAAAAAGCGCCAAAGTTTACTTTGTTTTTGGTTAGAAATTAGGTTACCTTGTTAAAACGCTAGAAACAGCACCAAAGTATACCCATTTTTTTACGAAATTTTGTCGGAGCTTTCAGAAAATAAGAAAAATATATTGTAAAATGAAAAAAAAAAAAAAAAGTCTCGAGGCTTCTTAATTTTATATGGCATTTTTTTTTTCAATTGATGTAGTTTATTAGGTGCAGATCATTTAAGTAATTTAAGTAAAAGATCAATGAGAAGCACAGTTATTTTACGTTTTTCTAATATAAAAAAACTTTTCACAAACTGTTCGAATTTCTTCTTTCAGTCTTTTTTTAATGTTTAAGTAATAAGATATTAAATCTTCTATTCAAGTTTAGCAGCACTTCATTCAAGAGAATATTATACATTTTTTAAAAGATTTTTGTGGCATGACCTTATAATGTCTTTTAGTTCTAAGAGCCATACGTGTTTACTATTATATGATTGTGTTGCGTCTATAGTCTATCTGCCTGTTGCACATTACTAGCTAGATCGTTTGATTTAGAATTACGAAATTTGGGTATAAATGTACTAAGAGATTAAAAATGTGCACTTCAAACATTTTCGAATCATCAAATAGAATTTTAATTCATTAAAAAACGGGTAGAATTTCAAAGTTTTTTAATCATAATTTCTTAAATATTATTGCCCAAGAATAATTTTTATACTATCTTAAAATTTCAAAAATTATGTTTTTAATTACATAAATTGAACGTGTAGTTTTTTAAATTTTAATAAATTTTTAGCAGAATATGATTTAAAACAATACTTTTAATTGTTTAAATTTAGTTCCAAGTTCATTGTTTTGTCAAAAATTATATATATATTAAACATATTTTTCCACTATAAATTTAGCTTTTATAAATATTTTGCATCTTATAAAGTGAGCGTTATTAAGAAAATATAAACATTTACATTTTGGAATCACATTGTGGGGGATTTTGTATACAAATGAACTATTTAGATGGGAATTATTACTTTTCTCGATCTTTTAGATATATGTATTTGTATGTTTAATAAATAGTAATTGTGCTTTGTTTTATGATGAAAGCAACAACAGTAATTAATTTATTATTAAACAGTGATATAGTTTTAAACGTGTATTTTATAATTTGTAGCTATGCGAAATTGCTGCAATTTAAATTAATTCCATGCTTGCATCAGATGATAGATAATCTTAATTAATTTTTATAAAAAAATCGACCTGCTAAAGGTTTTTAAGAGCTAAATATAAGGCTGTAACTAATTAACTTAATTAGCTGCTAAACGTGCAGAATATTTTCGTTTTGTTCTTACATTGATTTTAGTTCAAGTAGTAATACACTTTTTATACTGATTTTTTCTCGTACTTTTCCTTTGAATTCCTGATTATGTATAGAAATTAATGCTCCCAAAATACCAAAAATTAAATAAGTTCAGTAATTAAATTAATGTTGAATATCATAAAGAAATTAATGCTAGTTTGGGAAATAAAAGTCGTCTGTAAGTCCGAAACTTTTTTTTATATATATATTGTTATTTAAGTTCCATTACAATTTTAATCAGTACATTTTGGCATAAAGTTTCAGGCAAGAAAAAAATTTTATGTTTTTTTTTTTTTTTTTTTTTTTTTTTTTTTTTTTTTAAGGGAGGAGTGGATTCTAATTTTTTGCTTGCCTTGTGTGTTGTCTTATGCAAGCACATTTTTGGCCAGTTGGTTGCTAATGATGGCCAATATTGTATATTTGTAATTGTATATTTAAACCCTTTTCAATTTCACATATTTTAAGATATTCTACAAGGTTTGAAAAAAAAACATTTTGGAATTTAGACAAATATCGATCTAACTTATTTGAGATTATTCAAATTTCTCTCTTTTACAATGCAAATAAATTTACAATAAAAACAATACTTTTTAATTTTTTAAATAGTTTGACTTTAGGGATGACGAATATTTTCAGAGCGGTTATTACGTAACCAATATCAAAAAGTCACAAATACAAGTGATCAATACTTTTCAAAAAGGGGTGTGATTCAAATCCTTGATACGATCTTACTGATGATATTTCGATTACAGGCTTTGGATCACGATAGAGAGTAACAATCGATACGATATCACTGAAATTTGCCGGAGCGGAGACTTCACTGCAAAGTCACAATCGATACGATCTGTCCAATAGAAGCTGTCGAAAGAAATCTGTGATTGGATTGAAAAATGAACGGACCGGTTATTGGAATTATCGTATCGTATCATTGAATTGCATATCACTGAAATTTATCGGAGCGGTGATTTCACCAGAAAGTGCGAGGCTTCACTGGAAAATGCGAAGTCACCGCTCCACTTTACGGGAGTGACCGATATTCGTATTTGATGATGCAATATTCCATACCCCCTCAGGGGCTCACCTACTATAGGTGAGTACGGGTGTCCCAATCCCGAGGTACCCAGGGATCTTTACTCCCTTTACGTTTTACTCTCCACTACGTCTTCTGCTGTCTCCTTTTTTCTTCTTTCCCTCGAGGGTAGGCGAGGGAACTCTCCATGAGAAGCTGTCGCCACTCTGTTTGCGTCCTGCTTCTCATGGACAGCTAATACCCCCACGTGTTTGCCGTGCGTGGCGACCCATTAGACGGGCGGTGCACTGTGGTCCCCGGTGTATCAATCGGCCGTAGCTAGCAACCTGAGTTACTAGTCTGCTAGGGATCAAGCGAAGGGGTTACTCCTTGGGCTTGGCTTTAAGGGTGGTCACTGTCCCCGGGGGTAACTCCGAGCGTACAGGTTCCGGCTAGCGCTTGGGTAAGCGCCGAGGCTGGGAATGGCCAGAGCCGGTGGCTGCCTTCCCTTGTTGGGCTCCGTGGTGGGCGGTGCCGTCGGACCTGAAACTCTATTCATATCGTATGGGGCCTAAACTAATTTCGCAACAAAAGAACGAAAAAAAAATCAATGGAAAATATTTTGATCATTTTTTTATTATTAAAAGAATATCAGAAAGTAAAGAAACATTCCACACAGTTTCGCCTTTCCTTGTTGAAAAGGCCGTCGTTAGTACACTTGGTGAAGTTTCTTCTATTCGCAAACTTCGTTCTGGAGACTTGTTGATTGAAGTAAACTCTCGACAACAAGCACAACAGATTCTTAAGTTGAAAGCTTTGGCAACTATTCCTGTATCCGTTACCGCTCACACATCTTTAAATACGTCTAAAGGTGTGATAACTTGTGGGGAGCTATTTAATACTTCCAATGAAGATATTATAAAAGAATTCAAATCTGAAGGAGTAATTCATGTACGCCGCATCTCAATTCGGCGAGACGGACAACTCCTTCCCACAAAGCATCTTGTTCTCACCTTTCAGACACCAACATTGCCAGAAAAGGTTAAAGCTGGTTACATGCGTCTTGCTGTCCGACCATATATTCCAAATCCTCTTAGATGCTACCAATGCCAACGTTTTGGGCATTCAAAGATGGCCTGCCGAGGGACACTCACATGCGCCCGTTGTGCAGAGAAGGGACATGACAGCCAGCAGTGTACGGCACCCGAAAAGTGCGTCAACTGCAATGGCGAACACACTTCATTTTCAAGATCCTGTCCACGTTGGAAATTGGAAAAAGAAATCATAACTGTGAAAACTAAGGAACAAATCCCATATCCGGAGGCAAAAAGGAAAATCCTTGCACAAACACCTTCCCCTGGCATAAGTTATGCATCCATTACTAAAAAACCATTTTGCAAAAACTGTAGATGTAAAAATTGTGTTCAGATTTTAACTGAGAAACAAACCCCTGATTCCCTTGAAAAACAAACTCCGGTTAAATCATCTGATTCGGATGCTGAACCATCTACACACAGTGCTCCAGAAACTCATGAAACCAGAAAACGGAAACCAAAACCCCAACGTTCTCTAAAGCTAAAACTTTCCAAACGCGGTCTTTCGCAAGAAATGATATCAGAGAAACTGAAATCAAAATTGAAATCTAAAACCCAAAATTCTGTAGCTCTAGAACTTGCAAAGCGGGGCATAGCCCACAAAGATTTAATATCTGTTTTCGGTAACCCTCCCAAAACTCCAGATCTCATCACCCTCCATCCATCTGAAGGGGATGAGGATTTTGAAATGAGTTGCGATGTTTCGACAACTCAAACTATTGTTTCCAAGCATTCTCAACTTGCAAAACTCTCGTAATGGGTACCTTCCTTTCATGGAATTGTCGCGGAATTCGTCCCAAACTCTCAGACATCAAGACAATTTTCAATAAATTTAATCCAGTTTGTTTATGTGTTCAAGAGACCTTCTTGAAACCAAACACCTCGCTAAAATTACGCGGTTATAATTGTGTTCGGAAAGATGCAGAGACAGAACCTCGCAGTTCTGGTGGAGTCTGTATCTTCACTTCAAATCTTTATCCGAGCACACCTCTTACTTTACATACATCTCTACAGGCTGTGGCAGTTCAAGTTCACACACGAGCATTAGTCACGGTCTGTAGTATATATTTACCGCCTCATGATGTCGTTAATCAACAACAACTTGATAACCTAGTGGACCAGCTTCCTAAACCATTTATTATGCTAGGCGATTTCAACGGGCATAGTACTTTGTGGGGATCGGAAGATACAAATTCTCGTGGGCGACAGATCGAGCAATTTATTTCAAATAACGGTCTCTGCCTCCTAAATAATGACGAGAAGACTTATTTCCATCAACCCACTCGCAGCTTCCACAGTATTGATTTGGCTATATGTTCTCCTGAGCTCATGCCACTGCTGACTTTCGCAGTAAGTGAGGATCTTTACAATAGTGATCATTTCCCTATTATAGTCTCCCACGCTGATAGCGGCGGTGCAACATTATGTCCTCCGCGTTTTCTATTCCAGCGGGCAGACTGGGATTCTTTCAAGCATTTGGCAGAAATCACAGAGAATATGGTTAATACTTACAACATCACGGAAGCAGTGCAACATGTCGTTGATAACATAATAAGCGCCGCAAATGCCACCATTCCAAAGAGTTCCCCACATGTAAGAAAATTCCGCAGACCGTGGTGGAATGAAGCTTGCCGCGATAGTTATAAAAATCAGAAAAAACGCTGGAACATATTTAGAAGATACCCTACGACCGAAAATCTTGTCGCTTTTAAAAAAGCCAAAGCCTTAGCTCGACGAATTCGGCGTCATAGTCAAAGAGAATCTTGGATCAAGTTCGTATCCTCGATCACATCCTCAACTTCCACTAAACTTTTGTGGAAAAAGATAAAAGCTGCAAATGGCATTTATAGCGAATCCTCCATTCCCGTTTTAAAAACAGGAAATATGTTGTATTCTTCCCCATTAGACGTAGCTAATATTCTAGGCCAAGCATTCGCACAAGTTTCCGCAGCTGATTCTTATAGTCCTGAGTTTTTGGCAATTAAGAATCCCGCTGAACGGTTGCCTTTGCATTTTAATGATAGTCATACCTTTGCATACAATTGTGAATTTAGGATGTTCGAATTGGAAAGGGCTCTATCTCAAGCCCACGATACAAGCCCCGGACCAGATGGAGTAACTTATAGCATGCTTCGCCATTTAAATGCGACTTCTCTATCTAATTTGTTACTATTGTTTAACAGGATTTGGACTGAGCAGAAGTACCCAAAACAATGGAGCGAAGCTACTGTAATTCCAATTCTAAAGCCTGGGAAAGATCCATCAAGCCCTTTACACTACAGACCAATTGCTCTTACCAACTGTCTTTGCAAGACTTTTGAACGCATGGTTAATGCTCGTCTAATCTACGAATTGGAGAAACAAGGCTGCATCTCCCAGTTGCAGAGTGGTTTCCGCAAAGGAAGATCGACTTTTGATAATCTGATTTTGCTGGAAACCCAAATTCTCAATGCATTTGTTCGGAGAAACCACCTTGTGTCCATATTCTTTGATATTGAGAGGGCTTATGACCGTGCGTGGCGCTTTGGCATACTTTCTACACTTTTTAAATTTGGGTTTAGAGGAAACATGCCCATATTTTTATAGAACTTTTTATCATATAGAATTTTTCGAGTTCGTATTGGTAATTTTTATTCAAATCATTTTATACAAGCTAAGGGTGTTCCTCAGGGAAGTGTCCTCAGTGTCACCCTCTTTATTGTTCATCTCAGTCTAATTTTAAATCATTTGCCCTCATTCGTACACGCCAGTCTGTATGTTGATGATTTACAGATCTCATGTCAGGGTAGTAACATGAATATAATAGAACAGCAATTGCAAAATGCAGTTAATAAGGTGGTAACCTGGTGCAATAAAAATGGTCACACTATCTCTCCTGAAAAGAGTCGATGTGTTCACTTTTGTAGGAAAAGAAATATGCACTTAGATCCGGTTATAAAGATAAGAGGCACACCAATTCCAGTTGTGACTGAAGTACGGTTTTTGGGAGTAATCTTCGATCGCAAGCTCACTTTCCTTCCACATGTCTTAAACTTGCGGAAGAGGTGTGAGAAAAATTTGAACATTTTAAAAGTGCTTTCTAGAACATCTTGGGGTGCCGATCGAACCTCCCTGCTCCGTATCTACCAAGCGATCATTCTCTCGCGCATGGATTATGGCTGTATGGTGTATGGGTCTGCCCGTCCTTCTGTTTTGAGACATCTTGATACTGTTCACCACTCTGCTCTCAGGATCTGCTCTGGTGCTTTCCGCACCTCTCCAGTTGAGAGTTTATATGTAATTTGTCACCAGTTGCCACTTTGTTTGCGGCGTCAAAAATTATCTACTTTGTTTTATTTTCGGGCACTATCTGTCCCAAACCATCCCATTCATTGCATGGGTTCTCCTGAAAACCTTCAAAGAATTTATAATGCCCGACCTTATCATATTCTACCTTTTTGTCGGAGAGTCAAAAGTGCCCTGCATGACTCGGATCTTAATAACATAGCCATTAAATCTCTTGATCCTTATTCTTTTCCTCCTTGGGATATTCCAAATTTGTCTTTTCTGAACCCTTTTCTTGGCTTTGATAAATTTTCAACTAGTTCTGTTATTTTTCAACAGATTTTCCATGACCACCGCTGTCAGTATTCCTCTTTTACCCCAGTGTTTACAGATGGTTCAAAATCAGATGGACATGTTGGTTGTGCCATTATAACTCCATCTGATACACTCAGCTACCGTCTTAACTACGTTTGTTCTGTTTTTACTGCTGAGTTGATTGCAATTTTTTACGCACTAAAGGAAATTTCCCCTTCTACTGAGCGTAATTTTATCATATATACTGACAGTATGAGTGCTTTGGAAACCCTTGCTCATTTCCAAAACCAAATACATCCAATCGCTTTAGAAATTTTGTTTAACCTGCGGTTACTACAAAACAGGGGTTTTAATATAATTCTCTGCTGAGTTCCGGCTCACGTGGGTATTGCGGGCAATGAAAGGGCTGATGTTGCAGCTAAATCTGCATCAACATTTCATTCTCAGGCCCTCCCATATTTTGACATCAAAAAGTCATTTGTTTATAAACTCTGTACAACTTGGCAAGATTCATGGGACCTACAGACCCAGAACAAACTACATTTAATAAAACCTACAATTGGTTTGTGGCCTGTTCTACCTATACGAGAGGCTGATGTTAAATTGACTCGCCTCCGTATAGGTCATACGCGTTTCACTCACCGTCATCTAATTTTTGGTGATAGAGCGCCAATTTGCCCCACGTGTCATGTGAATTTTAGTGTAAAGCACATCTTTGTTGAATGTCCTTCTTTTAATCATCAGTGTCATTGCCTTTTTAAGTCAACTTCTCTTAACTTAAAAGACTTGATTGGTGAGAAACACCACCCAAATGTTTTTAAATTTTTAAAATCAATTGGTTTTTTTATGAGTATTTAACATTTTTCAATTTTCTTGATAATCATTTTTGCGTATCATATGTGTCTTGTTTTTTTAAAAACTGTATCGCTTTTAATTCAAATGGTTTCTAGAATTGAACTTTAATTCAACAAAAGTCTGGCGCAGTTTAGCCAAGAATGGCTCTTGTGCCAAAAAAACACAAAAACCAACCAACCAACCAACCAAGCAATATTCCATACAGATCATTTTTAATTGCTCGCGCATGATTGAATTTGATTACATGTACTCTGTTTACTGCTGGCGCCATCTATTGGTAGAATATAGGACTAAAGTAAACATTTTAAAGAAATGACATATATTTTTAACTCATCTTTTCCAGAAAATGGTTCACTCTAATAAATAAATAGTTTTGAGAAAAAAAAATAAAATTTAAGAAGTAAACTGAAACAGATAAATTAATTCAATCACACGTTACTTAAATTAGTAAATTAAGTATTAATTACAATTAATAAATTTTATATTTAATATTAAATAATATTTTTTAATTAATAATATGATTGAAATAACAGATATTTGGAACGCATATTTAAAAATAACAATAGCAATATTATTTGTTATTCAAAAAATCGTGGATTATGCATCTCTATTTGACTTCTTGCTTATTGTCAAATGTCTTCAAAATAATTTCTTTCCTAAGTACTCAACAGTTGCTGTAGAAATTTTATAGAAGCGTAAACGAAAGTATCCGTATACGATTCGAAAACTACGTAATACGCTAGCATTTTGATAATGTTATGAGTTCTTGAGAGCAGTAGAAACGTTAGATAGAAAATACTTTCTGAGAGCATGCGTATAACCGACCAATAACATCAACATATAAAGGGTTTGGAATGATTGCGTTGAAAAGTGCGAAGATGAAAAGGTAAACAAGCTTCGAAGGCGTTATAGATAATCATTGTATCGGAGGATTGAACTGAATGCTGACACAATACTCATTTAATACTATTCGTAATAATTATTACATTTTTTTTATCTTGGAAATATTTGTGCTGTACCCACATTATATATTATTATGAATTAAAAGAAATCATGTTGGAAATACTGAAGTATATAATTAAAAAAAAGTGAGTTATATTAAGTCCCTCAAAAAGAAACATCAAATTTTAACCATCTATTTACAATTTATTCTATTTAATTCAATAATTTAAAAAAAATTGATTTTTCATTATCATTTTAGTCAACTGAAATGAAGAGATTCTTTGTTGTAGTTTCGGTTATACAATCAGGGAATTTGGAAAATCCAGAGCAAGGTGCTTATGCAATTCCGGTGTTTTATTACTCCGAGTAATATTTCCGAATTAATAAGTAACGAATGATTAAAATTTACATTTTTATGTAGTGTTTCTAATCAAGTTTTAATTTTCTTCTCTTTCGAAGTATGTTTTGTGGCGGAAAAATGACCATTCCTGTGTTTCTTGGTCCTGTCAAAAGCTTAGTTTCATGCCCAAATCATGTAAGTCTTTTAATTTTTAAAATTGCATAGCTTCTGTATGTATCAAAAATATAAACAATATTTTCGAAATGGAAATTGATGAATAGTTATATATTGCCTATCATTTATCTTTCTTCGTTTATTCTGAATGTAGATGTTAACACGATCATTCGTATCTTGGTCAACTCGGAAGGGTTTTAGCAACATTGTATCGTTAAAAGGACTAAAAAATCCTGCAATTTTCAAGGTAATATAAAAAAATTTTCAGCTTTTATTTATTTGTTGTTATTTCAATAAAATATATGCCCAGTTTATGCTCTTCTACATCCCAGGCCCCCACCTCACGAAAAAAATTACTATGTTTAACATTTTTAATATATTCAGATCTGGAATCTCCTGAGATAAGCAAAAGCAGGAAGGTAGTATTTTATTTCTAGGTTAGGGAGACTACATTTGAATGTAAAAATGAAACTTCAAAAAAGAAAATTCTTATACTGTTTGTGTTATGCATATTTATACATCTGGTAAAATTTTCCTTTAAAAAAAATAATTTGAATCTCTGCATTACACAGTGATGTATAATGCGTCTTTGAATAATAAAATAAATGCAGAAATTTTTTTCTAAAATATTTTATTTGGAATAATTGCTTTTTGTTTAAAGATACAGTTAAATTCAAATATTATTTTGGATTTAATTTACAACTTTTTAAAATAAATAGTAAGAAGAATTTGACATCAACATATTTAATAAATCATTTAGTAAAAATTTTTCTGCCTGTAGTAAATATAATATAAATATTATATCATATTTATTATGTATTTATTTGATATAATTAATATGATCCATTATGCCAGAATTTTAAAAGCTTTCATTACGTTTTAGAAAAACGTTAAAACTTTAGAAGTTTTTAGAAAACTCAAAATTTTGAGTTTATATTAAATATATAGAGAGAATATATTAAACTTCCAAAAGTATATGAAACTTTTTCTGCAAAAGAAATTTTTAAAATTCAATAATTATATTCAAGATAAATTTAGTCATCAAAATTTCAATTTTCTAATCAATTATTTCCGTTAAAAAAGGTGAGATAAAATTGTCTCTCTTTGCATCTAAGGTTGGTCAACTAATAGCATGATAGATCTGAGATTTCTGGGTCAGCTGCTTTTAGTTTTGTGTGAGTGTTATAATTAAATTAAATAAGTTGATTTTTTAAAGTTGCTTTTAATAGATTTCATATAACTTATTATGGATTAGTATTATAGGTTAAAAATAATAAACAAATTTAAAAATACAATAAGATAAAAAATCTTCAACAAAAAAGTAATTCTTTAAAATTGCAGATGTATTTGTAAAAAATGTTACAGCTGAATTTATTTTGAATGGAACTTTTGTATTAAGATAAATACTATTTTCTTGATTTCACAACTCATACAGAACTATGTTATTATCTTTCCAGTTTTTTCTTCCTGATCAAAATGTGTTGCATTTTCTTGGAATGTCTGAATGTTGCATTCAGCTGCTACTTTCAAAAATTTATTTTATATTTCCCAAGACATTCTTTATTAAGACTAGGAAACTAGTATATTTGAGCTGCTGAATATTTTCAACAGAGAGTTCATGTAAAATTTCTTTGTGGGATAATTTACTACTGGGGGGAGAGTAAACTCTTTCAGATTTGCTTTATGCTGAACTTGCATCCTCTAGCAGGCTTTTGCGTCTGGTTTGTTGGTCAGAACTGAATAATTACAAATACATATTTTGACAATGAATTTCAGATTTTTTCCTTTTGGAAAACTGAAAAGAAGGTAAGATTTTTTAAAATAGATTGTGAATACCCAGCTTTGTTCTCACACTCCCCAAGAGAATGACAACCATCAAAATTCTGTTAAAAAGTGTTAGATCTGAGTGTTGATATTGGAATAATGTTATTATTATAACAGATATACCTATTTTTAAGGTATTTGGAGAAATTGGATTAATAAATCTGTTTTCTATCCCCAGTGTAAATGAGAAATTACAAGCTGCATCACAAGTCTTGTGAAGGTTTCTGGGATTTTCAAGTCCTTGAATCCCATTTTAGGACCTAAATTGTCCCATTCCTTTGTAAGAAAATTAAAAGTAGATAAACATTTTTATGTATGAAATATTTTATTATCATGCAATAGAACTTCATCATGCATCTTTTGAAGGTACACGTTTTTTTTTTTAATTTAATGTTTTTCAAATGTTTAAAGTAAAGAAATAAGCTAAAAATTTTTGAAGAAGCACCCTTGGTTGGTAAAAAGGTTATCTGTATTTAGATAAAATTATTAAAGCTATTTTTTTAATTGAATTGCAAAGATAATTCCTTGTTTTTTTAGTATATAATTTGAACTCGTTATAATTTTTTTAACGTTATTGCATTTTCTCAATGATTTCCAGCTGTTAACAAATTACATCAAACCTTTATTTATCAAATTTGGAATTTCTTGGGAAAAAAATTGATACATTGGAATTTTGATCACATAAATTGTTGATTTTTACCTTTTCTTTGCTAACTATGCATAGTTAATAAAAGACTTAATGGAATTAAATTGTCTAAGATATTTATTTTTAAAAATGTATAAATATGCATGTAATTTGTTTACTATGTAGTGAAACATGTACGTTTGTTTGCATAAAAAGAACAAAATTCTTTTGTATATTTTTGTGGACAAAGTAATTTCTAATATTTTTTAATGCAATCAAAATAGCATTATTTTTTAATTTAGGTGATAAAAATTACTGCAGGTTCTCTTGGAATAAATCTTAAGTCGTATTAGACAGTTTGGAATGCTTTTATTGTTTTTTTTTCTTTTAAAAAATATTTTCAGTTATTAATCTTTATTACTATTGTTGTTTTTGTTTAATCTTAATTAAAGTAGTCATCCAATATGACTGTATTGGTCATAATAATAACTGGTTATTATCAAATTCTTCTCTTTTTGTGAAAGTTGAGGAAATCCATTTATAATCAGCATTGAATTATTATTCATTCTACTCATTTTTGTTTGGTATTTAGAAATTTTATATAATATACAGAAATTGTTTTTCTTCTCCAAAAATTCTTAGAAATATTTGACATATGGAAATTCACCTGGACCTTTAAATCAATCAGTGTTTTATTTATTTAAATAGAACTCAAAGAAGCCACTGCAACTTTCAAGACAGACTGTGACTGTTGCTGAAACTTTTGTTGCAGCAGAATCTCCAAAAGCATCCCGATATGTTGGTACATGGCTATTATGTTGTAGTGGCATGGTTGTTGGTTCAGTTGTGTTAGGAGGAATTACAAGGTAATTTCCTTTCACAATCGAAAATTAATTTAATTTTTTATACTGTTTCAATTTTTGAACTTAAGCTTTTATTTTATAGGCTTACAAAATCTGGTTTGTCAATGGTTGATTGGCATCTTTTTAAGGAATTTCCTCCTATTGGTCGAGAAGCATGGATTGCAGAGTTTGAAAAATATAAAAAATTTCCAGAATTTCAACAGTAAGTGAATTTATTAATGAATTGGTCATTCTTAATTTTCCTCAATTATTTGTTAATGAAAATTATTCATTGTGTTTACACATCTATATCATCCAGAAAAAGGCAATGAATTTTTAAGTTTTATTATTCAACACAACTTACATTAAAGCTTCATAATAATATTAAACCATTTTCTTTGTCTGGGATATAAAAATTTTTAAGTTCATCTCCGAGAATTTTGACCTGTATTTCAACTAAGTTTCATATTCAGATAAATTGCCATGAAAAATATTATTATTTCAATGTGAAAGTAAATATTAAGATAAATTTTAAGGACTGCACAAAGTAGTTGCCAATTAGATAACTAGAAAAAGAAACTGATTATAAAGGGAAAATAATTCAGATTGTAGCTTTCATTGTGGCTTTCTTTTTAGAGTACATTCTACACTTTGCTGATAAGATATCCTGTCATTTTCACTTTAAAGGGCACTTTTTAAACATGTCATATTGAAATGAACTGCTGATGGCTAAATATAAATTGATTATCGGTGAAAAAAATATATATTTTATATTACACTTATAATATATATTTAATATTACATTTATAATATATATTTAATATTACATTTATAATATATATTTAATATTACACCTGTGACAAATTTGTCATTAGAATAAGCTCAAAATTGTCATTCAGTTTCTTAGATTGTAAATTTTATGAATGAAATACATTTATTCCTTTATTTATGAATTCTTTAAACATTATATTTTATCAAAGATATAAATTCCCTATTTTATCAAATGTACCAGTATCAGTTCCATTAATCCTATACCAATTGTGTAAGTTTCGTGCTGTTTTTCAAAATATCTTAATTGAAACAAACCTATATTCCATATAATCTATATGCATTGAAGTGAATATTTTAAAATAGTTTGGACGTTATTGAAATTCAAACTACTGATAGATTTTTTTTCAGATTTATTCTCAAAATATTAAGAAGCATATGGAAACTTTTGTGGTTATTAATTGAATAGTTAATTTTATATATGTAAAAGACTAATGAGTGGGAAAATGATATCTATTATTTTATAAGAAAGATTATTTTATTAGTATTGCCATTCATATTAAATGTGATTATGATAGGAATTTTAAATAATTTTTAGATTTCCCTTTGAGTTGTTACTTGCAGTGTTTATTTATATCATTCTTTAAAATTTATTTGTAAATTTTTGAAAAAAGCCTTTAGTAGTTTTTAAAAGTTATTTGTATATAATTCTTTACGAAGTGTAAGAATCAAATTTGGTATTGTGCTATTGATATTCTCATTTTGTTTCAGAATAAAGTTGCAGATAACAAGCAAATGTTACATTTCATCATTATTTTATGCAAAAATATTTTGATATTAAAAATATGTAATATATATATAATCTGTTTAGTTACTTTTTGGCATTTCATTAAATCTTAATATGAAATAATGGGTTTTTTTCCTTCTGTTTACTTGTTAAACCACATAGCCTTTAAAAACTGATTGAATATGCAAGACTGTAATTTTTTTTATGTTATTACTTCAGATTTTGCTTTTAAGTTACTGAACTTAAGAAGAATTTTAGCAAAGATTTTGTACAGTTAATAATTAAATAATTTTTTCATGAATAAAATAAGTTTGGATTAAATTATTTTCATCAAAACAATAATATCACTTTTTATCTCACTAGGAATTAGAATTTTTTAATAAATAGTTATTTTTTTTTCTGCTTGTTAAATATTGTATTTGTAATAATCAATATTTTTCAGGAACAATCCTGATATGACACTGGAGGAATTCAAATGGATCTGGCACATGGAGTATGGTCATCGAATGTGGGGAAGGTGTGTGGGAGCTGCCTTCCTTCTTCCTGCTCTTTACTTTTGGAAGAAAAAGTGGTTATCTGGTCTAATGAGGAAAAGAGTTCCAATATTTGGTGCCTTGATATTAGGCCAGGTAAAGTGTAGTATTGAACTTATTCATTGAATTGTAACACTGCAAATTTTTTTCAGATCAGTTTATATGAACTCCTAAAAAAAATGGTGACATAATATATATATTAGAAAACATATTTTTACTGATGGAGTTAACATACTTAGATTTAATTTTGATTGAATTTACACCTGTTCAAAATTAGAGATTAAGATATTAGTGTTTGCTTAAAACTGTTTACTGTTCATTGTGCTGTAATATATTTTTTATATATATACTCTTAATTTTATATAAATACACAGTGTGGAAGACAATATAAAAGATTTTTATATATAATATTATATAATTAATCTCTAATAGTATACATTAATTCTTCTGAACAATATATCCTATCTTACACAATCTTGTATGTTTTATTATTTCTTTTGCTAACATTATTTTCTTAGCTAATACAAAACTTTTAACAATGGATAAGATTGCAATGGATATGATTTGTTACTGACTTTTGACAAAATAAATCAATTTATGTTAAAATGCATTGTTTGTTTATAATTTAACAAAATTAAAAGATTGTTATTATGTCAGTGACTTTATTAATATCACCATATTATACCTAAAAATAAAGAATGTGAAAAATTTGATGAATTTATTGTGCAAATGCTGTAGAAGAAGGTTGCAAAGTTTATTACAGTTCTGTTTTGATGCAAACTAACATTCAGTTGTACCCTCTAGAATTTAAAAAATATTTTAAACTTATCTGTCTTGCCAAAATAAAGATCAATTTTGAAGCAAAACGTTATTGTCATGTTGTTAAAAAAAATCTAGATGCTAAACTGAGCTTAATCAAAGATACAAAAATGTTTAGCATGCAACACCATTAATGTATTGTCATTGCTCAAATGATGAACTTTAGAAGCACTGTTGTCATATTACAAATTAATTTATTTCCAGCTACCATAATTATGCTTTTAAAAATGCACAGAAGATAGTTCTCCATTAAATGTTATCTTTTCAGTAACTATTAATATGTCTTGGGGAGAATTAGTTTATACTTGTCAGCTGCTGTATTTAATAGCAAATCTATGTAACCTTTACAAGAGGTATTCAATCTGATATTGCATCATTTGCCAAAAATAATGATTGCATTCTGAATTTAAATATTATATACAAAAAAAGTCATTGTAAATGCATCCACATCCATAAACTATATGTGCTATTTTGTGTATACCTTCATTGATTTATTTCAATCACCCAGTAAAAGTCAAATTCAATTTTTGTCATAAAAAGGGAAGGTTCAAAGTGCAAAAGTTTTTCATTGTTTACTAGTTGTTGAATATATTAATATTAGTTTTCATTATGTAGTTATTTTATCAAGATAAGATAAGGGTTCCTTAATCAGCAATTCATGATAAATCAGGATCTTGCTGAAAAGTATCAGGATAAATAAAGTTTTCATGGCATATATTTCTAGTGTTGTTTAAATTGTCAACTGTGTGTGCATCCTCTGAGTTGATGAAACTCTGCATCTAGCTACCTTATGCACAGATCTGAAACTGTTCTAAAAGTTTGAAACTAATCAAATTTATTTCTTATATTTGTGAAAGCTCAAAAAACGTAAGCAATAAAGAAATAATAATAAATTGTAGTTATTTGAACTAAAAAAAAATATTGTTATAACAGATGCCTTCATGAAATTATATATGTCTTATATTTTATCATTCATAGTATTTTGACAGTAAACACCCCAGAATCCATGAATTTTCTTTTTTACATGCTTTGATTTGCTTAATGCAAGTAATAATAAATAATTTCTTTGCCATGAAGGGCTTTATGCTATTTTTTTATTAAAAAATAGCATTCATCAGTGATATTTTATTTATTGAGACATTCCTTTACATCTCATGCTTCAAAATCCAAAAGGCTCTGACATATTTTTATTTGTATTATATGATTACAAACAAAAGAACCAAAGGAAGTAAAGGAAATCACCATGATTTAATATATTCTTATTTTCTAAAAAAATATTTCAAAGTAAATTTTTTTGTTATTATTTAAAGTTTTTTTTTTTTTTTAATTTATAGCACAATTTTGGGATTGTATGATTTTGTGCGCAATTTCAATTGTCTAGTAAAGAATTATAATAGAGGAGGGGAGAGGGTATTTTGTGACGGCTATCATTGGATAGATGGTTCATGGAAAATATGTTACTTTAATTTGTTATTATGTGATATAAAATAGTGTTACATCTCAAAATATTTCTTTTATTAAAAATCAATTTTTCCTTTGCTGTAATTTTTATCCAGTCATATGTAGATTTCAGTATAGAAAATTATTATTATCATAAGAAAATTTCTTTTGAATAGTTGGAATTAAATAGATTTCCTACATCATTAATTCTACATTAGTAGTAAAATTTTAAAAAATACATGATAGCGAAATAATATTTTAAATTATGAACCATGAGAAATTATTTTCCATTTCTTTCTTACATTTGAAACTCGATTTTGAAGATTTTGCTGAGCATATAAAGCATAGGTTCCCAAAGTGGTCCAGGTGGACCCCCAGGGGTCCATAGGAGACCACATGGGGGTCCACGTAGACGTGAAAAGAAAACAGGGGTTCACAAGTTGTAAGTGGGGGTCCATGAAAAATTTTCTGGTTTTCATAATAAAGAACAAAAATTTTGGCTTGGATTTACCTATCAACATAGACAGGTAGCATCATTCACTAGGTAGGTACTCAAAATTATTTGAGACTCTGTTCAAACACCGAATTGAATAGAACAATAGATAATAGTACAAGTGTACACCACATGTCGAGACTTTTTTTTATTGTTGATTTACATTTCAGAGTTCATTGTTGATTTTTTGTCAACTGCTGATTGTTTGTAATAATAAATGTTTGTAATTTTGTATAACCACAAGTATTATTTTAATAAATAGGACACAAGAAAATGTGCTACTTTTCTTTTCTTCTTAACACCCCCAATTTAGGGTGATATTTTTTAGGAGTTTTGGGAATACAGTAGAAATGTAGCAGTAGGGGGTCTACCGAAGATAGTAAAACTTTGAAAGTGGTCCACGAGAAAAAAAAGTGGGAACTTCTGATATAAAGCATTGATTACAATTATTATCAAGAATATTATACTGTTTTATATTATAGATTGCATTGAATGTTTATCATTTTAACCTTTAGTATTAGTTGAGGATTTTAGCAATAAAAATGGAATATTTTAATGAAAGTTAAAAAAAAATTTTTTAATAGTATTGGGATTAAAGCAAATACCATACATAATTATATCTGTAAAATATTGGTTTGTTTATGTCTTTGTTTAGTGGAAAGACAATCACAAAGAAATTAACTTGTAAAGTTTTCAAACTTATTTTTTTATTGATAGGGCTTACTTGGCTGGTACATGGTTAAAAGTGGTCTTGAGGAAAAGCCAGAACCAGACGGCGTGGCTCGTGTCAGCCAGTATAGGTTAGCTGCTCATTTGGGAATGGCATTTGTTTTGTACAGCTTGATGTTATGGTCTGGACTGAGTCTCCTGTTACCTCCTGAAAAAATGGAGGTAACCAAAAGCCTTCTCAAATTCCGGAGATTTGCCCATGGTACCAAGGGACTTATTTTCATTACAGCATTTAGTGGTAAGTTTCCTTTGCTTTTTGAATGCAGAAATTTATTTAGTACTATAATTTTTTATTGTTTTGTTTTATATAATCTACATTTGATATTTGATTTAACCCTTTATAAACTCATTTTCTTAAAAATAACAAAATATCAGGTACTTTTAATAATTTTCTAACAAAATATCAGGTACAAATAAAGGAATATTATTTTTTTAAATTTTGAAATTCTAATAATAAAATGAAAAAAGACGGGAAACATGGGTATGTTAATAATATCGGTGTTTCAATATATTCTTTAAAGTTCATGAAGTATGAAATATTTTGAAATAATTGCATTGTTATCTGAAATTAAGCACTCTAGATAGAATATAAAGATATTTTTTTTTATTTTTTTATTTTCTAATTGTCACTTTGATCACATCCGTACTAATTTGAGAGTGATGGATCTTCCAAGTAACTAATTAATAATCAGTGTCATTTGTTTTCAAAAAAATGATCTTAAACTGTGTGTAACTGTTGTAATATTAATTTAAATTTACCTTTTTTTTGTTTTTTTTGTTAGCACTGAAATGGCATGGTTTGTAACAGATCCAATACAAAGAGTTAACCATTGCCAATTTAAACGATGAGCCTGGCTTCCAGTTAAAACAGTGACATTCAACCTCATACATTCTTAATGTTTTCCCCTTGAAAATAATATATATATATATATATATTCCTGCATATTAGGCCAGTAGGTTTTGGGAATATTGCCTTTTTTCCCCATTGTAAAATCTAGAAAATTCTCAAAATTTGCCCTTCCCAGTAACAGCAATTTAAAAATGAGGGAAGAGGAAGTTGTGGAAAGGAATAAATGTCTTTCATTATCATTTTTATCCTCATGTTTTTAAGTAATTGTCTGAAAGTTAATTCTTGATATACAACATTGTGTGAATGGATTTTATTGTTTGGTTTTGTAATTAAATGATGTCACATATAGCATACATTACATTTAAAAGACATGTTATTTTATCTGTATACTTAAAATATACAATTTTTATAGGTGCATTTGTAGCTGGAATTGAAGCAGGATTAGTATATAATACTTGGCCTAAAATGGCTGATCGCTGGATTCCATCGGATATTGATGCTTTGTCTCCAAAATGGAGAAATGTTACTGAGAATCCTACAACAACTCAATTTAATCATCGAATTCTGGTTTGTAGTTTAGACTTCCTAAACTTATTTCTTTTTTTATATGTCGATGTCAGAGTTTAAAATCTGTAAACCTTTTATAATATGTCTCAATTTTAAGAATATTTGTTTTGAATATCTTAAATGTTATTTTATAAGTTTCATTGTTTCTGTATTACTCATTTGAATTGCTTTATTTCATTAATCATAGCTTTTTATTCTTTACGTAAATTATGGAATATATTTTGTCCAAATGTATGTTATATGCTTATTTTGAAGTGAATTTTCATCAGTTTTTAAATTTTAATACTTATAAAAAATTTTATTATTTTTTAATAATACATTTTTAAGTTTCTGTGGATGCTTTAGTCCAATTATGCATTATTTATTGATAAAATATAGTAATTTTTTTGCTTTAAGCTTTAGATCTCAGGGTATTTAAGAGAAAATGAAGTTAATGGCAGTACTGTATATGAATGAGGAATTGAACTGAAGAACTGAATAATTTTTTTTTATTTTCTAATTTTGGCTAATAAAAATGATTTTCATCAAATTAGGAAAATTAGATAGACATTCAGTTAATTTCTGTTCTTAGGTTATAAGATAATCATTTGACTACTTTGTTAGGAGTTGAAGATATATCTAAATAAGTATCTTGCTAGTTCTTGTTCAATCAAGTGCCATTGGTAGAATTGCATTTTTTAATATGATATGTACGGCAAAACACTTATAGTTAGCTTGATGTTTGCAATAACTTTTTCTTAAAAAGAAATTTTTTTTCGGTAGAGATTGATTAGTTTTTTCTATATAGTCAGTTCGAATTCAATACTACTCATGTGCATTTTTTCTTGAAGTATAATCAAATAAAAAAATATGCTGCGGAAGCAAACTTTTACTGTACTTAAGGAGATTAATTGTAGATTTGTTGTGAACTCACTATTTTAGTTCCAGGAAATGGCTTTAGTTCATTTTGAATCAAACATTTGAAACAATATAAGAGATGCACAAAACAAAAGAAAGGGCACTTTATTTTGAGTGACTCAGTAATTTTGATAAATTGTAATTAGTCTTTTCCTCTAATTCTTATTTAACAGTACTTCTGAAAACTTTTTGATGTTACAACGTAGATCCTTGACCGGTCCAGTTGAATTAAATGTATTTGAAATTTTCAGACTAAATTTTTATTGATATAGCATTTATGTTTCTTGAGTCCCTTCAATAGATTACCTAAATGCATTTTTAAGGAAATATACCCTCTTTGAAATTATCAAAGAAATTTTTTCCCTCATAATCATGTGATCTTAAAAATTATATACAATATTAAATCCAATTAACTATATTCTATTTAAATCCAATATAACTTGATAAAAATTTGAGGAATTTTAACAATCATTTTTTTATTTGTCTTTTCTTACCTGTTAATGATTATTAATTGTTTAACCTAAAGCTTCATTGCGTTTATAGCAGCTAAATTTCTTACTAATAAGGACGGGATAGCATATAGTTGGTTGGAACATATTGTAATCTTTGCTTTTATTGGTTTTGAAAATAAGAGAAAACACTTTTCCGATTCTTTATCAGAATCTTAGAGTTACAAAGATATCTTTAGATTTCTTTTAACCTTATAACTTTCAAGACTGTGATCTTAACTTTATGTCATAATGGTTAAATTGATTCATCCTTGTATCATGTTGTTATATGTGTTCAAACAGGGAATTTGTACAGCAAGAGATGATCTGCGCAGTGGTTGGACAAAAAAAAATTATCAAAACATTTTCAGAACCAGAAAGTTACTTAAAAAAGAAAATTATAGTTATATTTTGATCAAAGAACCGTAACTATAATTTTCTATTATAGTTTTCTGTTAGAACTTTTTAGAACTTTAAAAAATAAGAAATTATCTAGTCGAAAACATTTCTGGATGAATTCTTATTTACAACAATGCCTGATCACATAGATGTGGAAGTTGAACGAATTAGGTATTAAATGCTATTTCTTCCTATACACCAGACTATTGATCATTATTTCTTGAAACACTTTGACAGTTTTCTCAGAGGATTGAAAATAGTAAATGGCAGTCATAAACAAGAAATACCAAAAATGTTATAAAAATTTTCATTGATTCCAGACCATTAGAAATTTATTCTCCTAAGTTGAACAAACTTGTTTCTTATTGGGGAAGATGCATAGATTCCATTGGTTCTTACTTAATTTAAATGATTTCTAAAATTGTGGTGTAATGCTTTCAAATTAAATTTCTTTAATGAAATTGAAATTTCAATTTGAAGAATATTGACTTGTCAAGTCATATAAATATGTAAGATAAAAATTTTACTTTGTTGGTTTCAGTAAAAAATGATTTTAACATTACATATGATTTAGTTTTAAATAAATTTTATATTTGCTGGTTTTGTTAATGTAAAAGACAACAGTAAGTGTTAAAGTAGTTTTCTTTCTTTGTTTAGGGTGAAACTGTGTTTTGTGCTGTGTCTGGCTTATGGCTATATTCACGGAAGTTGCATTTGCCTCCTAGAACTAGATTAGCAATAAACTGCTTGTTTGCAATGGGCCTTATGCAAGTAAGTATTCCATTCTGTTAGTTAAACACAGTTAGTTAGTTATGTTGCATGTTATATACATCATTAGGAAAATTTCTTAAAATTAAAGGAAATGACATTCACGGTGATAAGTAAATAAAATAAAATTTGGAACAGAAAGCAAATTGTGAATTGGAAATTGAGCCTGATTTTCAGAAATATTTGTAACTCAAAAACGTTTTCATCAGAGCTAAAATCATGAATATTGCAAACTTTGCAAATGTTTTATTAAATCTATAAATCAATCTTAAAATCTGAAGTGAATGATAATTTTTCTTTTGAATTATTTAGGCTCCATTTCAGATTCTGAGTACTATTGTTTTGCAACCTGATCTCAGAATTATAAAGTCCAAAATAATGACATACAGTTTCAAAATGGAATTTTGATTTGAAATAAACTCAAATAATTCATGCAACATCTGTTCAGTTGCATATATTAAGAGATTCGTTATTTTTGAAATTCTTATGTTTGGAATTTTTTATTAGGTAAGTCTGGGAATCTTCACTCTGTTGTATCAAGTACCAAAACCATTGGCTGCGAGCCATCAGTCTGGTGCTCTTGCCTTGTTGTCATTGGCCATCTGGTTGACCCACGAACTCAAAGTTGTGAAATATATACCAAAGTAGACTACATTAAGATGTGGTAAATTATTGCAAATTGTAAATATGCAAGAAAAACTTGCTCCATGTATTATAAGCTTTTAAAATATTATTTTAATAAAGACAAAACAATGTCTCTAATTGCCAATTTATTATTCTCAATGTATGTTAATGGAAAAGAGAGATGTATTATTTTAGTATTTTTAAAAAATTAAATTAAATTTCTACATGGAGTCTTATAGTTTGTGAAACTAATACAATGAATTAAAGTAAAAATACATCTGAAAGATCATATAAAAACTGAATACAATTGCTAACTTAATAATTAATATCACACTCATAATCATTCATATGAACTGGGAAAAATTATTCCATAAATTTTTAAATAATTAAATAGGAGATATGTAATTTTTGATTGGAAAGGGAAAGTAAATATTGGTGGTATGAGGATAACTCTTTTATTATCAAGTGCAGTTAAATAAATCCAAATATGATCTTAATTTTATTTTAAAATAATACATATTTTTAGTAGAATTTAGAGGTTAATATTTGATAATCTGTAATAGAAATTTACATTTAAACAAATTTGATTTTTATAGCGTTTTCCTTAGCTCTAAGATTGTAACAAATGTTATGCCATTATTGAGCATGATGGTCATTGGTAAATTTGTTTATGTTCTGCCGAATTGCATTTTTTAATATTAATTATGTTAAATCATCTATAATGAGAGATTTTAATAAGTGGTGACATAGAAGGTTTATCATGCATATGTTACAGTAATTAGTCATTTATTAATAACTCAGTATCAATGGTACCCAATAATTATTAATAATAATAGATCAATAGAGTAAATTAATTATCTTGACTGATTATTATTTGTAACTAATCACAGATTTATGGTGAATATTATTTATTTTTGACTTCAGAGAAATTTAGATATATATATCTTTACGTCCTTGATTCCTCATAGTTTTTTTCTGGCATTAAAACCAAGTTATTTTAATTGTCTTATTTCTGTTCTGTTTGTGTACATGCACTTTGTGACATGCACTGAAAGTGAGATAGTTGTTTAGTTTCGAAATGGAAAAAGAAATCGCACAATCAAATATATGCTGAAACAAAGAAAAACAGTTTACTTTGTTGCACTGAAATTCAAACTATTGTTTGAAATTAGGCAAAAAGTATTTTTACGAAATTGTTTAAATTCTGGAAAATGTGCACAACTATAATATTAATATTGCTAAAATAATAACTTTTTAAAGTTTTGAAATGGTGTTAAATTTATATTTGTACAATAATATTTTTAGAAATTATGAGGGGAAAATGTTAAAATTTATTTTAATTTTTAATTGTAAATTTTAAGAAATCACTCCTAAATGTACCTTTCCACTTCTATGATATAAAAATGTGAAATTTGGTAGCCAGCTTGTAGAGTACCAAAACACACAGATTTGTTGTTATTATTAGTAAAAATAATCAATTAATCATTTTGAAAGTAATATATTTTTCATTCTTTCAGTTCTATGAAAAATGTTACATTTTATATAACATTCATTTTTTTTTAAATTTATGATAAAACATCTGTTGAGAAATATGGTTGTCTGTGCATCATCATTAAAAATTGCTTATTTTTAATGATCATTAATTAGGGCTTTAAAAGTTTTTTTTTTCTAAAGATAAAAAAAAAAAGAATTTCTATCATGCTAGATTGGTTAAATTACATACATTTTCTTGAATTATATATTTTAAACTTCTTTATAATATTTAATTGAAGAGTTAAGTGCACTGAATGGTTGAGGGATTGCTGCAGAAATAGAGGACTAAAGATATTGTTACCAATGGCATAAAAAAAAAAAAAAAAGATAATTAGAATAATTTTTTAAATATAGCTTTACATTATAAAAAATTTTTTCAGAAAGAAAATAGCTGAAATTGAATACAAAGCTTAATGTACTTGCTGAGTAAGCCACACTTTTATTAACAATAATTACTAGCGAGAACACTGAACAATTGAAAGAATTACATAGCAAAATTTTTAAAAATAAATGGAAAATTTTGCTTACATAATTAATAAAACTTATAGATTTTTATATCTTAGATTTCTTTATATTATTTCTTTCTTTCAAGAAATAGAAATGTTAATGAAAGGGTGATGTTTTTTTTTTTCTTGTTACAGTTAACTGTAATATAATTTAAAATGCAATTTAAATGTTTCAGTAGGATTTCCACAAGAAATTTACATAAATAGTTTTTTAAAATATATGTTTTAAATATTTTTAACAAACATTGAACTTAAACTATTATCAATTATTGGTAATATGCGGTGAATATATTTGTATAAAATTGGATACTTTTTTTCCCCCCAACTTCTAAAATGTAGAGGATATTGCTGATATTTTAACACATTTTTATAATCAAAACAACTATGTTAACATGTGTTCTTATTTTTTCTCTAATACTACTTAAAAAGTACTTATTTTTTAAGATAAAATTGAATTATCCATAATGCTGTTACCTCTATCTCCTTTATATATTGGTATGCAAGATAGCCATTTTGTGTTTGTAGAATAATTGCTTCACAATGAGTTATTAGTTATAATATCATATCTTAAGATAAGTAGCATCTTAATTTTTTGCAATAAATAGTCAACTACAGAACCTTTAAATCATTTATTAAAATTCATTAATAAAGCTGCTTGATATATATTTTTATATCATTTATGTACATCATAATACAGGGAACAAACAGCTATGTACAAATGCAACACAGAAGGCACATAAATTTTAAAGAAGCATATTGTTTAACTGATTTTAAGAGTGCTGTATAAAATGATTATTTCATACAAGTGCCAAGTAAAGAATTTTGTCTAAAAAAATTAAGCACTAAAACAACAAAAATGCAACATTTCACATATTTCTTTATAGATTTATAAGATTCTTTACTTATTTACAGAACGTTTACAGGTGTAAAAAATAGCAATAAATTTTACATGCATCTCACATAGTTAAAGTATAAATGTGTCACATCACATACAGTTCCATTAAAATTAGACAAGACTAAGTATTTTTAAAAAACATTTTTAGACAGAGGTTTAAAAAGTTGAAATCTTTACAAGTACAGTATTGCAATTATTACATGCATTTGCAATTAATAGTTGAGAAGATATTTTTAAATAATGAACATAGTTATAGATATGAGCATAAATCTTTTTATTTATATACAATAGAAGTTGTGTAATTCAAAGCTGACAGAATCACAAGATAAAAATTAAGAGTAAAAACAAATGGGCACAGCAAAAAAAGAAAACAATTTTGAAATTAAAAACAGTAGTAGATATATGTTTTTAATAATTAATGATAATAATTATAACACAAATTTTAAAAAATAATAATTTTAAACTAATAGAGGGAAAAATTTATGTAATTCACATCTAAAATTTTCAAATTTATTTTTTAAATTTGTGACTTTTTGATTAAAATCTTGTACTTCAATAAAGTCATCAAGAATTAAGAGGTACAAAACAAAGTTATTCATAGAAGACGGGTAGGGGAATTTAAGTAACAAAAGCAATTAATAAAAAAAATATTTCAGTTTTGTATTCGGATTTAGCGAAACCAAATCAAATACTGAACAACTGGAATTAAAAATATTTGAATTAGCCAACATCCACTGTATTTCTTAGAAGAATTTTCATGTCATAAATGCTTGAATTCCTTTCAGATGCACGAGAATTTATCAAAGAGTGCACATATATGTGCTCTACTATAGAAAAGACATTGACATAATTATTAATTTTGCCAAGACGTGTGTGTGGACTAATTATGACTAGAATAATGCTTTTTTTTCTCCTTTTTTTTAAATAGAATATTATAAATAACATAGAAGAATTGATATCCCTGAAAAAATTATAGTTTAACATTTTTATATTAGTTTTAAAATAGTATTTTAAGATTTACATCAATAATTTACATTCAATATTTTATGTACATACAACAAAATAATTTCAACTCTCGTAATATTTGAATTATACAAGTAATTTCAAAAAGGTTTTTACATTTCAGAAACAATATGATACAATAAAATTAACGATTCCATATTGTCTCAGGACAAAATTTATTTTTCATTCTACAATATATATTTTTTTTGCAAAATAATTTTGAAAAATACAATACATCTGTCAGTTAATTACCCAACATTTTTTAGATTCGAAAGACCAGCTTTTCATCGTTTCTTTGTGTCACATTTCACTTCTGCTTATAATCACAATAATTCTTTCCTTAAAGTAATTCTATAGCAAAATTTTCTTTTCGAATAAAAAAAATACATTAACAACAGATTCAAAGAAGCTGCTACTTTTTCACAGAATGTATTATTCCTTTATTTCATCTTCACATGAAAAATTAATAATAATAATTGGACATCAGTTAAATTATAGAGAATTTCATTCATTTTCAATGCAAACAAGATAATTTTTTTGACTATGACATTCTGTAATACATAGTAAAAAAAATTCTTGAAAGTACTACTTTATATAAAACTTTTATATTAAATGTATTATATGAAATGTTTTAAAAACTCAATAAAATAAATTTAGCAATTACAAATGAATGAAATAAAATAGATTCAAAATTTTTGTTAATCTGCAATGTACATAAAAAATATCAATAATGTGCTATTTACAAATTCAAAAATAAATGCATTTTATATATTTTACTAACTAAATGAATTATTAGCATCAAGTTTTCTAGCTGCCCAGCTCTGAGTATAAGCAAAATAAATAAGCATACATTATTCATAAACAATACAAAAAAATAACAATACCATTTACATGGTTCAACACATAAAATTGTAATATTTTAAGTTTAGTAAGAGTTACTTAAATGCATTTAAACTGCAATAAAATATATTAAAATTTCCTTATGAACATTTGATTTTGAATAATATTTAAATACACATAAGATGTCTCATTCAATAATTAGTTGAAAAGGCTAAAAATACATAATTTGTATTGGATATTTTTTTAAACTCTTGTTATTGAAGTCATGCAGTTTAAACAATTCAAATTATAAATGCAATTGCTAAAAATAGCTATTTCAAAGAAATTTTGTAATTATGCTTTGAAGGAAAGCATGTCACAGAAAACTGGCAGCTTCATTAGTGAGAAAATACATTCACTAGAGCCATCACTCCAATGCCACCACACAGACAGAGCATCTGTTTCATGGATTCCCTGCAAGAATAATTCAATAATTAACAACCGATATTTATAGAAAAATATAACCTAAAATGTTTTCATGTATCAAATTTTATTTTCTAAAAGAACAAAATACTAATATACGTCTGCAAAAATTTCAATCTTGGAAATTTTTACGTATGTAAACTAAGACTATACTTCATGAAATAACCAAAGAAATCTTTTAGAGATATCAGAAATTAATAATTCCACATAATAAATTATTTTTTCAGAAATTAACTATTGACAGACAGTAAAATAAGAAATCTAAATCAGTCAGCAAAAAATTATTATATTTTGCATTGTGTTTATTATTTAATCAAGATTATAATCTCATAGCTAAAATGTCAATAATATGAGATATTGTTTGAACAAAATATTGTTCTACCGTAATGTTACATATTTAAATATTTTGTACTTTTCGTAAGAAATTTAATGAATATAAAAAAAACTGAAACGTAATTATGATGTTATTAAACTTCATTAAATTAATACCATTATAAAACTGAAATTCCAATATTTATTAACTTAATGTAACAAACTAATTTGTTATTCTAAGTCATTTTTATTTCATGTTTTGGTAAGGTTCCAGTCATTATTTAAGAAAAAAATACAATTCATTTGCATAACTTAACTAGTATAAAATAAATATGAAACTTGGAGATTAACTTAATTTAAGAGAAAATTTGTTATTCTTTCTTATGCTTGTTGTTTCAATGGGATGAAATTTCCCATTTTATAAAATGAAAAAAAATATGTTGTAACAGTAGTAAATTCATTGAGCATAATAAAAAAGAGAGAGATTTTTAATAAATGGAAACGATAACTAAAAAAACTGTAAATAATATAATTTGTTCTCATAAATAATTATAACCCAACAAAACATTTCGTATTACTTTTACATCAATCAAATAAATAAGTTAATAAATCTTTATTTAAGAAAGCAGATTAAAATAACATAAGAGAATTAACAGAATGGAAGCATTAAAAAAGTTATTATTAATTTGTTTGAACACATGGAATAAGAAGAACTGAATCGATCCATTTTAAAATGAAAAGAATACATTCTTACCATGGATCCTTTTCTTTTAAAAGATCAGGAAGCACATTGACTAAAGCTATGTTGAGGAAACCTCCTGATGTAAAAGGCAATATCCATGAAGTACAAGATCCTGAAATAATAGCATGATTTAAAAAAATCATTTTCTGGTATATGTATTCTTGAACATGAACCATGTGCATGTATTTCTGGTACAAGTATTACATAGAGGATAATTTTGTGCTATCTTACTTATAAAATAAATTTGACGATTTATATTTATTTACACATCTATGTTATCTCAATTATATGCTCCCCTTTAATTAATCAATAAAGTTTCATCTCTGATTTTGAAGATGATTTTTATGAAGATAATAATCAAATACGGTTTTTTGATATATAAAGCTTGACAATAACTTGCTGAAATTAGTGACACAATAAAGATCACACATGATTCAATATATTGACTCTCAGTGAAACTAAGCGTTTTTATATCACGGATTTTATTTTTACAAGGAAATTCTTAGATTTGTTAATTATAGTTTTTAAACTGCACATAGATATTTGTTCTTTTTTTTTTTAATAAATAAAGCTGCGCAAAGATATTTATTCTTTTTTTAATAAATAAATTAAAATGACTTTATATTCACTTTTTTTTTTTTTGGAATAATTCAGTTGAACTTTTTGATTAATTATATACCATTAATGAGAATGAATTCGTTGAGTACAAATTCACAGTACATTTGTATTTTTTCTTCACATTACATGTTTTCATACATTATGTCTCATTATGATGACATATGAAGGTATCAAATGACGAATGAAGGTCATTCGAAGGTATCAAATGACGAATGAAGGTCATTCGAAGGTATCAAATGACGAATGAAGGTATCAAAGTAATTAAATGGTACTAATTTTTATTCTGATAAAGGATACAATTTAATATCCATAATAAGAGGCATGAAATTGTTACATGAATGCACAATATGAGGCCTTATCCGATTTAATCAAATTAACACTAATATATAGAAAATAGCGGCATCTTAGAACGTGCAAGAGAAAATTAACCCTAATGCTAAAATAGAAAGCCTAACTCGACTTTCTCTTTCGTTAGATTCACCTCAGAGTAAATGTAGGCGGCACAAAATCATCAATACAAAATTAATGCATAGATATAAACAGCGGCTCTATTAAATTCATGTAGGCGATTAATTGCCAAAAAATCGCCAAAGATTTCACGGTTTTTACTTCAGTGATAAATCGCTATGTCAAAAATTGAAAAATAATATGTTCTTTAGCAATTAAAATTTGACTAAGGCATGTGGTTATTATCGAAATGCCAAACGACGTATAAAAATGTAAGGAATACATCTACCCTAAAAGCCTTCGACGTTATAAATGTGTTAACGGTCAAACAATTGTTGCATTTTTGATATGTATCAATAATTAACACAAGATTAAAAGTTAATTAGATTAGATTAGATTATTCTTACTAAAGTTAATTAGTATTCGGCATATTATAAAAGCATTTACACCAACCATTCCTTTCCAAGTAAAGCTAGCTTTGAAATAGGAAACGCTTTAAGTTTTTTTTTTTTTTTTTTTTTTTTCCAGAAATTAAATACCATTTAGAAAAATTATAATTCCATGTATAAAATGGTTTCAATAATAATGCCAGCCTCACATGTTCACGGTAAACAGTGCAACGTGGAAAGCAAGACGCTTTAGTAAAAATGATAAATTGACGTCAAAGGTTAATATTTCGTAACTATAGCAAAAGTTAATATTTCGTAACTATGCAAGGCGTTCGCTGACATGACAAGCTTAAGCTTGTTAGAGAATATGCGAGAAAATTTTGGGATGACCACTACTGTTGGTTTTAAATGTAAAAATTTTGAATGACTATTTTTAAAAGAATTTCTTTATTTACTAGTAAACTGCCACTAATGTTCAAGGTAAGCAACATACATTTTTTAAATCGTTATCTTTTATTGATATAGACATTGACATTTTACCAATAGCAACTCTTTAGACATTTATTTTTTATATATATGATAAATAGTTGCTATATAAAAATAAAATAATTTTCTTACCCAGTTTATCAGCTGAATCGGACGATAAGGCAACTACAGCTCCAAGTATTCCGATAGTAGCTGTCGATATCTATAAAAAAAAACATTTAACAGTTCAAAAACACTTTTAAGACAATTCTTACTTTTCATTTTGCAGATGGCAAGCAAGAACAAATTGGATTATACCAAGGATTTGACAAGCTAGAATTAAACAATTATCGTAAAAGCAGTGGGCACTCGAAAGTCCCATTTCCTGTAATTTCTACGCCATTCAGAGAATTAATCGTAATTAAAAAGTCGTCGTCGTACTTGTGCTTTGGCAGCATTCCATGGATTGAATCCAGACTTCAAAAGAATGGCAAAGTCGCCGATCTCGTGAGGAATCTCGTGGATGAGGATTGCGAATGTTGTCAGCATACCCATCTGGAAACATAAAAAAAAAAGTATAACATTTTCGGTAAAAGTATTCATTTAGAAATAGTTTCAAATAGGAGATAATTTATTTATTACTTATATATATATATATATATATATATATATTTTAATATTCTAAATTGAATACTGACTTTTATTCCTACTAAGAAACTTCCGGCAACAGCCAATCCGTGAGTGAAATTGTCGATGCTGTTGGCCATCAGATTCAGATATCCTGTTATCTACACCATGAAAATAATGCAAATACTATAATAATAGTAAAATAAACTAAAAAAAGTCGAGTTATATTAAATAATAATTATTTGATGAAAACAAAAATAAAATGCCAATATTATATTTATTTTCAATGAACAATTAATAATAATTCATTTCACAACTCATATAAATTGTTTCTTTATTGGGCATTAAATCAAGTTATTATTTAATCTTCGCGAATACACTTTTTTTTTCCATTTCGATTAAGAATATGTTAAAGAATTACTTAATTTAATAATATAGCGTTAAAGAAACCTAGCTAAAATAAAGATAAGGTGCTAATTATATTTATTTTCAATAAACAATTAATAATGATACCTTTCACATTTCATATAGATTCTCTACACATTGATATTTACTTAATTTATCTGATTCGTAGCTCGATGGAATGATGAATGTTTTCCCACATTTAATTTATCATTAAAATCTCGATTATCCGCTAGCACACATATAAGGAAGGTTAAAAATAAAAAAATATATATTTTGGAAAATAATAGTAAAAACAAATTTTTAAATACAGAAATCAGTAGTTTATTTATCTAAAGTTATATGTAGCTTTCTACTGTGAATAAAAACTGTTCTTTTATTCAATTATTTTTTTAATGACTTTGAAAAAAATTGCAGGGAAACGAAAGTAGTATCACTGAAAAAGTATTCTGAATTTTAAGACGGTATAAAAATATTCCTTGTGAAATAATTTGTCTTGAAATAACTTCGGAAAAACGATAAAGTTTCGCTTAATTTCTAATAATTGAATCTTTAATGAAGTTTTATATTTTTGAAAGGTGATAATATTCCTTCTTTTTTCTTAAATAATAAATGCAAAATTTTGTTTAATATTAATCCATTTGTTTCAGAGAAGATGTGAAGCATATAGTATATAGACACAGAACAATGACTTGTTTATATTAAGACACTTTAAAATAGTACAATTCATTTAAAAATAGATCTAAAAAAGCATAATCCACAAAAAATTATTATAAAGTACTAAAGGAAGATATAAAAACTCTAAGTATATAAAAAAAGCAACCAATATGACTTAGATTTCAATAGTTAGAAAAAAAAGTCTTATTCAATCGAAATATATTAGATCATATTTTTCAACAGGAAAAAAAAAAAACTTACATGAATCGTCGGTAGAACTTTGAGTTCTTTTAGGACATACGGTTTGTTGGTTGAGTGGTTTATGATACCATTCTTTTGGTGTGAATTCGAATGTGTCTCATGGTAAGGTGAATTCCCATTGCAGAGGAATTTTGAGCTACTCGCTTCTTTTCCATTCTGAAAGCATTTTTCGATGCTTTGGGTGTTGTTATTTTCTGGTACTTCCTACATGAAAGAGGAAGAAAAACCAATGCGATTAGCGAAAATTAAAATCCAAGTTCTTAGTAAGTGAAAATATATCAAAGACAAATTATCAAAGACACATTGCATAAGAAAAATAGAAGATGGGAAAGATTTAATTATTTTTTGACATCATATTCCCATAAAAATTGTTTAACAAGATATTCCTTTTCTTCTTTAATCTTTGGTTTCATAAAATTAAAGATCCAGTCATATTTGATTTATTAAATAACTAGCTATACCACTGACAAAATCTTGGTGTTAAAATAGAATAAAAAGGATGCTATGAGTTATTCCATAAATTATCATTCTACAGTTCATATTTATAAATGATTCAAATAATGGGGAGAAGTGAGAACTAACAGAACGAAAAATTGCTTCTTAATAACTACTATAACAGAGTGCTAGTAGAAAGTTTAGCATTTGAAATACTAAAAAACCATTTAATATGTACAATCAAATTTCTATATATAGATGTTTAGAGTTTCAAGATTCGATGTACAGAAGTACATAAGATAAAACTTTTCTCGTTTATCTTTTTAAATATAACTATGCATAGCTAATTCTTAGTATTAGATAAAATTTAAAAAAACAATCACAGAATTTTTTTCAAAAATATGCAATTATGTATATCGAATTTGCTGACACTGTACAAAAAATATGCACTTAAAAAAATCCTGCTTTCTACGCTTATGGTTAATAAGAATTTATTAACGTCCAAATATTATCATTTAGAAACTATGTCCACAAGAGGAAATCTATAACTACATTAAATTTAAAGTTTTTTTAAGTTAAGGCACAAAGATTAGAGGCTACGAACAACATATAATTCATCGATTACTATATTCGTGTTTACTATTTCTATTGCAACTTTCTGGTTTTCTTTGAATTTTTCTTGCAGTAGAAATAGGTGAAACATTTTTCATTTATTATTTGATTTTTTTTTTCTTGTTGCGAATGAAATCTAAGGACATTTTTTGACAGCATAGGCATATATCATTTTAATGATAATTTTCAGTTTGATATATAGAAATTTTATGCGATATATAGAAACATTCAAATGAAAATTTCTTGACAAAACTTGATATGTAAGAGATTTTTGGTATATGGGTGGACATATTTGTAATAATATTCAGTCAATATTAGTCAAGCAGTTATATTATTATAAAAAAACACACCTTATCGAGGATAAATTTTGAAATAAGCTAACTATTCCGAAATTCATTCTTTCATAATTTTTTTATAAGAACAAATATTTATAAGTACCCCGTTTCAAACACAGACAATTTTATATATAAAATTGTTAATGAGCATTTAAAAAATGTATTCGTAAGTATTTTTATAATTCGACATTCTTTGGTTCCATTGTTTATGTTAATTATACCTATTCTCTTTTTATGCATAAGAAGATGAAGTCACGTATACATGTATGAATTTGTGTTGAAGTCAAAATTTTAACTTCAACACATATGTCACAGATAATATTCTTTTCAGAGTTTATTTAATTTTGACATGATAAATGACAATGACATGATTTCAGAATTTCATTATGAATTAAAAATTGCCAATTATAAAAATATTTTTGTTTACCATTCACAGATAACATTATGATACATTTATGAAAAGATAACATTAGGATGCATTTATGAACTAATTGTAATCGCTCATTTCTTTCCTTCTCCATTGGAATGCTTTTAGAGATTAGTTGGTGGTTGAAGAGTTGCGAACCCACCGAACTTTGACAGAAGCACAGGAGGAATTGGGGACAATATAATATGGTCCTCGCTGTTAGTATTGAATCGGCCACACAAACTCCAAGCTTCCACATCACACTAATGCGAAGAAGTTCTCAATTTCCATATACAAAGAAAATCTTCGTGGAATTGGATCTAGTGCAGGAACTGCCAAAATTTTAAATGTCGCCAACGACTTTTTATAAATGAATCTATAAAAGTCTACTTCATTCTAAGAGCATTGAATTTTTCTCCAGATGAATTGTATACATTCTTTCCGAAAGAGGAATTGGAACTTTTGGGAAGAAAGAAAACATATATTATTATATAAAATTTTATAAACAAATATTTCTAATAATTATTTTGGTAAAGATTTTGAGCTCATATTACAATTTTACAAATTGAGGAAAGATATATATACTTTCAAGATCTCGTCACAATCCATTAAAAATTAATTCGCAGCCCACCAGTGAGTCGAGATCCATAGTTAGGGCGCCCCTGATCTAAAGTACATGATCTTCTAATCCTGAAGCTGGGTTCATTGTCAAAGAAGGGATTTGAGAATTAAAACAGCGTACTTTATTGATTACCTTTTTTTCCTGTGAGGCCGCAAACATGATTTCTAGAATGACAAAAGAAAACATGCCAAGCAGCACCCACAATCCTAGTGTCAGGTGCTTGGAATGCATCTCGGGACCAACTAGAAAAAAGAAAGTCAGTAGTATTAAATTCCGAAACAAAAACAAGCATTTTCCGATTAATAATTGATCTGAATGCTTTTTTTTCACAAGATAAGAAAAAACAAAGTTATTAAAAATTAAGCCAATAAATTAAAAATAATTGTTTCTGCGAGAGGCAAAAGGCGTGTTGTTCGATTTAATAAAGAATTCCATTACACCTTGCATCTAGCGTTGTTACATCTCAGTGCAGGATATTACATGTCAGGCAACATTACTCCATTAAATTTCATGAAATGAAAAACATAAATTTAAAAAAAAATCAGCTTTCGATTAAGATACCAACTCTCGTTAAAAGTTCAGTTATTTAACAATGCCAAATTGTTATTTATGTTTAAGCAATTAGCAAAGTTTTTTTTTTCTTTTTTTCTTTTTTTTTGAATTATCAAATATTCAACAATTGCCCTGAATTTTAAAAGGAGAGAATTGAGGAGTTTTTGAGATTATTATGTAAAAATAAGTCCGTATATTTTATAATAGAATATTATATTTAGTTTTTTTAAGAAAACATTATATTTTATTTTTATCTGAAATTTTGAAATACAACACAGCATACATTTAATTTAATGAATAAGAAATAAATGTCGAAATGTTCATAACTTACGGCTTTCGATGTGGTTCCAGGCTTCAGGAAGTAAATGAAGGAACACATCGCCCAATAGGCCACCGACAGCAAAACTCAGAAGCAACCTCAGAAATTTACTTCCTCCTAAAAAGGAATTACACATTCAATGTCAAAGTTCAAAATATATCTTCTGAACACATATCAATATTCAGATGACTAATATATCTTCTGAATACATAGTTCAGATAACTTCCATTAACATTATTTCGCACAATTATGTATAAACACGTAAGTCGCTGCCGGCAGAAACAACTCTCTTTTTTCTTCAAGTTTGTCCTATGAAATCTCCAATAACGGAAAATAAAGGATGCAGACATAGTTACTAATATAGAAAAACCTTTAAACAAAATATTTTTTTAAAAATTATTTTTGTTAGACAATAATATACAAACAGAAAATTTCCGATTGAAGAGAGCAACGGAATCAGTTGATTTAGTTTCAGAATCAAATAATAACCATGATTACTCAAGCCAACTAGCATATAAAATGTAAATAAAAAATTATTATAAGGAAGATGCCAGGTGGATTTCATAATAAAATTGGTGCAATGTAGTTGATATACAGTGGCTCCCAAAATTGAGTATACACTATACTCTTTCTCCTTTAATTTTATTCTTTTTGATCTTAACATTCCTATTTATGGCTAATATTTATAAGAAAGACAAAATGTGCATTAACAAAAGTATTAGGCTAAGAAACAAACCGGAGGAATCAATAATATTTTTATTGCAATAATTTTTATGTCAAAATTACAAATTCCAAAGTCACAAAATTGAGTATGCATCTAGCAAAATCTGTCAATAAAAAGAGAAAAAAGATAAATTAATATTTTGTTGTATATCTTATTGCATTTAGAACAGCTTATAAACGGTGTGGCACTGAGTTGACAAGAGTTTGAGTTGTTTCGCCGGATATTTTCGACCATTCTTCTTGTAATACTCTTTTTAAGTGTTCCTTGCCCCTAATATTTGGGTTTTTAAACTGATTTTCCTAATTGTGCCCACAAATTTTTAATCATATTGAGATCTGGAGATTGAAGAGGGGTGCGCAATTGCATTTTACAATTATACAACAATCATAATTTAACTATTTTAGCTGTATGCTTCTGGTCATTATCTTGTTGAAACAGAAAACTTGACCCTAAACCCAAATTCTGGGCACTTTGTTTTAAATTGTTCTTCAATATATTCAAATATTTGATTTTGTCCACGATTCCATCAATGAAAACTAAATTTCCCACACCTTTTGCAGACACACAGCCCCATGTAAGAAGTGAACCACTTCCATTCTTGACAGAAGCAATGGTGTTTTTAGGAAGAAGTTGAGAATTGGGCTTTCTCCAAACATAACATCGACCATTACTACCAAAAACATTGAATTTACTTCGTCACTAAATATTACTTGATTCCAGAAGTCCGGAGGTTTTGAAATATGACTTTTAGCAAATGAAATTCTTTTCTCTCCATTTACTTTGGAAATGAATGGTTTTGTTCTGGCTACACGACCATTATAATTTGGTTTTGCAGATTACTCTTCGAATTGTTTCTGCAGAAACACACTTTCCAATTGTTCTTGAAGTAAATGTAGCAATTTTTGTAGCATTCACCTTAGGATTGTTTGCTACTTCTCGAATAACTCTTCTCTTGGTCTTGACACTGAGGATTTCTTTCCTTCCTCTTCCAGATTTATTAACAATTTGGCTATACATTTTATACTTCTGGATAATTTTTTGAACACATCCGTGACTGCGTTGAATTTCCTTTGCAATTTCTCGTAGATATTTACCATCTTCAGACAATCGAATCACAAGTTTCCGAATTTCAACATTTGTTTCATTTCTGGAGCACATTATGATAACCAAAACGTTTGTTTTCGCTTGGAAATTAATGATTACCAATTAAAGTAAAAAAAAACTATTTTACTTATTCATTTGAAAATAAATAATGGTAGTCAAGTCGCATATTTTATAAGGTGTATACTCAATTTTGTGACTTTGGAATTTGCAACTTTGACATAAAAATTACTGTAATAAAAATAATATTGATTCCTCCGGTTTGTTTCTTAGCCTAATACTTTTGTTAATGTATATTTTGTCTTTCTTATAAATATTAGCCATAAATAGGAATGTTAAGATCAAAAAGAATAAAGTTAAAGAAGAAAGAGTATAGTGTATACTCAATTTTGGGAGCCACTGTATATCATTTATGCATTAAATGATTCAACTATATTTTCCCATATGAACCCTATTTTATATATAAATAAACAAATTATACTATACTATACATATATATGACCTTTACAAGTTATGCCATGCTTATAAAAAATACTATAGTAAATATGTATATACTATATTATGTATATATATAAGATATGCAAGTTATAGTGTGCTATAAATAAACAAATATTATATTATACAAGTTATACTATATTATAAACAAGTTATTTAACGCCATTAACTAACTAGTTAATCATAAAGAATTAAGTCTATCATGCGTTTTCATCAAATTAAATATGCTCTTCCCCAGTTTAATTCTTTTAAAAAATACATGGAATAGTTTCGAAAGGAAATTAGGTCGGATAAAAAAGTAACTTTCATATCCACCTGCTAAGACGCTAATGATGCTCAGACTGAACTTCATTATTTCTCAAAGAAAATAAAGAATCGGCCCTCTTTAATACAACTAAAATATACAATTAATCATGTGTTGCTTTCTTTACAAATGTCGTTTGGTTAGTATATCAGCCTGGTTCAAATGTTTTACACGAGAGAGATTTAAAACAGAGATTTAGCTGTCACCAGTTGGTCATCATCTGCCGCTGGGAAACATTTCGCCAGAATGGAAACGTTAACTGGAACCAAAAAATAAGAAACTTACTGAACTGACAGTTTGAAGTACACTTTTAACCTTAACTTTCAGAGCGGAAGATTTATAAAGAGCCTGCAGCAATTTTTTTTTTCTGGTTGAATGTGAAGAACAGTCAGGAAAAAGTTGCCTTCCGTACAAGATCTCTGAAATCCATTACAAGTTGTGAAATATGGTTTTAGAGCTCAATTCAACTGACTTCAGCAGTTCCGAGCATTTTCTACAATGTTCCAGACATATTTTGTTGGAGGTTAGATCTTTTATGTTGTTTGTTTCACTTTCTTCGAACTTCGAAGGAAAAGTAAATGGATACTCTTTAGAATGCTTTTTGTTTAATTTTTTTTAGAAAAAATATGTAGTGCAGATTATAAAAGAAATGACTGAGTATTTTCCCGAAGATATCCCATTCCTTCAGATCTTTAACAGTTTTTAATAAAATAAAAATTTGTAACTAATATGAGAATTTTTTTTTCTATTTGTAAAGCAACAAGACATCGATGTTGAATCGGAATAGTTCCAGTTTTTCATTCTGTGTTCCAGATTCTGAGTAAAATAATCCAATTGTTCCTCTTTTTACTTTTATTTATATGAACAGTTCTTAGCAAAATGTTTTTTTAAAAAGATTAATTTAACTTCTAAGCACTAGATTATGAGGAATTTTTCCCATCTTTTACTAAACAAAAGCAATGAGTGCGGTTTCTCCTAAACTTTCTCGCATATTCTCTAATAAATGTGTTATTCTAGAGAATGTTCCTAGAGAATTCCTTGCAGGGCATTGGCACACAATAATTACAAAATATTAACCTTTGGAGTGAACTTAGTATTTTTACTGACTCTATTATGCCATTCTTGGCGATTAATTCTTGGCATGCGGTTTATAATGTAGAAAAAAAATCGAATTTGTGTTACAAATGCATTTTTACCAACCCATTGGAACAAAAATTTAACACTAAAGTACACTTGTATTCATAAATCTTCAAACTAAATTTGAGACATTGAAGTTATTGCGATTTTAAGTTATCGCGTTTAGATATTTCTGAATACACAGATCGACAGATGGTCAACCCCTTCTTAGATTTAGATCAAAATATAGTAAGTGTCTATTCTATAATTATTAAATCTGTGTATCGAATTTTATGTATCTACCTCTCTTCTTTTTGTAGTTATTGTATTTTATATTCACACAGCCGGACTTCTTTTGATCAGATTTTGCTCGCCATTAGACAGAAATCTGCAAATTTGATATAAAGACCGTAAACCGAATTTCATTCGCCTAGCTCAGAGCGGTTTCGAGATATCTCTGTCACAAACAGGCGGACATTGTGCTTTTTGAACTTGTAAAACATTTAGATTCGTCAAAATCTCGAGTTTGAATTTTTTGACACTTACTATACTTTCTCTATACTACGTACAGTAACATATTTAATGAGTAATCCCTGTTTCATAATTTAATTTTTTTGTATATTATTCAGAGGTGGATTTCCGATTTGACAGTTAGTTGCCTTGGGCCACTGGACTGAGGGAAGTCCACAAGCAGATTGATTAATAGAATGTTATTAACTAGTTACATAAATGGATTTGTTAAAAAAAATACAAAATTATGAATTGTGAAATATTAAGATAATATTAAAACTTTTGTAAAACATAGTTAGCCAGATTATCTTATCCAGTACGTTCATTTTGCCATTAACCCTTATCGTGGCAAGATTGCGTTTTTGAAGAAAAGCAAAAAAAAAAGAAAGAAAAAAAAGATGTATATAGGTGGCTATACATTTTGTATAGTATACCATACATACAACTTTATAAAAAATATTTTATAGTGGTAGTATATTTTTTATAAAGTTGTATGTATGGTATACTATACAAAATGAACATAAGGGTTAAAGTATTTATTAATACAAAACGTCTATTAAAATAATATTGTATACAAACGTAGATGCCTCACAATTAACGAATCAAAACTAACAAATAAAAACAAATACATATATTTTCACAAAATTTATAAAACAAAAGATTGATCTAAAACAAATGAAGTTGTTTGAGTTAAAAATGTGTTGAAATGTGAATTTCAGTTCTCAGCATATTAAAAAAAAAGTATCTCATAATACGAACTACCTACGTAGGACACTAAAATATCTAAATCCGTGATTGATATTGTTACGAAACTTCCGGGGTTCGTTTGGATAGTGGAAGTTATATGGTGTGAAGAACGCTCAATCACCAGGCGGCAGTAGAAAAAGAAACAACGATGTTTATTTACACGAAGACACACAGGACAACACAAAGACGAACAACTATATACAGCACAGAGGGCGATTATCTTCAGCATACACAGCAGCATACAAAACAGCATAAACAGCAGCATACAACAGACTCTACTGCAGATAGTAGAACACAGCTTAGTTCAGCACTAGCTTCACTCCGTCGCTGCTCCGCTTATCTCTGGAAGGCCAGTTCTTTATCGTCGATTACGACTACTCTTCGACTCCACTGGTCTACGACCCAAGTCACCACCACCCCCGGCAGCTGCGGGTGCTTCCTTTTATAGGTCTCAGGAGGCGGGGATAGAAGACTCTCAACCAATCAGGAACGTTCGAGGCGTATCTCGGTTCCTACTGGAAGGATCGGGAAAATTCTCGATGTTTCGGGTATAATCTATTTTGGCGCCAAAGTCGCCAAATTCGCCAAATGGTCGCCAAGCTCTGGGACCTCCCATGGAACCCACTATGCTGGGAAGCCGCATCGCAGATTCGTAACAATATTATTACATTCCAAATGTATATTTTTACTATCAATAACATGCATAATAAAACTATTTGACGTTTTGGATTTTAATGAACTTCTCTCTGACGAGAAACAATGTGAAGAGAATGCATGTGTGAAAGGGCGGGAAAATCCATATGCATGTTGACGGATAAAGACAGGAAAATTCATTAAATATTTAAAGCTGCAATAAAAGAGGAGTGCTGATGGAAAAAAAAACATATTTACTTATTTTAGTTGTTACAAAATATATTTTAAACGTCAACGAATCTCACAGCTTTTATATTTTTTTTCTCTTTTTTTCTCAACATTAAAAAAACCCCGTGTCATACTTTGTGGTGCACGGGGGATTTATAAATGTTCAATAAAAAAAAAATTAAAAAAAACCATTAAAAAAATAATTGCATAGTTTATATCTTTGCTCCTTTTTAAGAATCTGTGGAGTAAGTTCGAGAATCCTTGCGAATAAATTTTTCTTGGCTGAAATTAAAATTCTGTATTATTAGCGTTTGACTTCTTGTTTCAACTAATTTTTAATCTAAGTTTTGAATAAATATTTGTATATGTTTTACCTTCACTTTTATCAAAATTTTACAAAGCATACCTGTTCGAAAACAAGATTTGAGAAAGATAATGATTTGATATATATTTCACAGATGCACAGATCAAGGAAATGAAAAAGTAACTATTAATAATAAATCCGAAATTTCAGCAAACATTCAAACCACAATTGATCTTATTAAATGTTGTCATCACTCGGCTTAAATGGCGGATAACTATCAGCGGGCTTGCAAAGTGCCATAAGTCACAACAACAAATGTTGTCATAATATATTATTTTTCTGTAAAATCAATGCATTATTATAAATGTCTATGTCTGAATACTAATACATAATTAGCATTTAGGCATAGCTACAGATTCCGATTAAAAGATATTACATATTAAAGGGTAATTTCTTCACAGACATTAAACTGGCACAAAAAAATGAGAAAAGTGTCGAATTGCTTAAGTTGTTCTCACTAAAAAAGTGACAAAAATTCTATTTAAACAGCAATTTTTTAACAGAAAGTTTTTTAAACCCCTTTTCGATTATTTTATAAATAACTAAGTAATTACAGAACCAAGCACGAACATGTTTTAGGTCAATCAAAAGTATTCTTTTATTTTACTTATCCATGCTACTCACACATTCACGAACTCGCACACACGCACACGCACCCACATACGCGCGAGCGCACGCACTTACACACAAATTGAAGAAATTAACATGTATGGTTTCTTTGTTCGTGAAAAATTAATTATTTAAGCAATTTAAGAGTAAAACGCAAAATAATAACATTAAACATGAGCACACATTTGCAACGAATTATTATTTAATGTAAGTCTTTCATTTAATTAATCAGTTTTCACCTGTGAGAAAGTTAAATGCAAATTCCGATGGAGACTTAATTTATCTAATTTAAATATCGCGAATTCGCTTTTATTATTTTATTTTTGTAACACAACTTTCCGAATTTCAATTAATGGAATTTTAAATTTTCGATAACCTAAAGAAAAGAAGCGCAAATAAATCAAAATCAGATGGTTGTATTACTAAAAAAAATATAATAAAGGCGAATTTGCAATTTTCCGATTTAATAAGTCACCACTGTATTTACATTTAATTAGCTCACAACGGGAAAAAGATAAGATGAAATACTGTATTAATTATTCCTGTCTCGCAACAATGGTTTAATATTAATGTTTGCTTTTTAATTTTTCCTTTTTAAAAATTTTTATTCTTTAAATTTCTAGACACTAAGAAAATTATCACAATCAACCCTAAATAAAAATATAATTTTCATAATTTCTAACATATCTAATACTGCTTTTAGAACAGTATATATTTCCGCTGCATTTCCTTTTTTATGTAAGCGAATTTTTAAAAATCTCTTAAGTCAATACAAAACCCGAAAACAATTTATTCAACACTGGGCATCTAATTAAGTAATGGGAATACAATATCCACTCTGAACCGACACCTTTAAAAGCCGTTCTTATCAGTTTTGTGCGCTTCATTTTCATCTAGAGAGACCGGGCAGACGTCCTCCAGAATTCGACGCACGTTTCGGATGCGGCATGATTCCATTTTGTAACAAGTAGGCGCGGCCTTGGACACCCAAATAGGTCATGGTCGACGAAGACGATCACACATCGAAAAAAAAAAGCAGGAAAGCTGCAGCGATAACTGAGGCAGCGTGGAGTTCTTTGGAAGGGAAACCATCAACAGCCCTGAGCAATATTTGGGAGATCGTCATCGTTTGGGCGCTCCGATAGAGGATTCTAGCAACAATTCCTCTATCAAGTGTATTGGAAGTGGCACATTTAAGGAAACGGTGTTATGGGAACTAGTAATACATGTCAGAATGTTTATTGAATCATGCACATGTCAACAAGGATGGAGCAAAGAAAAATGCATTATCGTTTGCTTTAAAATATGTGATGATAATCAATACTTATTAGAGAAGCAAGGCACGCGATCCAATCATTAGATACGCTGAGATGACGCATCTATTCAATGATCAAGAAAAGGTAAAGAATTCAAAGAAGCGCTTTATGTACAACACAGGCGAATCAATAAATAATTAGAACATTTCCAGGAAAACACAGGCAAACCAATAAATAATTTGCACATTTTCAGGAAAACACAGGCGAATCAATAAATAATTAGCACATTTCCAGGAAAACACAGGCGAATCAATAAATAATTAGCACATTTTCAGGAAAACACAGGCGAATCAATAAATAATTAGCACATTTCCAGGAAAACACAGGCGAATCAATAAATAATTAGCACATTTCCAGGGAAACACAGGCAAACCAATAAATAATTTGCACATTTTCAGGAAAACACAGGCGAATCAATAAATAATTAGCACATTTCCAGGAAAACACAGGCGAATCAATAAATAATTAGCACATTTTCAGGAAAACACAGGCGAACCAATAAATAATTAGCACATTTCCAGGAAAACACAGGCGAACCAATAAATAATTAGCACATTTCCAGGAAAACACAGGCGAACCAATAAATAATTAGCACATTTCCAGGAAAACACAGGCGAATCAATAAATAATTAGCACATTTCCAGGAAAACACAGGCGAATCAATAAATAATTAGCACATTTCCAGGAAAACACAGGCGAATCAATAAATAATTAGCACATTTCCAGGAAAACACAGGCGAATCAATAAATAATTAGCACATTTCCAGGAAAACACAGGCGAATCAATAAATAATTAGCACATTTCCAGGAAAATACATAATAATTAATCTATTTAATACGGAACAATATAATATGGACATGAGACAATTATAAAATACTACAGGCATATTTGCCAAAATTGCAAATCTGTTTTGAAGTACAGACTGTTTAAATAAAGCGATAATATATTTTTACTTTCAATCTGAAATACTTTGGAGTGAATATGCACAAACTAGGACCGTTATTGAGGGAAAGGGATTGGACAAAATCGAAAGTAAATAAATGCATTAAAAGTATAAATATGTTTTCCGCCTTTAATATTGTCACGAAGATGCAAAGAATTATGCCATTAGTTGAAACAAACAATTATATTTATTAGAACGAAGTAACTCACAGCAGCACGAGACTGAGAACTTACCCATCACTGATGAGACTCAGCTTTTATACACGTATAGAATATTCGAGAACAATCCAATCCGAATATTTAAGAAAGATGTAAAACTTTCAAGACTTAGATAAACAATAGATAACAATTTAAATAAAAGAATTCAAGTCCCAGGATCAAACACCGAGGCTAACCACGGACCAATCAATCGCAAGTGAGATGCTCTGCCTACTGAGCCACGGCGATTGCCAGTTATTATGGTTTATATAGTTTATATAGGAGGCTGAATCCCCCACATTGGTCACATCATGGGGACCATATTCCACATTCAGTAAATAGAATTCATCACGGTTATACATTTTTTTAAAAAAAAATTACTGTTTACTAGATAAAAAAATGAGAATATTCAAGACAAGAAATCTTAAATTCTCTCATATACATAACAGATCTTTGGTACAATTAAGTTTCGAATCGGGAACACTGCAGCTTCGAAACTGATACCAGGTTGCTCCAATCTAAAATCCGAATGAAGTAGAGAAAAAATTGCTACTTTATCAATTTTTTTACATTTTATTTCTATCCCACTGGAGGGGGGGGCTAAAAAATGTGGATGAGAAGCTTCCGGTATGGTGGTTGGTTCTCGGCTCTCTGGTAGTTACAGAAAAAAGTGGGGGTTGGCTCCTGCCATCGATGAAGGGACGTACTTCCCACCGGAAGGGTTGTACCGTGGCCGGTGATGGCGCTAAGTGTTGCTGTCGTGGTGGTTCCGTCATTCAGTTTTTTCCATCTGCCTTAGGGTAGGTCGGTGTAGTCAATTTGTGATTACATTTTATTTCTTTATTAAAATCGCATAGGGTAGAGAAGAAACTATTACTTCTTCATCAATATTTTTTGAAGAAAGAATAGTATAAATGTAGGTCACTGTAATTCTAAGAGATTTCAAAAGTTGATATTTTACTTAAATTTTTACAAAAAAAAATCCATAAGAACTTTTTTTTTTATGGCCAAATGCACAATCTGTCACTTTGACCGGTAATATAAGCTGATCTTTCTCGGGTCAAATGCTCTCATATCAGTATCAGGGACACTCACAAAAGGTTAATGAGTCTTTTAGAGGGAGATAAACTCTACTCAAGCTTAAATGAACTGATACAAAGCTTCATTCGAAATATGTGCCCAGTGGGCGTAAAAGCCAGAGCAATCAATTACACAGGAAATACGAGGGGAACTGATTAATTGTTAAGCTAGCGAACGGATACAAAAGAACCTCGTAGGTTAAGCCTCCCTGAAACATGCCGATAAACTACTTCCTCACGCTAGAATGTTTACATTAGAGATTATCGTTTTCAAAACGAGAGTTGAGTAAACATTGGATTTAACGCTTAGAGTATCAGGGTACAATACAACGATTATTTATACATTTTATAATACATGATCGAGAATTTAAGCAGTTTAAAATTTTATATCACTATAAACAAAATATCACCCATTATTAATTCTGGTAACATCTTTAAAAAAATTATTTAAAGCCAACATCGTCAAATATATACATTTTTATAAGTGAATGATCAAAGTAACTTTATCCATTAGGAATTCAATATTTTCCATCTGGTTAAATGTAAAACATATATTGATTTCCGTAAAGAAATATTCAAGAATATAACCATAATGTAATAATTCAACAAAAAATCATTTTTTCCTATTCATTTATAAAAAATAATAATTTTATTTACAAGTAATATTATAAAATAATAAACTATTTACAGGAGAAATAGTATCACCATAAAATATACGGAGGTTATGGTAGACATAAGAAGAATATAATAATAGAATGCAAGGAATTATTAAAAATGAAAATTAAGTTTGTGGTGATCAAAGTCGAAAGTTTTTATTTGTAGAGAGACAAAAATCACAATATATGCTTTTGTCGATATTGACGAAGACAAGACAGTTGAATCAAACCTAATATAGCATGCTAAATGCCATATTTGGGTATTCTGAGGCCCTTGGAGTGCAAATTATGAGGTCCTTTCTTCAATAAACTAAATAATTTACATTCACATTTCAAAAATTTTAAAACATGTTAATCTTTTTTTATTTAATGAGATTCCGGAAGTATATTTGGTTTTGTTTATCCATTATGACTTCTGAATGCCTAAATCCACACTTGTACTCAATATTATTGAAATCGATGGAATAGTTATATGCATAAAACAATAAATATAAGAATCGCAATGAAACATATAAAAATTTGACCAATTATTTATTTTTCAATATATATTCATTATGTATTTTATATTTCAACGAATTTGTATTTTTTACAAATTTGTTTATTTGGTGCCTAGTTTTCTTTTAATCATCCCGCTTGTGACCTACTCTACCTAGCTGCAGTTGCCTGTCTAATTGGAAATCCGCCATTGGTTAGACCAGATATTCGAATTTGAATACCGTTTTCATAAACAAATGTAGGTGTGAGTTAAGCAAGTACATCATATTTTCTACTCCTATTACTTTTTAAAAGTAATATTATATTTATATTTAAACATAATTTTGCAGGTGCATGGCCGAAAAGAAGAAACTTTTAAAATTAACTACAATGTATTTTAAATGGAGTAAGGATTTGTTCAGGGAAGATGCAATGATAAAAAGACATCTATTTACATCAAGATTAAGAGATTACATCAAGATTTACATCAATTTTCCTTTCAGTGATTTTACTAAGAGAAATTGATGAAATACGAAGGTATTAGTGATTTTTATTTCTTCGCTCAGAGTAAGGAAAAATGCAATAGTCATCAGTTTTCTTGAACACACACACCTTCTGGTCAAAATCTTCTGTAGTGGTGAAAAACTATAAGCTACATGTCTTAATACACATCCAAAAAAGAAAAAAGAAACAAATAATATACATTCAACAGAAAGTTACTAAGTCAAATGAGGTAAAATGTACGAAAATTTCCTAATCAAAAATCTACATCCAGTCCTGGTTGTTTAGTGTAAATAAAATAATATCGATTAAAAAACATAATATTTCTTATTAAATAAAAGTTATCAAATATTTAAACGTGCAACCCAATAATTAAAAAATAACACAAGTATTGAAAGAGCTGCATCGTGAATAAAGAATTAAATCATTTGACACAATCACAATACATTTAAAACAATAAAGCAAAAATAAAAGATTTTAACAGCACGAAATTTCAATAAAAGTTTTATTGCGACATAAAATGCCAAACGATTTTAAAAATAAGAAATAAGATATTTGGTGAAAACTGATAAGAGGAATGAATGATGAATGGTAAGAACTAATGAATTAAAATGTGATCTACAGAGAGCTAACATTTGAATACAACTTATTTCGCTACATATATAACAACTGTATCATTATTACGTGTTGAGGAACGAACAATTCTGTAAAATATCAAAAACTGCCTTGTTCTTTGGAGCAAAGTGATGACGTAAACGGTAAAACAAGATTCATTAAATCAACGACTGCATTTCAAAATCCTTTTCCAATTAAAATTGATGTTGACAAATCCTCACCAGAGTTGCATCATCACAATTGTTGTGTCTGTGATGAGGATATTCATCGACGTCTAGGGATAGTATTACAAACTGTTCTAAACCAAGAGGAAGAGACTAAGAAGGAAATAGGGCATTATGAATGAATGTCAAGATCACTATCTGCCAAGAGCGGTGGTAATTCAGGTCTAAGATTACAGATGGTATATAATAAAACTGAAAGAAACAACTAAAAGGTTTTTGAAAATCATCACTATTCTAATCTGCTTTATAACTGCAATAACGCATTATAGCAATAATAATAAAATGATTCTTAACCAGTCAAAATTGTTTAAGGATGTTTAAAAATATAAGGAAAAAAAAACATTAAAAATAAAAATAATATGCAAATTTCTAATAGATCAAAAGGTATTAACTTCTAATCACTAGAATCCAGAAAATTCAATATATATTAATATGACAGCTTTAATATCTATTAGTGCTAATGCCTTAAAAAAAAAAATTCTTGTTTTAAATAGAAGAAAAGAAATTTTTATTGTAAGAACTGTTCGCAGTAAGTCTTTTTCGATGAAATCAGTATTTTTCAACTTTTCTGGTCGTTATGTTATTTATATTCATCTGCAAATAAGACACGATTCCAATAGCTCTCTGGCTGGTTTATCATAGATTTGGCAAATTTAAGCCTAGCAATTCTGTTCTTCTGACTTACAAAGAATTTTCTTCCTGCAGAGCGGCCATGTATACCGGCATTCCGAAGAATTCTACGAATAGTTTCACTTGAAATAGAAGTTCCATTTGCTTCATTATATTGTGAAGTAAACTTTATTGCACTCAGACGTGGATTTTTTAGAAATTTACTCACAATATTTCTTTGACTTCTAGCTGACAGAATTTGAGTGCGACCATTACGAGGCTTGCTTGCAATCCTTTTTCCCTCTCTGTAACGTTTTATTATGCTTTGCACCGTTAAATGAGGTATAGTTGCAATAGTTATAGTTGCAATGCCTCCAATTGATTTTCCAGCTTTAAAATGAAATATAATTAATTTTCGTACGTCTAAACTCGTTTCTTTACGAATGCGCGCCATATATAAGAATAAAGTAAATAGAATAAATAATTGTGATATTAAATACTGAAATCAAACGATTTTAGTGTATTTTTCAATTAGAAGAAAAATAAGCCACAAAAGATATTTTTATGATGAATTTAAATAAATAATGTTTGGATGTACGAAGACCTTTGTGTTCTAATTTTGTGACATTTTTTATTTATTTATTTTTTAGAACAATACTACTTGATTTTTTATAAAAATATTTGTTCAGTTTTATTAAGAACTATTTAAAGATGCTAATTAAAAAAAACCCAACTAATAAAATGCTTTATTAAGAAGTATAGAACACAATTTCTGCAAATTTCTTTAGTGTACGAACACTTTTGGGAGCCACTGTAGCTTGTCAGAATTTATAGTGACACGAATTTATACAAATTTTCCAACTTTTATTTAAAAAAAAAGGGTGGGTGAGTGAAGGTCTAGAATTTTGTGAAAGAGAAACACAAACCAAATTGTTTTATATTATAATTGTATATACTTTCTGTCATGGAAACTTTAGTGATTTATTTAAACCCTAGATTTGCTTTAAAATTTTATAAACGATATATATTTAATTCCCAAATTCCATTAGTATTTAACCTTAAGAAAACATGTTAATTCCATTAAAATGTTTCAAATTGCACTTAAAGATGCTTCGTCACCAAAAGGAAAATTTCTTCACAAATAAAAAAAATCTCAATTTTAAATAGAAGTAACATTAAATAACAATATATATAACAGACAAATTTATAATAATATTTTAACTGCGAGCATTTTTTTTAATATTCAGACAATTCTATGAAAATGTTTTAGTAACTGTTACTATCTGTAAATCGCGTTGATTTTTTAACTTGACTTATATAAATTATATATCAATTTTATTAACTATTTTTTAATAAACTAATTTGCTCAACCTTAATTAAGGGAAGCTTATTTTTAATATTTAATTACCAAACTATTCAAACTAAACATATCAATATCAATCTGCATGAAACGCAACATAAAACGCCAAATCAGGCTTAGGAAAAGCAGCCAGGAATTTTTTCAAGCATATTTATCTCTTAATTAATTCAATTACAGGGCTCATTTACCTATCATCATATATTTAAAAAAAAACTAATGAAATTAAAGAAGAAAAAAATTGATGATGAACTAATAGCAAAAGCTGCTGTCTCAAATAAAAATGTTCAGTTTCTACATTAGTGCTTAAGTGTTAACAGATAAAAAGAAAATGATGGAAAAATGTAACTCATTAACTTTCGACAAGGCCATCTAATTTTAGAACAAGAAGAATCAATACAAGATAATGTAAAGGACATTGTTATGTTTTTCAAAATTTTTCATACAGCTAGAAATGATAATAACAGCTTATTATTTAGAAGGAACGGAACAGAATATCAATGATTAAAATTGTTTCATTTTCTCAATTTTTTTTCATCACCCCATTGAAGTACACTGCTTAAGAATGAACATATTTTTTAACGCCAATTGATTCAATAGATAAATAATGTAGGTCAGAGCATTATCTTCAAGATACTGTTTACGCCCAAACTTGTGAATCTTGATGACAGATTCCACTCTTTGGATTAGTAGTCAGCCTTGCAAAACAGGCTGGTCGAAATTGTTTAGATAATAGAAAAATGAACAATTCAATCTTCAAATTAAAAGCATCGAATTAGATATATATTACAGATATAAACAGAATCAATCAAGCTGTAATATCAATATTATTACAATCGTATGATATACCTAATACAATATCTTCGAATCTATTATTAAATTAACTGACATACACAGAAATATTCGAGATGAAGTTATTTTTATGTTTCTCAGAAATAAATTAATTATTAACTAATTATTAATCAGCAAAACTTTCATTAAAATCCATTTTATATTGTAACATTTGTGAGCAAAATTTGAGGAAATTATAATTTAATAAATATTTATAGCAAAGATTAAAGCTATCACATACCAAATCAGCTATTGAAAGCTACTTAATGTAAGTGTTGAACCGTTATCTTGTAGCCAAGGGCAGTCATTGCTGTTTGCTTGCTGGAACAATATAGCGCATGCGTAATGGAAGCATTTTTTTTTTTTTAAATAAATAAGAAATGAAGCATTTGATGGATTTTCACAAAACGTTTATTAAAAGCTTACCAAGCTTCAAAGTTAATATAAATAAAATTTGAAGGAAAAGGAATTAATAGTTTGAATTATCTATATCTATACTTATAATAAAGCTCAATGTGTGTGTGTGTTGGCGCTCTACAGGCCAGGTCATTTGACATACAGCTATCATATTTGGTACATGTATACCTTAGAGGTCGGGAATGTGCACCTGGGGTCCCTTTTTTTGAAATTTTAATTATTAATTAAAAACTAACTTTCCCGCCAAAAAAATCTTCCATTTTCCCCACCGCCAACTTTCCCGCCAAAAAAATCTTCCATTTTCCCCACCGCCAAATGAGTAAGGCTTCAGTTATTTTTTCTCCCAACAGAATTGAGGCTAGGGTTAATATTTTTCGGCGGATTATTTCAAACGATTCTGTTTATTTTCTTAATGTTTGATGCATTTAAAATTAAACATTGTTAATTAATCCATGTTTCAAATTCATTCTGAAGTACTTTTGAATTAAAATAACACAGAATAAAGGAAATTAAAAATGTATAATCTGCATAGCGTTACCCCAACTGGCGTAGAAAAATTCACGAAGTTGCGTTACCGTAAATAGCGAAGAAAATTCACGCCTGCGCATTGCGTTCTGATTGTTACCATATCAACCATTATCAACGGATGATTTAAATTATTTTTAGGTTAGTTGCATGCTTTTGTAAGTAAATTGTATTTATGTTAGTTCTATATTTTTTGTATATGCTTATAGTTCTAAGAACATCGTTTTTTAAGTAGTTTTTTTAAACCTGTTTTCGACCGATTATTTTAAACGATTCATTTTATTTTCTTAGTGTTTGATGTATTTAAAATTAAACATTGTTAATGAATCGATCTGTTTATGATGAATCTGAGAAAATTTTGTTGACAAATTCTTGAGATATTACATAAATTAAGAAAGATATTCTTTAGTGCCCATAAAATTTAAACGCTTAGCGACTCTATTATCAGTAATCATATTATTAAAAAAAATGCTTTGTTTCAGTAAAAAAATATTATTATATTAATTGCAGATTCATCATTTACACTTTAATTTAAAGCATAAATTCTACGAGGGGTAACAGAAAATTAGAGAGATACATATCACGTTATGACTGAAGGCCTTTATAATATTATGAGTGAATTATATGACTACCAAAATTTGAAGCTTTAAAATATTTTGCTGAAGAATCTATTAAAGTTGGAATTGCGTAAAATATTTAATGGTACGACCGGAGTTTAACCCCCTGCTTGCCGCAATTTTTAAAAATCGCCAACAACGGCCTAGCGAAATGTTCAAAAGCAAAGGAGCAGATGTTCAATTATAGTGCATAATAAAGATTGCCAGCTTTGGCGCGTTATCGCAACTTGGCGAAGAAGGGGGTTAAACTCCGGTTCAACCTATTTAATTATTAAAATTTAAACGAACATTAAGATTGGCGAACCGGCTGGTCGCCAAAGGCGGCTAGTAAGGAATAAAAGTTTAGGTATTTCAGGGTTTTTTTTTTCTTAAATAAATTGTTGTCATAATCAATGTAAATTTAATAAAAGAATTTCATTATGAATCTAGGCAATGGCGAAACTGTGAAGTTTGGGATTCGGACTATATTGAAAGGTGTTTCTATTATTAGATTTCTGTAAGACAATACGATACGTTGATTTTGAGATGTAATAAAATACTAGATGATCTTTCAATCTGAGATTCTGCTCGATTTATCAGTTAATTGTTAAGTTAATCCTCCATTTAATTTGTACAATTACTTACTAAGTAATCTCATTGCTTTTCCATTACTCTATTTATCTGTTATGTCTGGTGGTTAAGAACCTTGAGTTTAAGTACACCGTGATATTCCTCTCACATCGAGATTCTGCAAAACGTAAGAATACCAAAACAAATTAAATTTTACAGTTACTTTTTTCACTTCTTTTTTATTTCTCGACGAATATCACAAGAAGGCGCACATGGATGTAAACACTCAAATAAAATGTATACAAAATAATTAAAAAATATAACATTCCTTAGGGAAACATGGTGGGGTGCCAGCTACGCCCCCCCCCACCTCATTCTTTATTTTCCATTCATCTCTTTGTTTCACTAAGCCTCGCTTGGCATTACTGTCTAGTTTCTCTGTCTCTGACAGACAATGGTGTGGAGAGGGGGGTGCCAGTTCAGGTGTCGTCCTCGTCATCTAACCGCGGTTCAAAATGACGAGGTCGGTCCCATAATAGCCTAACTGTTGCTTCAAACGGGACGTTAATATAACTAAACTAAACTGACAGACAATGCCATTTTCTCTCTCTCTACATTTCGATGGCCCGATGGCGCATTTGTTTTAACAGTTAATGTATAGGGTCAAAAAATTCAGTAGGTAATAACTGGATCCTTTAACACGTTCACTGCCATGACTGATGTCTGTAATTCGGACCACTATCTAATTAGATGCTTACTTATTTTCTCTCTTAATTGTAGTACAGAAAAAATACCTACTTAGATAGCATGCATGAATCACATGCGATTCACGTGCTGAGCAACGTGTTAAAACAAGGAAATACAAACTAAATATAGGCTTGTTCCACTCGCATCAAATTCTACATTGACCGAGAAATTTTGCTGTCACGCGAATGCGAGTCACATGGCAGTCAACGTGTTAACAATATAAATTAAAGAAATATGTATATATTATTTCAAAATTCAAGCTTAAGGGCATGGAATAAATTTTAACACATGGCAGAATATAGTACAACAAATGTTTTTTGTAGAGAAAATTTTATGGGTACAAGTGATGGATTAAGGCAGAAACAGAAGATATAGATGGGGGAGGGGGGGAACAAACAAACCGTTTTTTTAGCCTCGTTGAAACGCGTTTCCTTACAGCATTTTTACAATAGTTGTTACTGCAAATGCAATCGCATATTATGTCATTTAGTTCCAGAACTGTAACGTCATATTGTATACAGTTGTAATTGGTTCTCTTATGAATATTTTCTACTGGGTGCATTTCATTCTTGTCTTAAGTGTATTATACAATGTGCGTGTATGTGTTTGTGTACGTGTTTTCAAGCAGAAATGTCTTTGCAAGTTATTTTTTAAACATATTTCTAAATTTTTCATAATTAAAAGTTAAGATGTGATGAAATTTAGCTTTTATTTTACCGCACAAATAATTTTCTCATTTGAGAAAAAAAAGAGAGTGGGTTTAAAGGTTGCGTGTATGTCAATCATGTCCTCCTTGTTCGTTCAATTCGAACATTACACCATTTGAGCCACCAAGGTCAGCTTGATTTATCAAAAAATAAACTAAAACATTCATTAAAGCTAACAGTACAAGTTTCAATTTATAATTGCAAGGTGGACTCCGAATATTCATCAAACATAATAATCTGAGTTACACCCTTTGAGCCACCAGAGTCAGCTTGGTTTATCAAAAAATAAACTAAAACATTCATTAAAGCTATCGGTACAAGTTTCAATTTACAATTGCAAGGTGGACTCCGAATATTCATCAAACATAATAATCTGAGTTACACCCTTTGAGCCACCAGAGTCAGCTTGGTTTATCAAAAAATAAACTAAAACATTCATTAAAGCTATCGGTACAAGTTTCAATTTACAATTGAGAGGTGGAGTCCGAATACTCATCAAACAGAATAATCTGAGTTTGCCAATTTAATTCATGAGAAATGCACATGTTATTTTATATGACAGCAATTTAAAATGAACCTGGCCACCAAATATTTCTATTACGGGCAGAAACAATTAAATCAGTTAGCAGAATTATCATGCAATCTAGAGTGTTTGTACTTGAATTATGTAACTGTTGCAACAGAGGCGTGAGTGCCAGGCAATGAATGAATTAAACAAAGCAGATACCAAAGCATAAAAAGTAATATAATTTAGAGAAGAGTGACTGACACATTCAAGTTGTTTCTTGATAACAAATATCCTACAACGCAAGGGCGATCTTCTGGTTCAAAGAAAGCGACGACTGAGCTTTGTAAATCGGTCATTGAGCCGTAAGGTTAAGTCTTATCGCCAAATTAAATGTTGCACGTACAAAATGCATGGTTTCTCATGACACCCGGAGATTATCCAGTGTGATACCGTTTTCTTGCAAGCACATTGGGAGATGCAAGGGCATGCTTAAGGTCAAAGGAAAATGCATGATAGTGCTGACCAGTTCCGTTCCAATTACAAGCCGTCCAGCTCAAATTTTCGGTATTATCAAACTGCTGATGATGTACGATTGTGAGATTTTTTTGAGATATGATTTATCAGTGTCCAAGCACAGAAGATGCAGTCAGCAATTCCAGAAATTTTATAAAGTTTTTATGTAACCTTAGTAGTGGGAACTGATAAAAAAAGGAAGAGAAAGGAAATGAAATATCAAAGCAACATTATGCTTACAGTTATGTTTTTTAAGTTGGTATGAAAGTTATATAGGATTAACAAAGACAACTCCAATGGGGGAAAAAAGGATGCATAAAATTAATAATATATTTTCTTCAATCAAAACATTTGTCAATCTTTAAAATCGTGTTTCGTTTACAATTTTGATGCATTTTATCAATTTAGACTAAACGAATTTATTTCTTACATTTTATACATTCTATTTATTACTATGAGATTTTCATGTAGGAAATGCTTTAAAGATGTAAGTTAATAATAATTTGAGGGTACTAAAACTACACTTCGATTTTCTATGTCATGTTTTCAATAAATTGCTTTATATCAATTGTGTATCAAAAGCTGCCTTACTAAATAACATCAAACCCCAACCAAGAACAGCAAAGTGTTTAATATGCAAAGATAGCAACCTGTAATCCGGAATACTCTTCGTCCTCGGCTTCTAAACCCATCAATGTTTTTGGGCATGCGTCAGGAAGAGTTTATTTCAACAAAAAGGGAGTGAGAAGGAAGAGATCTATAGATTTATCAATAGGGTGAGCTCATATTATTCGTGGAATTGGGAGGTGTAAAAACCTTTCACCTTTCTGAGTACTACACATCGGATAAATACCAGCGTCAAAAAAGTGCTACTTTCGGGATTCTGAAACGAATAGTAGAAGCACTGCTTTATTGTAAGTTTCATCACAGCCAGAACATTAAGAGTTGATCCCGTGATCTCGTATCTGTAACAACCCCCAAATAAGCCTCATTCACAGACAGTCTCTGCTGGGACGAAGATGCAGTCATTGACCGCGCCACTATAATTGTTCTGTCATCGCAAGTATTTCATAACCTCTTTTATGTTATTGCCTTCCACTAGACTCTTCTTTTATATTTTCACAGTATCGTGTATGGCAAAGACCTTAATCTATCATATTGGGCACGGGCTAGTTTCCTTCTGCTCGTCATCAGATAGAGAATCAAACTGAATTCTGATTGGTCAAATAATTCATGTGTTCTACTTCACAAAGGAAATTCCATTTTATCTTCGTTCCCAAATTTTGGGACAAATCATGAATATAAAGATAGAAGAGCGAATGCTATGAATTATAGAACCAAGGCAAAAAATGGTGTGTGTATTTTTCCTTGTATATAATTTTATACTCTTTCTACGTACAGTACCCACTTTTGTAAATAAAATCACGAATAAATTTGTGTTTGTGAGCCTGAGTATCCATTACTTAACAAGTTGGGCCAGGATAGCCTGGTTGGTAGAGCATTGGATTCGCGTCCCTTAGGGTGCGAGTTCGAACCTCGCCGGCCGAAGATTTCCCGCGTGCATGGTGGCTGACGCGCGTATAAATCTGTCGTGGTCACAAAGTCAAGTATGTCGACCATGTCGAGAGTAATACCACTGGGGGTACTGGATCAGGGGCGACCGTTCTCTGATTCAGGTCTAAATTACGGTCTGTGGATGAGTGAATGAAGTCCGCCTCGTAAGAAGAGCTGCGACGTGTGTGTAGCTAAGTCGTTCTCTTGGTCCTAGATGGCGCTACTATAAAAAAACAAGAGACGCTTCCCCACCGGCTTAAAATCGCTGTCTTCGTAACAGCGGGCTTGTCCATGGAAGAACAACAACCATAAGAAACAACAACAACATTACTTAACAAGTGACGTGGTATGCAGGTCATTTAGGAGGGGTTCACACCCTTTTAATAAATGAAAGTCACATTTTCATTAAATTAAGCAAATCATCCTCAGACACTGAATATGTTTCAGCAGAGTTAATGTGATACGAAAGTGAGTGTTAAGCAATGTTTTGAGTGGCCAGAGCACAAAAATCATGGTCGTCTTGTTTTTAGATTACTATGAATTCTAGCACCCCCCCCCTCCCGGTAAAAAAATATAAACAGTTAAATTAACAGCAAAATTTTTCGAAAAGTTTGAACCAATCAAAATTTAAATCAAATGTAAATAAAATAAAGCGGCTGAAATTATAGCATGAGAAGAAATGTATTCTCCACGACGGCAATGCACCCTATCAGAGAATTGATCTTAATTTGTGAAATTTTCGCCATTCATAACAGACTATCGCCTTCACATCCAACGTTATCTAGTTTTTATAAATTCCTCTTTTTCTTGAAAGGTCAAACATTCAGCTAGCTATATATCTGCTTTAGCATCGCTTCTGGCCTCCAAAGCAAATCATGTAAGGTTGAAAGTCGCTTACACAAAACGATGTGTAGACAACGTAAAGCAGAATCACGATTTTCGAAGTCAATTCATCATTACAAACATAATAATATAACATTAAAAAAATTTTAATGAAATCTACGGTCGCAAATTTCAAGTTATCATGTGAGAACATTATTATTTTTTAAGTCATTATTTGTCTTAATTATTTTAAGTCATTAACTAGTTCAAGCCGGATTCCTTTTTTATTTGGTTTAATTTGATTTTCCTATACTTTGGTCTCAATTTATCTGTGTTTTAGAAGTAGCTGCATTTGCGCTCTCTAAATACTATGATGTTTTTCCTGTTCCTTTTTTGGTTTTAACTTGAATAAGAAATAATTTTTAGTTGTGATTCCGAAACTATTTCGTTTCGTTTTCAAAATATTTCTTACTTTAGACTGGTTACTTATATTATATATATATGTAACATTATTTGTTGGAAGCATGATTCAGTTTGAAGACAGTGAAGATACTTTTAATTTTTGTGACGTCGTTTTATTTCATTTTGAAAAAGCAAGCATATGTACAAGCGATGAGCACACAGAGCGACACAGAAAAGGAATGAGGAAAAAGCTCTTGGACATTTTATCCCTGGTCTTATATAACCTATGATTTTGATAGGGAAAACCTTTCTTCATAGTACTAATATATAACGAGATTTCGATAGGGATTTTCGTTACATGCGTGGAGAAGGTAGGGGAAATTCAGGGAGATTTTAAAAAAGAATTTGCCTGATCAGCGGTATTTTATCTCTTCACGCGCGGTGTGGGAAAGTTAGATTTTAGCTGATTCAACAATTTAACAAAGCTTCTCTTGAATTAATTAAGTAGATACAATGGAATTGGATAACGAAATAAGAGAATATTTTAGAATGAAGTTACTATGGGCTAAATTAAGATAAAATCTTGAAAATTAATTAAATTGAAATTAGAGTTAAAATATCATTACACACACACACACACACACATATATATATATATTGAGATGAAATAATAGATATGATGTCATAGTCTATGTTAACCTTTTAAAAACGCATCTGCTGTCAAAGAAGCATACATAATAATAAAGCAATGCTGGTAAAAGCAGGTCAACCTTTTAAAAATGCATCTGCTTTCAAAGAAGCATACATAATAATAAAACAATACTGATAAAAGCAGGTAAAAAAAAATATGCGATTAAAAGATGATGAAAATTGTTATTTATGCTTTATTTATTGCCTACGTGATTTCGAGCTTCAAAACCTTCTAACCAAAACAACATCATGTTCTCACATGACAATAATCAATACTAGCTGCCCTTGGAGACCAGTTTGTTCGCTCAGATTATCGACTTTTTAAGCTACTAAAGAATTAATATAAAATGATTAAAAAAAAAAACACCTTGCTATTTGATCGACTGAAAAATATTAATTTTATTGTAAAAGTTTACTGCAAATTAAAAAGTGCAAATATTAAGAAATAAAAGATGAACTGAAAATTCTATTACGGAATTAATGATTAGTACAAAAAAGGCCACTAAATGTTTTGACGGATGAATTTGAATTCCATTATAGCATGTAAAAATATTGTATCAAATTGAATTAAAAATATTATTAAAATTAAGAAAACAAAACCAGCAAAAAAGTAAATTTTTTTTCACTCTCAAATGACTATTGGAAAATAATTGTTTCGGAAGATATGAACATCAATTTTTGTTGGGAAGTTATAACGATTACTTATTTCGTGACAGGTAAGCCTATTTTTGGATTCGACTTTCTGCTTGAAGCATATATCTGTTATGTTTTCCTTTCCCTGACCGAATGTCCTTTTTGGCAACACAGCGAATCATTTCCAGAATATTCCGATTTTTAAGATAATATTCCGTTATATAAGTTAAACAAAGCGTTGGATTTAATGCAGCTTAAAAACGTTGAATAACGTAGTCTGAAATTTGTATGATAATACATTTGATTGTTGCCATTTGGCAATAAGTAATAAGCACGATTTCTGTGCCACACACATTAATGTTTTATATAGAGAGACATTTTTGAGTGAAAATGGCTATCTCGAAAAATTTAAATACATTAATGTATTATGCCAAAAAAAAAAAAAAAAATTAAATAATTTTTCGAGATTTTAAGAGACTATATTTAGACTTTTAAATCTTCTATATTTTTTTAAATTGGAAACGGTATATAATACACTCCCGATTATCCGCGGAATTGGGTGGCGCGGCCGCCGCGGATAACAAAAATCGCGGATAATCCGAAAAAAGCTAAAAACGGGTATAGCAAAAAAGAAAACAGTCATTCCAACTTTGAAAAATCGTTTTATGTACAATAAAACGTAAAATAAACAGCTGGAAATGTTTAACTAACGCTTAATATTTTAGTATATCACTCAAAACTAACCTAAAATGCATTTTGTTAATGAAAACTGAAAAGTGCTTTGTACTTACGAGAGGCGTCAAGGATACACAGAAAAATTAATACATATATACTGTTTTAATACTGTAATGTATTATGTAATTATAAAATCATAACTGTAAAATTACACCTTTTTGAAGACAACGGGTTATCCGCTCCGCGGATAATCGGGAGTCTACTGTATAGCAAAAATGGAATGCGTAAGTACCAGAAATCATGACATCAAACGTTCATTCTTCCGTTTAAAATGACGATATGCATCATAAAACAAAACATTATATTCTGTCATAGTTAATGGAGAGAACACTTGTTTGACACTTGATTCTTTGTTCATGCGTGTCTCATTCTACTAAAAAGAAACTGTTCAAAAGATGAATACGAGCGTCGAAATTTTTTAGGACAAAATCGATTTAAGCTTTACATTCGCAAATGATTAGATTTAGAAACTTGGAACGTCTCCAAAAGCATTGTCTTCCCTTTGTTCTGAAACTCGAGAAGTTAAAATTACAAAAAGAAACGAACAAAAATTTATTTCGTGAACGAAGAAATTACATTCCATCGAACTCGAATTCATTTCTCAGAGAAATTAGAAAATTCCCATGAATTCAAAGTAAGATTATTGACTATTAATTGTATTTATTTATAATGTTTTCAATATTTCATATGAACATATATGAACGAATAAGTTTCTAAACTAATTAATTCTGAAACAGAAAAAGAATTTTCCAAGAGAAAAAAGAAAGTTTGCCGCCATTTTAAAAAAAATAAAAGTAAATGGAATCCTTAGCAGAGGAAAAAAAAATTGCTAAATCAAAAAAATAATGGTTATCTTGTAGTTATTGTACACATACGCATAAAAGTTAAATACTATAAAGTGCTTTACAAATCAAAACATTTAAAGCAGAAAAATATGTATTCGTTTATTGCAAACGATTTTATATATATTTTGCAAACGATTTTGATGCTCAATTATCTGCGGAACTGGGTGGCACGGCAGCCACGAATCGATAAAAAAAAATTTTTTTTGAAAATTTTTTTGTATAACATTTACTCATAGTAGAGGGTCTACATGATACAGCTATGATTTAATAAAAGTGATTTCTGTAATGAAAAATGGTTGATTACCTTTTTATATAGTTTTATTTGATATGAATTAGTTCTTGTTTATAAAGATAGAATTTTGTAATCAATTTTTCATTAATTTCCTGATAGTTTAAGAATTCTGACATTTCCTACACTTGAGTATTTTGTATAAAAATAGATGATTTTTTAAAAATTATCAATTAATCACTTTATTTAATTAAATTTTGATTGAACATAAGTGCTAGTAATATTTCTGATGGCGAATTTAATAAAAAATCGATCGAAAGAATCTATAATATTTATAATAATATATAGAAAATAATTTAAGTAAAAAAAATCTATTATTTAAAGCATAATAAAAGCATATTTTTCTATAAAATAAAATTTATTACGAAAAAAATCCTTTTTTTAATGTTAACAGCCCCTCTTTTTTTACTTGGGATCATACATTTTTTTTTTCAAATCTATTCTGGGATTAACAAATGCAGATAATTCATAAGTAATCAAGAATTTACTTATTTTATTTCAATTTTAAAATTAAAATCATCAGAATATGCTGTTCATCCATTTATATATGTACTTTACCATTTGAGAAAAGAAATATTAAGGAAAGTTTAAACAAAAATTAAAAATATCAGAGATTAAAGTTTTTAAAAAAGAACTGATTTTGTAACGGCATTCTGATAGTGGACTGTACTGAAAAACCAATGATGTGAATCAATTTAATTTTTTAATTTTATTATTTTTAATATAGTCTCAACGGCTTTTTAGAACAACTGACAGACGATTATTTTTAAATATCTACATCAAACCTTTTTTATATGCGCCGAGGACCTTCTAATTAATTATTAATTAATTAGACATAGAAATTAATAGATATAGAAATTAATTATTATTAATCTAACATAGAAAAAGAAATTTGCAAAGCTGCTGCAAAAAACATCGGCTAATATAAATATTTTAATAAACTATGAATTTAAAATCATCAAATAAAAATACGGTCAATAAATAGATTACTAGTTATCTTTGGTCCTCCTCCTAGGTTAACGTCCTCCTAGCAGGGCGTAACTTCCTCCACAACAATCTTAATCAAATTTGGATGATTCATTTCAAACTAACACACAACAGGAGTTTTATCGAAAAAATCTAAAGCAAGAATCCAAAATCAAAACCTTGAAACTACAATAGGACAATTTTACTTATTTATGAGTACTTAAGCAGTTTACTTATAATATCCTACCATAATACATACTGTAAAACACAGAAAATCACTGTATCTCTAAAAAAAATTTTATGACTGAATTGAATTAGAAACCAGCATACAGAAACACGGTCCACGAACTCAAATGTTTGTTTTCATCTAGACTGGAGAATAGGTGGGTAGAGAAGGCGAAGAATATAATAAGAAAGAATAAGGTATGTTCAAACAGGTCTGTGTAAATTACAATTCACAGGGAACCTTTTCGAAACTTGAATTTTGGAAAAGATCATTAAAGAAAGAGATTCGAAGAGAAAACAGGTCAGCCACAATCGATAGTTTTTATTATTGAAATATCAGCACAGGAATTGCAAAATAGATAACGCATGCTAATTTTGTTTCCGTCTGCAGAAGATATGAAACGGTGGCACAATCTTTTCTTTTTTATAAAAATCAATTATGGTTTTTTTTTTTAAATAAAAACTGAGAAAAATGAAATACTGCTTTGTGTGATGTTGGATCCATTTATGAAAGAAGATTTCAGGTTGTCATGAAAATTAATCATGTAATTAGTGATTCAAATCTAAATAAACAATTATATGCAGATTATTTGAAAGTAATGACCAACATGGGAACCAGAAGGAATGATCTTCCCACAACTTTCTCTCATAACTTTTTAATAAAGGTGTTATCCCAGAAAACGTCTTGAATGGCACTGATGTAAGAAATATTAACCTTTGGAGTGAATTCAACATTTTTACTGACTCTATCGTGTGATCCTTGGCGAGTTATTTGGCGATTAATCCCTGGCATGCGTTAATAGTATCCAAAAATCGAATTTTTGTTTTAGTTATGTTTTTCAAAACCGATTGGGACAAAATTTTGGCACAAAACTGCACTTGTAGTCACAAAATCTTATAACAATTTTGATATATTTATGTCACTGCGTTTTTGAATTATCTCGTTTACATGTTTCTGAAAGTACAGATGGACAGACGATCAACCCGTCTTCGGATTGGGCTTAAAATTTGACACGAGTCTACACTGTAGATTCAAAATCTGTGTACAGATTTTTATATATCTAGCTCTCTTTGTTTTGTAAATATCGTGTAAACTTGTATTCAAATAGTCGGACTTCTTCTCAACAGTATTTACGCAAAATTTGACGGAAAGACATAACGCCGATGTGTTTTTCGGACTCATAAGGTCTGAAACATGAAGATTCATCAAAATATCGAGTTTCGAATTTTTTGACGATTACTATATTTTCAACATAATACGTATACGAAAAAGTAAAAATAGGTACGAGGTGTACGCGTACGGTTACTTTTGAGACATGTACAGTTAAAAAACATTCGACGATCAAATTATTTCCAAAATCAAACTCAAATGTTATTAAAAATAATACAGTGTTAAAAAAGCTATGAAATATCAGATCATAACTCCATAGACACTGTTCCTCTGTTGCCAAACGATATTTTTCACCAATTCAATTAGTTTCTACGACCGCATAAGAGAAACTTATAAAAATACATCATTTGGTGAAATGACGGCTAGATAAACAACTAAAGCAATCTACCAAGTATCTTTATCAGCAACGATTGTCTTCAATAAATAATGAGCTGTCCTTTTTTTCTTTTTTTTTTACGTTGAATAGAATTTTTTTTAGAAACTTCCAATAAAAGAATACATGAATAAGATGACAACTCAGATACAACATCAAACCAAGAAAAACAAAAACACTCCAGAAGCTAGATGGCACAACTTCATTGATTGCCGACTGATGCAAAATGGAGAAAAGGCAGAAAAGTTTTCGTGAGGGAAAACAGATAATCCTCACGGCATGATGTCTCTTCAGAAAGAAACATGCGAAGGTATATCCCCATGACATCATTTATGACAAGAGCAAACGAATTCATTTGTAGGTCAACGACATTCCGATTTCATTGACGATAATTCAGCATCCACATTGACTGGAACAGGGTTACGAATGAAGCTTCAGCTAGATCCGCTTATTAAATTATTAACAGTGGGAAACCTTAGAATAAAATTTCAAATCAATTCGAAATTTGCTATGAGGTGCAAACTGCGACTGGGGATTTACTCCATATATTGATTGTTTTTATTAATTAATCTATTTCGCTATATTTTTTTGAGAAATTTAGAAAATTTTAGAGCAATTTATTATCAAAGAAATGGTAGCTCAAATTTAACCAGTGGAATGGTCCCCCCAAAACTTTCTCACATAATCTCTAATAAAGGTGTTATACCAGAGAATGCCTTGCATGGCACTGGCGTTCAATAGTTACGAAATATTAAGTGCATTTAGCATTTTTACTGAATCTATCGTAACATCCTTAGCGATTACGTCCTGACATGCGGTTAATAGCATCCAAAAATCGAATATGCGTTTTAGATTCTTTTTCCCACTCGATTAAAGCAAAAATTGGTTAAAAAGCTACACTTGTAGACATAAAATCCCATATCAAATTTAATATATTTAACTCATTGTGTTTTTGAGTTCTCACGTTTATATACTTCTTAAAGTACAGACCGACAGATGGTCAATCCCTCATTAGATTTCTTTCAGAATTTGACAGGTGTCTTCTACACCATAGATGTTAAATGTACCGAATTTTATTTATCTAACTCTCTTCGTTTTGTAGTTATGTTAATTTATATGGACAAACAGACTTCCTCTGAACCGATTTTGCTTAAAATTTGACAGAAATCTGCGAATTTTGTGTAAAGACCGTATACCAAATTCCATCTACCTAGCTCAAATCGTTTTTGAGTTATTTTGGTCACAGACAGACGGACATTTTCCAAATATGTGTTTTTCAAACTCAAGGGGGTCTAAAACGAGGAAATTCGACAAAATCTCGAGTTCGAATTTACTATATTTCTCTATACTACGTATATTGAGAGAGTAAAAAAACATTATTTACTAAAAATAAATAAGTTTCTTTAGTAGTATTAGGTAACGAATTCTTAACAATACACATATACACCATTATCATAAGTCAAAATAAAGATCACGATGAATAAAAAAATGAGACAGTACTAGCTATTTTATACAGAATACGAACAAATTCAGGACAAGGAATTAAAAATCGGATAATAAGAATCGTTTCTTCTGGTGATCGTACAAGTTGGTAAACAGGAGTACACCGCTTTATTGCCTTTCAGACAAAACCTCGCGATGAAATCAACGAATGGCTTTACTTATCATTAAATAAATAACACATTCCCAGACGGTGATTTGAATTAGCGTCATTTTCCAAATTTGTTTTCTGGTGAAAGTTCATGTGTATTTACAACAAAAGCAATAAAGGTAATTTAATTTTACATTTTAATAAATACATTTTTTTCACATGATTTTTTGTCATAAGAATATTTTTTACATTATTTATATTGTAAATAAATTTTCTCACATTAATTTTTAATTTCATTTAAAAAAAAGCAATAACAATCAACATTAAAATACTAAACAAACATCACTACATATGCATAGAAGCAATATTTGAATAAAAATTAAAGATTCGCAACCCATATCAGTATTTTAGAACAAGATGCACGGAAGCCTTTCTCACATCTATACTTATAAAAAAGCTCAATGTGTGTGTGTTTTGGCGCTCTACAGACCAAACTGTTCAACCTACAGCTACCAAATTTGGTACATGTATACCTTGGAGGTCGGGAATATGCACCTAGGGTCCCTTTTTTGAATTTTTAATTATAAATTAAAAACTAACCTTCCGCCAAAAAAATCTACATTTTCCCCACAGCCAAATGAGTAAGGCTTCAGTTTTTTTTTTAATGAGCTAATGAGGCTAGGCCTAACATTTTTCGGTCGATTATTTCAAACGATTCTGTTTATTTTCTTAATGTTTGATGCATTTAAAATTAAACACTGTTAATTAATCGATCTTTCATATTCATTCTGAAGTACTTTTGTTTATTTTCTTAGTGTTTGATGCATTTAAAATGAAACATTGTTAATGAATCGATCTGGTCATGATGAATCGGAGAAAATTTTGTTGACAAATTCTTGAGATATTACATAAATTAAGAAAGATATTCTTTAGTGCCCATAAAGTTTAAACGCTCAGTGACTCTGTTTTCAGTAATCGTATTATTAAAAAAATGCTTTGTTTCAGTAAAAAATGCTCTTATATTAATTGCAATTTAACCATTTCCACTTTAATTTAAAGCATAAATTATACGGGAACTAACAAAAAATCAGAGAGATACATATTACGTTATGACTGAAAAATTTTATATTATGAGTGAATAATTATAAGAAATTATATGACTATCAAAATTTGAAGTTTTAATTTGATGAAGAAGCTATTAAAGTAGGAATTGCATAAAATATTTAATCATTAAAATTTTAACGAACATTAAGATTGGCGAACCGGCTGGTCGCCAAAGGCGGCTAGTTAAACAATACAAACCAGTTTTTATTTTCACGTATACAAAGTACTGTAATCGCCAAAATTCGATCTCGAAATTTTAAGGAATCTACACGTTTTATACCTAAATGAATCAGAAAAACGTATTTTTTTTAAATTATGTCTGTCTATATTTGAATACAATAACTCAAAAATGCTTTTAGCTAGAAGAATGAAATTTGATATATGGACTATATCCCAAATTTATAGATTTTTAATCCAATTTTGAACGAAATCCATGCCGGTTTCTCTTTGCGCTGCTATCCAAATATAAGTTAACACAATAATTAGAAAACGAAGAGAGATGGATGGATGGATAAAATTTGGACATCCACATCCAGATGCTACCAAAATTTGAAGCCAAATCCGTCAAGTGGCTGGCCGTCTGTTGTTTTGCTTTTTTACATGAATGTAAACGCGATACTCAAAACAGAAATACATAATAATAAAAATAAAATTTGTTTTTTTATTACAATTGTAATTTTGTATACAATTATGGATCCATTCGATCGGGAAAAAAGACCTACAACATCTACATTTGGTGTTCTGGTTAAAATATATTAACCGCAGTTCAACGGCTAACTACCAAAGTTCTCAATCTAACACGCTTAATTATTGTGAGGCGGGTTTGCGATGCGCGAGGATAGAACCTGGGACCTTGTGGTTCGCAGCCCAGTAGCATGCCCATGATACAAAAGAAATTGCTCGGGTAGCGCAGCTGTTAATCACGTCCGGGTCACCAATGTGGCGGGTTTGCGGTGGGCGAGGATAGAACCTGGGACCTTGTGGTTCGCAGCCCAGTAGCATGCCCATGATACAAAAGAAATTGCTCGGGTAGCGCAGCTGTTAATCACGTCCGGGTCACCAATGTGGCGGGTTTGCGGTGGGCGAGGATAGAACCTGGGACCTTGTGGTTCTCAGCACAGTAACATGACCACGATACAAAAGCAATTGCTCGGGTAGCGTAGCTGTTAACTGACTTATAAGCTATTCACCACAATTGTTGTCCAATGAAATGCGGTTAATAATGCATGAATGCATTTATTGGAGTGTACGAGAAAATTTATGGAAAATCATTCCTATCGGTTTTATATAACAGTGAAGCTATTGTCGACATCAACAAGTAAAGCATACCCCTTTATTAAAACTATTTTAAATAGTATAACATTATTCATCATAACGTTACATTAATTGTGATGATCAAAGATAAATTCAGTGTCGTACTTGCAAGATCTCCCTTTTCATACAGATAAGCAGTGAGTTGTCATAGTTCTTAAAATCAAAGGTTCTTAATTATCTATCTTCTTCTTAAATTATCATCAAGATACATACAGACCATGAATTAATTAAAAAATTGATTAAAATTTCTGAAAGTTTTTTACCATTCAGAATATTTTAATTGAACAGAAATAAAGTTTAAAAAAATTGACTGTATATATTTTAATCTAAAAAATCTAATCAGACTAGAGCAATTTCTTATGCATATTCATCAGATTAACTTATTTTTAAAGAATTTTTTTAGTTGTTTCTGTCTAAAGATGTCTGGAGGTCAGCTTCAACCAAAAAGTGATTGCTCTTTCATATATCTACGGTGAAGTCAACAAAAATAATTTTTTACTGAATTACTTAGCTTTACCACATATAATATTTGAAATGTGCTTGTCAATCGTAAAAATTATTACATTAATTCAGTTTATCCCTTTTCCTATATTATTCAAAACACGATTTACAAAATCTGATGATTTCAATAGCTTAGTTTAATTACATTAACGTCCCGTTTTAAAGCAACACTAGGGCTATTTTGGGATGGACCTCGTCATTTTAAACCGCGGTCAGATGACGAGGACGACACTTGAGCTGGCACCCCTCTCTCCACACCACACCACACAAGCAGGAGGACGTTTGGCCTGAAGGATTAAGCGTGCAATAGGCCCCCTTACACGACATTTCTTCGGTTTGGAATCGGTTCTTGAACCTGAAACCGAGCTGAGACCTTATCACCAGGCCACCGCTGAACCAATTTCAATTGTTACAAAACTAAAAAGGATGAAGAAATCGACTTGTAAATGAGAAAAATAAAATAAAATACGCTTTCTAATCAGAATATTCGAATTTCACAACATGACTTGAAACACAGACATGCATCGGTAGAGCAGAAACTGATAAGATTTTGTTATTGCATAAGAAAATCGCAGTTTCCACTAAAAAAAACAAACTAAGTATTTAAAAAGAAATCATTCCATCATCAATTTCATTTAAATTGAAATAAACAGTATATAATAAATACAATGTAAGAAAGAAAAAGTATCATAAATGCATAAAATCTGCCTTAATTAAAGCTAATTATATAAAACTGGTTAAAAAACTAATTAAAATGATTACTTCAGCGGTTCTTACATATTTATAACCATCGAGATTAGTCTCCCTGAAACTATCTCGCATACTCTCTAATAATAATGTTATCCCAGTGAAAGCGTTATATGCCAGTGGCGTACAACACTTACGAAATATTACCCTTTTGCATGAATGTAGCATTTTTACAGAACCTATTGTATGCTCTTTGGCGATTAATCCCTGGCTCACGGTCAAAACTACAAAAGAATCGATTTGGGTTTCAGGCACGTTCTTCCCATTCGATTGAAACCAAAATTTGGCATAAAACTACATTTAAATAACATACCAGATCTGATACAATTAAGTCATTGCATTTTTCAGCTATCGCTTTACGTGTTTCTGGAAGTACAGACCGACGGACGGTGAACCCTTTGTTGGATTTCGCTCAAAATATGGTTGGCCTCTGTACCAAATTTTATTTATATAGCTCTTTCCGTTTTGTAGTTATGTTGCTAATTTATATTCGAAAAGCCGGACAAACAGATTTCTATGAATGCAGTTTGCTCAAAATTTTATAGAATTAGAATTTTACAAATTTAATTTTAAGCCTGTATACTAAATTTCATCTGTCTAGCTCAAATTATTTTTGAATTATCTTTGTACAGACAGGAGGACCGACATTATGCAAAAATGTGTTTTTCGAAAAATTTCAAAATTTCGAGTTTGAATTTTTTGCCGATTACTATACTTTCTCTTTACTTTGTTTACTAAAAAGCAATTTTCTAAATCAAATAAGATTTTAACCTCTTCTTATACAATGACGAGTTCTGATTTGCACATCTAATTACCGAATTTTTAATTTTAAATCTGCAATAAAGTGAATGTGTTAAGAAATTTAAAATGCAAAAATCAATTAAAAACACTTCAATATCTCAAAAGCCTTTATATTATTAAATAAATTAAAATAATAATAAATATCCCAAATAGGATTTGTCATCTAATTAGGAATTAAATTCATAGGTCATTCGTAATAATCCCTTTAAAAATTTGCGAACAGCTAGAAAATTTTTAAACACCATAAGCAAAAATCTTCCTTGAATTGATGCGAAATTAAACAATTTTATCCGCCAATTAAATAGAAAAGTCATAATACTGTTATTAAATGTCATTATATAAACAGTTTTAAGAAAAGATTGAACAATTAGAAGCTTTCACAAACATTAATTACTTTCAATCAAAGAATTAAAAACCAGTTTTATCATATAAAAAGTAACAGACTGGTCAAACATTAAATTGGATCCTCAGTTACAAAAACTAAACGAGGAAAAGCCACTAACGACAGCAATCTGCGTATTTAGAGGTTGGTTGTCTTATTTGCGATGAATTTTGCACTTGAATATTAAAGAAACATTTTTAACTTTTGATTCACGCCAAGGACGTTTATCTTTGCACAACAAGCAGCTGAGGAAAACAAACTAAGAATTCACGTGCGAAATAAAATAAATAATAAAATAACTTTCCTTATTGAAAACTTGGGCGACAACTAATTCGTGGGGATTAACGGTTGTTAAAATTCCCTATTAAATATTTTATGTAACTGTAACCTTAATGTTTATCTCTGTAAAATATTTTAAACTTTATTTTAATATATTTTAGGAATTTAATATATTAATATATTTTAGGAATTCGATTCATTTGTGTTAAGAATGTCTCTAATTTTCTGTCATTTTACCTAAGATACAAACTTTAAAGTAAAATCGTTCAATAGCTTCACGAATAATATAGATTATGTTACATTATATCTTCAGTAGGATTATTCAAAAGAAATTTCACTGATTTAAACAAAAAAAATGCAATGTATTACAATAAGGAAGTCATTTTTACACTATAAGAACGATAATATATTTTTATACCACCAATTAGATTACAGGGAAGAGCAGCAATATTTATAAATGAACGCATTTTAATTTTTTTTTTAATCAGTTGCTTACTTGTTAAGTTATCTTAATTGTGCATGCGACAGAATTTAATCAAAAATATATATTACTAGCCGCCTTTGGCGACCAGCCGGTTCGCCAATCTTAATGTTCGTTAAAATTTTAATAATTAAATATTTTATGCAATTTCTACTTTAATAGCTTCTTCATCAAAATATTTTAAAACTTCAAATTTTGATTATCATATAATTCATTCATAATATTATAAAGGCCTTCAGTCATAACGTAATATGCATCTCTCTCATTTTCTGTTAGCACCCGTAGAATTTATGCTTTAAATTAAAGTGGAAAGAATTTATCTTCAATTAATATAATAATATTTTTTACTGAAACAAAGCATTTTTTTTATAATCTGATTACTGAAAATAGAGTCCCTCAGCGTTTAAAATTTATGGGCACTAAAGAATATCTTTTTTAATTTATGTAATATCTCAAGAATTTGTCAACAAAATTTTCTCAGATTCATCATGAACAGATCGATTCATTAACAATGTTTAATTTTAAATGCATCAAACACTAAGAAAATAAAACGAATCGTTTAAAATAAACGGTTGAAAAAAGGTTTTAAAAAAACTACTTAAAAAACGATGTACTTAAAACTATAAGCATATACAAAAAAAATATATAACTCACATAAATACAATTTACTTACAAAAGCATGCAACTAACCCAAAAATAATTTAAATCATCCATTGATAACGTTGTCATAGCAACAATCAGAACAGAATGCGCATGCGTGAATTTTCTTCGCCGGTTACGTAACGCAAATAGGTGATTTTTTTCTACGCCAGTTGGGGTAACGCTATGCGGATTAGAAATTTTTAATTTCCTTCATTCTGTTTATTTTAATTCAAAAGTACTTCAGAATGAATCTGAAAGATTGATTCATTAACAATGTTTAATTTTAAATGCATCAAACATTAAGAAAATAAACAGAACTGATTGAAATAATCCGCCGAAAAATTTTAACCCTAGCCTCATTACTGTTGGGAGAAAAAAAACCTGAAGCGTTTCTCGTTTGGCGCTGGGGATAATGGAAGATTTTTTTGGCGGAAAAGTTGGCGGTGGGGAAAATGGAAGATTTTTTTGGCGGGAAAGTTAGTTTTTAATTAATAATTAAAATTCTAATTAAAAATTCGAAAAAAGAAACCCCAGGTGCACATTCCCTACCTCCAAGGTATACATGTACCAAATTTGGTAGCTGTATGTCAAACGGTCTGGCCTGTAGAGCGCCAACACACACACACACACACACACACACACACACATTGAGCTTTATTATAAGTATAAATTTAGAAAATTATTCAATATGAAAAAAAAAAAAATCTTTCATATCTTTATTATCAACAATTTAAAAAAAGATCAAACGATTTGCGTTTGATTACAAGAACGAAATATATTGTTGCCAATTATGGGTAAAAAATATTTTAAAAATTAATCAAAACTAAACAAAAAAAAAAACTAAATTGGCATCGTTGAAAAGAGAAATTTTCGAATTTTGAGATTGTGTGAAACATTTTTATGCTAGAGTACTTTCGTAAGTTGCATGGAAAAAAGCTAAAATCTCAATTTTTATTTATTATTATTTTAATTAAATTTTCAAAAAAAGATCGTTGCACATTTCCACATTCCAAAATATGTATCAAATTTAGTAATTGTAACTTCACACATATTTTCCTTTATTAGTAGTAGAGATAAAAAACTCATTTTTTAACAAGTCTATTAAAAGCAGTCACGTGATAAGGATAATTTTGTTTCTTATCTAACAACTCAATAAACGTTCTGTGCCCCATAATAATAAAAATGCAAAGAATATCAAAATTAAACCAAAGAAGAGTATTTGCAGAGTTATTAAGCATTTGCGGAAATGATTAATAACTCTTCAAATACTCTGCTCTTAACTCTTCAAACACTCTCAACCCTGCTGTTCTGTTCGGGTCCATATGACCCGAAATAAAATTTATACTTTCGTAAAAATATATGATACAGGGATATTTTCATGAAACTTCTTGACATTCTTTGGTAAATAATATAAATATGTACTCCTAGAGGGATTTATATTTATTTGTATTTCGAAGGAATATTTTTCAATTTATACCTAATATATCGTTCGGGTCAATATGACCCAATGCAAAAAAAAAAAAAAAAAAAAAAAATCATTTATTTTTACTCATATATGTTCAGTTTTGTTTGGGATAATTCAAAAGAAAAGAATAACAATAGTTTCTGTAATTGATCTGTTTTCGAAACCTGTTTCGTTGACGCATGTGTTTTGTCACGTGACAAGGGAGCACGTGCAAGGTCTAAAAATCGATCCGATTGGCAGGGGGGCAATCTCTTTGCTCTTATTGCAACGTTTCTTTTTTCTGCCGTATTTCACTTTCTGATACACTGTAAAAAAGTTGTGCCTGCGCATGTGAGAGAAAAAATGGCGAATCGCAGAAATTTGAATCACGCTGATACAGCTAAACTAATAGAAGTTTCTGACAGCGAAGAAGAAGTATTGGAGTATGAAAATCATACAAGTGATGAGAATGAAAGTTCTGACAACGATTTTGATACCGATATTCAACAAATGAACTATAAAGGGTAATCAGTCCAAGAATCGTGAAATAAAATGGAAGTTGGATCCGCTGCCACAGTCTTCTCAATAAACCGTTGCTAATATTATAAAAACTACTCCAGGGGTCAAGATATGCAACGGCAAGGATATCAGACGTAAAAAGTGCATTTGAGGTAGTATTCAATTCTATAATTGAAAACGAAATCATTATTATTGTTAGCTGGTGTTTATAAATATATGGAGAATCGACAAAAAGCTTATGGGATAAAGAAACTGGCAGAAATATATTTCGTGCGATAATGTCCCTCGAAATATTTTGCACCATATCGAGAGTTATTCGTTTTGATAATAAATCTACTCGTCAAGAGAGAAGAAATTTGGATAAATTAGCTGCATTGCGAGATATCTGAGAAAAGCGGATAGAAATTCTACCAAAATTATATAATGAAAATATTACTGTAGGTGAACAATTAGTAGGATTTCGTGGCCGATGTCCTTTCGAACAGTATATACCAAGTAAGCCATCTAAATATGGGATCAAAATATGGACCAACAAATTTACACTGGAAAAGAACAAGGGTCGAAGTCTGAGAAAAACCTGGGAATGCGAGTAGTGTGTGATCTTACTTGTGGGTATTCGGGGCACAATATTATATATGATAATTTTTCACATCTTACAATTTAGGACAACTTCTTCTAAAACGGAAAATGATTACGCTTGGCACCATTAGAAAAAATAAATCAGAACTTTCTGAACGAATGCCAAACAAAGAAGTTCACAGCTCTTCATTTTATTTTACAGAATACACAACAGTTGTAAACTACATCCCAAAAAAAGAACAAGAATGATATTCTTATGAGCACTTTGCATCATGACAAAGAAGTTAGCAACAGACTTGACTAAAAAAAAAAACATTAATGATCTTAGATTATAATTCAACTAAAGGGGCTGTGGATACTCTTGATCAACTTTTAAACACATAGACTTGTAAAAGAAAAACAAATCGCTGGCCCATGGTAGTTAGCATTTGTTCTGTGGACTTCAATACATAGTGAATGGAACGAAAACAAATTGACCGAACGAAGGCTATTTTTGGAAGAACTGGGAAAATCACACATTTTTTCCACACACTGAAGCATGGCTACACCTATCAAGAAATAAGCACTCAATAAAAAAAGTGAAACGAATACAGAAAAAAAGGGAAAATGTCTCATCGGGATCTGCTGAGAATACTTCATTGTGTGTCAAATGTGCAAGGTGCAAGCTCTGTTCGTCAAGCAATGGCAACAAAACTAATATGTTATGCTGCAATTGTAAGAATCCCATTTGCAAATCTCATGTCAAATATTATTGTTTAAATTGTAAATAAAAGTAAGTCTCAATTTCGAATTTTTCTCTGTTATTTTTATAGATGATTATAATATTGTAAGTTTCAATTTCAAACATTTTTTTTAAATTTTTATAACTACTTTATATTCTTAGACCCATTTTTAAACTTATATTACTATTATTTAAACCATTTCTTAAATGACGCCTATCAATTACTGCAAAAAATGTTAAGTTTCATTGACCCGAACGTTATATATGTGAAGTAAATACGAACAGAACAGCAGTGTTAATAAATTGCGCAGCTAAAAACTGATAGGTCGGTTTAAGACTATTATCTGGATTAATTAAAGCCAGATCCAATCCTAATAATCGAATATCCAAACAACTGACAAAAGAGGGGGATCTTGCTTATAACATATTATTTAAATAAGTACAAAATTATATCGTTTAAATTTTCTATAATTATATGTTGTATTAAAATGTTACTGATGAACATACGTTGGTTAAAGTTTAAATGCCTTATAGTTTTTGTTTTACATAATTTTGAAATATTTTCAAAGTTTCTTGGACATCCATTATAATGCTATTTAGGACGCACTAGGTTTATACTGTTTTCATAATGGATGTTTTAATACACATTTATAAAATTTATTCAGATCAGTAAGAAAAATAGAATTAGAAATTTCTTTTAAAATCTAAAAGAAATAAGAAGCCATATAAAACTTCTTTAAGGAACTTGTTCAATTATTCTGTTTTTTATCCAGTTATAACTTTTTACAAGCAATATCAGAATAATACAATAAGTTATATAATGTAAATAAGTAAAAGGCAATTCTCATACAATATTTAGCAAAACAAAAATATTATAAACTCATTTGAAAAAATAAATGAAGAGTTTACGAAACGTAACCATACAATAGAAAACAATGAATCTCAATGAGAACGTATTAATAAATCATGGGATCTAAAAGCTTACAAAGATAGTCTAAACAAATGAACGATATTAACAGAAACTCAAATAATTAATTACAACTATAATTTATAACATGCAATAAAAGACATAAAAAAGTAATCACACAGAATCAAAAGATTACGCCTTTTTTTAGAAAGAAAACAGAACAATGCGAGTGCAATGAGTTATTACTCCGAAATTCAGTTATTTAAACAATGGAAAAGGGAGTTCTTTTCTAAATGGTCTTTCAGGAACGTGTATTGGAAGCCATACCCAAAGAGCGTTGTCTTCATTTTATAATACATTCACGAAAGCTTAATTTCGCCCGTTTACCTTTAGTTAAAAATCCAATTAATCACTGTTCCTCTCGATTTTCTAATTTACTAAGAATAATTCAAGTTTTAGTTGAATCTAGAGAAATACATTTCTCGCATACTCTTTAATAAAGGTGTTATTCAAAAGAACGACTTGCAACCCATTGGCGTACAACAGACGTAAAATATTAACTTTTGGCGCGAATTTAGGATTTTTATTGAATCTATCGTATGATATTTGGCGGTATGCGGTTAATAGTATCCGCAAATTGAATTCGTGGTTTAGATATGTTTTTACTAATCGACTGAAACAAAAATTTAGCACAGGACCTGTAGTCAGAAAATCACGTAACAAATTTTATATATCTAAGCCACTGCGTTTTTGAATGATCGCGTTTATATATTTTTGAAAGTACAGACCGACAGACGGTCAAACTTGTAGAATTCGACTCAAACTTTGATAGATGAGTGGTGGTAACTTCATAAGCCAGATAACAACCTCCGGAAAGGAGTTTATACTTTTGTCTAATGGCTTTGTTACTCGGCTATGAACTCGGCTCGGAATGTTGCAAGTTCGAACCTCAACTTGCACAGATGTTTACACTACAGATATTAAATATGTGAACCGAATTTTATTTACCTAAGTTTCTCCCTTTTGTAGTTATTATTTTAACATATATTCAAACAAACAGACTTTCTCTAAATGGAATTTTCTCCAAATCTGATAGAAATCTAGAAATGTGGTATAAAGATCATTTATACAATTTTATCAATCGAGCGTAAAAGGGTTTTGAGTTATCTTTGTCACAGACAGACAGACATTTTACAAAAATATGTTTTTGAATTGAAGTGAAGATTCGTTAATACCTCGAATTCAATTTTTTTTAATATTATACTTTTCTTATACCCCGTATACGAAAAAAATGAAAATAAATATAACAAAATGAATTTTCAGACTGTCGTCACACATTACGGCAGCAGTTATTCTCCATTTACGATAGTCACGTTTGAATTCAGTTGCAAATACTATAAAAGTTAGAGTCACGTGCTGCACTGAAATTTACAACCATAAGAAACAGCTGTACATATATCATAAAAATTTAAATTGGAAAAAAAAATTTACCCTTCAGGAACTTCAAAATTTTAGGAATTTTTCTATGTTTTATTTCTGAATGGTTCTGTAATATTCTCAAGTCTTCCAATAGTTTTTTTTTTATCACTATCATTTTTATTTAATTTTGATGACTGAATAAAAATTCAAGAATATTTATAGCGGAAATATGTCGTAAGTAATTTGAATGTGAAAGAAATGTAATTAAAGAAATTAAAATATGTTTTATAAAGGCAAAATCATCCTTTTACATTTTTCGAGGGACCAATAGAAAATAGAGGTGTAAAATCTAATGAAAATGTAAATCATGAAAAAACCCCACTTATATAAGAAAGCGATCAATAGATATCTAATATGGCAAACAAAAAAGTGCAGTAAAAGATGGTACAATGTTAACACATTCGTAGTTACGTTACACATTACATTAGATGATCCCCTCTTTCCTTTCGCTTAACCGTAACTGAGAAAGTCTCATCAAATCAGATAGTAAAATCTGAACAAATTAGATAGTTTAGATAGTATGTGTGTGTATCACAGACAAGTCACGTAGCTTTTTAGTTGAGTTACCGTTTGTCGTTCCATTTGAAAGCGACACTAAGGCTATTTTTGAAAAGGACCTCGTAATTTTGAACTCCGGTCAGATTACTAGGACGGCACTTGAGTTGGCACCACACTTACGAGAGGACGTTTGACGGATTTAGAGCGCACCAGAGCCGCTTATATGACGGTTCTTCAGTGGTATGGGAATCTAGAATCTGGAAGCTTCCGCTCTCGAAATTAAGATTTTATTATTAAGCTAGGCGCTGAATGTCACTGGCAGCCAACGTGTTAAAGACATAAATGTAAATAGGGGTAATATTATAACAACAAATAATAATAATATAATAATAATAATAATAACAAATATTCCACTGCAACGTCACGTGAAATTAACAGCAAGGTTCTAGTTGTAAGTAGATGAATTGTTAATACATAACACCATCATAGCAAAATGATTTTCATTTCAAACTTTATTAAGTCAGAGCACATTTAGCAAAAAACATTAGAACAACAATTCTGGTTTTTCTTCTTTTCTTTTTTTTTTCACTTTACAGAAATGTAAAGGAACAAATAGATGCTATTATTAAGTAAAACAACAATAATTTCCAAGGTAATCACACTTTTAAGATTCCCATCACTTTTTATTCAGTTGGAATTTTTCCTTGGAGAATTTTTTAAACGGCTAGAATAAAATGTTTTCTTAAAAAAAAAAAAAATTGCGTATGTTGAAACAAATGAATTAAAATAAACAAGTTCAACCTCAAAACGTGTAATAAAAACATGAATCACGGGAGACATAATTTAAAATTATTTAATAAAACAATGTACATTACCCATTCACTATTTTTTCACAATCATGAAAAGAATACAAAAAAATAGCATTTTATTGTACATTGTTTCCAACATAAGAAAATAAATAAGAGAAATTTTTTCCTAGGAAAACTTTATGAGATCATTTAAAAGAAGGAAATATCATCAAGCTTTAAAATCTTTCATTAATTATTTTAACTTATAGTACTTCAGGCTGCCGCATGAAGTACAAATCGCTTAAAGCAATCTACAGTGTAGATTGTGGGTGGAGGGTTACTAGATTTAGCATATTGTTAATTTTTAAGAAGTAGATGTTTCCTTAAGAAGGAAATTATAACATTTTAATAAGTAAAGAAACAATTTTAAAAAAACAAATCTCTCATTAACCTCGGATATATTAACGTAAAAACAATCTATTTTTACATAATAAAACTCAAAAAATTAACTTCACACAAATTTTATTTCGGTGCAGTTTTTTTTCCTACAATTTTAATAAAATTTTCAAAATTTATTCTGCAACAGCTATTTTAATACATTCTTATTAATGAAATGGCAGACGACTTTTTAGTAGCAGTAGAGTCAGTTTCCACAACAGATTCTTCAATTTAAAAAAAAAATCAGTAAATTATACATCGCAAAAATAATTCATTTTTAAAATTTGCTTAGTTCTATCTCAAATTTAATAGAAACATATTTCAAATTTTGTATTATTTTGATATCAGTTTATGAATTTGTCAGCTGCTTCACGATGGCGAAGTAGTATTATATTAAGTCATACGATAAACTATATGTTTTTTAACGTGATAATATATTATATGCTCCCATGTTTCGAATTCAGAAAAAGTTCATTTTGTCTTTTTTTTTTTTTTTTTTTTTTTTGGCTATTTGCCATTTAGATTCGTATTAAAAATACAACTGACACTTGTATAAAGATAAATAAGAATAAATTTAGTTCGTTTTTCTTTGAGGTAATTATATATTATTTGGATCGCCAGTTTGGAATCTAAGATTTCCCGCCTCCTGATTCCGATTTTCGAAGATTATAAATGGCAGGTCACTATTACACTCTTGATGGTCCAAGGTGCCGAAAAAAGTTCACATTTATTTTTACCATAAATGAATACACGGGTAATATTTAATATTTTTAAAAAAGAAACTACTGTATAGAAATATGATTATTCATTACAATATAAATAAACTATATTTTCTGTATTAATTACTTCAGAGGCTAATTTGCAAAGATTGATATTATTGAAATCAAAATATTTTCACTATTAATTATTCGATTAAAAAAAATACACCATTCGAAATTATTTTTTCAAAACTGGGGCAAAGAAGGGATATACTAAATGGCCAATATAGTTGTAAAAATACACCAATACACGTTGGAAATTTAAATAAACACGAGTTTTATAAATAACTCTTACAGTTTCAAGGGTTGAAGCATCGAAACAAAAATTCACCCGTAAAACCACTTTCTTAAACAGTTGCCACAACCACGCATTTTTTCCGCGTCCGCAACGGTTTTATTTTTAAAATTAATATTTGAAGTGGGTTGTAGAAAGCACGAAACAGGTTGAAAGGGTATTCTTGTCTTCAGCAGTTAATGATGGTTGGTAATGCACTGCTGAGTAATAAGGCTAGACGGATCTCAGATATAGGAACACTTTCGTGTCTTTTCCCACTTGGCAGTTTCAGTCAATAGAAGAAAAATGTACACGAAACTGCATCTTGTATTATATTTGAATGACACAATCGCTATTTCATTTCGAATTAGACAAAAATTTGGAAAAATGGAAGAAAGTATTGCGATATAAATATTTTGAAATATATAAGCAATAATTTGATTAAATAAGTTGATGATGAAATTGTATCAGATTTAGTTTACGAAAATCAAAATTACTACATCTAAGTATATTAAGCTGTTTCATTACATACATCAGAATGTATTTTTAATGTTTAGAAAAGAAAAAAAAAATACTAGACTTTAAATGAATTTAGAATGGATTAAAAAAAAGATAAAAAAATAATTCTCACAAAATTTAATATGCTTAACTAATGATTAAAGAATAACAATAAGAAGAAAAAAGTATCAGATTTTTATTTAGACGAATTTAGAAGTGTTTAAAAAAAGATCAAAATGAGGCTAAGAATAATTCGCACAAGAATGTAACGAATGGCAAATCTGAAAACAATTAATTAAACAAACACAAAGATTTTCAGTTAAAAGCATGGTTTTACTGTCTTTCTACTAGGATAATTACTTAAAATAGAATGGTACTGCTATTTATTGTTATCATAATAACGACGGGAGCTAATTAATAAATTAAAATTATTTCCAGGAAAGTTTTACTGGGGAAATTTAAAATAAACTCTATTGCTTTGAATCAGCAAATGTAAAATCAAGAATCTATTACGCTTCTGAAAGAAAATATATCCAATTTTATTTTCTCGTATACGATATATATATACAGGGTGCGACAGAAAAATCCGGACAAACAAATTTTAATATAACTTGATTAAAAATAAATTAATTAACAAAATATAACAAATAATAATAAGATTAGACATTTACTGATTGCAGTGACGCAGAGGCGCAAAAGCTTATTGAAATTTTCAGCAATAGTCCGCAAGTCTTCTTCCTTTAATCTATCCCAGTCCTGCAGAAGCCATTGCTTTAGAGAGTCCAAACTTTTATGCCGTTTAGTGCAAGCCCTAGATTCCAAAATGGATCATACGCTGTAATCATGAGATTGAGATTCGGTGAGTATTGTGCCCTTTCTCCAGATGATATCACGTCCAGAAAATTTTCCTTCCACCACTCTTCTATCTTTTTAGATTTGTGAACTGATGCAGAGTCTTGTTGAAACTCCCACTTTACATTGCCGAAGTGCGTTTTGGTCCCACTGGTACACTTTTTGAATTATTTTAGCTCCCTCATCCAAAAAAACCAGAGATGTTTTGCAACTTTCGCAAATTCAGCCCCAGACACTGATCGACTTTGGATTTTTGCAATGTTCAACAATTGCTGAAGTGCTTAGTGCATCTACAGACCAGAACCTATAATTCTAAGAGGGACGAGCTTTTTGGATGGTAAAGAGCTTCTCATTAGTGAAAAGGAATCTCTCTCAATGCTGACATGCTGCCCGTTTCAAAAGTTTTGGCGTCTTTGGAGCCGCATGAGTTTGTTTTCTTCTGTGAAACGCTGAAATTTCCGAATCTTGTAAGGCTTCAATCGAACTCTGATTTTGCCATTCATTGCTCTGATAGGTCCAATATTTCCAGTTCACCATCGATCTTTCTCATGGAAATCTTCGAATTTCATTGAACTCGCCTTTGGATAACCTACGGCTACTGAAAGAGTTCACCATACGTTTTAGTTCACTTCCAGGACTTTGACCATCATTGCCAAACTCTTTGAAACGATAGATTTCTTCAGACACTATTGGCTGAGGCAATGACTTCATACTGTTCGTTTTCCAACTTTAAAATAGCATATATTTTGCTTGGCATTGTAAAAAGGCCAGAAATCAGTACATAAACTAAAAGATGCATTATAAAATATGTTATAATTGAAGTGGTAGACAAAAAGAAATGAATTAACTTTTATTCTATGATGTAATAACTTTGTCCGAGTTTTTGTGCCGCACCCTGTAAAGTATTGTAATAATTACAACAATTTGAATTCCAGATTTTAACGGTTCGCCATGTTTCAGATTTCACTAAATCCGAAAAATATATTTTTCGAATTATGTCTGTTGCTCTGTCTGTAAACAGGATAGATCAAAAACACTTTGAGCTAGTGGGTTAAAATGAGGTATGCGTTCTTCCCATTAAAGTTGCAAATTTTCATAAAATTTGAATGAAATTCTTTGACAAGAAGTCTGTTTGTCCAGCCGTTCGAATACAAGGGACGATAGCTACCAAAAAAATACAGATCACGGGTTCAGTATTTAAATTTTAGATCTGTATTAAATTTTGGATTAAAGTGTTGTTAGTAAAATCAATTCAATCTGCGTGAAATTTTGCTTCCAGTTTATCTGAAATGCATATTTGCTTTACTATATTATACTAAGATGTATAAAATTCTCTCGTAAAAGACACTTAAAATAAAAACATGCGCACTTGTGTCATTCATAACCAAAGTCTACGGTTTTTATGTTGAGAGAGGAAGTACAACACCATTTTTAAAAGGTATGCGTAAAAGTTCCAGGGAAATGATTTTTGCTGATTAGCTATAACCTTAATTTGTAGCCAGTAATCACTCCGGTAAATGAAAACATTTCACAAATTTGCACGCAGATTACAGAGTTATATAATTAAATATAAACAATTAAAACAATGTGAAAATGATAGAAATGCGCACACGACAGTAAAATTAACATAAGAGATAGAATATTATAATCTTTTGAATTTTAAAATGGTGTTAACCCTTTCTAGGGCATTGGGAAGTACGATTCCCACCAAATTTATCAATCTTTGTATGAAAATATGTAGGTTGGCATCAGTTCTGACACATTTTTTTAGTAAGTCAGAAACTTCGATGCTTCAGTTCTTTATCACATACAAAATGATATCTTGATTTGTTACTTAATTATTAATTAACCAAATTATTTAATTAATCAAATTAAATTTATCTAATAAGCTAAATGAATCCCTTTTCTTATTCTAATTTCAAGCCTAAAAATATTTTAACATAATATGACTAGAAAAAAAAATGGCCCTTTAAAGGGTTAAAATACTTTTTTTTGAAAATTAGTATGTAAAGTAGTAGTATTTAAATTAGTATTTTATACCATTTAAATTTCAAAACCGATCAGCATTGATATTAAATCATAACTGGGCAGTTTTTTATGATTTCAGAATATTTTTATGAATTTCGATAAGATGAAAAACGAATGGATGCATAAACACATAGATCCCATCTTATTAACATCAAATATTATTATTCAAGGCGCCATTTTTAAATATCGTGATACTCGTAGAATGTGAATGATACAAAAAATGTTCAGAGGAGAAACTGTAAGACTCAAAACTATTACATTTGGTATTACTTCTTGGGTAGTAAGTACTCAAAACGAAAAGCATTCGCTTTTTAATTAAAATTAATTGAATGTTAAAAATTTTTCTTCAGTAGCTTCTATTGCATTTGTCGGATTCTAATTGAATAGTTAATTATAATTTATTTATTATACCGCATATTTCTAATATGATATTTTATTACACATCACAATATTTCGACACATTACACATCACAGGAACACTAATACTCATAAATGATTAACTATACAACGTATTAAATGAGCACGGCAGACATCGCGCTTCCTATCCATTTCACATATAGTTCCGTTACAGCCACAATCATAAGCTTTTCATTAGGTTACAGTTAAATATACCATAACTTCGAAACATAATTTCACACGAAAACTATTTTTATACAATTTAATATATATATATATATATATATATATATAATTAAACCGCTTTATTGACAGTGTATAATTAATTTAGTCAAACGAATCGAACTTTTTAAGATTAGAAATTCGACACTCCTTCACATTTCAAAGTAGAACCTTAACATAGTGCATCGTTACTGACTTTTTAAATTATTTTCGCATTAACAACAAAAAAAAATCAATTCATTTTATTTTATAATCTCGTGAAAAGGAAAACTAAAAAGGAAGAATAACTTTTATACAAGTAAAAAATTTCAATGCGAACATTATTTTAGTTCTTATGGAAAATTATGCTAATATGTTTTTAAAAAAACCAATATTTGATAGACAATACTGCAAGCATTCTGAGTTTTAAAAAATAAAATATTAAAGTATTTTAAATATATAAATATTGTAAAATAAAAATGTTACTTTCAGATAAAATATTAAATTATGAATCGACTGAACTGAAATATAGAATTTTTAAACAAATTAAAAGATAAATAAGTTTCCCTTTATTTTTTTCATTAAAGTCAATCTACATATAGCAACAATGGATCAATTAATAACAAAATAAAAATTGCAATCAGAACCATCTGCATGAACGAACAATCAGTTAATATTAAAAAAAGAAAACAAAATTAAAAAATCAAATAGCAAACGAAAACAATTTTATTAATGAACACACCTTCCGTTGTTATTCTTTTTTTTTTCACTTACTTGATTAGACTCTCCAGCAATAAAGAATTCTTTTTTTCTGTGTGAGCTAAAATTTACAACACTAGCGCCGATATATTCCACCTTTATAGCTCTCTATTAAATTAATTAATTTCTCCCTGGTCTTAATTGCTACTCTTATATCGAAGGAATTTCAGCTATTTTCATCTTAATAGCACTTAAAAATTTCTCTTAAAAAAACAGTACAATATTGATCGTTTCTTCAAGCGCATTTTCATCTGAAAAGCTACTGCTGTTATAAACACTAGATGACATTTTTTTTCAACAGTGAAGTGTGTCTGAGATTATTTGAATAGGGTGTGGCAAATCTTTCAGAATTAATGAAGCAAAGAATAAAAAGTCTTATTGTTTCTAATCAAATTCAGCTAATGCGTAACAGACTGAATTCTAGAACTGGAATTTTATTAAAAAGAAAAGAAAAGAATTCAAGTAGATTCGCAATTCTAATTCGGGACATCGTAGAATGTTTTATATTTGATTCGTCAATATTATTTTAATTCAATATTATCTTAATATTATATAATAATAACTTATAATCTTACATACAATATTAATTATAATCTCATAAATAATTAATATATATATATATATAATCTTAATATCTTATAATAACTTATAAATAATTCAATATTATCTTAATATTATTTTTAAAAATTTGTTCTTTATAATAAAAAGAATAATAAAAAGAAAAAGAATATACATCCAAAATAATATATTTCAAATTGTAACAACATGCATGTAGATCGATTTACCGAAACAATGGAAAGTATTGTAAATTATACGTAAAGTATTAATTAGAATTTATTTACGCAAATTAGAATTCATTTAGTAGAGCAAATACACTGAAAATCAATTTTTTTAAATGTAAAGCGGTGTAAAATAAAGAAGTGAAAAAATGTTTTTATATGCAATACTAAATCAGAATATTTTGAAAGATATTACCATTATATCGCACCACACGTGACATAATTTACAAAAATATGAGTCAGTAAAAATTATCATGCTCAAAATGCAGCATCAGTCATAAAGATCAAAGTCCATTTCTGAAAATTGTGTGAGCATATTTCACTAATGACAAATATTATTGATACATTTCTGGGAAGCGAAATGCAATAATTCACGAATTTCAATGTGATAAGACGACAAGAACAAATATTAGAAGCAAAATATGACTTTATTATCACCTGAATTTTGAATTAAATTGCTAAATCATATAATTTTTACTTTCTTGTCTTGGTAGTAGTATATGAAGGTAAGTAACCGTCAAAAAATTCGAAAGCGAGATATTGACGTACGTTTTAGACCTTCCAGAGTTCGAAAAACACATTTTTGGATAATGTCCGTCCGTCTGTCTTTCTGTTTGAGACAAAGATAACTCGAAAATGCCTTTGAGCTAGACGGATGAAATTTGGTATACGGTTTTACACCAGATTTGCAGGTTTCTATCAAATTTTGAGTAAATCTATTCAGAGGAAATTCGTCTGCCAGGCTGTTCGAATATAAATTAATATGATAATTACAAAACTAAGAGAGCTAGATATATAGATAAAATTCGGCATACAGATTTAACATCATAGTGTAAACACCTGTCAAATCTTAAACCAAATCCAACAGAGGGCTGACTGTCTGTGCATCTTACTTTCAAAAATAAATAAACGCAATGATTCAAAAACTCAATGACTTAAATATATAATACTTTGTGCGGGATTTTGTGACTACAAATGCAGTTTTGGTTTAAACTTTTGTTTCAATCGGTTGAGAAAAACGTGTTTAAAACACAAATTCAATTTTTGGATAATATTAACACATACAAGGGATTAATCGCAAAAAACTCGCAAGGATAACACGATAGATTCAGTAAAAATCCTAAATTTACACCAAAAGTTAATATTTCGTAACTGTTGTATGCCAGTGCCATTCAAGGCTTTCTTTGGCAAAGCTATTTTATTAGATGAGTACGTGAGAAAGTTTTGGAAAGACCACTTCCATTGATTAAATAAGCAAGAAACAGGCATTCATGATGGAAACTAAATCGATATTCACAATTCATATCGATAGTACGATATTGATATCAAACAGGAAAGAATTCCTTTTTTGAGTTGAAATGATAAAATGCTAATGCAAATAAATAGCCAGTACAGCAAACGATAAACGGATACAAATAGCTATGCGAATAACTTGTTACATAACCAGGCGTCAGAAAACCTATGCGACTTAAACAAATAATAGATTACATTTTTGAGAAACATTAACCCCTAGAAATGAGTAAAAACAATCACTGTATTGCAAGATTAAAAATAGTTTTACATCCATTTATGACAAAGAGCTTTTGCAGCCAAAAGTTATGTAAGATCTAGAACCTGGATAGGAATAACTTTTCTGACATTGAAAGAAATACATAGTAAAGGGAGAGTAATGTTTCTGCTACTTTGAAGGATAATTTAAAATAGGAAAGCATTGTTTTTAACAGCTACTCAGAAATTGTAACTTTAGCAAAGTTTTATTAAAAGTTTTACGTAGTTCAGAAGTTATGAAATAGATAAATATTTTGTTGACTTCCTTGTTAATGGGATTTCATTAATTTAAGACAATGCAGGGTTTATGATGGGGGATTTGCCTTACAAAGTAGTCGTTAATTATAAATATTTTTCATATTTTTTTTTAAAAAAACTTTCATCAGAATATATTCTTGAAATGCTTAAGAAGGTCGAAAACGCATCAGGAAATGTCTCTATATTTGGAATTATCTTTCCAATGTAAGAATAAAAACAATATAGTCGAATTTCGAAACTCAATTTAATATATTCGAATGCCGCAAAATCATATTCTAATGACTGCACATATAAAGGCAAGTATTCAAAATTATAATGTGGAGGTGTTTGTGTTCAATTTGTCAAGCCGCAGAACTTCGAAACAACATGTTGTGGAGTTACCATTTACGTTGAAAAATTTGCACTTATATTCTGCGAATTAATTTCTTAAATTCTCTGACATTTTTGTACAAATGTAGCACATATAAAAGATATTGAGAGGGAAAACGGAAAATAACAGAAGAATCAGACAAAACGCCAACGGGAGATACGACCTTAAGCAGACGATCCCATACTACTGCCATTCAATGCTGGACAAAAATCAAGAATTTTTCCCATTTAGAAAATTTTCCAAATCTATTTTTTTAACTTAAAAAAAATATCTGACAAAGATATATTGGTGGTAGTACTCAATTCAATGTAAGGGATTCCCAAAAATACGTAAATAAGGTCCCAAGGTCTGTAATTAAAGTCAAGGTTACTTTTTTTTGAAAAGTAGATGCAATGAAGATATTTTAATTGCCACTGAAATTATTAGAATAAATATTTAAATTCATTCAGTTATTTACAACTTATGAAATGTATATGATAACAATAAATTCCATCAGTTTATTTATAATAAACAATAAAGCAATAAATAAAACATTAATTATATCTAGTGAATTTAAAAAAAAAATTTTAATGATATCCTATTTACAAATTTCGATAATAAATGCTTTATTAGAGGCTAGAACACAAGCACACGAAAAGTGAGCTATAGTGACGAAATTATAATCAAGTGTCGTTGTACTAAACCTTGTACACTTCCTATTTGTAATCCCTGTCAATGTTGTTCTGAAACGACATTGTTCGCTGGTTCCGGAGGCTATAAACAGGGGATGAATGATCCTCAACAAAACATGTGACGTCACACACCCACACTATGCAGCTTCCATCACAAACTATTCCGTCAGAAAAATAAAAATGTTCTTTACGAGTTTTCCCCAAGGCCGACGCCATTAAGTTTCCACTTCTGCAGACGATATTTGTACCACTGCCAGTCTGTATTCCACGTCTGTCATACGAATGTGTAGCATTTGCAAAATCTGCGATTTTCAATGGAATCAATTCATGTTGACATGTTACACGCAAAGCACGCCATCTCGATTCAAATTTAAAATCCATTGCGTATCTTGCAAATGTTGCTTGTAATATAAGAACAATTCATTGGTGGTTTAAAAAATTACTATCATTCGTTCTATTTCCTTAGCTAATATAATTTTGTTTTTACATTAAAATTAATTATTATTATTTGTTCTTAAAATTGTCGCATATATTTAATACCGTCTTCTATTTGTATAAGAATCATTCGTGCTGCGTAACTCAGATTATATTTAAAATAATTTATATCGAATTTAGAATTATTAAATAATGCTAAATAATCTATAAATTTTATCGCTGTAATTGTAAATTGTTTGGTATTTTCCACATTGTCATGGAGATAATAGATATTAAGAAGAAGAAAGAAAGAAAACGATTTATTAACCGAATAATATATCAAGCAGTTTTAAGGATGAAGAAAACTATAAAATTTATGATTTATAAATCTACAAAAAATATTTATAATTACTAGTCGCGTTTGGCAAGTATCTTGTTTGCTATTTTCTGAAACTCTTGTTTATATATTATTGAACATCATATTGTGCCAGAATAACATAATTTTGAAAAACATGTTGAAAAAATTGATTATCACAGAAAAAAATAAAATTTCTTTTGCAGAAACATCCAAGTTTGTCCAATCTATGCCCAAACGAGTGGAATATGTCTTTAGAATACGCGCTACCCAATTAGCAAAAATATAATTTACAGTCTAAGGCAATTATTTTTGCAAATCTTCTTATCTCTATACAAACTTTTTCTGGCTACCTTTTATCTTTTTTAAAAATATTTTGGGTGAAAAATGTGAATTATATTTTTAAAATTGTTATTAAAATTAATGAATTATTTAAGGAAAACAATAAATAAAAATGAAAATCACATCATCATTATAATGTGACTTTTGTTTATTCCTGAATATTTGCTACATGCATGTACACTATATTTTTGACAAGTATACACAGCAAGTTTTCAGACATCATTAAGAGGAGGGATGAGTGACACATGCTGATAAAAAAAATGAAAGAACTGCAAGTAATTAATAAAATTTTCAGCATATCGCATTATTTCAAATTTTAGAGGGCCTTGTTACTACATAAATAATTTGTAAAGAAAAAATAAAGTAAAAATTCATTGGAAAATTGTGAAAGAATACGAGGAGAAGGGGGGCGGGGGAGAATCTTTATTTTTCTACCTTTTAAGAAGAAAAAACATATTATTAAACATCAGTAGAAATAAATTGAAAAAAACTTACATTTCACAGAAAACAATGAAAAGTATTATTACAAATAACGTATATAAATTTTGTGAAAACTTTTAAAATTAAGGGAAAGAATTACACCTCTAATCGACATCACTAATTTTTAAATGCAAGATGGAACAAAAATCTTCGTGGTGTGATAATATTTCTAAAAAATAACGCCAAAACCCATCAAGATTTTGCCTACTTTTTAGTTAATGAAATTTGAAATTAAAATATAAAAAAACATTATTTAATAAACATATTTTCGTCAAATAAAATGCATTTGTTTAGTAGCACTGGATCCAAAGATTTGCCTAGTAGAGCGCCAATAAATAAATATACATCGTGATTTACTTTTATCAATAGAAATGATGCAAGTATCATAAAATAATTTTTTAAAATTTATATACTTTGTATTTTAATCTATTTCATGAAACTTGAATCAGTCAATTAAATCAAACACAGTTTAGTTAAATTATATTAGTATTTTGTTTGAGAGCAATACTAAAATTATTTTGAGAACTTCATAATTTTGAACCCCAGTCATACTACGGCACATGAGTTGGCATTTTCTCCCCAACTTTGCATCATTTTAATGAGAGGACGTTCAGCTTATGACGTCATATATAGCGTGTATCAGGCGCGCACACATGATGGATCTCTGGAGAAATCGAGTTTCGAATCAGGAGCCCAGGAACCAAGATTTTACCACAAGAGCAGTACGGCATGCAAATAAAAACGTTAAATAAGCATATTTAAAAAAGTTCTAAAAACTAAAAATATCAAAACTTTTCTGTCTACTACTAAAAGGCTGATAGTTATTATTTACTTCTAAGAATATTCTAATCTTAAGTCACGAGACAAACTGGTGCTTGCAATAAAAAAGAATTCTTAAATATACTAAGAATACATTTAAGAATAATTAGAAGGAAGTAAGGAAGGAAATAATAGTTAATAAATAAAATAAGCCATTTCATGAGTCTTGAAACAAACTGATGTTTGTAAGAATTCTTAAATACTTAGAATGAAATTAAAGCAGCTGTTTCCACAAACGTGACGCATTTGTTTATCTAACTTCAACGCAGACGATTAATTTTTTTTCTGTACTTTCCTTCAAGGCTATTAAATATTTAACACAAATGTTGCAACTGAATGTTATAGCATTGTAATCATTTACTATAAAATTTAACTGAATCGTCGAAAATAAAAATATTAATAATTCGAAGTTTTCAATTCGAGTTCATCAAACTTTAAATTCGGAGAGTTACAGCCTTTTATAATCATTCAAATTTAAATTTACATTCAAAGTTTAAATCTACTTTTCACTAAACGTTTCATGATAAAACGGCACAATTTAAGCTTGTACAATTCTTATTCACACCGATTCACTAATCTAGTTTGTTATGAGAAAAACATTGTTTTCGAATCATTTTGAATGACACAAATGCAAAAGATATTTAACTAGAAGACGCAACTTTCAATATAATAAACATTGATTTTTTTTAAATATAAATATTTAAAGAACTACAACACGGTTTTAAAATTACGTGACTCTATAAGTCACATTTGTTAGCAGTAAGCTAGATTTGTTAATGTATTAGTCGATTAAAAAAAGCGATTACCTTTATCAAAAAGATGAAAGATTTACTGCCGTGAAAAAGAACTTAATCGAAAAACAAAATTTTAATTATTTTTTTATCGTTTCATGAAATTAAAAAATGATAAGAAACATGAGAAAAACTAATAAATGTTTCATTACATTTTATTTTTAGCCAAACGATTCTCACGCGGCTGAAAGATGAAGCAGCAAACATATTTTTACCCGGAAAGTCGATCTTTTCCGAGAATTATCTCCGAGAGTTTCCGAGAGAGATCGATTGCCTTTCGCGCCTTTTCGGCCTCCTTACGAAAAGATAAATCTTATCGGAATGTGGGGAAAGCAAAAATCTTCCATTATCATGCGTTCGTTCAGTCTTTTCCGAGTAGATTCTATTTATTTATTTGCCGTTCGATTGAGAAGAATGATTAGGTACAGATTTAGCACCCGATAAAATCGATTTGTTCTTACTTAAGTATGGGAAGAATATTATTTGATTATAAGGTTGAATGTGCGGTACTTTGTTATCCACAAAGAATGTGTTCTAACGATGAGAAAAAAAAAACTCAAAAATTAAAAACGTAGGACATAGTAAATATTCAATAAATAATAAAAATCTATTTAAGGATACAAAGCAAGTTATGCAATCTTAAAATTAATCAGTAACGAAATGAAAAATTTACAGTAGAAAATTATCATTCGTTTGAATTTTTTTCCCCCGATTGAAGGTTTCAACAGGATGATTAATTTTTAAAAAATTATTTCAATTACAAAATAAAATTAAAAAAAAAACTAAAGAAGATTCTTTAACATAAAATGCTTTTAGAAAAGAAAATTTTTGTTATTAGTCAATGAAGAAATTAATAGGCAAAGAAATTTTATTCTAATAATTACAGAATTTCAGTTATAAAATTAGAATATTCAATTACTTGATTAGTGATGCGACTTAAAAATGATTTTGAGAGCCAATATGTGACAAAAATGGCGGTTAGATATAAATGACGCTACTAACTTAGACTTAGTATTTAAAAATTAGTAATATTTAAATTTAATATTTAAAAATTAATAGTTTTTAATTTAGTATTTATTCAATGTCCATGAGATGAAATTGTTGACAGCGTAAACTGAACCACGCAGAGTTTTTTACGTATATTATTTGTAACAATTTGGATTGTCAACATATAGACAATCCAGGAGTTTATTACACCGTACTTTTACATTTTGTGTTTAAATGAATAAGTAGTATATCAAAATTAGAACAAGAATTAATAGTTAACGAAAAGAATAATGCCCATTAAAATTATAAATGTACACTAGGAAAGTAAAGAATAATTTGACTCTTAAACTTTAAATTGCAAAAAGAATTTTTTGGTTACTTCATGTTAATAGATTAAGTGGCGAATTTGGATATTTTATGACTCTAAGCGATGCACATTAAGAAACTCTGCTTTTTATAAATTGATAAATTTAGTTTCATTTGTCTACATTTAATGAATTATACCAAATTCATTTTCTTTTTAGTTTGGTAACTTTATGAAAGTACGTATATTTATTAATTCTTTATGGCTCGCATCTATGAGGCTTTACGTATGTATATAATTATATTTAAACAGACATTATTTTAAACAGATTGTGTTAATAAATACTGTAAAAAGTAGTTGAACGTAATGAAACAGATAGGAGTCAAATAAACTTTAGGTGACAGTTAATATTATCCTACTATTATTCATAGAATTGGATATTTTTTACGAAATTATTTATTTGGCAATTAGGTGAACATCTTTATAATCGACCAGGTTAAGGACCCCCCCCCGTCAATGCAGCTTGTCTGTCTAATCGGAAATCCATCACTAAATATAAATCGCATAATTGAATTAGCTGTGTGGAGTCACAGCTTCTTAATTTTTATTTAAATAAAAACTCGTTATATAAAAAAAAGGAAAATACAGTAGAAATTAAAAGATGTTTCTTCAGCTTTTAAAATTAAGAAGTTTTTCTCTTTAAAAATGGAAGATTTCATCACCCTATTTCGCTGAAATACTCAGCATATTCAAGAAAATATATCTGTAGAAATCAATAAAAGAATTCTAAAGTGTCTACCACAGCTTTCTATTTATAGAGGAAAGTATTCACGTTTCAAATACGGTCGTGACAGCAAAAAAGGCTTATCAAACTCCATCCAGACTTTGAATATTTTATTTCACAGCAAGCACTTCAAATTTCAACAGATGTTCCCCATAAATCATAAATATAAATATATCATAAACTTTAAGATTATAAAAACGATTGTTCATTGATTTTTTTCGTATGATAAAGCATGACCAAAGACTAAATATTACTATTTTCATTAAATAAATATGTCTTTAAAATAAAGTACTAAACTTCTGTTGCACGTTACACTTTTTAAAATTTTAGTAATCATAAAATGCAATTTGGAATAAGGGGCTATTTTAAAATTCATTGAAATTATCCAAAATAAACAAATTCAGAAACAATAAATAATAATTGTTTATGTTATATATTTCTTTAAAATTTTAACCTTAAAATGCAATTGGGAATCATGTTATTTTAAAATTCACTGGAATAATACAAGAACAAACAAAAATTCACAATCAATCAATAATTAAAAATTAAAAATTTGAAGAAAAGGCAAGAAATAGGGAGACATAAGTAATTTATTTTATTAATATTTTTCCAAGCTGATTTTCAAGCTTGAATTAAATAAAGATAACTATATTCCATGTGCAATGAAGGTTAAAGATCATATATTTTAGAATAATAAACATTAGTGGAAATTTTTCTATGTTTAAAGAATTATTTCAAACATATATGTTTATCAACAATTTTGTTGAATTAATAAGTTAAACAGATCCTCTGAAGGCTGCAAAAGATTTCGAGGAAAAAAAGAATGTTCTCTTCTCAGTTTGTTGATAAGCTTCCACATAAAAATGCCGATTATAACGTGTGATCAAAAATAAGTATGCTTATGTTTTATGCAGCCGAACTAATTGAATGGCATTAATAAAAGTACTTTAACTTTGTCTCACTCACCGATGGCTCTATTTTGTTATTCATTGATTTTATAATTTTGCTATTTTCCGGTAGCAATTGCGGAAGTAATTATCCAAAAGTCTAGATTATGTAATCAGGAAAAATACCTTTTCGAGTTATTGTGTCCACATTTAAGCGGGCGACCAAAAAGAAAAAATTTCGCCAAATTATAAAAATATACTCAAGTTCATTAGTATTTATTATGAAAAATTTTGAACGAGCAAATGACATGCTATGTAATTTGACGATTGAAATCGCCAAATTGGTGAAATTTTTTCTTGGTGCTTTTTGGTGGCCGTTACAACAGACAAGTACCAAGTGGACAATATAAAAATAATTTCTTTTAAGTAAAACTTAGTATTTAAATAGTTCTATTACACAAAAATTCATAAAAATCTTAATATAACGTTTATTTATTTATTTTTGCTATTACATTTTTTCTATATTAATTTTCTAAACGACAAGGTAAAAAACAATAATTGCACATTCCTTAAAATAAAGATGTAATCCTCTTTCCGTTTCACATAAAAATTGTTCACTTGGGAAAAGGCTATAAACGCCACGTGTGCTCAAATTTTTATTTTCAGAGTACAGTATAAGAACGCCCCGTGCTTCATAGTATAATTAAAAGAATCCTAGTCTTTATTTTCGACTATTCTTTCTTTCATTTTTTAACAATTAAAATCAAAATTTGAGAGTAATTTGACATTATAGTAATAGGGTCACATATCAAATTTCTTTTATTTAACCCCTTCGCATACAATGACGTGTCTGACACGTGCATCCAATTACTGAATTGTTAGTTTTACGCTTGCAACTAAGCGACAAAATTAAGTATTTAAAAATGCAAAAAAACACTTTGAAACGTTTTAATATTTCAAATGCTTCTTATATCATTATAAGAATCAAAATAACAATAAATGCTCAAAACAGGATGTGTCATCTAATTAGGAAGTTGAATTATTATCTTCTTATTTGGAAAGTATTCCAATTCGTTTTTAAGATAATGACAGACATAATTCGAAAAAAGTGTTTTTCGAACTCAGGATGTTCGAAAACACATTTTTGGAGATTTAAAACTTTGAATTTTGTCAAAATTTCAAGTTCGAATAATTTTTTAGTTATTGCAACATTTTCTTTTCACATGTGAAAAAAATAAAAGCAATACAAATGAAAATTTGGAATGATTAGAGATTCGGAAACAGGTGAATTTAGAGAGATTAGGAAATGATGGAAAGGGGATGATTGCATCATTATTTCATTTTAATTATTCATTCTATTTCATATCGTTTTAACAAATTCTAAATTAAAGTGAAAAATCTGAGTGAACAGGATGATATTTTTAATTAAATGTTGCCATTGTTAGAAATACTAATTATTTCTGAAAACGCAGTGGATTAAAGTATTAAATAAGCGACCTCTTCTGAGAACTTAGTGCTCGTAAACTAGACTTGATTAATTGTTAATCATAGATCAACAGATAATATTATGCAGTTATGAAATCAGGCATCGACTACAATTAAGAGGATTCAAAGGCTTATTATTTTTAAATTATAAATAAAATAGAGTTGTTTTTAAGGAAAACTATACTGAATTTACAGGCATACGCTTCTACTATAATTAATTTGAATCTATGCAACATTTCATTTATTTTTTGCAGTGTTTTATGAAACTGAGTATATCTCAATATGTATCATAAGTATACAACTTCATACAGCTAAGTTTTTTGTAAGTTGTTTATTTTTATGGTAAGTGCAAACAATTAAATGATAAAAATTCGTAGACAGAAGACATAGCAAAAAAATTTTGAAATAAGAGATTTATCGAGAATGGCCATTTTTTTTTAATGAATGCTTTGATATTTTATAAAAGTATTCATTGAACAGCAATTTTACAATTTTATAAAGCAAACAGTTTTTTTAAGCAAAAGACGGCGGTTATAGAAGATAGATTATCAGACATCATTACGTAATGGTTTCAAATGGTTCAGAAAATACAGAGAATTTCTGACAGAAATTTTAGATGGAACATATTTAATTGATGCAATTTAAGTAAAATGGAAAAGGATCCGAGTCTCGAGCCAAAAGAAGGATGGGAATGCAGTTTAAAGTAAAAGAAGAAGAAAAAAAAAAGAAAGAAAGAAAAGAAAAAGACACGATAATTATGAACTTACGAATATGACGACAAAAATCACCCTTTTAAAAGACTGTTTAGTGGAATTTTTATACACTAATAGTATTATAATAAACATTTTACAGCTGAGAAAAACAGAAAATGAAATGCAGTACATAAGACGAAATGTACAGATTTATCTTTAACTAAACTATTATTTAAAAGCTGATTATACTTTATTGTTATATCAGTAAATATTCTTATTCAGCAGATCTTCCTTTATGTTTATTTTAGGATTAAACTTGTAAATCTCTGTTGATATTTTTTTTTTTCAAAAGAAGGCTACAGAACCTGTACAGAAAAAGTGAGACAATAACTATTCCTCGCAAACCGATGACTTTTGCAAATAACACTGCTAAAATTCCTAAACAGTTAGTAATATTTTCTTCATTAAAGATGTTACATTCAAGTGGTAAGGTAAAGTAAATAGAAAATCACGTGCTGGTTTGAATCACATTTTATTATACATGTATTTACAGAAGAATGAGTACTTTTACAAAAGAAGCGCAGTTACAGTTAAATAAGATTAATTTGCATAGAACAAAAGAAAACAGAATAAATACTTTTTTAAATATTATAAGAGGATTATAAAATCACCATATCTTAATTCCAAAACGTAACTAGATTAATCGTTAATCTCAAATATATAGTATTGTCATCAAAAATTAGAAAATAAAATATGGCGAATAAAAGTACTGTACTATTTTTATATAAATGACCTGATTATCTTGTTCTTTTCGCTATTTTAAAATAATTAAGTTTAAAAAATATATCTATTAGAACACACTTATGTTTTAAAATTATTCTTATTCCTTTAACGAACTATGAAAAAAGAAGTTCAAGTTTGCAATATTTTAAGACGTTAGATCGAAAATTAACCGTCATCCTTTTCCCATATTTAATTAATGTAACAGAAGTAAAAAAAAGTGCGTAGAAGTGATTAATTATATATAATATTACAAAACTAGGATAGAACGGAAGAAAAATGACCGTAAACAAACGGTTGCTAAGGTACCATGAACATTCGAGAAACAGCTTTAATCGAAGTAGGTTGAGATTTAGGCTCAAGCATTTGAATATTCCTGCATTTCATCTTGAGATACTAAGAAAAAGAATTCTCTTTAGAATTTTAGGAGACAATTTTCAGCCAAGTAGTTTGTATAGTCGGAAATGAAATATCTAAGGATTGATAGAAGACTATAATTTAGCATTAAAGGAGGAGAAAAGAAACACTTATGTTATATTTGTATCTAAATGATAATATAAATTGCGGAGTTATAACTGTTCTTCTTCACTGGTCACAAACAGTATGGCTTGGCTATTATTAAAATTATATGAATGCAGCAGAACCAAGTTCGACGATCTAATAATATTTACAAAGCGTTTCCGTGTAAGTCGAAATTGACAGCAATTGTATATAATAAAGTCTATGTGTTCAGACAAGTTAACTGCAGCATACAAACTGAGATGGAACTTCTATTACATAAAAAACTTGGAATTAATTAATTATAAGATTATGTTGAGGATACGAGAAGCTTCTGAAATGTAACACTAGAAAGAATGGTACTTTACGGCTCCGTATCTAAATATCATTAAGATCATCTATAAACGATGATTAAGACATGAAATTGCAATATCCAAACACTGTCTACAAATATAAGGTTTGGTGTCATTTAGTGTTCTGTGCTTAATGATATGCTGATATTCATATATTACTGACAAAGAAATGGTTAACATTAAATAAACTATAGGAAAGAATATTAATTTCTTTTTACAAATTTTATATAAAAGTGTAAATCATGGTTTCAAAATTCCTTATCATATTTTGCTTTAAATTTAAATTTCAAATTTAGAAATTTATTAAAAATTCTGTGTATAAGATAAAACTTATTAAAAAAAGTACTCGAAAAGTTTTCAAACCAATTTTTTTAAATGTCAAATTATATGCTATATAATTTAATTTCCAAAAAATATTTTTACAAGATTTTTACAACTTAATATATATGATATATCATAATCAATGAAATGTTTAAAATTTAATGCAACAAAAACTCATACGTTTAATGAGATTAATTTTTTATAAATTATTTAAATTTGGAAGCTACAAAATTTAACGTAGAAGCATGAAAGAAAAAACATTAAATAATGGAATAATTAAATGGAATAATTTTTATTAAATTAGTTTTTTAATAATTTGTTTCCTGTCTTTTTATGATACGCCCAAAAAAATAATTTATTTTGCTATTTTTAGAATATTTATAAATTTGTTAAACAATGTAATATTAATAGTAATGGTAAAGTGTACAGACATTCCCCTTTTTCAATGCACTCTCCTGATTCTTATCTAAAGTTAGGTTTTACTACAGATAAATATTAATATTTTAGCACTTTCAAAATGATCTCACAACTAACAACAATTTCAAGAAACAACAACAACTAACAACAATTTTTATTTTAATCATCAATGGTCATTATTTACAAAATAAAATCTACTCTACAGGTACGAAAACGGAAGTGAAAAAAAGTGAAAAAAAAAAAGAATAGAAAACTCATAAAATCCCAAAATAATTCTTTCGTCCACTATTTTTTTCATAAATAATAGTAAAACTAATCTATAAGAACTTAATCACGATTGCTTTATGATGGCAAAAGAAGCCCGAATATAAAATTTGATATATTCTAAACCGCAGTCAGATCAGTTCTAGATGAGAGAATTCGTTTGAAGGTCAAACTGATAGTGTTCAAGACCTTCATAAAAGTCCATTAAAAAGATCATCAAATTCGCCGACAATAAAAAACAAAGCATTTCAATATAGGCGTTTGTAAACGATCTCCAAACGAGTTCTTTTTCTACTTCATATGCAAAAGATTCACGTGTTTATGATCGTGACGGAATCGTCCCGAAGACAAAACCATGAAAAAATTATAGCTTTCTCAAATGTCACTCACCATTGCAATAAAAGCACCAGTAAAATGACAAAATCTAGGTTGTATCTATCTTCATATTGAGATCTTTGGGAAGAAATAAACTATAATTAGAAACCACCACTTTTATAGGCTTAAACTTTTGAAATTAATTTAAATAAAAATTTGCTTATTTTTATTTCTAAATCAATATTATAAGGTAATTTTTTTTCTTACCTTAACTCCAAAAGATTTTCTTTTTCTTATTAGACAAAATAAAAGAATAAAAAGTATAATTCAAAATTAGACGAAGCTATTCAAGATACGTCGATGCAGCATAACTATTTTCTTTTTTTTTATTTAATAGAGATATTTAATTTTTTTAGCGTCATGTAAAAGTAAGTTTTAAACTTTTATTTATCAAACTTCAAAAAATAAATAAACATCCGCAGAATCGCAAAGAAAAAAAAATACGTAAATTTAAAAACTTTAAAATTATCGACAATTTTGTTTTCTTAATTGGTAATAACTTTATAATTTGCATATTTTTATAATTTTTTTTGTCTAGTCAATTGAGAGTTTGATTTTAAAATATTTGTTTGCCCAGTAGCGCATGAAACCAGCAAACGTGGTCTACACACAATTTTCTGATAAAAAAATTCCAAATAAATATGTCTTGAATAAGGCCACGAAAGTCTTGCAAGGCATTGGCGAACTATAATTACGAAAAATCGATTTTTTTTTTTTTAAATCTAGCATGCGACTAATCCACGGCATGAGACATAGCATAAGTACCAGAGAATCGAATATGTATTTTGAAAGCCTTTTTTACAACCGATTGAAACTAAAATTTGACATTCGATTACAGTTATATTCAGAAAATTACATACCAAATTTCATTTTTTTTAAGTTACTGATATTTGAATTGTTGCATTAACATACATGCGAAAGTACAGATTGACAGACAGTCGATCCTTAAACAGATTTGGTTAACAAATTTATAAGAATCTATATTTTTGATGCTAACTCGATGTACCACATTTTATATACTTTAGCTTTTAACATTTTGTATTTATCGAGATTATTAATACTCGAACAGCTGGACAGACAGACTTAAGCTGCATAGATTTTGTTCAAAATTTGACAGAAATCTACAAATTTGGTAAGTCCATATATCAAATTTTAATTTTCTAGCTCAAAGCGTTTTCGAGTTAAAGTCCTTGTTCACATACGGAAAGACATAACGCCAATGTGTTTTTTGGATTTATGAAGTCTGAAACGTGGACATTCGTTAAAATCTCCAATTCGAATTGCATCACTTTTGTTTTGTATGCTTCGTATACGAGAAAATAAATGAGATGTTATAAACAAACTAAATTATGTTAAGAGAAATGATAACCAAATATAGAATGGGATTCAAACACATTTTTTTGAATACTTATTCTAATAAATATTTAAATTTAGAACTTTGTCCTTCACTCATTAAATAATTAATTAAGTTAAAAAATGGTTGTTTATATTGCTGATATTGAGAAATATGAATTTATTCAGTAATTTTAGATATTTTTTTCATACCATCTGGGAGTTTTTCGGATATCAGTTTTGAATAACATGGCTTGAGGAAATAAATGAACTTATATCCTTATATAAGCTTATATTCCGCTTTGGAATAATTAGTAACAAAATTGTGTTAATTCTTTTTTTTTTCCCCCAAAGATTTTATAAAATTATATTCAATAGTTTTTCGAAAAGCTCTCATGATTGAAAATACATGATAATATGACTTCCAAACGCCAATAAATTTTGTAGTGCTGATATTTACTTTCTCAAGGTGAGTGTTTACTCTATCTAAAAAATCAGAACGACGTAATGACGTGATACACCAAAACAAGACAATTCCAGAATCCTAAGGTAAACTATACATGATCTTTTCAGTGCCATACTCATGATTAAATAGACACACATCAAACGAATTACGTGAATTTGCGGAAATAAAAATATACGGGTCCAACCAACTGACTTCACAAATAAGCAAACTTTCTAATATTATTAACAATGCGCGCGTGCTTCAACAAGAAACTTCCGTGCTGCACTATTTGCACATCATTTACGGAACTCATCTCATCGTAAAAACAAGCATTAAAAAGCTCTTCATATTCAGAATTAAAACCATAAACATGTTCTCAGCTGCTATGTGTGAGGGCGTCTGGATAAGAAGGAAGCAATTTTCCAAGAGTAACTAGATTAATTACAGTGATGATTGGCTTTTAAAGAGAAGATTAAAATGGCAGATTTGCAGAACGTGATGAAATAATTTTTAGTTCTTTTATCAAGATATCGAGTTGTTCAATGAATCAAAACGAGGTTAAATGAAATGGGATTCACGATGAAATGGCCAGATGTTCCACACTAAAAGAAAAAAAAAGAAAGAAAAAAAACGCAACGGAAGTTTTTAATTTTATATTTATTGTCACGAACTATAGATACTGTTCAAATAGAATTATTTTCAAGAACGATTATTTTCATCTGATTTATCTTTAGAAAATTCTATCCCCAATGGTTAGTATATACAGAATTTAGTCACCTCCTTCAATAACTGAATTCTATAGAGGAATACTTAGAACATAGTTTAACTATTTGCAATCGATGGTGCATCTTACTCACCATTCAAGACGGTGCATCATTTTGACGTTTTATTTATTTATCTATTTTATTTTTAAAAAATACCTAAAGAATAGTAAGAAGTTGTAGATTAATTTTTTGGTAAATTTTAACTGAAAACAATTATATATATTTATTTATTTGGTTTTAATTACGAGAGCTACAAGTGCAGAATTAAGAATAAAAAAAAAATGGCTGTATAAATCATGAGAAGATATCCAAGTCAAAAATTTTGTCCTTTCTAAAAAAATGGAAATACCCATTCGGATTTTTTATTAATAAAAAGTCCGAAATATAGCCGATTTAACACTGTAACTTATTCTGATGAATCAAATCTTAAAGATTTTTCTTTTTAATTCAGAGTACAAATGTTTAAATAAAAGCATATATATACAGAAATTTTTTTTAAAAAGGAGAGGTGAAAATGTCAGCAGCATAATGATTTTAACGATCAGAACATTAAAAAAACTCTTCCACTTTACGAATTTTTGAAATATTCAGACATACTTTAGCATATTATTGAACGCAAATTTTGGAAATTGGATTCAACGTAATAATGACGGCGTATCGAACAAATAGTCACTTGCTGAAAACTAAATGCACTTATGGCTTAAGTTAATATGTAATTATGCTGAACATTTCACCTATTAATTTAATAAACAAATATAAGACAATCACTAATTTAAGACATCTTAAAATTAATTTACAAATATATGACATCCTATAACACCTAATATTTAGTGACAAAAATGGTCATACCTCACAAAGCACACACAAAAAAATTATTGATTATTACATCTTTTTATTTTTATATATTTTTACATCGGAAAAGTAAAGAATAATTTAAAAATAAAAAGAAACGATTATATCTATCATCAATCATATATATATCTTATAAATCTTAGAAACTAAAGAAGAGAGAAAGGATTCTTTTGGTCCATTCATACAAACAAAGTAACTAACAACTAGGTAGCTAATGAATGAACTGTTTGTTGTATGCCACCAAGAGTATAGTTTGTGGTTCATTGTCATAACTTTAAACTTTATGGCTTTCTATGTTTACTTTCAAACAGTTCAATAACAAGTTTTAGATAATTCGTTTTTCCTTACAATGATCATATTCTGTACAAACATAAACAAAAAAAAATAATAGGTACTTTCTGCTTCCTTTACTATAGAATATTCTCAAATCAAATTGAATTTCTGTAAATAATCACATTATACATCGTATTCAATGATGTTTATTTTACCTAAGATGGGATGTAGCAGGTTTTTAGGGTTAAAAATTTTTGTGTTACCAAATGATCAATAAAAAAAATTGTTTGCTTTTCTATGCTCTGGCATTATGCTTTTTGAAATTGCGGTTTACTTCATGTTGTGCAAGACAAAAAGATTATTTTCCATCAATATGTTTAATAGATCTGTCTATAAATAACATAAATGTTCACAGATAAGGTCATAAGCATAACCTATGCCAATTAAATTTCTTCTAATAACACAATCCAATTTTTGCAAATTGATTCATGTTCTAATTCGTATAAGAATCCACAGAATATTGATATACAAAGCGCTCCTTGTTCAGTTTTAAATTACTATAAATGATTATATAAAATTTTAAAATTATATAATAGAAAACGAAGTTTTAGATTAGGAATATTTTCTCTGACATAACTTTCTTTACTTCAAAGCATTCATATAACATATGAAATGTAAGATTAAGTTCTGCACAGAATTTAGTCTTTGACTTCTTAAAAATGCTTAAGAAATTCAAAGTTTATTATAAACTAACGATATTTAAATTGTTAATCTATAAATTAAGATATACATTTGCTCAAAAAAAAGTTTTATGCAACACAAATTAAAAGCATTAAAAAAAATAAAACATTAACTTACCATGATTTGTAAATACATATTATAAAAATCTGATTCAATGAGATAACAGAAAATATCATTTTAGACTATATCAAAAAAGATACTCAACATAAAATGATTAACCGATAATACATACACATTTATTTCTGTACAATTATTCTATATTTTAAAAATTCGTTTTGAATTGTCAAAAGAAAAGTTTATAACGGAGTAATCAAGAACACATTAATATATTACTTTTTTTCTTTGCTGATGATTTCAAAATAGTTAAAATAGGGGGGGGGGTAATTCAAATTCACATTTAAAACCTGCAAATTTAGTACTATACAGTCAAATAAAAAAAAGACGCATAAAATTAGTTCAATGTCCTGTTCACAAACTTCCCGATCAACAAACCTTAATATATACATACGGAAGAACCAATAAAGCTTTCATGAGAAGAAAAAAAAATTATTATATTTGCATTTATTATCTCTGAGCTCACCCTTTCATAAAATAAGCGGAAGTCCAAGCTCTGGGTGATCCTATTGTTCTGTTTATCTATGAAGATTTGAACTTTGATTCAGTTGGTTGGTTGACCTGAACAGCATTTTGTATTTGATTCTACGGAACGGTAACGTTATCTTAACGCAGACGATATTATTTATCCAACTCGTTCTAGTTGACAAGACTGTTTAGAATACGTGATAATAAACACGTAAAATATTCGTTATGTATTATTTAAGTAATCATTCTTCATGCAGAAGAAAATGAAGTATTACTTGTTCTGCTACTTTTTTTTTTCCCTTGGATGAACTAATGATGAAGATGAGGGACATATGGAAATATAACTATCAATCCTCAGTCTATTTCTATGGAATTATTTATAGGATGCCATTAAAACACTAATTGCATGATTTGATAATAAATTCAAAATTATATAATAATTATGCTCATAAGTATATGAAAACAATCTAATCAAACTTCCATTTTTAATCACATTAAAGTAAAAAGCACATTACAAAAACAGTTAACTTTTATAAATATTTTGTAAAAGTTACGAAAAGAAACGAGAGGCAGGCAGCATATGCATAAACAAAACATTTAACCTTGAGATGAAAAATTAAATACGGAAGCAACTGGACAAATTCACCATCAGTAAAAAGAAAAGAAACAGTAGTATTGAAATAACTAAAGTAAACAGTAATAGCAAGTAAAGCAACTGTATCACTTTACGCAATTAAAAAACTAAGTAATTCAGATATTTTCAAGTAATTAACATTTAAAGAAAGACTCCTATGTTTGAAAATATATATAAAATTGATACTGAGTTAGGCAAAAAAGAAAAAAGCAATCTGTACAATTGGAGTTAATGCAGAAGTTAATAATTAACTAACAATATTTGATGTAGTTCTTAGACACAAACTAACATTTTTTTTAAATCTTTAACACTGCTAATCGTATTGCAATTTCGGATTTACATTTTTAATATTTAATTCTATAAATAGCATAATTTTTTAACAGCCTCTCTTCCAGCCAATAAAAACGAAAAAAAAAAAATTTTTTTTTTTAACTACAATTGTTTTTTTAAAAAAATAAAATCTTCCGTTACTCGACCAAAATTCCGTTAAAAATGAAAACTACCCTTTCAAATTGCGGAAATATGCTTAGCAAACTTATAAAGAAGTAAGGGGAGAAAAAAACAGTGAACAAAGAAAGTGTCTAAAAATGGAAAAAAAGAAAGAAAAAAAATCTGCTTTTTTCAAAGGTGAATGATAACTATTCTTATGAATAAAAGATTTTTTTTTTGTCGACCAAGAGAAAGAGGGAAGGAGGGTACGAAAGAGCGAAGAAAATAAACACATAAGCCACTTTTAAAAAAATGAATGGAAGATGCCGAGTGCTTTTGGGGACAGCTGCTAAAGCCCGGAAAGCGTTTTCTTTTCTTTATTTATTTAAAAATAATAATTATAAAAGCATGACAACTTTAACTGAACTTAAAATTTTCATTAATAAATATTTCATTTCATGATGATTAAGACACAAAATCCACAAAAATGAAATATTTTTTTTTTAAAAAAAGTAACAATATTCATGTCTTAATAAAGGAAGAAATCACTATGTTCAAACTTTCAATAAGGACAAATTTGCACTATTCAAATTTTAGCAAATGTTTTATAAGTAAAAACTCTATTAGTAAAATAGTAATAATTATTTCATTCCAGTACAAATTTTTAAAAAATTGTCCATTTTATTTTAAATTAATTGTGGGAAACATATCACAAAGACCATAAGTGAAACAATTATAATAATAAAAATTTATTCTGAAATTTTAAGGATTCAAATGAACTTTTTTGTATACAATGCAAAGTACTAAAATATAAAAAGAGGACTTTTAAATAAAATTTATGGAATGTAATTACAAATGTGTTAGTTATACTACAGATTTTACAGAATATATAAAAAATTCAACATGAATAAAGAACAAATTATAAATAAAAGTTATTATATAATCCCTGAAAAAATTGAGTAGCAATTTGTGACTATAGCATACTAAATATTATTCAATTATTTTGATATCAGAAAAAATGTGTTTCTATTTCAAAAGCACAAATTGTGAAGAATTATTAGGAATTGATTTTAAAGTCTGATAATGTACCAAAAAAGATAATTATTCCTTTCATTGATTTTATGCTCAGACACAATATGATTTACAGGCACATCTTGAAAATCATCATAAAATCCTAAATATTCCTCTAATAAAGGATATCATTTGTAATAATTGTAAAAATTTCAATCAAAATAATTAATACTAAAAGTTTTTATAAATGTTAGTAGTAGGAATGTATCCAAGATGCATCTAATTCTATAAATTCATAGTCAATTAGTTTCTATTTCAAAATATAATCATTTCTAATATAACAACAAAATTCATCTAATAATAATTCATAAAATTCATTCATAATACTAATAAAAGAGAATATAAAAAGATTTAAAAAGTTTCTAAAATTTATTACATAGAATTTTTCTAAAAATTCATTACATTTTTTATCTAGTGAAATAAAAATCAACTCTAGAAATGCCCCCTTTCAATACAAACTGTTATATAGATTTATTGCTAAATATACAGTTCATTTTTATGGTTTGCATTAAATATTTTGATTTAAATGTAAAGGACTAAAAATTTCTTCTTTTTAAATGAAGAATAAATAAATAAAAATAACAAAGAACAGAAAACAGGTTTTTTTTTTTTTAATTTTATGAACTTCTTTGCATGACAATCTAAGTGACAAATTATTCAAAATAAATTGTTACATTGCGATTAATATGAAATAAATTTCATTTAAACATTAAAAAAAAACATACCTTGCTGATTTAGTTTAGACTCACTCTCAATAGGAACAAAAATCAGAGGTATTATGCCAGTCAAACCCACCACACAGGACGCGAGTATGGACAAAATCCAAGTCTGATAACACTTATTAGTCACTCCATTTAACAACAAATCTTGATACCAAAAGGATGGTGCGCTGCTGTTAGGAGAGTGATCCATGCCAACAGTGTTTTGAGCTACCACAATGTGCGAGCTTCCTACACACAAGCAACAGCACAGCAGAACTTTCCGGTACATGATTCAATAGGGAACAGGCTACTGTAATCAAACTCTTTTGTCATTTGGATAAAAACATTTAGCCCATTTCTGTGGCGGGAACGGTCAATGAAGTGTTATCACTCAGATATTCTGATGCGGAATGCTTCAGCTCCTCATCGCGTTGGGTGATGCGACTCTGCATTCGTTGTTTATTTTACCAGATTATTTCTGTCATTTGCAAGATCCTAAAGTGTAACTTGTGGCGCCATCTATTATACAAAATATTATTTGAAGCAGTTTGAAAAGAAGTGGATCATAAATATTTCCTAAATAATAAATAATTCTTTCAAACTTTTGAACAGTTTTATTGCATCTCATAAAATGGTAAAAATAAACTTCCCCGTACTTTAATAAGATTTGTCCCTTTCGAGAATTTTTTACATTTTTATTTAATTATTTGTTAAGACATTATCTGCAGGTAATTTCTTCTAAATGAAAAAAAAAAAAAAAAAAAAAATTGAAATTTAATTGTACAAATAGATGCCTCTAAAAATTATTACAGATTGGAATGGTTGGTCATAAATGTCTGAATGAAAAACTGATGCAAACTTATAAAAGAGAAAGAGAAAGAATAATTGTTTTATTAGTTAATTAAATTTTAAAATTAGCATTTATTCATCAAAAATGTTGAAGGTCATCGAAAAGTGTTCCAAAAAAGTATTTTAGTTTATTTCCAAGAGCACAAAGAACAAGATCGAATTTCAGCGTGAGAAACTCTTCAGTTATATGAAGCGGAGGCCTCTGCCGTCTAATTTCCATTCTATAAACCATCTGCTTCTAAATTCGACCAACATGTCTCAAGAAATTGACGATTTTTTTACATTATATATAAAAATATTGCCTCTAAATTAAAAAAAAAAAATACAGAGGATGTTTTAAAAAATCGCAAAAAATATTTAGAGAATCCAGTAAGTTAAAAATATTTTCGCTCACAATTCTTTGGAAATAAAGTCATTAATTGTTTCGTTAAAACATAAACTTCACAATTTATCACTTTTGATGATATGGATAGACAGTTTTCTTTATGATATATTTGACATTCTTTTATTTTCTTAGAATTGTGTAAAAGAGCTCCCCACCCCCGCTACAAGTCTGAAGTTTCGCTTAGATGCTAGAACTCGAAACTCTGAGGGAGCTGCAAAAATCTAATCGTCATATATCACAGTACCAACCTTAGTGAAAGATTTAGATATTTTTGCAGCCTTATATAATAGTACACTTTGTGTAGTACCTCTTTCAATAAATGATGAATCTAATTTCACATTTTAACAATGTTTAATTAACAAATTTATTTTGGCTGGATTTTTTTGAAAAATTAATCAGAATTATGAACAGATTATTTCCGTATTTACAAATAAAAATTGATAATTATTTCGAGAGCATATAAAGAAATAATTAATTTCAAACGAATATAGCATTGAAAATATTGTTTTGCATGACCTGTAAAGTGGATTATAGTATAAGTAGTTAAATGAATAATTAACCCTTTGAACTCGGAAAAGTAATTCGATGCATAATTATTCACTTAATTTATTGCTCCAAAAATAAATATATATAGAATTGTTTTAAGTTGAATTGAAAATTAATCTACGTCTTTTTACCATTCTGTAGGTATTTTTAACAAACAAAATTCAAAAATAAATAAATAAAGCATCAAAGTGATGCATCATCTTAAATGATGACTAAGAGGCCTCTTTCGAGTGCAAAGGGTTAATAGTCCAATGCATTACAAATAAATAATTAATTATGCTTTATTAATAATTTAATGTAAACACACGTGGTATTCCTACTATTTTATAATTCATAAAATTTCTCTTTTTTACAAATTTATATATTTGGCAATTAGGTTAATAATATTTTCAACGAGCTTGCTTGCGTCCCACTTCACGACAGCGGCAAATAGGCCTAATCTGCCTATTCGGAAATCTGTCATTTACTAAGCTCATGAATTTACGGCATTAAGTGTTAGAAGAAAAGGCTTACAGCCATTTTGCGCTTGTCGTTTTATATTGTTAAAAATTGCCACTGTTCCTTTTCTATAAACTTAGAAATATCGTTAAACGCTTATACTATGTGCAAAAATATTTAAATGATGCAAATTGGATTTCGTAGCTATTCATTTACCAGATAACATAGTTTATTTTTAAAGCAAGTTGGAATTTTATTGATTTAAATAAAGTAACTTATCCCTTCCAAGTACTTTGATTATTCCTTAAAACATTGAAGCAAAATTAAATGTTGCCTAAATTTCGGACCTTTATTCCAACACCATTCTTAACTTATAACCTTTTGCAACCTTTATCATTCTAACAAGATATGTCGCTTAATAATTTAAAAACTGTCTGATTATATGATTAAAAAAGTAGTGTCATTTTTTTCTCTATTTTGTTTAAAATTATTTTTTAATTTTAATTGTGAATTTTTGCAAAGATAAATACATTAAAGCTGACTTTCTTGAAAGTGACCCGAAATTAATTTGTTACTTCAGTTTTTCATAATTTACTCTTTAAAACTGCATCTTTCGATTAAAATTAAAATCGATCAAAAAATATCTGATTTGGGAGGGGGAAAAAAGAGACTTGCTATGCTTAAGTTCCTAAAGAGCTTTATTCAATCCTATACAGAAATAATAATAATATTATTATCATACTAGAGAAAACTAAGTTAATTTTGTCTTGAAATATGAGATAAAAAAAATGGAAGATTTTTTTTCCCTGCTCGATTATATATAGAAGCAAATGATTCCATCCGAATAGCGTAAAAACAAAACTTTATTTATTTTTCCACGAATTGTCAGCTTATATTCTTGAATATCTTTTTTATTATTCTGAACAAAAAAAAAAATAAAAGACAGAGAATCTAAGATTAAATTATAAATTGAAATTACGACTGAGAGATGTCACTATGTTACTACATTTCGTAGTCCATAGAGTCATAGGCTCTACGTCTAAGCACAACTTCGGCTTCAACTATGGTTTTGGCATGTGTTTTCCATCTGCAAGTGAACTGACTCCTTGATATTCTGTGAGTGATTGATAAGTATTTGGTTTGCTGTGTGGGTGCGTTTTCAACAAAAATAATACTATAGACCACTTCCTAAAAGCATATGAAAAGAAAGTGTATACTTCTTTAATATGTATGAATGTGGTATTACCTGCAATATAATTGGTATAAGAGAAATAATTAAAATATCACATAATGTGTACAATTCATAAAAAAATCGCTTTCTGTATTAAAATTAAAAATATGTAGTGTTTTCATATATATATATATATATATAGGAATGGTTTGCCGGATATTTAATATTGACCGGGGGAAATAGGCCTCTTTGTGAGAAACTGCCACAAAAAAAATGCTTTCGTATCTTTAAAAAAAAATCCAAAGCTATAAATCTGTCATTCGCATATATATTTCAGTTCGAATTTTACTTGCTCACTATAAACTTTTAATACTGTCTCAGTTAAAATGGATTCTCATCTTAGTCATGAAAAGTTACAGCAAAATGAGAAAATACAATCGTTAAAGACAAAAAAAAAAAAAAAAAAAGATTAGACGAAAAACCAAATAAATGAAACAATAAGAATTATTTCGTGGGGAAAAAAAACTATGATCTTCAAATTCAAACTAATGGTCTTCAAAACAAAAGCGTTTCTTAAGACAAACGTCTACATACTGAAATATGCATTAATTTCAAACTTTTTATATAGTAATATCTAGCTTAGTAAAAATAGACGAGTTTAAATTTTAGTTAAATTCCCATTATAAAATCTGGACACAATTGTATTTTTTACAGAGAGAATTTTTCTTCATATATGTAGTAATAGACAATTTAAAAAAAATAATGACATATTTAAATTCTGATAGGGATAAGCTTTCTATAAGTATGCTTATTTATTTATCAATTCTAAAATATTAGTAAAAAAGTTACTAATAGATGGCGCTAAATAGAGAGACTGTTGGAAGTAGGCATTCTTGAAACATTTATTTTTACCTGTCTTCCAATAATTGCGTGATTTCTCACTTTAAATATCGCTGAGAGTGAAAGAATCTAAAAAATATGTTAAATTAAATTCCATTCTGAAAAATGGAGTGCTTTCTCAAAGAGCATATTCGTAGGATAGGATAAAGTCTCTTCACAAATCTAGTAAAATCTTTCTTTTGGGGTGGCAATATTAGTAGCAGACAATGTAAATTTCAATAGCTCACAACTGTCATATTTGAAATCTGATTGTTCAGATATTTGAAATTGCGCTCGTATCGGTTACGATCTTCGAATTTATCGGTGACACAGGTCATGACCTCCGGGGTATCTTTACGGTGAAAAACACTTATTGTTTCTGTAGGAGGTGTTTGCAATTTTTTGTAATATGTTCCAATAGACATCTGAAGGTATAACTTTTGGGGATACGACCTCACCGAAATGACGGATTTAGCTCGAAAGTGTGGCCGCCACAATCACTCAGTTTATAGTATTTTGAGGGTTGTTTTTTTTTTAATTGGCTCAAACTTTTAAAAAATTTGCTGTTAATTATGCATTTTTGTTGTGTTTTCGCTTCAGTTTCATCATTACGATATCTAAAACCCCTTTGCATTTGCTTTCAAACTGTGCAGGCTATAATGAAAACTCTTTATTTTGGTGAGTAATATCAATTTTTGTAGCTTACCTATCCTTTTTTAAAGCATCCTCTATGTGGTAAGCTATAGTTTTCTCTTTGATATTAATTAATATTTCTATTGATTACAGAAAAGGTGATTAATTAAGGGTACACAATTAAAGAAATAATTCTTTTTTACTACTATGGAATTACTTCTTTAATTAGTAAAAGGGGAAGGGGCATTTTCATTTTTGAGGAATCTTTTTACAGTTCGATAAACATCAAAATGTAGATCATAGTGTGGAATCTGAAGGATTAAATATCAACGCTCATTATCGGAGTTTATATCTATTATATTTTACGAAATAATTTCAGCTGTTAAGGAAAAAAAATGAAAAATTACTCGTCTAAAATATTTGAATCAAAATCCCAAAAGAACAGAATTTGTTTTATATGCAATGCAATTCTTAATATAGGGACATTAGAAGGCAGTTGTGTCTTTCTTAACAAAATTTCTTTACTACTATCGAATAAAAAAATTATTTTCATCCCAGCATTTAATGAATTATAAAGTTGGGAGAAAAGTTTGAAATTAAATAATGAAAAATCATAAGGTATAAATAATAGAAAAAAAAAGATTTAAAAAAAAATCTCTATTCTGCCCCCCCCCCCCCAACCCTTCTTTTAGCCCTGAACTTCTGGCTCCTGCCAACTGCACATTGCCTTTAGTCCGCTCCTGGGCGCAATTTATCTTTGTGTTGATTTATAACAGAAACAGAAAGGACAAAATGTTGAGCTTCACTTAGTTGAAGTGGCAGTGGAACGTTAAAATGATGAAATATACATGGTGAAAATAGAGCTAAAAAGAACATATTTTCATGTAATTACAGCTTTGAAATTCCCTTGGCACTCCCTTTTTCTTTCCTTTTTTCATTTTTTTTTTCTTCCCCTCTGGATCTTATTAATATAAAAGACGTTTTGAGTTTCGAAATTGACCTTGTCGGAAAGATATCGCCGTATGTATTATTTTATGGATGGGTATTTCGGTTTATTGGTGCAAGAGCCACATTTGGCTTACTGCACCAAACAAATGGTAGATGTATTATTAATATTCGAATACCAGTCTACTTATTAAGATCACACCTCACTGGTGTTTTCACTATTATTATACGTTTATATTACTATATTTCAATAAATGTTATGATAAAAATTTATAAAATAGGTGAAAAAAAGTCTTTTTAAATCATTTCATTAAGTTACTTTAATGAATCCTCTATTTAATTGGTGTGGTATCTTCAGTCATGCATTTCTTTGTCAGTTAGGTAAATCTTTCTATTGTTTTGAGTTTTTTAGGTGAACTTTTTTTTCAGTTATTCACATTAATTTTTCTTGAGGAAAGAATAGAAATAAGGGTAGAAAAGTAAAAGTATTGAGTTTCAGGAAGCATATGAAAGAAAATATTTTGCATGGAAGTAGAGTGGTCATATTTTCTAATGAGAACTCTTGTGACCTAATATTTTTATTTGTATAGAATCATATTTATCATTTATATACTCTATATTTGTTTTTGTTATTTATAACTGATATTTTGAAGCCTATAACTTATTGTAAATTTTCAAATTTTGTTGATTATTCTAAAAATTATTAATCATTGTAATTTAGTTTAGCTACATTAACGTCCCCTTTTAAAGCAACACTAGGGCTGTTTTGAACCGCTGTCAGATGACGTGGAAAACCCCTGAGCTGATACCCCCTCTCCAAATCTTCCACACCAAGCCATCGGGAAGGCGTTTGGCCCTGGAATTGCACCAGACCCGCTTACACGACGGTTCTTTGGTGGAATCGGGTCTCGAACCTGAAATCCTCCGGTTCCGAAACCTTACAATTAAGTCACCGCGGCCCCCGTTAATCATTATAAGTATTATCCTTGTAAGAGAGACGCTAGCCGATTGCTTTTTATACCTGAGGAGGCGAGATGGATTGATCAAAGGAGATTTTGATTTAGAAATTTGATTAGTTTTGAACGTATTCTACAAATAATATTCAGTTCAAATAAAAAATTATTTTATTGTTGGGTATCGGGTTTTGGAACTTAATTGATATCGTCGTTGCTATAGTGATGAAGATTTGGTTTTCTTGAATTTACCCCCCCCCAAATCTGGATCCCTTTGTACTGACATTTTATTGCCCAACGATCTTTGACTACTCCGTATGCATCGATGGGATATAGTAAATTCGTTCTGTATTTTCGATATTTTTTGTTCTGTTCGTTCAATATTTCGTATAAAAAGTATCCAAAGAGAAAGTACTTTTTATAAGTCATTTTTTTTTTTTTTTTTTTTTTTAATCCTTTTGGTGATACTACTTGTTTTGAACCTTCCTGCTTCCAAAAAACACATTTTAGGAATGACGTCTGCGACCACGATGATTCAAAAATGCTTTGAGTCAGGTGGGTGAAATTTAATATACGGACTTGGCACCAAATTTGTAGATTTCTGTAAAATTTTGAATGAAATCTATTGAGAGCAAATCTGGCTTTCTTATTGTCCAAAAACAAGCACAATAATGTTAATTCAAGAAATTGTCATTGTTAGCCAATTGAATACTTACGTATGCGTTAAGTTGTATTGACATTTTTTTCATTTAACCTTGAAGAATTTTTATCTCGTTCAATGGTATTTATCTCTTTTAATGATAGACAAAAATGTGTATTTGTGTTGGTTTTCAACAGGGCTGTGTATTTGGTTCAGCGCTACCAAATTTGGTACATTTATATTATATTTGGTTCAGCGCTACCAAATTTGGTACATTTTTATTGTATTTGGTTCAGCGCTACCAAATTTGGTACATTTTTATTGTATTTGGTTCAGCGCTACCAAATTTAGTACATTTATATTGTATTTGATTCAGTGCTACTAAATTTAGTAGATTTATATTGTATTTGGTTCAGCGCTACCAAATTTAGTACATTTATATTGTATTTAGTTCAGAGCTACCAAATTTGGTACATTTATATAGAGATGAAAGAAAATATGCCCTTTGGAGCGATTCTATTTTTTAAAATTTTAATTAGAATTTGTTGTTTATTGCGGTATTTTTTTTTAATATTATTGCACAAAGACAATATTTACGCCTTTTTCAAAATTAAAAAAAAAATGATATTTTTAATGATATAAATTTGATTTAATGATATATTTTTTTTCTAAATGTTAACTGCCTTTCAAAGACTTTTTTTTTTTTTTTGCGTAATTTTCAACAATACATAGCATTGTTGCATTGAAATTAAAACAATTTTCATTGCTTCCTCAGATATTAAATCACATAATTTCCTTTCTATGGTGAAAATTAAAGACAAAAAAAAAAAGGTTGTTTATTATCTGCACAAATACACAGCGCAATAAAACGACAGATTACTAGACGGTTTCATTTCTGAGGCATTATGACGTCATAGGACTTGATTCCATTCGGGAGGTTCATACACACAATAAACAGAATAGATTTAAAGCTATTAAAAATAACACAAATTTAATATCCATCATAATTTTGTGATTAAAAGTATTTTGTTGGGCGAATTATGAACAACAAATTATGCACCAAAAATTTAATTGAAATTAAACGCAACTAATATTCTAAGCCAACCAGCTGGCAACCAAAGACAGTTATTAATAATAATTTTAAAATATTTAATAAATATCAAATTAAATAAATAAATGTTTCGAAGAATGCTCTGTAAAGGAAATATGACTAGCGAATAATTATTATAATTAAATAGTTTCTGAAAGAATAAATTAGCAGGTCATTGAGCTGATTTCAAATAGCAAAATATATTCGTCGACAAAGAATTTTGAAATTCCGGTTATTGTCTTTATGCTAATTCTTAATCCTAATTTCGAAATTAGAAAGTGTTTCAGACGGCGGTTAATCCGCATTTCGCAGTTTTGATTTATTTGGCAATGAAGCATTGCAAAACCTCAAAATTTTTAATCTCGTACTAAATACTTGACAGGTGAATAATATATTTCCGATGAGAATACATTTTATCACCAGCTGAAATCTCATTACCATTGTTGCCATTACGGATTAACTTAATTTTTAGAAATAATGAAAAATTGTTGACAATATATCCTGACAAACATGACAAATTATTGAATTCTATATTCGTTTTGCATTGCAACATAAATAGAGTAAAAAATCTTATTGCATCACAAACCCAATTTTTTTTTTTTTTTTTTTTTTTTTTTTGTAATTTAGAAGTATATTTAGAATTAGACAGTCTTAAATGATATTCTCAGATAAAATTCCCTCACCCCACAAAAAAAAAAAAAAAAAAAAAAAAAAAAACTGACAAAAGATGACTATTTACAACATTTTAATGGGTTTCAATGACTTTCCTACTCGCACAAAATGCCCAACGATTTTGCTACGATATTGGTCGGTATTAAGAATGTTTGATAGCTTCGTAGAAATATCGTACAAAATCTTACGTTAATAGGGTTGGGCTAATACTGCACAAGTTTAATGCATAATAGCATTTACGAAATTACAGTAAAAGTTATACAATGATCGTGAATTTAGTATTTGAATATTATAGCATGGCGTTATCGGAGTCCTGGCATAGGGGTAGCGCGTCTTCCTCGTGATCTGGGCCTCCTGGGTTCGGGCATGGTTGTTCTGTGTTTTATTTGTGAGGTGTGTGAATGTGCCCTCATGTAAAATGGGGTTGTGCAAGCGAATGTGTGTTTGTGTTTCATCTTCATATGAGCTAGAAGTACCCTTGAGTGCTCAGGGGTCTTTACCCTCAGAAGCTACTGCAACTCCTTTCCGTGATAAAGCGGACACGACATCATCATCATAGCATAATGTTTGCGAAAATACGCTTTACGAAAATTGGTTATTTTATAGTATTTATTCTTTACAGTTACATGCTGGTCAGGATATCAGTTTTGTATGTTTAAATAGGTAAGTCCGTGCAATTTTATAAACAATGTACGCTAACGTAATGCTGTATATCAAATACGAAAATTGTACATTCCTTATTAAAAATAGATCCACCTAACCTTATCAACTTTTTCTGTTATAAAACTAAAGTAAAAGAACGTTTTTTTTACAATTTGTCTATAAAAATTTCAAAAAAAGATAAAAAAAATTTCTTAAATCTGATTTCGTTGAAGAATGGAAGATGAAACTTATTAAAAAAGCTTCTATGCTTTTTCCATGATTATGTCAACAATGTCTTAGTCACTACTACTTTATAAGCATGCTTTTTTTAGTCCAATCGAGTTCTTTTTTTTATATCAGTCTGATTCATTCTATCTTAATGAATTTTCTGTTTATTCACCGGTGTGTGTGGTTCCTTTTCTCCTTGAAGTTTTTCGATTATTCCTGCCGAACCATTTTTTTAAATCGTGCCCAACTTGTTTACGGTTCACATACGTGCTGATCGGAATACGAAACATAAGCCAAACATTTTTAATGTCTCCCTAATCGTAAACTCTAGCAAAAAAATATCTTTCTAGAAGTTTCTGCTCGCTATTCCAGGTTCTCATCTGTACTATTGAATAAGAAAGGTGAGTGAACATTTTTCATTTATGCTTTCTCAAACAGAAACTTTCGGAATTATGGTTGGTGCTCCCCCGATGGGCTTGTTAACTGTATTTGAGTGATAGAACTATCCGCCGCTGATAGAACTATCTCCTACGTAAGAATTTGTACCGGCCGGTACCGGTGATAGTTATTAGAAATCAACCATATTTGCTATCGCATTGCTGTCACGGTGTCCATTTCATTCAACTAAATCAAGCAGGATGGATGCACTCAAAAATAGGTTATACTTTATTCAATCCCACCGGGACATCGTAAATATAAAGATGTGAAATTTTCGAGATAGTGGTTAGTGCTCCCCCAATTGGCATATTAACGGCATGGAGTTCAATCACATCCCGTTAATTACAGAATATATCTTCTATGAAAGGGTCTGTTCCGGCCGGGGCCGGTAATAGTTACTAGAAGTCAATCATATTTGTCATTTCTTTGTTGTCCTGGTGTCCAGTTCATTCAGTTAAATCCATGTACCTTCAAGCAAGATAGATGCATTCTAAAATAGGTTATATCTTATTCAATCCCACTGGTGAACCCCAAATATGAAGAGACGTAACTTTTGGTATGGGGTTGATGCTCACCTGATTGGCACATTATAGCATGGAGTTGAGTTACTTCACGCTGATGACAGAATGCATCTCCTACGAGAGAATTTGTTCCAGCCAGAGCCGATAATAGTTTTTAAAATTGAGCCATAATTGCCATCTCATTGCTGTCACAGTAAATCATTCAAGTGAATCCATATACTTCAGGCAGGATGGATGTACTCTGATATAGGTTATACCCTATTCAACCCCACTGACGAGGCACTCCAGCTATGGTTAAGGGAAACTTTCTGTTTCCTAGTGGATATATTAATGGTATGGAGCCGTTACCTTTAGGCTCATAATGAGACATCATCTAGGGGAGATTTTGTACCGTGGCAGATGATGTCCATTAGGAATCAACCTGACTTCTAGTCTTATTGCTGTTGTGACAAAGGCCATACAGTTTGATCCTGAATATCTTCGAGTGGGACAGGAGTAATTCCGATGTGATAGTTATACTTTATTCAAAGCATTTTTTTATAATATTTATCCAACAGTAGCATCACCCAGAATATACAAAAGTGAAATATTTTTAATTTCTAGCACATCAAGAAATGAGTGAAAATTATATCTTTACAAATACGGCACAATTTAAATAAGTCATTTAACGTTTGAAAAATTGTTTTAATATCCCATCTAGATATTTCTGAACAATCAGAGAACCTCTGTCAAACAGAATGAGTTTCCTTAGAACCGATTAAACATAATATTTACGCCAGACGTCGACACCTCTTTTTCCCTAAATGTTTAAGGATTGACGACAATTGCAAATTCTTTCTACATTAAGATATCGTCTGAATCAGTATCCAGAGAGAATTTTGACTACTCTTTAAAAATATGTATACTGTACCTCTGAACTTTTCTATGAAACCTCAGTGAAAATATCGATATCATCTTACAAAATCTTATTTAAAATTAATTTTTATCTGCACATTGTTTAGCGTGTACTTTTATGACTACAGTGCTGACTCACAGAGATCTTATTGCATAGACGATTAGGAATATTCACCAAATAATTTGGTCAACCAGTCTTCAGACCTAAGTGCTGTTAAATTTATCTGAAATTTTGACTAAGATGAATAATGTAACTTGCCATTCCAATCTGAAAAACCATCCAGAAAATGAAAAAAAAATTGATTCAGGAGTAAAACTGACTACCATAGTGGGATTTATTAGATACTTTGTTTCCATATGACACTATGTTGTAAAAGTAAAATGTTTTCAACAAGTGCGGGACCAAATTGATAAAAAATTTCGATCGACTCTGGTTTTCAGGTAATTTGCACCAAAGTCTGCTGAATTATAAAAACATGAAAAAAATCTGTTGTAAATTTTTCTTCTTTTTACTTTTTCGTTTACGTAGTATAAAGAAAGTAAAGCAATCCCCAAAAAATTCGAACTCGAAATTTTGACGAATCTTATGTTTCAGATCCCCCTGAGTACAACCCCCCCCCCAATTTTTGGAAAATGTCCGTCTGTCTTTCCGTCTGTGGCAAAGGTAACTCAAAACGCTTTGAACTAGACGAATGAAAATTGGTATATGGTCTTTCCACAAAATTTGTAGATTTTTATCAAAATTTGAGCAAAATTCGCTCAAAGCAAATATTTCTGTCCGACATTTCGAATGTAATTTAACACAATAAATGCACAACTAAAACAGCCAGATAAATAAAATTCTATACACAAAATTAACATCTATAATCTAGACACTTTTCAAATTTTGAGCCAAATCAAACATGTGAATGACCGTCTGTCGGTCTGTTACTTTCATAAGCATGCAAACGTGATAACTCAAAGACGCAATGATTTAAATATATCAAATTTGGTATGAAATTTTGTGATTACAATTGTAGTTCAGTGTCAAATTTTTGTTACAATCGTTTGGGTAAAAGATGTCTAAAACATAAATTCAGTTTTCGAATTCTATTAACCACATGTCAGGGATTAATTGCCAAATATCTCGCCAAGGATTACGTGCCAAGGATTACGCGCCAAGGATTACACGATAAAGTTAGTAAAAATGCTAAATTCGTGCCTAATATTTCGTAAATATTGTACTCAAAGTCCTATAAGTCGTTCTCTGGAATCATAGTAATAAAGAGTATGCGAAAAAGCTTTGGCGAGATAACTCACGCTGGTTTCTCCTTTTCTGACGCTTCCTTTAATAAGTTCTGAAGATGACCAGGAATATGATTCTCCAGAGAAAGTCTTTGAAAAGTAATTTGCTAAAACAAATGTAAATTAGTTGTTATATCCAGGTCATCTTTTATTACAACACTACTTTTATTGCCATTAATTAGTGACTATTTTAAGGAAAGGTAGAGAATTTATTTAAGAAATTTATTCCTGGATTTTGTCGCTCATCTAACATCCTAGCCAAATATCTTCTCAAAATACCAATTTCTTTCCCGATAAATTTTTAATGACTAAAAATATTACCTAAACAACGTTCTGTAAGTCACGTTTGCAGTTTCACCCTCTTCTCCTCGTATTCTAAAAAAAAGAGTCTGGAAAATATATTTTTTATCCAATCCTATTTATATGATACGTTTATATTGCGTCTAAATATAAGTCTTTGCTCATTAAACGGTATATTGTCTGGCGGTCACGACTAGAATCGATATTTTTGTTTGTGCATGGAACCGAAACAGAATCTGGACAATTTCGAGGTAACTGATTATTTAGGGACAATAAAATGAGAAGAAAAAAATTATTCATTTGGAGTTCCTATTGGCGACCATATTGACCTTTAATCCGTCTCAGATAGCATCAATAAGTTATAAAATATCTAGAAAAGCTAAATTCTGGACATAAAAAAATAGATATATGATTTATAAATAACAATTTTTAGCCGTTAAAGTCATGTGCGATTCTATTGAAAATAATAAGGCATTTACTAGTGTTAAGAAATTTTATATTTAATCAAGTTATATCGCGTAAATGAATAACTTAAATTAATAGTTACAGATACTTTAATTTTAAAATAAGGAGAATAGGCCTTTTCTTTAGAATTAAAGACATTTATTAAATTTAGTACTAAAATGAATACTTAAAATGAATTTATTAAATTTAATATCAAATTGAATATTTAAAATGGATTTATTAGTTTTAATATTAAAATGGATTTATTAAATTTAGTATTAAAAGAAATTTATTTATTTTAATATTAAAATGAATTTATTAAGTGTAATATTAAAATGAATTTATTAATTTTAGTATTAAAATGAATTTATTAAATGTAGTATTACGATGAATACTTAAAATGAATGCATTAAATCTAGTATTAAAATATATGTAACTACAAGTTACAAAAATCTGCTGCATGTTCTTCTCTAAATAAATATCATATGGAAAAAATAATTTAAAATGTTGACAAATTTAGTTTAATTCACTTTATGCTTAAAATAATACAAGAAAAAACCTAATTTTTGTTAGTTCTTAAATCACTTATTAATTTTTCATAGCTTAAGAGTAAGTTAAAATTCATCTTAAAAAGATTATTTGAGATAAAATGCATCTTTACACCAGAAGAAAAACATACAATTTAGAGATTTAATGAAAAAAATGAAATAAATTTGATTAAAATTTAAACCATGAACATTGTTTCTGCAAATTATATTTAAAAATGTTTTAAACATTTGTTAAAATAATGATAAAATTATGTAAAAATTAAATTTATGTCATTGAAAAAAAAAAAGAATTTTTGGAATTTTAAGCTGGTGTAAAAGTTATTTATGTGAGATAATGGTTTTTACAATTATTTACAAAAAAATTGAGGTTTCGCTTATTTTTCAATTAATTAAAATTCTAATTAAATTTTTTACAAAAGTTCGTTTCCAGGTATACATCGCCACATTCCAAAGTATATTTAACATCTTTAAATCAAAATGTCTGCCTTGTAATGCGCCAATGAGTAAGCAAACAATAAGCACATACGTTTACTTTTAGTATCAATCACACACAAACACAGACTTCGAGACAGATTGACAGATGCACACACACACACACACACACACACACACACACACACACACACACACACACACACACACACACACACACATTCATCTTTATTATAAGTAGATATTGCTATTATTAAAGGGGGATTTTTTTTATTTTTAAAAATGTTCTTGCTTGTTTGTGTAGTAATATTTTCGGAAATTATGGCGAAAAAAGTCAAAATTTTGCTTAATTAGTTAAAATTTCAACAAAAAAAAATGAGAATTGCTCTGAAATTTGCATCTTTATTATTTGTAAGGATCAACCATTCTTTTAAAGAAGATCAGGAAATTCGACATTTTATGTGAAGTACAAAACTGATGTACGCGTAAAGAGTTCGAAATTATAAACAAGGAGATTTTTCGATGTTTTGATATTGAGAGTAACTTGTCTTCTAGCCGGGTTAGTGCTCTCATGGCTTAAAACTCGTTTTATCAATTTTCCCTGGTGAGATAACGATCATCATGCATGGATGAATTAGAGATGAGGCCCATACGATAGATGAGGTTCGTGAAGGATGCCGGAGCCGAAGGGTGCATTGGAAAAAAAGATATTCCAACAAAAAAAAAATATTATTTTTCGTTCTAATAAAGCTTCAGTTTTGTTGTAACATGTTTAAATGCGCATTATTTTAAATAACTGGAATTTTTGAATTTATTATGCGTGGCTAACATACAATAAATTCGCAATAGAATAAAAAATTGAAATTGGTCTTGACACTTTGTATAAGAGCAAGCATTAAAAAAAATAAATTATTAATTCTTTATTCTATTTTTTTCACCCAGAGAAAAATATAGGATAATTCTGTTAAAGGTGATTTGGAAAACAACAATTTCCATATGACTCTTTTTTTATAATATACTATCTTATCCTTATCTCTAATATTGTGATTATTACTATTCTGGCGACCACATAGAAAAAAAAAGAACCAAGTTTAAGTAAGTACCGTTTGGTGACACTTTCATGTTTCTCTTTCAAAATACCAGTTCGTCGAAAATTCTTTTGCTTTGTGTGTGTGTATAAGCCTGCCAACTTCATATTCCTTTATCTATCAAGTTTTGATCGTATTTTCCAACTCAAGCCTGCACTAGGCATTTTGCCATAAGACAGCTAAACATTATTTCTAAATAGTAAATTGTAAATAAATTCTTTGTAATATTTAATACAGTCCACTGTCATTAATCAACTAATAAAATGCAAAAGTTGCAATATAAATAAGCAGTTCCAATAAACAATGTAAGTTAGTCGTCCTGGAGGTGCAATAATAGCTTCTTAGACTACTAGCAATCTCATCGCTAATAACAGAATGTACCTTCTTGTCAGAGTTCTTCATGATTAGGTGGAGTTTCTTTTACAATATCTGAAACAACATCATGGTGCCACAAGATAATAACAAATATTAATTTATTGTAAAAATCATGAAATATTCTATACCGACAAAATATTTCGCCCTTATCTAATAATATGCCATTAAAAGTTTCTCACAAATTAGCAGATTTTATTAATTGAAACAAAATTTATTAGTATGATTAAGTTTTTTCCAAACGAAAAAATCGTTTTTATTCAAAAACTGGTTTTAATTTTGAATAACTGACTTGCAAAATCGTTTGCAAATTGAAGAATTAAACAATCGACTTTCCTGAAATAAAAATAAATTAATTAAAAAAATATTATTTTTTTCTAGTAACTGTAATATTTTTCTAGTAACTTCCATAAAATAATTTTCTAAAGATTTTATAGATATAAAATTTTTATATAAAGCAGCACTATTACTTGTTCTGGTAATTCCTGCCTAGGTTTCAAAATTTTTTTCACTCCATTTCTTAGATTTCAGACAATTTTTCTTTCTTCATCTGACATATAAACAAATCTGTTGTTACATTTCAGATTTAACTTAAATTTTATAACAATTTTATGAAATCCGAAAAATAACAGATATTTGAAACTGAAGCATGTTTGAGATCGCAATATTTACCATCGGGGGTATACTTATATCTCGCTAGTTTTTATTTACTTATTTATATTTATGTTTACTTTTTTATTTTATTTTATGGCTTCACGCAGCATGAAGCAATTAATCACTTGTCCCGTAGGCGGGTTATGTTTTGCCCAGCGAGAGCCGGACAAAGAACCTGAATGCCCGGCCTTGACTTTCTCCTCTATCCCTGGTCTTCGGCAACTGAACTTGAGAATCTTCAGGATTCCACCAAAGTCAGTCGATGTGTCAGTAAGTCTCACAACTTGGCTCTTTCTGCTGTTGTTGTCAAAGAAGCTGTTTCTTCAACAAACTGCTCCATTGCTCGCTTCCATCCCGGGTTCCTTGAAGCTAAGGTCAGTGAGAACATCCTTTCCACCTGTGGATCGGATAGACATTTTTCTAAATTCTCACGAACCAGTTTTCAGTTTTAATGAGCATTGCGAAAACGTAAAATTGATTGGTGCTTGAGAATTGTACTGTTTACGTTTCAGCTAACTGTGTTTTGAATTTGTCCACAGTTTTAAGCCTTGCCGAAATTCCTTTTATGAAGAAGAAATGTAATTGTGGACATGTGTTACTTTTCTTCATCAGCATTTCTTTGGAAAAAAATTACAATTAATGATTGTTCCATAAATAATATTCTCAAAATGATTTCGGAATCAGTTCTCAGTTAAGAGAACTGAAATGTTTTTAATTTTGAAAAACTGACTTGCAAATTCGTTTGCGAATTGAAGAATAAAACAATCAATTTCCTGAAATTAAAAAAATAAAATCAATTTGTTAGTTTTTTTTTCTAGTAACTGTAATTTGGATTCATTCACGAATTTAAGCTTTAAGTATTTTATGAATTGGAAATTTGATAAGTATTAGAATTTTATATTATTTTTTCCCATTCGCAATTCTATAAAAATATTTCTATTACCAATAATTGCATTAAAAAATGTTTAACGGAACTTTTTAGAACTGTACAGTTTTCGTTTTGAATAACTGACTTGTGATTTCATTTACAAAATTAAGAATGAACTATTAGTTTCCACAAAATAATAAATTTAAATATCGTTTTCTACGAAGGAAAATTCTATATTTTCTAGCTTTATTTTGTTTGAGAAGAACGTTCTTCAAGCAGATCATAAATTAATATTCATCAGAATTCCTAAAACTGTTTTTATTTAGAATAGAATTTTTTTCAATTCCACTTTTCTTCAAAAAACGTTTTTAAGATTAACATTCGAATTAGAGGTTAATGTTCACTAAAGTTTTTAGGTTTCATTAAAGTTTTTTGCAAGTGATAGTTTCAGCCAATGTAAAAGAAAAACATCTGCTTTTGAAAAAAAATTTCAATTTTGGAATGTTTTTGGGATTAACCTTTTTTTCAGTTCTTTTATATTTCTAAGGAGAAAATTCTTATACTTGTCACATCATAGAATTTACAAGAAATATGCCGAAAGTAGAATAAAACAGAAGATTAAATACTGGATTTCATTGCGAAATTCATAATGGATTGTAATTAAGAATTTTGGATTTTTTTCTTTTTTCTTTTTTGCATATTAGACAGAGTATTATAAAATGTAATAAGCAAATAAGTTTATAGAGCTAATTTTAGTCCTATGATAGAAATCCAAATTCATTTACCAATTGAAGTGACATTTATCTATGTTTATGACCAGAAATATCAAATGCAAGTTTTTTTCTTCGCTCATTATTTTTTTAAAAGGGAATTGAAATAATAAATAACCATTTAAACGAAGTTTCGCAAATTTTTCCAAGAATGTCGATAATAAGCAAAATCGAAAAATATGTGCTTGAAACAAATTCGATGCCACTTGCCAATGTAAAACAAAGAATATTTGGCGAAGAAACAGGATCTTTAGCTATTATACAGGAAGGACCTCTGGTGGAGAATCGTGGAGTAAAATTTGAATCAGATGGGAAAAGAATGACATGCGACAAATGTAACTTAATATTCTATAATGAAAAAGAGCTCAATCAACATATGCTGATCCATTTGAAAAAGAAAGGTTATCAGTGTGGTGTCTGTGACAAATATTTCAAATTCAGGAAAAGTTTAGTTCAACACCTGATCATCCACATAGGAGGAAAAGATACTGAATGTATTATCTGTGACAAAATTTTTAAAAGTACAAATTTAAAACATCATTTAATGCAAAAACATGTAAAGCAAGCACCAAATACGTGTCATTTATGCGGAATGCGTTTTTGGAAAAGAGCGAGTTTGTACAAACATGGACAAAATCATCTAATAAAACGAAAGAAGAAAAAACCGAAATATGAATGTCACATATGCAAAAAGTTATATGGGAGCAGACGTATTTTGGCGCGACATTTGGACAAACATGCGAGACTCCATGTGTGTGAGGTATGTGACCGATCTTTTACGACCATAAGTATGTTAAATAAGCACACATTTCTTCATAAAAGACGTGTATATCCTTCATGCAACATATGCAACGAAGTATTTGAAGAAGTTAGCGCTTTACGCTATCATATATACATTCACATCGGAAAAAAAGCTTTGCTGGCACGATATCTGCAAAAAATTGCATGGAACTCATAATTTTATTTGCTGTGCCATTAGGGATAAAAAGCAAAAGTTGATGTATTTTTTTAACATAATAACATCAGTGATACATGCAAGAAATGATTCTGGAACAAAAGCTGCGAGAGCGAGAAAAACTCTTAATAAATGCTTCATTGCAAAAAAAAAAAAAAAATGTGAGAATTTGATTTGTTCAAAATCGTTTGCATCTTTATGTGACAGCCCAGATGTACATATAAACTTTGCAAATGTATGTAGAAAGAAAAATAATGATTATGCCTACCTATCAAGGTATGATTTGATTTTTATGTAAATCTAAAAGAAACTATTAATATGAATTAAAAGCTCAAAACTGGACAACGTAGTATTTATTGACACTGATAAAATGTTTAGCTTTTGTTTGTTTGGTAAAAATAATATCTACAATGCCTTTAATAAGATGTGACGAACGTAAAATATTTAGTTCTTTAAGTTTTGTGAAAAATATTATTTATAAAATATTTGATGAATTTTGTTTCGTTATAGCAATTTTCTACAAAATATTTAATCATTTATGTCTGGTAAGTAAAATTGTCCTTGTTGCCATTCTCCACAAATGAACTTCAAAAAAAAATCGTTTGCAAAATGTTTAACAAATGTTTGGTAAAATAAAATCATCTGCAAAATATTTTACTTTTTATATTTGGTTAAAAAAATCTATAAAGTATCTCAAAATGTATACTTGATGAAAAATATCTTCTGTAACATGCTCAGCAATTTATGTTTGCTTATGCAAATTGTCAATTGTTTTTACCTTTGTATTGATGGAAAATAATTTCTGATTCTCAATTTGTCCCTGACGCAATTTAAAGTTCAATTGAATACCTTTTTCAGCAAGGAATATGTAAGCATATTTTTTTAAGTTAACTTTTTTTTGAGTTTTTTTTTTATCGTTTCATTTATTATTTGAATTTAGTAAGTAATCGAAAACTAATTATTATATAATGGTATCCGAGTTAACTTGTAAACTATGCTCGCTTATTATATAATTATTTTGTAAAAGTACTTATATAAGAAGTAAATATTTGTATTCAAATGAGTAGTATAAGTGCTAAAATTCTATCAATCTCTTTTTTTGGTATTCAAACTAATTTTAGTAATATTATATTTATTTATGTTTAAAGAGTGTTATGTGATATACATTTTTTTTTTCATTTCCTTTTCATAATGTATGTTTTATGGGAAATGAATCCCTTTTCTTATTGATTTATAGGAAAATTGACTTTGAGAAAAATAGTAGCCGAAATCATATATAATTGTTGAGACGTATTGTGATGTCTGCAAACGTAGACAAAATAACGAAATCAAGAACCAACAATAATTTTATATGGATTCCAGATTCACTATCATGGGCGCCCCATAGGTCATTTACAAATTTAAAATGTAAGTCAGCAGCCAATCCTTATAAAATGACCCAAGTGCCAAAAATCTTTGAAGACCCTAAAATAATTTTCAGAGATAAAAAAATAAGTAAAGGAAATCAAAAGAAATATGAATCAAATTTGACGGAAAATGTGTTTATTTAAATTTGCTTATTCTAAGTTTGATGACTTTTGTACGACAGGACATGTGAAGTAATTGCAAGGTAACTTAATTATAAAAAATGTTTACTAATTTATCGCTTTTAAGACTATCGAACACTGAGCTTTTGAGAGACATCTTGCCTCCATTCCCCCTCCCTCACTGTATGGCATCATAAAAATTTTCCCCGCGTCTACAATTAGGTAATAATTCAATATTGTTATTCCATATGAATTATCGTAGATGCTGGAAGTATGAAGTATGTATCTATGAAAACCTCTGCAGGAGACTTTGCCTGGAGTAAGTAATAGAAAAAGATACATTAGATAAAGTGCACAACTCGGATTTAAGGAAGGGAGATACAAATTCTCGATAATACAACACAGTTGCTTCAAGTGCAAAAGGATAAGCTTTGTGGGACGCATCCATTGAAGACTTATTTTCAATATTACAAAATTTGTAAATGATATTCTTTGTTTGACATTATCATAATTTTCATGCTACATAGTGCTGATAGTGCTTGTAGTGCTGATTTTTCTTGCAATTATGCGCGAATGTGTATTTTGAAATGTTTGTATTTTACTCTTAATCTAAGGAGCGGCTGATTTAATAATTTTTGCACATTATGAGACATCTTAATAAATAATTGGTCAGTATTATTTCACATTACAGCACACTTTTATCGTAATTAATTTTTAATTATTTACTGTAGCAACTTTCTGAATTCATGTATGCATATTTTTATTTATCTTTTTAATACGTATATCATAGAAAAATGGGAATCACAACCCTTTTTTTCGGGGCGGACTTCATTCATGCATTTCATTCACTCATCCACAGATCGTAATTTAGGTCAGCATCAGAAAACGATCACCTCTGAACCAGTACCCCCAGTGGTATTCTCTCAACATGGAAGACTTTGTATACATGACAGATTTATACGCGCACCGATCACCACATACACGGGGAGTCTTCAGCCGACGGGATTCGAACTCATAACGTCTCGAATTTCACACTGCCTTTAGGCCTCAAAATGTCTAAATTCGCAGCTTGTAATGTGTCATCTTTTGAGTTTATATTTTTTCATTCTATTATAAAAATCATTGCTATTTGTAAACGACCTTTTGGGAAACTCCTGTATAAACTTATTTTAATGTTCGAATAGAAATTGAACCATTTCCAATCCTCTAGAAAGCAAACTACATATAAAGCAGGGATTAATTTTATAATACACAAACTCAAAATTATTTTTGTACTGTTTTGCAAATATGTTTATAAGAATTTAGTTATATCTCAAAAATACATGTGTTGGAATTAGCTAGCAACTGTGAAAATGTATTCATTTCATGGAATCAATGTTAAGTATAATTGAAATAAATACGTATAGATACCAAATAAGTAAAAAAAAAATCGAATGATTTTGGAAGCATTGGAAGTGTGTAGAATTTGATTGTAATAATATATATATTATGTATTACTTTTAAGACCCATGTTTTGTGTGTATATATATGTGTGTATGTAAAACATGCTTTGAGGAAACAAGTGTAAAAAGTTTTTTAACGATTTTTATTTTTCATAACTCCAAAGAACTATTCTAATTTTTAGTTTTTTGTCAGGATTTCTTTGTTAAAGCCATGATAAGCACAGTTGCAACATGCAAATAGGAAGGCAAAGAGCAGGAAAAAAAAAAAAAAAAAAAAAGAGACTTTAAGAAAGCATTTTTGAACTTCTTTAGTTAAAAAAAAAAATTTGCCAAAGCAGGTATTTGGTTCTGCTTTCTTTTTTACAGAAGGTTTTACTTTCTTTTTGCTGTCTCGGCAAATTTTTGAAATTGTTATAACTTTTAAGAGTGATTATAAGATGATTTACTTGCCGGGATTTCGCAGACGTCAAAACTGTAATAGCTATTAATAAAATAATATTAATAAGATTTATTAATACATTATTATGTTTAGGAAAATGTTATGAAAAGATTTTTTTTTTTGGTGTTTCATGAATCTCAGAGAAAAATATTTTTGTTTGAAGAAATTTTTATTTTATAAATTTATTTATTTTGAAACATTATTTACAAATTTTCTCTTATTTTATGACAGTAGAAAAATCAATAATAACAATATCCTTTTTCATTTTTTAAAAAAGTTTGCTCCAGTATTAACTATGTCGAATTGAATTTCATACTTTTTTATCTGTGTATTTGCATTCATTTATTTAAATTTATGTAATATGAATTGTTGTAAAGTTGTTGTGTACCATGGTTGAATACAGATTAGCTGATTAAATTTTTTTTTAAATGTGGTATTTCATTTTCCGGGTTTCATTTAAATAACTTTCCCTTCCTTCTTTTCATTTGAATCTTTTTTAGGAGGTTATAACTAGTTACTGAAACAATGAAACTGAAACTTTTATCTTTTCTTGCAGATATATGAAATAATATAAAGCTGAATTTGTAATATTTTAGTAAGCCTTTAATGCATGCTTGGCGTCTGTTTTCGAGCACTTTAACAGCAAGTTAAACGATCTCCCTTAGGTTTTACTGGGGTATCAATTTCATAATATAATGTGGGATGGTTTTTTAAAGCTAGTGTATTATCAAATAACATGTATACGCATTAAATATGGATTTATTCCTATTACATTCTGAATTTTAAATACTTGTTCTAGAACACGGTTAGATATGTCATATGTGCTTACCGTGTGTCAATGTGAGTCTTTCTGATATGTACATTGCATTGGCACTCAATCAAATCCAGCATATTTTTTTTGGATTGACATTAATTAGAATTATAGTTTATGAGCTATTGGCTTTGATTGTTATCAAATACAGTGCACTGTACATGTAAGACAAAATAATGTTGATGCACCTTCAGTCTACCTTGCACAAACTTATCTCATTGTACAGTACACATTTTCCCAAATTTTCTTCTTAGGAAATTGTATTTATTAATTTTTTATATATATATATATGGTCAAATACTTTCTTCTAGGTTCATAATGTTTTAAATATGTCTGTAAATGTATAAAGGATGCAAACTGCTATATAATAACTTTGAAAATATAAAGGCAAGCTGTTTTTTGGTAATAATAATGCATTTTATCTTAAATGTGTGTGTATAATGTTTGATATATTTTGTTTATATATTTGATCGAAATAACTTTGAAAATATATAAATATTTTGTCTTTAATAATAATGTATTTTATCTTAAGTATGTGTGTATATTGTTCGATATATTAATTGTTTGTATTTTTGATCGAGTGCCCGGTGCCGTAGTTCCCAACGCGCAGGTCTGAGGTTCGATCCTCGGGGTGGACAAGGTCGACTCGGCCTTTCATCCCTTCAGTGAGTCGATAAACTGAGGACTAAGCATGCTGGGGAACTAAACAATCGGGGTTCCACTTTACGCTGATCACCTAACCGGGTCATATGCCTTGCACCCCAGGGCCCTCGGTCAAGAAAGCAGATATGGGCACTGTAGGCCTTGGCCCACGTGGGCTGTCGTGCCCTGAGTTTAGTTTATTTTTTAGTTTATATTTGATCGAAAAATTTTCCTGAAGGGACAGATGCATTTTATTTTAAACATTTATTATGCTTATATGTACTAAGTACTCATATATGTATTTAGGTAGCAAACCTTTATATTTTAACTTAGCAATTTTTTTAGTAACTGCTTTTTTAAGATAATATACATTTTATATTTTAATATATATTCCTTAATATGTACTTAATATTCTTCATAAATAATAAAGTATATAAAGTGCATTAACTATATTATAAGTAATTATAATATGTGTTTTATGTCTTTGATATATATGCATATTTTTAAACATTACTCTCATTAAAAATAATATGTACTTTATCTCGTAACTATGTATATCTTCTTATAGAACACCAAGTATTTCGTCTTGCAAAATATGTACAGATTTTTTTAAAAAATTGTTTAAGGTTGCTTAATTATTTTATTTTTCAGGAAACATACATTTTATATTTTATTTTATTTATATTTTAACTTTTTATTTTAAACAAATATTTTTTTGAGAATTTATGTATTTTATATCTCAGATATGTATGTATATTGCCAACTGATTATTCTCAGGGAATATAAAATGTGCTTCATCTATTAACTATGCATGTACACTTTTATAACTGTATATTGTCTAGAAAATGTATTGTATCTCTTAAAACTGCATATACACTGACAAAATGTTTTTTTTTTTTTTTTTTTCCTCAGGAAACATGCACTTTTATATTTTAAATAACTTTGCATATTATAAAACTATGGGAAATTCATTAAAAAAAAACAATTAACACTTTAAATTTATATTTTACTTTTTAACTTTTCATTTTTAGCAAATATTTTTCTGTGAATATATGTATTTTATGTCTCAAATATGTATGTATATTACCAAATAATCACTCTCAGGGAAGATAATATGTGCTTCATCTCTTAACTATATATGTACAGTTTTGTAACTATGTATTGTCTAAAAGATGTACTGTATGTCTTAAAACTGAATACACATTGTCAAAATGATTCTTTTTCAGGAAACATGCATTTCATATTTTAAATAACTTTGCATATCATAAAACTACGGGAAATTCATTTTTTTTTTTAAAAAGCAATTAACACTTTACATTTATATTTTGTATTTTAACTTGCATTTTTTGTAAATATTTTTTCTGAAAATATATGTACTATATGTATATATATTGCCAAATAATTATTCTCAGGGAAGGTAATAAGTGCTTCATATATTAACTATATATGTACAGTTTTATAACTATGTATTGTCTGGAAGATGTACTGTATCTCTTAAAATTATATACACACTGTCAAAAATGATTCTTTTTCAGAAAGCATGCATTTTTATATTTTAAATGCCTTCAAAGTACAGAAAATTCATTTTTATTAGAAAGACATTAACATTTTATATCCATATTTTACATTTTAACTTACATTTTTAAGAAACCTTTTTTTTTTTTTTTTTTTTTGAGAATAAATGTACTTTATGTCTCAAATATGTTATGTTCAAATAATTCTTCTCAGGGAAGATAATATGTGCTTCATCTCTTAACTGTATATGTACACTTTTATGTATTGTCTGGTGGATGCATTGTATCTCGTAAAATTGTCCTCTGTCAAAGTATTTTATTTTCAGAAAGCATATTTTATCCTTTAAATATCTTTGTATATTATCAAGCTCCGGGGAATTCATTTTAATTTATATTATTTTTAATGTTATTATTATATGTCATTATATTATTATTATTATTATTTATATTTAATTTATATTTTATTTATAATATGTTTTTCATTTTAGCTTGCATTTTTAGCAACATTTTTTTTTAGATAATTTATGTTTTGCATCTCAAATATGTGTGTATATCGCCAAATATTATTCTCAGGGTGTTTTCAGCAACATTTTTTTTAGATAATTTATGTTTTGTATTTCAATTATGTATGTATATTGCCAAATATAATTCTCCAGGAAGATAATACAGTTCTTTATTTCTTAACTATATATTCATACTAGTATAACCAAATGTTTTCCTCACTGAATGTGTATTGTACCTTACAACTGTATACACATTGCTAAGCTATTTTCTTTCTTTCTGTCTTTCAAAAAACATCTATGTATTTTAGATATTTTTGTACTGTCAAAGTATGGGGATCTCATTTTTATTAATAAACAATTAGTTTTTAAGACTAACTTTTGTAAGAATTATTTCACAAAAATAATCAGTCATTCAAAACACTTATTTCAATAACTACTCTTAGTTATGTGGATTTGTACATCGCATTAAATATTTAAAGAATTTAAATTACAAGAAATTAAATTATTTTTAAAAGATACCTGTTCACAAAGCCGAGACGATCGTTTACGAAATAGATTCCATTTAGCTCGCACAACTATTTGGTTTCGAAATTTTGTCATTTGTTACTTCAAAATAAAGAAGGAAAAAAATTAATCTAAATAGTTTTTTAAAATGCATTTTTTAATATACTAACGAAATAGATCAAAACGTTTATATTTTTAGTCTTATAATTTAACATTATAAGTATCATGGAATCTTGAAATGATCTTCTTTTTCTTCTTCTTCTTCTTTTTTCTCTTTTTCTAAAATTCTCTACTAGATGACATTATACGTATGGAATAAAAAATTTATTTTCATTAGCCATGTTTGCAAAGCGATGAAATTAATTGGCAGACAAAATCGGCGAAATCGGCTGAGTGCTCCGAAAAACATTTATTTTGCTATATGTCTCGAAAATAGAAGGTACTGGGAGCTATGCGACCATTGATAGCATATCTAAGAGTCATGAATACATATGAAATAAAAAAAAATTGGCGTAATTGGTGCAATTGTTGGCATTAAATGACTCTGTCGAGGTTTTTCCATCTTATAGAATATATAATGAAACAGTGTTTTTGAATTTTCTCCCAAAACTGGAGGAAACTATTGATAATGAACCTAAATGTCATAATCTTTCATGTGAACTAAAAATTGGCGAAATCGGACCGATGGATGTGACTGGGGAACTCTTGTCGTATCTTTTTTTCGTAGAGAATGTACGTTGAAGTTATATTTTTGAGATTTCTCAAAAAACATGGTGCAGACGATCATTAATGACATATTTAAAAGTAATGACTTTTTATGTGAAATAAGAATTGGCAAAATACTATTAATGGTTGTCAGGGGGTAGTGAAGGGGGAGCAAGAAAGTATAGGTATTCTGGGTGCCTACAGATTTTTCAAAATATATGATAGTATTTTTTAAAATTATCTACAAAAAAAAAAAAAAGAACAAAGAGGGGGGGGGGGGTTGGCAACCATTGATGCCATCTGGACAAAAATTAAATTTTTACATGGTTTTTTTGAAATAAAATTTTTATAAAGGAACGAAAAAAAAAAACTTCGAAAGTCTAATTTATTTATTAAACAGCTGATAACGACTAAGGGCGAAAAGTTATATTATGTCCTGGGCACTTATTACCTTCGCTACGCCATTGATGATTATGTCAGAAGTATTGACTCTTTGGTTTTCCTCATTATTTTAAATATATGAATTGTAACATATAACTTAAATGTTTTTATAACTATACAAACACATTTAATTCTTTAACATCACATACTAAGCTAATTTTCAATCCATTTCGGAATCCAAAGATATAAATTTATTTAAAGATATTTCAAGGGCAATAGAAGGGAAGATATAAGATATAAAATCATGTCACTTGCACTATGCGAAGTTTAATCTGTCAGGGTCGTTCATCCCTTATCTCGAATTTTAGCAGGCCGGATATTGTGACCTCAATTTACTCAACTCAAAATATGCTGCAACATTGAACGATATTTTGTGTGTCATGCACTTGATCTGAAAAGTGTCGTAGAAGCATCATGAGAAAGAGAACTATGTGAAAGATACGAAATCATGCGGTAAGAGTGAAAGTCCTTTTCTTTTTCAACTTTTTTTGAAATATTTTTTAATATTTAGGTGCAATTTGATACGTTATCATTGCAGAAATTTTGTAATTTCAAATTATTTTAATGATAACATTTTTTTATTATTTACTAACATGTAACTATTACTGGCGGATTTAGGTAATTTGAGATCTTAAATGGTGCGCATTATGAGACCCTCTTTTAATAAACTCCATATTTAGCTCCAGATTTCAACTCATTTTACATAACAATGGTTCGTTTTAGTTTAATCCTTTTTTTTTTTTATTTTATTAGCCTTACGATAACACATTTATTTCTATTTACTTATTATGATTCCACATTATCTGTTGGCATGCAATATTATTAAAGGAGTAGCTTAATGTTTATAAATATTTTAATAAAAAAGTAAAATTAATAAAGCATACTAGCCACCGTTGGCAACGAGTTCGCTCGCCTTGTTTTGCATGCTTTTTAGAAAACTACCCGTTTTCTTAAGCTTCAAAATATAGCTAGCAGAGCATCTTAAATTCTTAAAACTGAAATAATACTCCAAGCAATTTAGAATTCCATCGGCTTGTTTATTCTTTCAACATCACAGCGTATCTTACAAACAATGCCAGATTCCAGAAGGTTTACAATTGATCATCAGCTATTATACAAAAAATAAACGAAATAATATTAACAAAATATGTTTATCCCAGAAAAAATCGTTTGCTTTTACTTTTTAATAATATTTTAACAAAATAAAAATAGTAGCAGTTATAAAATGTCTGAAAAGGAATCGTCTGCTAAATGTCTATTAACAGATTTAGATTATGATATTTACCGAACACCTTGTTTATCAACTTTTTATGTTGTTAAATGTTTAATTTGTTATTTGATACGATTGGAAAACCAGCATACTGCAGAACCAACAAACTCTGTCGTATAAACTAGTATATGACAGAATTCAACTAGTATACTGCAAAAAGTATACATATTACGAAATAAAGGCAGAAATGAAAATCTTACTACTGAGTTAATGATTGGTAAAATACATAACCAATTATACTTGATAAAATGTATATTTTCCTAATATTTTATAATCGATTGAATTTGTATTATTTATAAATTTTTTTACATAGCAACTAAGAAAATAAAGATTTTTAATTGAGCTACTTTTGACCCCTTTTAGTCTAGAAGACCTAGGCAGCTGCCTAGTTGGAAATGCTTTGCTGATAACGACACGAAATTGAAATGAAGGTTATTTTTCTTTTTCGTAAACTGCCATAAATATTTTAATAATAAAGCGAATGTGATATCTTGAGAAATTATTCTTGATAAAATGTTAAAATTTTCCTAATATTTTATAATCGTTTGAATTTGTATATTTTACAAAATTTGTTTGCTTGGCAACTAGTAAAATAAAGATTTTTAATAGAGGTGCTTACGCCCCTCTCTCAGCCTAGAGGCCCTAGACAACGACCTAATTGGTAATTCCGTTGTTGATAACGATATAAAAATATATAAACTATTTTTTCTTTTTTCTAATGCTGCCATAAATACTTTAATAATAAAACATTTCGGAATTTGACCAATTATGTTTAATAAAATATTAATATCATTCTAATATTTTATAGTCGATTGAATTTGTATATTTTATAAATTTGCTTGCTTAGCAACTAGAAAGATAAAGATTTTTTTAATCTATGGCGTCTTCTTAGCCTAGAGGTCCTAGGCAGCTGCTAGGTGGAAATCCGTTTCCGATAACAACACTTAAAAAAATGGCAATTCTTCCTCTTTCGTATACTGCTATAAATATTTTAATAACAAATTGAACGTAATGAAACATATAGGACCTTGACTAATTATGCTTGATAAAATGTTAATATCCTAATATTTTATAATCGATTGAATTTGAATATTTTATAAATTTATTTGCTTGGAAATTAGGAAAATAAAGATTTTTAATCGAACTATTTACTCTCCCTTTGCAGCACAGGCAGCTGCCTGGTTAGAAATCCACTGCTGATAACAATATTAAAGAAATGAGCGATATTTTTGCTTTTTCGTATATTTAAATAAAGGGATATCGAGATGAAATATTATCATGCATGCGTTACCCTGTTATGATTAGTATTCAAAAAGCTGCCTAAAAGTTTGCAAAACACTTTGCCAATACCGATTTACATTTTTTTTTTTTTACTTGGCAAATGTGATGTTATCCTGTTATAAATTGGGGTAAAAATTATCTAATAGGACTAATTTTTACGCCCTCTAATAAAAAATTCATTGACGCGTTTTTTATTTTTTTTATTGGCACGCCTTTTTTTGATCTTGTTTAAAAATTTTCAAAAAATATATTTTAACTTTATATCAATACTTTCTAGTTAAAAATATATTTTCACGTACAGTTTATATCAATACTTTCTATTACCTTTATGTTTTCGATACTTTTTAATTTTTCCCTTTTGTAAAATGTATTTGATTTCTGTTTTTCCACTTTCTTCTAGTCATACGTTTTAATAATTTTGAAGTTAAAGACTTTGAAATCTTTTTTAAGTCATTTTAATATGAAAGTAATCGAATATACTTTTAGCTGTATTTCCCCCCCCCCCCCGTCAAAGATTTGACACAGAATTTAATACAAATTTATAATTTCAATGTTAAAGATCACATGACACATTTCCGTCATTTAGCTTGTTACTTTTTTGAGTGATTGCTTTTACACACACATAAATAGATACAACTTCAAAAATGCTTTCTTTTTTTTTTCTTCCATGTGTGCGTGTCTAAAATATCAGTATTTATCAAAATCTTGAGATCGAATTTATTTGACTTTCTTACTGAGTACATATTTTGTATATGATAAAGTAAATAATAATAAGAATTAATTAAGGAATAATATCTAGATATTAATTAACATTTAAGTTATCTTTTCTTCATAAAACAGAGCAAAATTTAACATTTTAGAACATTATATGCATTCATTATAAGATGATATAGCGTTTTAGATGTATTTAATTATCTAATTTTTTAATGCTTTTTATTAAAAAAAATAGAATCGGATCTTGGCTGTTAAAATCTAGAGGATTTGATTTTTAATCTAGTCATTTACTTTATCAAATATTTCTATAATTTTAATCTGTTAGCAGTAATATTTATATAAAACAGTATTGCTCTAGTTTTACATTTTTTTTCTTGAGGGATTAGAAAAACAGTGATGTAAATGGTGTGGTGAAAGCTTATAAACCAGTTAACAGCTACATTACTCGAGCAGTTGCTTTTGTATTGTGGTCATGTTACTTGGCTGCGAACCAGAAGGTCCTAGGTTCTATGCTGAGTCTTTCTGCGCGTTCAAGGCCATTTTATGATTAATTGAGATGAAACACACATCACATTTTGGCGCGCTTTCTCCGAGAGAATTAAAACAATCGCTACATTGGCTAGAAAATATAAATCTCAGAAAATCGTTTAGACAACGAAAAATATACTCAGGTGATGAGAGATAAACAATTCACAAGTGCGTATTCTTAATATTGTAGAACAATTCTCCAATATTTAGAACACAATGCCATTATTCCTTATTTTGCCTCTGAAATTCTACAACTAACTAGAAGAAAGTAAAGTGTAACATATTCTTTTAATCAATTTCAGAACATAATTTACTTAAAACGCAATAAATATTCTTTTCTACAATGAAATATTTAATTTTTGGTAACTAGTATTATATTTAAAATACTATTTAATCCAAAAGTAAAACTCAATTCCTGCCGAAAAAATCCAAATGAAATTTTGCTCTCCCTCTCTTATTCTTTATTTCCAGGACCGGATATTAAAAATGCAAAATAGGCAGCTGCTGAGGGATTTCACGATTTTGAAAGACCCTGAAGCGCTTGTAGCTTTTTCTTGCTTTATTTTCAGAATGATTTAGTGCTGTGCTTTCATTCAATTTACAAGAACCGTGTACAAACCTATTCAAATAGAAATCAATTATCTTTTAATTTTGGAACATTATTTGAATACTACTTCTGATTAATTAACATTTATAAATTTTATATTATGTTGCTTTATAATAATAATTAATACGCTGTTTTATAATTTAAAAAAGAGCCAGATTCTTCAATTAAACTGTATTTTGGCTATGTTATATTTTTTAATTTTTTTTATCTATTTGATTAAATTTTAGATTTAGATTTTGATTTTTTATACGCAAGTCACTAAAATCAACTCTCTCTATTATTTTAAGACACATAATTAAGTATTTCATTTCAATTTGTCAAGATCTGTTACTTAAAGCTGTTTATATAGAGATTAAATTAAAACCAGGAAAAAAATAAGTTTTTTCTGAAGTTGGTATGAAGAAAAAGGGGCCCCAGAAACTTTAAATGTCTAAGGGTCCTCAAATGGCTTAATCCTACTCTGCTTATGTTCTCTATTTGCCTGTCAGATTCATAAAAGCCATCGAAATTTTTTGTTTATTTTCTATATAGATAACAATTCTAATGGTTGCAATGCCTCCTCCCGCCTTTTATGAACTGTTTGCAATGGAAAAAATAATGAAATATAAAATTTCTTAAACGTAATCTAATGGATTTTAATATAATATGAACAACCAACAAAAAAGTGCTTTTTTCTTTTAATTACAGCCAGTCATCCCATTGCCGTAACTAACTATAAACCGTACTAACTAAACTAAGCCATATAAACAGAGAAACAAAGAAGTGATAAAAGCATTAAGAAAATATTAAATATGGTAACGTAAAAAGGAAGTAACATTATATTTTATTTATAATAACGATCGATTAATGAACATAATCTTTCAGACATGATGTTTGTTAATCAAATTGTTCTTTAATCAATTTATCATATTTTTTATATTTTTTATCTGACTATTAATTAATCTATTCAAAAGATCCCCTCCTACTCCATAAAACTGATAATAGAAGCAATTATCGGGTCTCTTGCAAATACAGTTCTTAACATTTCATTCTTTATTGCTTCATAATATTACTGGGTATTTTATATGTATAAAGTACAAAAAAAAAAAAAAAAAAAAAAAAAATTGCTTCGGAAACTCGAAAGCAGAAATCAATAGCATAAAGTAAAGTAAAAATTAAGAATAATATGTTGTCAACAGAACATGATTCAGAATTCCTTATGAAAATCCAGATGTTCAATGTTTGATTTCGGATTTTGTTTTTCTTTTCCGTTTCCATTCTTAACTTGTTCGTTTAGTAAGTTATTGCTACTTCTGCCAAGGATTTAGAACCCACTTTCACTTTTTGCCTCTTATGCTATTACAATAAAAAATGGTTATAAAATTATATTTGTTCGAATCTTATTCAGAGCATTACTTATTTTAGTGTGACGAAATATTTCCGCGATCCTAAATTTATACAATATAAACATTCTGAAATAGTCGATGTAGCAATGCAAATAATTCAAAGCATGAAACTTTAAAAAAATACGTGCGGCGTTTGGTTCTTGAGTTTTTCAAATTTTTAATTTCATTTTGAATTTAAAATTAATTAAAATTTTAATGCTTTTTCTTCAATACATTCGGAATGTATTATCGCAAAAACATTAAATTTAATTATATATATATTTTTTAATCTAAAAAAATGATTTTCAAAAAATTATATATATTTCTGCACATTTTTTTTTCTAATTTTAGTAAATTTTTCAAATTATTTTTAAAGAATATTTTACAATAATACAATTTATTTTTTAATGATTACGTTGATACAAAAGAACATTTCGAGGATATGAAATACTTTTTTATAAGTGCACGTTATCGCTTTTATAATTAAATATACATATTTGAGGGTTTGATAAAGATGTATGTATCAATCCTAAAATGTTTTAAAACTATCTCGCATTTCTATGAATGTTTTCACATTTAAAGAATTTTTGTTCACAAGCAATTCATTGTAATTCTTAATAATAATAATAATAATAATAAACAATAACTTGAATCATTTACTTCGGGACATGTTTTCCAATTTTTAATCTTCTTATTGTAAAAAAAAAAAAAAAAAAAAAAAAAAAAATTAATACCAACAAGTTTTATGACAAAATTATTATCTTACTTTAAATTATCAGTTAAAAGAATTATTTTATAAAGATACCCTTTCTCAGTTTTGCTTATTTAATCAATAAAAATGTACACCAAAATTCTTTATTGTAAGTTTTATAAATTACTAGCCGCCTTTGGCGACCAGCCGGTTCACCAGTATTACCGCTCGCTACAATTTTCAATTAAATATTTTAAGTAACTTGTCTCTTAATAGCTTCTCAAACAAAACATTTTTAATCTTCAAATTTTGATAGTCATACCAAATTTATACTGTTGTTTAGATCGTTTCGTTCAATTTACTATATATATTTTGCTAATTTGTTGTCATTTCCGGTAAAACTTCAACTTTAATTTAAAGTGGAAATGCTGAAATTGCAATTAATGTAAAGATATTTTTTAATGAAACCAAGCGTTTTATTTTATTTATCATTTTTGTTGTTATTTATTTATTATTATTATTATTGAATATGAGTATTGCAAACAGGATCGCTCGGTATTTAAGTCTTATGTGAACTGCAAAATATTTTTCATAATTTGCGTAATATCTCAAAGAATAATTCAACAAAAATTTCTCAGATTCAGCATAAAATTCAGTTTTTAGTTTTGCTTTCAAAAGGATTGAAATGAAATCAATAATAATATTTTGTTCCGGCCTATAAATATATTTCAAAAATTATGAAGTCTAAATTTTATGCAGTAAGGTATCATATTCTGAGAAATATTCTGGACACACCAAATTTTAAATAAGTAAATGAATGAATGTTTCTATTTTCCACGATTAACCAAGACTGATTTATGAAGTTTTGAATGTTAAAAATTTAGAAAAACTCAACATTTTCATAATCTTAAGCCAATTAATCTTGAGAAACCTGCGCGCTGATTGGTGTATTTTCTTTAAAACGATCGATGGAAAATCCAAAATTATCCTTTTTTCTTTTTTTTTTGAATAGTGATATTTAAATTTTTATAAATCAGTCAGTTTAAGTGATTGATTTTGTTGATTGGAAATTAATTCTTTATTTAAAATATTAGTGTTTCAAGAACATTTTGTTAAACTTGATTTCCACAGCAGAAGCTTTATGTAAAATCAAAAATTCGTTATATATTAGAGTATTTATTGGATCAAGTTACATAAAATATAATCATTTTCCATTATTTTTTCCATTTTTTTTTCCATTTTCCATTAGAAGATCTGTGTCTATTACTAAAGGTTTACAAATTAGCAGTGTGCCCCTGATTTGAATGGATATCCTGTTCATATTAAACAAAACTTGCCTTAAAATAAAACTGATTTATTGGATTAATAATACAGATAATGTAAAAGATCATAAAATAATTTTTCTTGAATTTATTTTTTAGAAAAAAATTATACAGACACGTGACGACACACTTATTACAGACACGTGACGAAACTCATATTTTTGCAGATTTCATTTCCAAAAAGATTTAATTTATTTTTAAATGGAGCTTTAATCGATGTGATGGCAACACTTTGAAAAAAGCTAATTTTTTCCCCATGAATGCGAAACGTGCTCGTACAGCTTAAATTTTATTTTTATTTTGTACGAAAAAAATTGTTGAAAAATATAGTTAAATTATTTATTTAAAAATTAATTAAAAATAGATATTTCATTTTAAGGTTAAAACATTGGTATCATTTAAAAGATAATTTTTTGATCTTTAACTTGATGTAAAAATCTTTTTTGTGCGGTAATATTTTCGGAAGTTATAGCAGAAACATGCTAAAATTTCGCTTATTTTTTAAATAAATAAAATTTTAATTAAAAATTCGAAAAAATAACCCCGAGGTGCACATTTCCGGCCGTCAAGGTATACACGTGCCAAATTTCGTAGCTGTTGGTCGAACGGTCTGACCTGTAGAGCGCCAACACACACACACTCACACACACACACACATTGAGCTTTATTATAAGTATAGATAATAATTACGGCATCTGTTGTATAAACAAATATTTCCTACTCTTTATTTAATATTTCAATTTTTATATAATTAGGTATAAAAGAATTTAATTATTGCTAATTTTAGTGGCAACTAATTAGCATTTCGTCGGAAATTTACTTTCTGTTCACTAATGTAAGCATTGCTTTTTTTTTTCGGAGTGAGATCTGAGTTTCAGTACAAAATATAGTATCTTGAGAAAACTAATAAATAAAAAGCAGAATGACAGCTTGTTTCTCTACACTGAGTTATTTTTAAAAATACGTAAAAATAGTCTGCGTGATCTGCAGGACGATAAACAACTTCAGTAAAAAATGCTAGAATCAGACCGTGTCTTTCAAAGGCATGCGCAGTAGTCCAATTTTTACTTTCTGCATTTATTAGCTATCGATACACGACCTTGCACTCCGATATCATTTTACTCGTAATTAATTAGTCAACAAAAAATTTTAAGTAATCAGTATAAAGATTTTAGGCATGAAAATAAAAGTAGAGTTCACAGACACTCTTCAAAGTTTAAATACGTAATACATAAATAATAAATTTGTTCCAATGTTTCATATATTTGGCAACATGCTACAGCTCCCAAAATCAAAACAAATTCAAGCAGGTAGTTTCACTTTCATTTTCTAATGTATGTAACTATGTTAGATTTCCTTTTTATTCTATTTAGTATTAGAGGGTGACGATAAATCATTTTATCTGACCAATGACCTAGAAACCTTTAAATTCTTCAGCCTTTTTCCAAAACCTGATTAACTTCGGAACCGGTAGTGCGGCTTTGAGATTTTAAAAGTGAATTCGGTGCGGCCCACAACTGTTTTAGTTAGAAAATATGAACGGAAGAATATTCTGTGGTGTTGAGGGGTGAGTGAAGAATAATTTAGTTTGCTTTTTTTCTGCTCCTATATTCTTATTATTTGTTTGGTTAATCGTATTATTTTGTTTCAGCGGTGCATCCGTTTCCCAAATGGTATTGGTATCGGAGAAAGGGGATATTTTACTTAAACTAACAGGCCCAGCTTGTAACTACTTGGTGAGGAATAATTTCCGATTCACTCATTATAGTTACTAATTTATGACAATTCTTTTTAAGCGTAGTTATCAAGTTTGGTTATTTGAAATCATATTTTTTATTTTATTTTTTGTTACACGTGAATTTTTTATTAAAATTCTATTGAAAGTTGGTCGTTAAATAAATGTATATTTGTATTTTTTCGTACAGAATAATAATTCTTTATGAAAGAGTAGTATTGTACTATTTAAGCATTAGAGTACAATAAATACAATAAGTGTTACGTTTCTAAGCGCAATACTTGAAAGAAGTTTGGCTTTGGAGACATTTTGCTGTTTATTTTCAAAGATGTAGGGTATAAAATATGCGACAGGTATTTTAGCATAAGAAATGTATAAAAAAAAGTAATATTTGTTATCATAAAATCGTTATAATTAAATTTGGCAATAGGATCTATTTATATGGTTAATGTTAAAATGATTGAGTCTTGTTAGAAAATATGTAATTACTATTTGCACAATTTTTAATATTGCTTTTAATAAAATTCTTTGCCTTATTAATGTTTTGGTACTTCATCCTATAATAATATTACTTATTCTGTTTTTTTTTTGTATTAAGATTTTTTTTGATTTACAATTTTAATCTCTTTCTTTAATCAACTTCTCAGGTATTAGATTATATTCTTTATTCTAAAATAACTTGCCATTCTCATTTGTAGCTAAATAAATAACTTTTATTTATACTTTTAAGAGTTTAAAATCATATCAAAAAAGTTTCAAAAACATGGTTATTGTATAAATTAAAAATTAAATCAAATGTATTAAATCAAATACAGCAAGAAATTGTTTATTTCTAAGTTTTCTATATGTTTTAATTTTCCCAACTCTTATTCTTTGCTATATTTTGATATGAAAACCTAAGTTGTGCATATTCAAAAAATGGTCTAAGAATTTGTAATGGTTAGATTTTAATAATTTTGGAAAAGTACTATGAGCAAGTTTTTAGAATATAGATTTTATGTGCAAATTTAAATACTTGAATACCATGTGCACTAAATGTGATAAATAGTGAACTTTGCTTTGAGAAATGCAGTGCATGTTCTTCCATCCTTTTCTAACTTGATTGTCTAAAAAATAATTTTAAACACAAATAAAAAACCATAATAAAGGCTCCTATTTGTTATAATTAAATTCAGAACTATGCATTGTAATTCTTGAAATTTGTATGTAAACTACAGATTAGGTATGATTAAGTAATGATAAATTTAGTAGATATTATAAAAGTAATGCCTGTAAGCATAAGAGAAATTAGTTTATTGAAAAAAATAAAGAAATATATGTTAAATAAAAGCTTCTTAATTATTACAATGTGACCTTTAGGATATCATAAAAAAAAAGGATGACCGAGAGAACTTTATGCTGATTTCTTTCGAAGAATGAGTTCATCTTATTTTAAAGCATTTCATCAAAACTTTTTGAAAAACTGTTTTTATTCCTGTATATTAACTTCATTTTTTTGTTTCATTCTTAACATGAGTGTTCTTCCTAGCTCTTTCAGAATAAATTAACTAGTGTATTTAAAAATTTAAGTAGAAATTCGAATTATTTTGATTAAGTAGTTAGTTTACAAACTTCAGTGTAATTGGCATGCAAGATATTTCTTTATTTTCTAAATATCTATTTTGTGTTTGTGAGGAAAAACTGTTATTTTCCCATGTTAAAAATTGGAATGCTATAATATGACATAATATAACTTTTAGTTGTCCATTAATTTTGGAAATAATGAAACTTTGTCAATGACCATTTTATTTAGAATTGCCCTTAAACCTTGTTTTTAAAACTATTGATATTACTAAATCTATAATTTTAATATATGACTAGTCTATCCTATTAGAATTGTAATATAAATCTGTTTCAGCTTTCAGGAATTGAAGAATGTCAAATGAGACTTGCAGACATGATTGAAAAAGCCAAAGAAGATGCTGGAATAAAGAGAGAAAAAGTTTTAGATGGATTGGTAAAGTAACTTTTTTATTAGAACCTTTTTTATTATTATTTTTATTAATATATTAACTTGGCATATATATGTAAATTGCAGAGGATGTTCCTAATTCAATAAGCATGAGATAAAACATAGTTTTCTTCTATGTAATTTGAGTATAACTTTACTATTTGACATTGAACTATTTTGAATATCTATATGTTGTGTTTTTGAATAGATTAACTTATTTTTGCAATAAAGCAGATAACTATTGATATAAATTATGTAATATGATTGTAACTAATGTTAGATATTTTTGCAATAAATAATTGAATGTTATGGTAATATATTGCACTAAAATGTCCAAAGTCAAAGGAAGCAGCAGGCAGATTTTTAAGTGATATTTGGTTTGTAGTAGAAAACTGTTACGAATTGATTTGCAGTCTGTGCTACATTTTCTAATTCAGTGTTGGATTTTTGAAAATTGAATAATATGAAAATTGCAAAACATTGAAAACATAATAATGATTATCCAATAAGACTTAACAAATTTAGCGAGAAAAAAATGATTTTGAGCATAGAATATAGCATTTCAAATATTAAGGTTTTAAAATTTCTTGCTATTTGGTGTCAAAATTCTATTAAAAATGCCTTGTGGGAGGAATTATTGTCTGTCCACCACGAGAATGTCCAAATGACTTCATTTATGTCAGTCACTATAGAAACAGGTTATCATACAAGGAGTCTATTTTAGATAGGTATTAATTCAGTTAAATTATTGCCAATTAGGCTACTTCATTTGACACACTTGGTTACCAAATGGGCTACTTCTCATATTATGTGATTTTTGAAAACAAATTGTTCGAATACCAGGAATCTTGAAAATATCAAGTACTCTTGTCCTATATATACAAAGAGCAGCACAGGTATAAAAAAAAGTAAATAATTATTTGTATGTCTTTATGATTGTCCAATAAAATAAAAAAAAAATGTTAAACAATATAAAATTATTAGGGTCAGTGCATTCTAAAAAATGAAGCATTTTCATTTCATTTGCTAAATACTTTTAAGCCACAAACATCAAATTCTTCTGGGCAGATATGGTATATTTCATCTAGTTGAATGTAAAAATGACTGTATAATTAATCATGTCTTTCATACTTCCTATGGATTCAAATTAAATCAAATGGATCACATTTCAGGATCAAATGGATTGGATCCTAAATAATCGGGTAAAGCCATTGTGATCTGATGAGTGAGTAATCTCTCTAATGATGATTGAGCTCATTTGTGATTTCACCAGCATTCTGGTCATCTCCCTATTAAACTGTGAATGTTACTTACCGATTTATCAGTATGAACAGACGTATCAATTTAAAATTTATCTATTTGTAATAGTTCTATAATTGCTTGGAAAACTGTTTTCCAAGTACATATTGGATTGTCTGATAATAAAGTAGCAGTTGATGAAAAATTCTTATGTTCAGCTGCTTAGAAAATTTACATCCCTTTAGTGATTTGATTTTTTAAAATTTTAGATAGTTAATTCTCCATATCATTGACTCTTATTGTTTGTTTAGTTTGTGAAACATTCTGGATATTTACAGCTCATAAATTGGCCTTTAAATTTATAAACCTGAATTTCATGGAACGTATTGGATATGATTGCGTATGGATTCATAATCACAATACATGGTTAACTTCAAGACAGCATGCCTGAATATATATCCTTGTAGCATTAATTAGTTCATTCATTCTTTGTTAGATTCTTCTCTTGTGAAGTGATATGCTATGATTTGTAACACTTCTATTTATAATTAATCCATATTAATCTATAGAAATGGTACTAACTAAATTTTAACTGGAATAATTAAGACAGGATTTTTTTCATACAAAAGAACTAATAAAATTACTTTATATATCTTGAAGATAGTAATTTTTAATATATCTATACTGACAAATTTCATAAAAATGGGTTTATTTATATGTATTGATGTTATTCAAAGCTCTGTTTGATGAAAAATATGAATACATAATGATTTGGATATTCTCTATTAATATGGAAATGTTTATATAATTTGTTATTGCTGATTTGTTTTGATGTGTACTATGCATTTCCTTTTTATTATTTAGAAATTACTTTTATTACTTAGAAATTACTTACTTTTATTACTTATTATAAGTAAAATTTATTTTATTATAGATAAAAATTTGTGTATCAGGTTTTTTTCTCTCAGTTATTGTTTCAACTATTGTTGAATTGCATTTAAAAACTAAAAAAAAAATTGTAGGAAAAAAAGGAATCATTTCTTTCTAATAGACATTAAGCATGCAGTCGTTAGTATGTTAAAGCCAGCATTTAAAGAATTTTAAATGTAGATAAAATTCTTTGAAGTACATGTAAAAAAAGATAACTAATAATAGATAAGATAATGATAAGAGAGAAAATATTGAAATTTGCTCTACATAACTTGTGATAAGCTTAAAACAAAAAACAAAAAGTCAGGAGTTTTGGGCTTTATAAAGACAATAAATCTGTAAAGTGAGTTTAATTTGTGGTGGAAAAGAATTTTTCTTTATAAAAGAAGTAAGTGCTGTGTTATCAGATGTTTTTATAATTTAAATTACTGTATGTTTCTGAAATTAATACAGATTTGAAATTTAAAATCAATTTTGTAGAATATGCTAAAATTATGAACATGGCTCTATAAGTATTATTGATTAAAATTGGAATTTCAAAATGTTTTGTAGAGCTCAAATATTGATTTCATGGAATAATTGCTCAAGAATTATTCTTGATCTAATTTTAGAGTTGTATTTGAAAAATTCCAATTTTGAGTATTATTTTATAATATTTAGTGTAGTTAACTATTGCAATAATTGTTTCTTCATTTTATAATATTTTTTATTTGCAAATTTTTATAATTTACATTATATGTTAGTTTCATTGTTCATCCATTCCTGTTGTACAAAGAATAGAAATATTTTGCTATGTGTCTGAAAAGAGTATTTTGTTATATGATTAAGAATGTATAACAGGTCTCAATGATTTAGCATTTTCAACTTTTACTTTCAAATAAATGTCTTATACCTTATTTTAGTAATTTGTATTCTTCAAGAGGATGATGAAATTAAATTCTTTGATTTATGTATTCATAATATAGAAACAAAATCGTTTCATTGTCTTTTTTTAAAAATTTAATATAATTTTTATGGTTTTGTGTTGAATGTCACGATCTCAAAATATTTTCATGTGATATAATTTATTAACAATGGGTTCTGCTTTTTTCTATTAATTTTGACAAACAGTTTATCATCATTCAAATTGATAGCTTGCAATTCTTCCAAAAAATTTAATTTTCTGAAAAAATATTGAAACTACCCAACTTTTTTTCCTTTTTGTACTCTTCTCTGATATCTTGAATGCAAGAATGTTGTTATAATGGATTTGGTTGTCTTCAAAATCCTGTTGATTATTCCTGAATTGATGGTAAAATTTATAAAAATAAAAATATTTTCTTTTTCTTATAATATTTATAATGCAATGTTTTCATTGTATTAGAAGCTGAGAAAGTTTACAGTGGATTGTATGAACTATGAACATTATGAATATATGGAATGTAGTGTACTATAACAAAAAAATTTGGTAATTATTCTTAAACCTTAAAAATTTATAATTACGATGTTTGAATTGATTTATATTTATATGAATTATTTGTTTGATTATTTTACTAAATTATTACAATAGCAAAGCACATTTCTACTCTTTTTCTACATTTCTTTAAAATTTAATTTTAAGTATGTAATAGTTTTTTTAAAAAAAGACTTATTTCATCAGAAAGTAAAAAGTGTAGCACATTTCTTTGAAAAATAATATATAACTATACAATTATCTAACATCTAACTATTTGTGGAATAAGATTATGAGCGATTGTGCATAATTTAGAGAATGATTAGAAGAGAACATAAACTAACAGAAATTCCTTAAAACTATTTTTATTTATTGAGGGCACCCAACATGCTATTATGACACAATAAACAATATATTTTTGCACTTGCAAAGTTTGAAGGGTTACTTTTTAACAAAAAAAAACAAAAAAAAAAAACCCTTATTGTGTTAAAGCTACTCTTTTCTACTTATTACTATGATTAACAATCGCAAATAATCTGCCCATGAATGATAAAACGATTACAATACTTAATTTGAATTTAAGTTAGCATTTTTAAAATTATCAATGATTATCTTTTTTCCAGAAACTTTTAAAAATAGTATAATTATAATTGTAAATTATTAGTTTTTCAGATGTATTTGCAATTTATTAATTGTTGATTGTCTCTTTCTAATTCTGTAGGGTCTATGCATGAGTGGTTGTGAAGAGGAGGACGCAAATCGAGAATTTGAAAGAATTTTTGTGAGAAAACATCCAGACATGATAAAAAGCTGCCATGTTGCAAGTGACACAGTTGGTCCTGTATATACAGCAGGTCTTAAAGGTAATTAAAAAGAAAAATCAGTTAGTAACATATTATAAATAAACAGAAAATTGAATTCTTGAAAATCATTTAGCGACTAATTTTGATTATTATTTTCTTAAAAGAATGACTTCTGTTTAAATTGTTTGATTTTTGTTTAATCTTTCTCAAAACAGATCAAATGAAAATGAAAAATTAATAAATAAAAATAGAAGAAAATAGTTAGGGAACTGATTAATCGAATGATATTTTCAATATTTCAGTTTAAAATGGCATTTATTAAAACTGATAACTAGTATCTGACTTTTTTTTATAATTAATGGTAGATTTATTTCTATTCTTTAGAAGATTTAATTCTTGTTTTTTTTTTGTTGAATAATGTAATTTAATTGCTTTGTAATTTGTAATAAATATTTAGCATTAAAATTTTATAAGCATATTTGGTTCTAAAATTCATAAAGTTTTTGTGAAAGCCATTTTAACATTTGAAAGTCATTAAATAAATTCATTATTATATTCGTTGTTCTAACAAAGTTGAAAAGCCATTAACATCTTTCCTTTTCAGAATAGATTTGTGTTCTTTTGTGTTAAGATTGCATATATGTTGATATTTATTTTGATATTTCATATTGTTTGCCTTTTTAATTATTTTCTAAATAATATAATGAATGACATGATTTTTTTGTCCTGAAAAATTAGTGACATGCTTATCTATTCTCATTATTTTCATCATTATCTTTATTCATTCTTATGTTTTACTTTTGTATTAATATTTCTGAAAAACTAATTGAAATAAAAAAATAATGCTATTTTTTATTACTTCGTTATGATGATAGAAGGTATGTTTTGAATCTTTAATTCTAAATCTTCATTTATAGAATAATGTTATTTCAATTGCAGATTGAAGTAAATGTGGAAATCTTAATTCTTTTTATAATTTTTTGAAGTGTAAATAATGTTGTCTTAGTTTTAAAATAAAGTAAGGATTTTATTATATTTCTGACTATTCAAACTATCTATTTTTAATCTATAAATTTCTGATTCAGAGATGTGCATTGCTGTTTTAAAATGAGATGTTTAAATTTAGTGTGTCATTGTGATAATATTTAAGTGATTTCAGGTTTTAACTTGGTTTGTTTTCCTGTCCCAGATCATACTGATATGATTTTTCTGTTCAAATGCGGCTAGAAAAAGCAGTAGTATTTCAATTTTCTTCAAGTAGTTGCCTTTAAATAAACAGTATTTCAGCATTGTAGTTTATCACTATTTTTCACAAGATGATGGAAGAACATAATTCTTGCTGTGTCACTAAGAGAGATTGGATTTACTCTAATGAAATGTGTAAAAACGTTGGAATTTACCATAACAAAAACAATATTCATTTACAGGGCTTCCACGATCCTTGGAAAACCTTGAAGAATCATTGAATTGTATTTTGCTGAACTTGGGGCCCCAGAAAAGTATTTGATTTTTTATCTATTGGATCCTTGAAAAGTCCTTAAAAATAGGCAAAAAGTAGTCCTACTATTTTGGGGGAGAAAGAAGAGACAACATGTTTGTAACTTGACTTTGCCTTGATATTTCACCTTCACAAAAATGGCTGTTGATATGAGAATGCTGTCAATCACGAATCATTTCTTTCTGTGCACTTTAGAAGAGAGGGGAGGGGGCATTACTGCCATGCCTATCAAAGAATCTTCAGCTGATCCAGCAACTAGAGATAATACCCTTTCATTGATCATTATTTCTTCACATATTTCAAATGGTCTTAGAAATGCATAGAGAATTATCTGCATATTTGTTTTAAATTTTCAAATTTGTTCTGTAACATGTTTCTAGATGGCAAGATTGCCCTAAAATTCTTCTGCGGATCAACAGAATGTTACTTAATTTCATTTAGTATTGTTAAATTCGTTAAGGGTGTTTTAATTAAAATCTGGCTGATTTCAGTGTATATAATCAAAAATTTGAGATCTTTGTAGATGTATTTTCATATGCATTTTTAGAATCAAAAAAAGGAAATTAAAACCAGATATGTAGCTTCAGTTTTCGTAAACAAATTAACAGCTGAAGATATATTTAGACCTTCATAATTCTACAGAAAAATTAGTTTTGTGAAAAGTTTTATCTGAATGGATAGCCCACCAGTAAACTGGAGGGTTTTTATTAATTGAATAATAAAATGCAAAAAGAATTTTCAACTTTGTTAACATATGTAAGTAGCTTAGCCTGTATATTAGAATTGGCTGATTTAGAAATCACAAAATAGTATACACAGATATTGAATCTCTTCTTATTCAATGTGTATTATTATTGAAAAAATAACAAGTGAGAAGGAAGGACAGCTTACAATTTTCAGAGAGTGAAAATTTTCTACTTAATAAATCTTTCTAGCGATTTTTGCAAAATCAGATTTTTAAAGAATGCATTTGCTGCTAATTGAGCAATGGAAATATAGAATGATTTGAAGCTATATATTCAAAATATTGAAAAAGGAAATCTTTCGGCAAAAAATGTATATTTTAAATTTGTTGAAAGCAGAAGCAAACATTTGACTCTGTTTCCAATTGAGGTTTATTTAGTCATTAATGAAAATTATCAAACCATTTTTTAACATTCTAGAATATATTTTATGGGCACTGTAGACCTTGACCCACATGGGCTGTCATGCCACTGAGTTTAGTTTTAGTTAGAAATTTTCACTTAGTTGAATTTTTGCATAGAATATGAAAATGATGTTCACTGGCTGTTTGAAAACTTTCAGAGTTATGAAAAATGTTCTTTAAAACCTAATAACTGTAAATATCATTTTTAAGTTTATTTAACAAACATTTGTATATTGATCTTAGCAACTTTACTTTGAGATTCTTTGGAATATTGAGAAGACTTACTAACCAAAAAAAGGGAATGCGGAAAACAGCTAACCTTGAACCTTATTGTATGAATTTTATATTAATGCAGAAGTAGTATTTTGTAAAGAAACCTGGAAAGGTTTAATCTCTATTATGCATTTAATAGGAGTATAACTTCTATTGATCTAACAGAATGGTCTATCAAGAGAGATAGATAAGCATCCAGATTAAGAACAGACAAATCTATTCCTATTATATCATGGAGAAATCTGTTCTTGCAAATTGCAAGCAACTTCGAGAGAAATTTGAGATTCTAATTTAATAACTTATTGATTGATGCGGCTTGGAATTCAATAAAATTTGAGGAGTTGTAATTATTCAAGAATCAAATTGATGAGTTTTTATCAAAATATTTAATAAGTTGAAAATTTGAACAAAAATAAATATTGAAGTTCAAAACCTTAAAGATGAAATTCATGTTTTAATGTTTGATTAAATGAATTTAAAATTGAAGTGGAATAGAGAATTTTCAAATCTCAAAAGAATTTGAATTATGTGTAAAAAAAAATAGCATGCTGTTTCGAAAACAGAGATGAACAAAGATAGTAAGCTCAAATTGATAAAGAATAAGTGAAAGAAATGCATTACAGATAAATGAACTAAACAATTTAAAATTAAAAGATGAAAATTGCAAAAAATAGTTTCTACGCCACAGAAGTTTTCAATGCATAACAAGATCAAATAGTTTTGGAAATTAAAGCTTTAAAAGATCAATTAAAAATGCAAATTAAAAAAAATTAATGGCATATTGTTTCCAGCCCACTTGCTTAAATGTAAATAAATATTTTTAGGTTATATTTCTCTCCTGCATTTTTTCTTTTCATTCTGCCAAATACATGAAAATAAGTTTGAGATTTTTGTCAGATAATAATTTTTAAAATGAATTTCGATTCAGTTAATGTGTAAATGCATTTGTGAAAACACAATTATAGTTTGTGTGAAATTAGTAGAGTACTTCAATTGTAATTTTGAAACCTCTTTGAACTGCAAGTTTGGTTTATTTATATGTATGTTTTATATGTATTTTATATTAATATTTGTACAATATATAGTATAATATATTGTGTGCATTTATATATATATATATATATATAACTATACTGCTTTTTCATGATATATCTTGCTGAATGATATGCTTCAAATTCTTTTGTTGTGCATCAGATAAGAAAATATTTGTAGATCTTATCTTTTGTAAATTTTATATTTTTAATTTCTTTATAATTATTTATTCTTAGTTCACAAGTGCTGAGATTTTTTTTTTTTTGACAGTTCTAAACTAATTCCATGTAACATTTTTTTTTTTTTTTTAGGTGGCATAGTTCTAATCGCAGGAACTGGATCTAATTCCTTGTTGCTCAATCCTGATGGGACCTCTGCCCGTTGTGGTGGGTGGGGACATTTACTGGGCGATGAAGCTTCTGGTGCTCATTTTCTTCCTACTACAATGTTTTAAAAATTATACTGTAATTTACTTTTCAAATCTATATAACTATATTGATATGTTTAGTAATTGATATTATTTAAATGCTACTCGGTATTTAATAACTATTAATGAGTATTTTTATTTAGTCAAAGACTGATAAGATTTTATTCATCAAAACTTAGTGATTAAGATAAATATAAGATATAAAATATAAGATTTTGGCGCATCTTATATAGAATATATTTGAAAATATAAATGATAAACCATAAAATAGAATTTTAAAAGCAAACAACAAAATAAAGAAAAAAATATAAAATAAAATTAAAGAAAATGAACAAAACTTGTAGCAAGATGGAAAATGTTTATTTTTGTATATTTTCTCTTTATTTATATCTTAAAACTTATTTTCTTTTAAATCTTATTTTATTAATCTTAAATCTTATTTTTTATAACTGTACAGTTTTAGTCAAGAATCTTTTTATATGACTTTCAAAACTAATATTATGTAACATTTCTTCTATATTTAATAGAGATAAGGGATCCAACAAATTGATCTCTTTTATATGACAAAATTGGTAATGAATGTGTCCTATTGTCAAGGAGTATTTTTATCAGAAAACAGCATACTTTTGTTGCTATACAAATATTTGAGCTTATGATATATTGCTATAATTGAGAACTTTTTGTTACCTGTTCACCAATGGTATCAAAGGCAGTTAGTTTTATCAAATTTTTTTTTTATAATAGTTATACATTTGTAAGAATTATAATTAATTTACTGTTGGACTCTTCTTTTTTCTTTGTCAAGTTTTTCTTTTTTATTTTTTCATTGCTGTTTATGAAGGTCTAGAAATTTCATAGACTGCGCATAAATTTTCTGTGCTTTTCATTTATGTGAGGGGAATGAGTTTCCTTCAATTTCTTAATCCTTGACAGAGGTCTGCACACTTTGAATGTATTATTATTAAAGTATAAATTTGAATGTAATTTTTCATTTAATATTATTGCTCCTTTTGCATATTCTGTCTCAGTTGTACCATTTGCTATATTGCATTGTATAGTTCTTGGAAAATACAAATCATGGAAAATTATGACATCTGCTTCCCTTGGAGCCTCAAAACATTTTTACTTTTCTTAATTAGTTAATTTCTTCTAATTGCAAATAATAGTATATGCTGCAGTTGATTTAGGCAGTTTTCCAAATGTTAGTTAAAATATAACTATTTTTATTCAGTCGTACACCAATAAAGACTCCACAGATTTCCATGATTTTGAAAGTTTGTTTAGCTCATTTAATAGATTTGTTTTATAAAATAGTTTAAAAGTAGACATTAAAAAAATGATGATTAGCCTTATTTACAAAAGCAAGTATATGTTAAAAATAAATATAATCATTAACTATCTGCTCATAAAACTAATGCAGTCCCCTTGAATTTTTTTATTAGCTTTTTTATATCGTATAATTTAACTTGATCTTAGAATGCTAACTTCTAATAATATCAAGTATTTTCTTTGATCAGTTTTCATTCAATTTTTCCATTAAGCTCTCTAATGTTTTTATTATCATTTTGTGTACGTAATAATTCAAATAAAAATGCTTGAAATGAATTATTTTAATCTTAATTTTTTCTAAGTCAACTAAAAGAATTATCTAGGCATTTGTTATAATAATTACGATATAAATAGGATAATTGAAAGTATATTTTTATTTAGCTATGTGGATTTCCCAAAAAGCTGTCAAAACTGTCTTTGATGATGAAGATAATTTAGTGAAATGCCCGTATGATACATCTAAAGTCAAGGAACTCATGCTCCAACATTTCAAAGTATGTTTCAAATTTGAAATATTTTTTTAACTCATTAGAAAATACTTGTGTATTACTTCCATGTCATTGGTAAACTTTTGGATTTTGATTGGCTAACTGTAGATTCAAACGCATGTCACTTGAAAGTATAGTCCATAGACACTATGCATCTTTGGCAATTAATTGCTAGCATGCAGTTAATCTACAAATACCAATCAGTGTGTATTTTTTAGAAAATATCTAAATTAAATTTAAATAGTTGTAAAATGATGTATTAACTTCAAAAACCAACTCTACCATACTATGTTATAGTAAAGTACAAAATTTGTTTGTACATTTATTTTTAATTTAATACTATTTTAACGGTATTTTGATGCATTAAAGATTTCTTTAGAATATTCTTTTTATTACATTATAATTGCTTTTAAATTGAAATAAGTATTTTTATTGTATATTGTTGTTTTATGTGAACATATGTGGATTTTTCTTTTTTTAAATGATTGCCTTTGCATATTATTTCATGATTTATGTTGTGAAAAGAAGTTTACTTGTTTAAACTTAAAAAAAAGAAAAGAAGAAAAACTATATAAATTTAAAAGAAAAAAGTTTTTAACAATTTTTTATTACATTGATATAATTATATAATTCCGTCAACAAATATTTCTATAGTTTCTTCTGCTATCAGCATGGTCTTTGGCTGATAGAAACTTATTGTAAATCTACACTTGTGTGATGCATAATTACTGGATTCGGAGATAAATTCTTATTTTTAATTAACTTTATAAGATAATTTTTTTGTGATTCAACATGCAAAACCTTTTAAATGATTAAAAAAAAAATTGCTTCTTCTTACATAAATAAAATTGCCTTAAATTTCAGGGAAAAAGAAATCGTTTTTCCTTTATAGCTGTTGGCAAATGCTAAATCACGAGAATTCTATATTGAAGATAAGCATGGGCATTTATTATTTAATCAAAAATTAATCTGTTCCTTAAAAATATTTTTTATTGCATTGATTAAATCCATTTAATTTACTGAATACATTGTCCAGTAATAATGTTCTCACTTGAAATAAGGCTCTTAAAAAAATTGACTTTTGATGACTGAAAAATGAAAGATGTATTTAATAGTAGAAATAATTTGATGATTGAAAAATAGTTTCTTGCAGCTTTTAGTTTTAACTTCGAATTCGCATACAGATTCTGACTTTCACATGAACTTTTACAGTGGTGGTTATTTTGTATAAAGTTGCTTTCTTTGGTCAAATAATAATAATTTAAAAAAAAAAACATTTCGCTAATCAGTTTTGTATTGTGATAACATCAGAAAATGTAAACTTAGAAGTAATTTTTGAATAATTATTATAGATATATTCATAAATTGACATATATCATAAATGTCTAAATTTTGATTCCAATTCCATAGGTTGTAGATAAATTTGGAATATTGGAGCACTGTTATACAAATTTTAATAAAACTAGTTTCGCAGGCCTTTGTGCTAAATTAGCAGAAGGTAAATTGCTTTTTTGATTTTATTCCTTTTGTCTGTGTGTGTCTAAATCATGTCTAAACTCATTCTAAAAAAATTAGAATCTTATTGATTAAAAATTATGCATGGTTAGGCATTTTTCAATGATGTCCCAGAAACATTATTTCTCAAAACTAATGTTTGCTCTTTTAAATTAAAAAAAGTTTATTCTTATTAATGATATTGATTTAGATCTGCAATTTTTTCCTAGGCTTTGATAATTTTTTGATTATATATATTGTGCAATTTTCTCTTCAGCTAATAATTTTCTTTGGAACTCAAGTTGTTTTCATTGTTTCATTAAATATTTTTCTTCTGTTACTGAAAGCAAAGGCAGAAAAATTCTTTTTATTATCTGTGTAATTGACATGAAAAATAAGAAAACTAAATTGCTATACCTTAAAAATTAGATGAATTGAACAATAAAATTTTTAATAGTACTATAATGTCATTGAACTTGACTTCACTAGGATTGTTTTAAAGACCAATTAACAGAACAGATGCAAGTTATTAAAAGGATGGAGCTTTAATGCTTGCTATAGTTCAATGCTTAAAATTATTTTGTTGAGGATAACATCAAATTATGTGCTAGAGATTTAATCGAAATTAACCATAAATTTTCATTTTCAACAAGCCAAAGGTGGTTAGTATATACACGCATGACCTGCTTCTGCAGAAATACTGATATCAATTTTTTTGGAATCGAATTCTATCATTCTTTGGATTGATTAGTTAACTTCTACTTAGTAATTCTACCATATTTTTAAAAGTGCAAACACTTTTTATATAAATTTATTTTATTGTTCGGTTAATCATACTTAATTTACTTCTCAGTGTTTGTTTGACACAGTTTATTTTTTGTTCTAAGTCTGCATCATATCTGTTTATGATACAGTTTTCTTATTTTCTTGTCAGATTATATCCAGTCTTATGAAATGTTTTGTAATAATTATTGACAAGTAAACTAGGATTTGTAAAGCTTTATTGAAAATATTTTTTTAATGGTCCTATTTAAGTTTCTTAAGTGATTATAAGTTAAGTGTAGCACTTTATACAGTAGCCACAGTTTCAGGAAAAATATTCATTTCAAAGACTTGATTCATATAAAGATCTTCTGTTTATTTTTTACATGCTAATTTGAATGAATGTTGATTTTCTCATTGTCTTAGAAATTGGGAATATTGATTCAAATGTTGCCATTGATGTGTGGATATAATGAGACTAGTCTCAAAAATAGTCTTCTGAATAATAAATTGTTAGGCTTCTTATCTGTTTATAATTCAGAATATTGACAAAAGAAAATTATGATTTGTACATTAATATGTACTGCATTGTTTCAATATGTACAAAAATGACATTATTTTACATTATTATACCTCTCATCTCCAATGAATTAAAATTCATATATATTTATGTACACTTAGACAAAAACTTAATCAAACTTGTGTGTTTGGTATTATCTTAGTTATTCGATTATATTTTGTGGATTAATTTTTATAGTTTGTACTCATTATGCAAGTTCTTATTTTTCATGTCAGCTGCGAAGACAGAAAAAGACCCGCTCTGTTGCCATTTGTTTTATGAAGCTGGGAAAGTTCTAGGACAAATGGTTGTGGCTTTAAAGCCCAAAGTGCACAAAGTAAGTGTTTAATTTTAGATAAATCTTTAGAATATATTTAAAAGAATTTTTTTAATAACTAAGTTTTTGTCGTGGTTTATTTGATAATAGAAATATTGATTTTTTTTATCCATTGTATTAAAATGCAAAGGAAAAGTGCTCTTCTAATTTCAAAATAATTTAAGGGATAATGGAATAAAGAAAATTGTTAATAAGATCTATTAATGAAGAGAATGTTTTTGAAGTCCCAATAAGCAACTAAAAAAATTAATTTTATTTCCTTTTACTTAATAGCTCGTTTAAAAATTTCATGTCTTTTATTGCATTTTTAAAAAAAAATCAACTTATTCACTCCTTATGCATATTCCTGACAAGTTTTTATTTTTTTATTTCATTCACACATATTAAATTCTTGTTTCTTTTGAAAAATGTCGGTTTAACTATCAATTTATCCCTGAATGGAATCTATGGAACATTTAAGATTTTTATGGATTCCATATAATTTTTCTATTGAATTCTAGCACTTTATTTATAACTTATAAATACAATAATGTCATACATATCTGACTCGGAGGCATATGGTTATAGAATTTATTATTTGAACTATCTTTTCTGGTGGAATTGGAAAATGAATATTGAGCAGATCAAAAATAACATGGTACAGTTCAATAAAATTCATTTGGTATTCAAATAAAATGCTAGATAGATTTTTGTTGTTTAAAAATTGCAATTTCTGCTTGTATGGATGTGCTGTTGATAATAATTCCGAATTTTTTCCTTTTTATCATTAGTCTTAAAATTATCTAATATTTCCTAATCTTCTTGGAATTGTTTTTAAAAAAATTATAATTATGGAATAGAAGCATTTTTATCTGTTGTATTTTTAAGGGATAGATTAAATTTTAATAAGAATTAAAATTTGAACATTATAAATCTGCACTTGTTCAAATACCAGAATCTTTATTTACATAAAATTAAATGTTTATTATATGAAATAATGATGGAAATATCACCCATGAAGTAATTAATGTGAAAAATTATTTATTAAATGTATCATGTTTGTTACATCATCTTATTATGTTAAAAGGACAGAAGATGTTAAAAGGACAGAAATGTGGTGGAAGCAAAGCAAATTGAAATTTTCATTTTAGAAAATATATAATTTTTTGATAACAATTTGTGAATTCGAATTTTAAACAAGATTGTGATGGAATGTGATTCAGTTTAAAGCATTTAATAATAATAATAATAATAATAATAATAAAACAGTTTATCATTTAACATCTTTTTATACACTTCTATTGAACTTGATTTAGAATGTCATGATTGTAAACTGCCTCTGATTTTTTACTTGCCTCTGATGTGTGTTATAGTTCTTAAATTTTGTACATGTATATATTCTGGTTATTTCAAATTAATTGATTAATTTAAGGAAATGTTAATTCCTAGCTTGTAGTGGTATCTGGTAATGAATTTGATGAAAATTTTCATTTTTAATAATATTATATATAAATTAAGACTAAAAACTTTAGCAGAGCTATAAATGAGAAATAGCTTTCTTTGCGAGCAGAGCTATAAAAGTTGCTTTTAAATACTATTAACATTTGTTTATGTTTTAATTAAATAATCTTGAAATAGATGTGCGCAATATCTTTTACTTTTTTTCCCTCATAGGATTTGTTGGAGCTTGAAACCGGTTTGCCCGTTATTTGTGTTGGTTCAGTTTTCAAAAGTTGGTGTTTGCTTGAGAAAGGTACGATGTAAGCTTCTTTTATCAGAGTTTAAGCACATAAAGGATAATGTAATTTTATTTTTATGCTTTAAAAAATTTTTTCTTTTAGGTTTTGTAGAAGCAATTCAAGGACATTATGAGAAGTGTACGCTTATGACATTGACATGTTCCTCTGCCGTTGGAGCTGCCTATCTTGGAGCTAAAGCCACAAATTTCGAGCTTCCAATTGATTATACTAAAAATACATCTATTCTTTTCACTTACAAATCCTGTAAATAACTTGCATTGCTGCATTTGTGAAGAGGAATATTTTTTACATACTTATTCAACAGAGGAATTCTTTTTATTTAAGTTATGATCTCTTTTTTAATGATTTTTACAGCTCCTGTATATTGGATAATAATTTAATATTGGGTTCAAAGTTATTATCAGAATGCTCTGTTACATCGAAAATATATTATCTGATATTTCTATATCTGGAATAACTTTTTATTTAATGTTAAAATGTTTTTAAATTGAGGTTATTGGAAGCCTTTCTCAAATTCTTTATTGTTGTATTATTTATATGAAATAAGTATATTTTATCGTTATTTAAATTTCAAGGATATGGTATTGTTTCAAGTCACATTGGGATAGTGATATTAAAGAATAAGGATGTATTAAATGTCATTCTTAGAGAGGAAACACAATAGTAATGTGAAAAGGATAGTACTATTTTTGAAGTGAAATATGATAAAGGGAAAATCCCACAAGCTGGACATTAATTTAATATTGTAATATTATTATTATTATTAATAATTAAGGGGATGGAAATATCATATTTGGGTGCCCCTTATCTCATTATGCCATTCTTCTGTTGCCTTATATCAAGTGTTTTAACGTATTTTGGAAAGGAGTTATTAACTTGACTAATGAGTTATTACTTTTTCTTACACCTGATTTTCAAATACTTTTGCTCTTAAAAGTAATATATATATATATATATTTGTGAACTGCAATTTAAATTGGCAAGTAATTTTTAGCTTTGTTGAATGTAACAAAAAAAAAAAGTTATTTTTTGAGAATTATCATTGGCATGCTGTACCTCCTCACGAAAATCGATCAAATTAATCACAAACAAAATATTTTTAGGGCATCTAGGCCCTATTTTGAATGATTAAATTCGCATTCTAATTTATTCCTATGTATTAAAGACATGAGAATGTCTTTAATATTATATTCAAGTTAATTTTGTTTTTAAATGAAGGTTTTCATTTAAAGATTAACTGATATTTAATCTTAACGGCTGTTCCACCATCGAATCAGACTATAATCACTAAAAAAAATCAATGTGCACACTTCCAAATAGGAAAATCTGATACAGGTCAAAGTGCAATTTAGATATAAAGGGTAAGAAATACAAGTATTTAATTGTTAGATACGTAATATCTAATGTAACCAAATAAACGTGAGATTTTATTCATTCATAACATATATAAAATTTCGCATCAAATTAAAAATAATAATTTGTGAGAAATGAGTATTTTATTATTGAGAATTGAACCCTTTGTTTTAAGATTATATTATATATTTTATATATATTATTATGAAGACATACGAATCTGTGATTTTGAGATACTTTGCTTTTAAACAAGAATAAAATATCTCAAACTATAGAAAGTACAATAAAAAAATATAGTATTATGTAATGAATAATTTTTAAATTATTTATTGTATTTTTTGTTATGTTTATGTATTTGTTATGTATTTTGTGCCAATTGTTGAAAATACATACACAAGAAATTTGAAGGCATGGTATGAAAATTTTATATTTAATATTTTCTATAATTCTGATTTTACAAGACAACATCCAGAAATAAATAAGACTTAAAAAGTGATTTAAAGTTGTTGCTTAATTATCCATTTTGTTACTACATTTAATTTCTATCGACAAAAACTTCTAAAGATTATTTAACCTATCAAATTAGAAATTACACACTTAGTACATTAAAAAAATGAAACTCATAAATTCTTTGGTTAATTGTTAAGTACTAAAATACTTAAAAAAACAGAATGAGTATTTTGTTTAATTTTAAAATCTCAAGGCTAAGAGATGCAATGATCCTAACTGCTTATAGTGATGAATTTTTTAAAATTTTATTTGATTAAAATCACTTTGTGTAATTGCATCTCAAAGCTTTCTTAGGGCCATTGTTTTAATGAATTTAACTATCTGCGATTTGACTAGAAAAAAAATTGAACGCAATTTTGCAACTTAAGAATTCCACAAAACACAATAAAATTATAGCTGCAACAATGTCAATTATATGGCAAAAAAAAAAAAAAAAAAAAAAAAAAAAAGCCAAACAATTAAATATTTAAAGAAAAATCATCAATTTAATGTAATCTGGAAATTTACAAAAAAATTTTGATTTTAAAAGTAAATAAATGAAAAGTTTTTGAAGAAAAAGCACCAAAATCATGAATTTTAATCTCGTACCCTGAAAATTTTGTAACACAAACACATAAGGCTTTATATATATTTCCAAAAATAATTTGTACTTTTGCCAACTAGGTAGATGTTGAAATGAGATATGACAAATAAAGTATTTCTCAGGACTTTTCAAACTTTTAATATTGCTGATTTTATAAATAATCAACATTCAATAATTTCAAAACAGTGTTGCTTCTTTTATTCAGTAATATTAATTTTCTTTTGGTTATTTTAGAAAATAACATTATGCATATCTAATTTATACTCTATATCATTAAAAAAAGTATTAAATATTGACAATCAATCTATTTACTTTTGTATATAGTGATTTTCATTAACACATGATGGTAAAAGGCAGTTAAAAACTATATTTTTTTAATTTTATTTAGTTATTTATTTCACAAAGATTTGAACCATTAAAAATTTTCATCTTCATCTTAAACTCTCTTGATTCAATTAGGATCAAATTGGATATTTATATTTCATCATTGCAATTTTTACATAAATAATTATAACAAATTAAAAATAATATTCCATAGTTTGGAAAGTCCTGTTATGTTCAATTAGAACATGTAACAATTATGCCAATAAAAGCAAAAAAAAAGGGAATAATTTCACAATGCTTTATGTGCTATGTTACAACCGATATTATCAAAAATTGAAACGATATAAAAAAACTACTAAGTATATAAATTAGTGAAAACTCAATGAATCGTGCAACAGTAACAGCCTGTATTTTTTGTAAATCACAGACTGTAAAGCATATGAGGCACGAATACAAATTAGCTTTCCTGCCCTGCAGATTGACATTTCAATCACTGACATTCGACTTCAACCTGACCACAAAACTGTTACTAAACATTTGATTTACAGGCTTGTACAATGAAAAGTTTTAGAAATGCTGTTAACAAGCACTTTTTGCTGAAGACATTTAAAAATAACTGGCTTATATAGAATTATTTATAGAATAAATCTGAACACTAATCAGAGAGCAATAACTGATATAACTTGAGCAAGTGATTTCACAATATCATTTCATCAACGCTTGCTTGAATAAATTTTGTGAAATGGAGGTTAAATGAACCTCGTTTGGTACTGTAAAAGTTAGGAGATCACAAGTAGATGTCTTGTCAGTTCAAGGACATTCAGAGACGAGCCTGTAGGAAATGTCTGGGCCTGTTTTTTGATTCAGGAACCGAGACCAAACTCATTTGGTCTTCATTTAATTGAATCATCTGCATTAAGTAATATAGCTCGATAAAACTCGAACTAGGACATGTATGTAGTTGGCAGCTTGTTTAATATCTCTTTTTAAGAGAGTTCTAAAAGCAAATCTTTTGCCATTTGCAGCAAAAGTGTGAATCGTGTGTTGGATGCTATGCTTAACTGAACAACTAACTAACTTAAGAGTTGTCTAATTTTTTTGTTTTGTTTTGAATCCTCAATCCATGCAAACACACATTATATCAACCTTGCCCATAACGCAATCGTTTCATCAAACTTTCATAAAGTGGTGGAAGTCACTGGTAAGACTTTTTTCTTTCAAAATCAATTCACTGGCTAAAGTTAGAGGATTCTGGTACCTGAAAAATCATCTGGGGTTTTAACTCTTCACAGAAATTAAACCATTGGTACAACTGCACTGTCATCTTTGTCATCATTCAAAACTCCAACAGAGTACTTCTTAAGTAAATCGAGAGGAGGTAATGGCCTTTTGGGCCACACTTTTGCCCTCTTAAGATTTGTGGCTTCTTTCCACAATTTTTCCAGCTTGACTATCGATGGGTAAATGTTCTGTTCTATCCACTCTGCAACTGTGTACTCGTCATAGACTTCACGAAGCGCATCTCTTGCTGTTCGTACAAGAGATGTGAGTGGATAGTAAACTGATGAGTAATCAGCAAGACCTTCATCGACTCTCATTGGACTTGTTATGTTGTGTCGGATATTGTAATCGGTGAGCCAAGCCTTGTGAACAGTGACATCGTAAAGGTAATCATCTACACGTTTGACAGCCTCGCTGTGATGTTGAGTCATACGGAATACGGCAGAGCCAGGGAAAAAGCAGGAGGAAGCTCGCTGCCAGAGATGTGGATCGGTCTCGAAATCGACTTGAGACCTCTGGTGAACAGTGCACTGAAGTATGTGATGAAACTTGGTGAAAAGCTGCTGGCTGAAATAACCTTGAGTGACGGTGAGAAGGTCAAGCACCAGCGATGGCAATCCAGCAGGCAGAAGCTCGCAAAGGGTTGCCAAGTGGTCATAGCGTTGCCACCCGGTAATGACGATACCTCTGAAGTTTCCAAACTTTTTATGTTGTTCGGCCATCACCTCCAACCAGGCTTCATTGTTTTCAAGATGCATCTTTACATTTGGAACTGTGAGAGTCTCGCCGAAAGCTCCTTTGAAAGCGCTGGCGGCCCAAACGAAAGGAAATACTTCGCTGTAAGACAGCCAGACATTGTAAGGAACAAAGCGGTAAACATCCTTCACGTAAGTCCAGACCATCGGCTCGACGAGTTGTCCAAGCTGGAATTCTTTCAGTTTTTCAGTTGGCATCTGGCGTAGCATGTCATCCCAAATAATTGGTATCACCTACATGGGGGGGGGGGGATATGGAATAAATAACAACAGAAAAGTACAAATGCATATAGTAATCTTTGAAAAATCCAAACATTTCTTTTTTATAAGATACGAAAAATATGAAATACGATTTAATTTTGAAACCTTCTTAAGTTGATATGAGCACTGATAAAATTGATAAATGAATTGATTGAATTTTAAATATATATAGTTGTATAAAGAAGATCATACCATAGTAATTATATTATATAAAGTGTTCTGTTTATAGACCGATGAACTTAACAGGTTGTTAGTAAGTATCGTGAGGAACAGAACCTGTAATAGAACTTGGTATCGTCAACAACGCTGAAGTGGTGAAAGTCAAGAAAAAGCACACAGGCTTCGAATCCAGAAGTCACTATCAACATATATAATGCTTCCACAACAGAGTACCATGAAAATTTCAACAGAGGTTTAGTGTCGGTACGCGGTCAGGAATACTAAGTGACTGTCTCTTGGGACCATTTGCGCTGATCGAATGTCCGAATTGAGCAATGTATCTGCAACACGTATTCCTGGGAATGCAAAGTGTGTCGGCCGCAATGCAAAGAGGCATGTGGTTCAAGCATAATTTGCAGTTTACATTTCTCACATGAAGCGTATAATCATCTCGATGTTGCATACCCGCGGAGGTGGAGTAGATGCGTGGTATCCATTATTTGGTCCCCACATTCACCGGGTCTTAATCTGTGCGACTTTTTTCAGCGGAATTACCTTAAATCACTCGCTTATACGATGTTCAAAGAAAAAAAAACAACAGATCTCATAAAGCGTATTTTCATTAATGTAGTAATCATCAAAAGCATACCTTCGAACGCATCCGGAAATCGTCTTTATGTTGTTCTAGACTGTACAACGACATCGGAGAACATCAGTTCCAATAACTCCAGTAATAATTAATTAAACAAACTGTGATTTTTGTCGTTCCAGCGTGACGTCGGGAACCACATGCGTTTCCCACCCTCTCTAGGTGGTTTGTCACATCATGTAACATAGCAACTAATGTTCCTCCAAATGCCTACTGATAACCCTATGAGTTTGTCGTTCTATTAACAGAAAACTCTGTATTTACAGATATTTTAAACAGAAATGCAATAGTGAACATATAGTAAACCTGTAGAATGTTTGTACTATTTACAATTTAAGAAAAAAAAATTATGTTTGAAAATAAATTTCTAAAATCAAATTACAACCGGCTTAGTTACGAAATTTCTTATTGATCGTATCAAATTCAAAATACCGTACAGTATTTATCTTTGTGTATAAAAGTCTTAAAAGTTAGCAGTTTAAAAAAATTAAATATATTGTTATTAACAATAAAACTTCGTCCACTGAGAAATAAGCCGTGATAATCAATTTTTTAAAAAAAGAATTGACTTTTAACATCTATTATACTCTGTTTCACCCTAACTTGGCAGTAGTGTATATTCTAGGCATGCCGAATCGCAGTCGTCATCAGGGGAACAGGGTTACTTTAAAGTACAAAGTTAATAGAAATGCAGATCGCTGGCGAAACTTTATCTCGCAAATTTTTCGCCAAATGGTAAATATTTATTTACTTTATCATATTATCACTTTATCAGAGAATTAATTGTTTCCTTATTTTCATTATTTTTTCAGTATTATTGACACATTATTTTAATAAATCATTAAAGTTATTTCATTTCGTTTCACTGTTTCTCAAAAGAAAACAATATATCTTTCAATATTCTGTAAAGCGTAGTTCGGCTAATGTTTTTCGAAAAGATATTTATATCATCGTTCACATCTTTTAAAACTTTATCTAATGTTGGGATCTCATTTCTGCAAAAAAATGCATGGATTTTTCGTCAAATACAGAATAATGTAAAATCATCATATTTTACAAGACCTGAATGTTTATCTACTGAGCCTGGTCGCTTCTTTCTAGGGGTACTTAAAGATGCTTTTATTTCTTTTTTCAAAAGGAAAACTGTTCATTGCGAAACATCTGTAAGATGCGAAACTTTATCGACGATTTGATTGATAGAATCTTAAGGGTCTTCTCGGAGTCGAGAATAAACATTTAATATGTTTCTGCGTGCTGCACTTTTTGTTGGTTTCACTCGTCTTGAAGGTGTACACAGCGTAGTCGGTGATAACACTTTCTCTTTTTCAACCATTTTAGAAGTTAATAGAAATGACGAATAGAATAAATATTCACCAAACAAAACTAATAACTATTAATGCGATTAATAGTATCAAAAATATCAGCTGCTAAAAAAGCGAGAATAAAAAAGTACGAAAGATGATAATGGTTGCGAACTGAATGAAGTTCAGTTGGCGGAGACGTAAAAGAAAAGCGCGCCAAATATTTGACCTTGAAGACCGGTTCTAGCCAAAGTGGAATTCATTATGTCAATCTTTTAGTTTTATTCGTTCGCTTTATTTACAAAATACTTGACATATAAGCACTTCTAACTTGAGAATAATTTTAAATACATATTGATAAAAAAATGATTTCTGTAATTTATGATATTATTTGATAAATTTCTGCGCATTTTAACTATTTTAAAGTCGGAATTGATGGGGAACTCTTTCCCAAAGCGGAGCGTCACATTTTCTACCTTTAACAATACTGCCAAGTTAGGGTGAAACAGAGTATAGCTATACATTTTTACATTCAATTATTTTTTTTATGTCTGTTTAATCCGCTTCCAATAGATGCAAGAGTTTAAAAAAGCTTTGCAAAAGATCTTATTCTGTATAATTCTTACCTAACACGAAGAATAAAGAAAATATATAAATGATAATTAACAATCAAAAGGTTGCCAATATTTGGGTGAAAATTATTTAAAAAGTCAAGTTAAAGAAAACAATTTCGTGGAAAAGGCGGAACGTAGACAGAAAAAAAAAATAATAATCTGGAAGACTGCCATTTCCTGATCTCCGTTTGATTAGATAAAGTTGCTTAGTTATGCAGTTTCTTTTCTATTTATATGCCATTTCGATAAACTAATTATTTTACCTATTTTAAACTGCAAAGGATAACAGCTTTGAGTCACTTCGCGAGACATTCTTTTGGGTTTGAATTCAAGATTTCGATGTATGTAATTTTAAAACTATTGTTGTTCATTGTAAAATGACGGTTATAGAATGAATTAAAATAATTTTCATCTTTTAACTGCATGAGTTCATCGAAATTTTCTTTGGGAAAAGTATGATAATTGTTAGGAAAAATAGCCTATTACTTTAATTCGACACCTTCCAATACTTACATATTCATTTTCAAAGTCTAAATTCTGAAAGACGGAAATTACAGGCGTAGATGTAGCTATTCGTTTGCAATAAGGTGACCATATATCTACGCATGTTATCTATACATCTGGATAACCAACTACCAGAGAAAGCCTCTCAAAATATGGTCCAATAAAGTTTAACGAATTATGGTACACCTTTTCAGTTAGGTTTCAATTGCTGAATTTATTTGAAACAGGACGGGGATTCAAAATTTTGGCAGTAATATAAACTATTGAAAACAAACTTATAATGGTAAAGTTGATGTAAACTATATAAACTTCAAATCTTAAGTTATTATTCGGATTCAATAATATATCTCCGAGCGACCAAGGGTAACTTTTTTCATCTAAAATGAGAATTAAAAGTAATTTTCTAATTTTAACTAGCCATAATGAATGGTCAGACAGCGAGCGCTTGACGCAGTCTGACCATTTTTAGCCTCTGTGCTCCAAAAAACTTACAACCATCTTATTTTAACATGATAATGTTTCACAGGTTGGCATACAATCTGTAAATTGCGATTTAAAAGTTCGTAAAATGCTCTATAAAGCAGATAATGGACACTGCAGATATCAAATTTTGCAAATAATTAGTTTTAAGGTAATAGTTGTTCACTACGAAATCGTTTAACAAAATTTTGATCGAAATTTTAACATTTGTTTTCAATTACTTCGGAGCATGTAATAGCATCATAAAAACCATTGTTAAACTCTTCAAAATTTTAAAATATTAATTTCTCAGTGATATTATTTTCATGCTCCCCTACAATTGTTTTATTTAATTTTTCAAAATATTTTACAATATTTACTGCTATTGCATTAAATACAGTTTTTGTGCCCATGATAAAGTTTTATATAACTAAGAGAACATTTTTTTTAAAAATGATATAAAACTACAGAAATCATCATGCATGACGTTCCAAATTAGAGGCCTTTTATGTTGTTGTTTTTTTTCATTCCTTTTCCAACTTTATTACTTAAAATGCAACAAATCCTACAGAAATATTTTTTTTTCTTTCTTTTTTGCTGTAGATATGTCTAGCATTTTCTGGATCAAAAAGAGGAGTGCTTTTAAAATATCCTGATAGTGTAAAATTAAAAATAATATGAATTTTACAAGCATTTCCTAAAAAAATGAGTCTGGATTCGAATGTTCCTTATTTTAAAAGTGCTTGGATATTTCATTCGTAGTAACTCACATCTAGCTACAAAACAAAAAGTATTTTAAAAAATCTACACTTTCTTACCTTATGTTTATCTCGAACATAGCGAGCCACTCGAGCAACGTGTGACAAAAACAAATTGTCCCTGTCCAGCCTCATGCACTTGCTGCAATATCCCAAGTGGTACACTTCATCGCATCCGACGTGCAGCCACCTGATGTTCGGATGCATAGCCATCACCTGATCAATTATGTTCTCGACCAAACTGAAAGACTCGTTCCTTGACGGACATATAGCCTGAGGAAAGTCATCCACTTCTCTCAAATCTCTGAACTCTTTCAGCTTGAGAGCAAACTCGAGATGACCAAAAGTCTGCACCAAGGGTATGACTTCAAAATGATGAGTCTTAGCGAGGTTGAGAATGGTCTGGACATCTTCTCTGGAATAAGCATTTTTTGCAGACGATGCAGCCAAATTTCCAGTGAAGGGAAACATGTCTTCATACTCCATAAGTATAGCGTTAGCGCCTGCTTCTTTCAGTAAGGGAAATATCTGCTTGAAGTAGGACACTTTTGGCGGTGCGCCCTTCAAATCAAAGTGAACCACTCGAAGAGGTGGAACAAAATATGTCGTGCCGGTATTGCCATTGGCCGAATTCTTTTGGTATTGCCATGTCCTGCCTTGCTGTTGTTGTTGGGGATCTTGCCAGTTGTTTGGTGCAGGATTGGGGAGTGCTTTTCCGCCATCGTACACCTGCATGCGGTCTCCCAAATTATTACTGTTTGGCGCGGCACCAACATAGTTCAGGGCATGTGGATCGCCACCCACAGGTTGCTGCTGATAGCTAGAAGAGCAATAGAAAAAAAATATATTAAATTACGTAATTGAATGAAAGCTAACACTGCAACTGTTCAAGGAAAAAGTTTTTATATCAGCAGCAGGACACATTTTCATCATTATGCCAATGGTATATTAAGAAATAGAACTTAAAACTTTTTCGACATGTGATCACATTTCTTTTCGAAATATCCTGCTGTGATCCGAAGGGTGGGGGACATAAGACAATGGAACATTAATTAGTTATATTAAGAATGAAATTGTTTTGAAAATTTCTTCTAAGTCAATGTGATCTTTTATGTTATCTTTTTAAGTCAGCGGTTCTTAACCTATGGGTCGAGACCCAAAATTGGGTCGCGAAGCATATTTCTTGGGTCGCGCTGAGTCGAACCAAAAAAGTTAGTTATACACCAAATTTCAGACATTTTAGAAATGACGACTTGAATAAATATCAACAATCGAAAATGAATGCGATTAACAAGATCAAAAAATATCAGCTGATTAAAAAGCGAGAGCAAAAAAAGTACGTGTGATGATAATAAAGGTGAGAACTAAATGGAGAAATCCTGAAATAGATATAAGGTGTTCCTTGACAAGCATTCAACCGAGGTTTGAAGATCTTTCAAAATGTATTCAAGCACAAGGTTCTCATTAAAACTATATGACTTGCATTTAAAATTTAAAAGACAACATATGTATTGATATTTCTTTTTTTTTAGGAATAAGTTAAAATGTCAATTATTTTCAAAAAGTTATAAATATATTTTAATTTAGTCAATAAAAATTATTAAAAACACTTGATTATTAATTAAATTTTCCTTGGATCGAAAAGTACTTTTGTTTATCTTTATTATTAAAAAAATAAATAAAAAATTTGTAATTTAAAAAAAATCATCATCGTAGGATTGAAGATTTTTTAAAAATACGATCTAAAATAAAGCAATGAAAAATTTTGACTTTTTCTCAAATATTTCTCAAATTTGGGTCGCGGCTTAAAAAGGTTAAGAACCACAGTTTTAAGTCAATATGATTTTCTTCATTGTTTTTGCTTATAAAATGCAGAAGAATATGAAAGAAGAGAATTCCGGGAGAACTTCCTCAAACCCAATATTAGGCAGGTTCCTGTAGGAAGACTACCTATTGCAAGGATTTTGATGACAAGACTTCAGGAAAATGTCATCAGTTCTTCACTAATCATGGTCCCTAGAACCCAAAACCCCTCTTCGTTCAAAAGTTATATAATATACGTATAAAGATTTATCAATATTATCTTAACAAACTAATTTTGTTTTGATTTTAACTAGCTTTGAATGGGTTGAAAGAAATATAAAAATATCTAATGAATTCGTAAATGGCCCATCTAGCTGAAAGGGGTTGGAAATGGTGTGTGGTGGAGGGGGGATTCATTTCGCCATAACTTTCTTAATATTGAAGATAGAAAAATAAATCCGAGTAGCCAAATGAGCGCCTTATTAAGATGAACAATTTTTCGATAACTGCAATATTTTAGAAGTTAGGGGCTGAAAAGTGATTTTCACGCCCTCATTTTGACTGTTCCCAACTTCTTCAACAATTTATGTTGCCAGATAGTAACTCAGATGTTAAGGAAATCTACCTTTGCTTCCAGCTTGTTGAAAGGAATTTTTATTTATTTATTTTTTAGTGCCCCCACAATTTAACATACCTTGTGCTAAAAAAAAAAAAAAAAAAAGATAAGATATTTCTGTTTGACAGATATCTAAACTATAGATTTATTCTTACGTTACTTATTTCTGACATAGCCTATGAAATTAAATATCTAGTTATCAAAACGTGTAAGAAATGTTCTTATAAAAACATAATCATAAAATATTTCACATCTGTTTACTCAGATTTTGATTTTTGTCAACGTATTTATTTAAATAAGTGCTAAATTTGAATAATTCTTTAATGATAGTTCAATGGTAAACAGTTTTTCCTTAAGTATCTCTCCAGGACAATAATATCATGCCGCTTTATGGGAACATTTAAAATTTTACAGTTTCAACCCCATCCTACTTCTCTCCTCTTTTGCTTGAAGCCATATGAAATATTTAAATGTGAAGCTGAACTAATATCATGGTTGGCATTCAATTTTTATCATACGTAGGCAAAGTCTCTTAAACCACCTTTATACTTTCTCGTATACTTAGTATAGAAAAAGTATAATAGTCACTAAAAAAATTCGAACTCGAGACTTCGACGAATCTTTACGTTTTAGACCTCCCTGAATTCGAAGAACATATTTTTGGAAGATGTTGTAACATTCCCCGTTTCCCAGTAATGAGTACGGAGTCTGAGAAACTACCCCTGGAGTGGTCGTGTTGACGTGATGGAGAACCGACTTTGAAGAAAATCCTTCGACTTTGACGGTTGTATCTCCTACTACAGGTGTAAATAACTATTTATTTAACCAAGATTAGAACAAGTTGTTCTTTGTATATATAGGGTTGTAAAATAAAGCATTGTCTGGAAATTCTGCTTCGTTATTTGATCAATCTAGATCAGGACATTACAATGTCCGTCCGTTCGTCTATCAGTGACAAAGATAATTCAAAAACACTTTCAGTTAGACGGTTGAAATTTAGTATATGGTATACTAAATTATAATTATTATAATAATAATGACACAGCATAACATATGGTATACTTAATGCCGAATTTGCAGATTTCTATCACATCTTCAGTAAATTCCGTTCAAAGGAAGTCAATCTATCCGGCTGTTCGAATATACCATGATAATTACAAAACTAAGAGAGCTAGATAGATAAAATTTGGTACATAAATTTAACATTTATAGTGTAGACACCTGACAAATTTTGAGCCAAATCCAACAACGGGTTGACTGTCTGTCTGTCTGTACTTTCAGAAGTAAGTAAACGCGATAGTTTAAAAATCCATTCACTTAAACATATCAAACTTGGGTAGGATTTTGTGACTACAAGAGCAGTTTGGTGTCAAATTTTTGTTTCAATCGGTTGAGAAAAAAGTGCCTTAAACACACATTCGATTTCTGGATGCTGTGAACCGCATGCCAGGAATTAATTTTTAAATAATTCGCCAATAATGACACAGCATAACAAATTCGCGCTAAAAGTTAATATTTCGTAACTACTGTACGTCAATGCCATGTAGGGCATTCTCTGGCATGACAAGTTTAGTAGAAAATAAGCGAGAAAGTTTTGGAGAGACTACTTCTGCCGATTCAAGAAGGGTTTAATCTTCCATGTCGTGGTGTTTTGATCATATAAATAGGAGAACAATAATTCAAACAGGAAAAGTTATTTGTCTAATATGCGCAGTGCCGTCAGTAAAGCTACATATTTCTTCAAAAGACTCTCTGTATCTATAGAGATGCCATAATTTCTAAGCATTGATTGATACAGGACGTTTAAATGCTAAACATATAAAACATGACAAAAGTCGGTAGGTTATAATTTATTTTTACTTTGATAAAAAAAAATACGGTTTATTGATAAAGTATTGGTAAAATTTATAAAGTTCTGTAATAAAATGTAGATATAGAATAACAAGATGCAAGGCTAACAATCCTTTTTAGTCTAGGCTTTCTTTAACGTTGATTTTACTTTCTTAACTATAGCATTTCACATAATTATAAAATTGAGCGAAAAAATTATAATGAAAACTGTTTCACTTTTCTCTACTGACCACCTGTTTCTTTCATTTGTCAATCGAGTCGACACAAGGGTAAATATTCTCTTCACATTTCCATTGTAAATTGGAATGGCAAATATGTATTTGTATAGCTGAATTAGGCACGACTTCTGCTCAAATACACTTTGCATCAGCAAAAAGCTTTAGCCATTTTTCGTTCGTGCTTCGCAGTTTGGTTGGTATTATTTTTCTCTAAATAATCTTTTAGATGTACAAACTGGTAGAGCAGAATCTCGGCATTGACAGTATCGATGTTTAGTAGGAACAAATTAAAAATAATAAAAATGGGACAATTGGCAACCCTCAGATTAGTTTGTACCTGCTCAACAAGAACAAACCGTTGAACCAAAAGCTATCAAATTCGAGGTATGTATGCCAGCGAGATGTTGAAAATGTGCATCCTCAGGTGTCGAATTCTTTTCCATTTTTTAAAAAATTAAAGCTCAGTTAATTGAAATTATAAATTTAGCAAAAATCTAATTCTTTTTCTAATCTCTTCAAAAAAAATAATCACACACACACACACACACACACACACACACACACACACACACACACACACACACACACACACACACACACAAACAAACAAACAAACAAAATAAATAAATAAATCCATATACATTTTAAAATGTAGAAAATTGTCTTTCGAATAACATTCGTTTTTCTCAGTCAAACGTTGTCCAATATTTTCAAATATATGTAATGACATTTTTAAATTTAAAATAAATTTTAATAAATTTTTATATTAAATTAGTTCATGTTAATTTCACTTTAAAATGTTCTCTTATTTCCTGATTCAATTCCTACTTTTTTTATTTAATTATTTTTAACACGCGCTGCAGGAAACTGATGACTTTTGCATTTCACACACTCAGGGCGAAGAGATAAAAAACCCTAATATTTACAACTCTTTTAAAGATACCTAAGATTCCCTTGCTTAAATCGACACGTAGCAAAGAAATCCCTTTCAGAATCTCATAGTAAAATGAACGAAAGGACAAATTTTCGCCTCTTTTGCTCTAGTGTCGCAATGTAAACTGACGCATCTCTTAGACACACACGCACACGCATACGCAGAGAGAGAAAGAGAGAGACATACAGAGAGAGAGAGAGACAGACAGACATACAGAGAGAGAATCGTGGTTTACTCGCTCCACGACAGAAAGCAAAGGCTCCAAGTTGCGTATTATCTCAAAGAGATAGCACAATCACTAGCATTCGCTATCCAGTGCTGAAAATGTAACAAAAAGGCAAATCGGTGTGGGTAACTCACCGAGGTGGTTTCCCACTCATGTCCACTAGCTGCCCTGGCCTTATTTCACCAATTCCTATGGAGTTCTGGTCTTGCCTCTGATTCAGGGCTGACAGATTTCTCCTTGGTATGAGCGTTTTGTGACTTCCACCAACTCCTGCCATTCCCAAAGGGAACTCCTCCCGCCCATTTTGTTGGGGCAGTCCATTCTCCACTAAATGACCGTTTCCTCCACTGGACCCGAACTGGAGGCACACCACGAAGACAGAAGTGACCATGACGCAGCCCAGGAGGAGGCTCTTCCGCCTCCACAGGGAAAAAAGAACATGCTGGGGACAGTGGCGAGCCGCTTGCACCAACATCTTCTGTTACTTGGTTAGTTTGTCGTCGTCACCTGAAATTAAAAAGATAACAACAATTAGGGAATGATGAAGATTTATAGTTATACAAAAAAAGCTATTTACACGACATCTGCGTCAGACAAACAGCATGGTATATTTGAATTTCAATCTTAAGTGTTATAATATTTGATGGTCACGGGATCATATTATCTTTTCGCTTTTCTTGATATACTTGGCTTTAACAAGTGAAATAAACACCATAATATTTAGTATTCAGAAGGTCTCCAGTACTTAAGATGGCCACCTGGCACATCTCCTGCTGCCACTGTGCCACAGTAGCCTTCCAAAGGTAAGTAAAGCCCGCAGTATGACTGTTTTTTGCCTTCTTGCGATAATTGGCTCATACAAGTGGCATGAACATACTAACATTTTGTCTCCATGGCACTTTAAGAGTAATAGCTTGGGTACCTACTACTCCAACCATCCGTGATTGTACGAGGCTTACTAGCATAAACAACAAAACCGCAAGAAAAAAAGAGGGGGGAAAACATGCGATATGCAAAGGCGATATCTGAGAACTAAAAGCATATCAAGTTTAGTTATATAAACACTTTTTTTTAAGCAACACTAAGGCTATTTTTGGGTGGACCTAATAATTCTGAACAGCGATCAGATGACGAGGACGACACCTGAGCTGGCAACCCCTTTTCCAAACTTCCAAATCACACCAGTGGGAAGACATTTGGACCCGACGGTTTTAACGTGCACCAGACCAGCTTGCACGACGGTTCTTCAATGGAATCGGCTTCCGAACCTGAAACCCTCCGGTTCCGAAGCCAAGACCTTACCACCAGTCCAGCGCGGCTGCTTAGAAGCGTATCAAGGATAAATAAAGAAGGGGGCGACGGATTTTTTTGTTTTCTTGTCATATTTGATGATAGAAAGAGACGTATGCTATTGCGTTCTTTTCACAAAGACTGAGCCATTTGTACCCTTCCCCCCCCCTCCTATATTGCTCCTCATCTCTATCCCAAAGCCAGAAATGAAAAAGCAATCATTTTTTAAGTAGCTGAACTCTACTTTGGAAACGTATGGTACTGAATTTGAATATTTTTATTTGAATTAAATTCTTCAAACACAAAAAGTGGTAAATTTCAGCATTTGATATAAAAATCTTAAATTTGTTATAATAAATAACTGATTGAAAAGAGCCCTCCCCCTTTTTTTGACGAGGAGGAAGTAGGTATTTTAATATACGAACTTCAAATTAAACATATAGTATTCTATATGTAAAATGTATTGAATGTAAAGCGAAATATTTCACTGATCTGATCGGCTTTTAATATTTCCGCCATGCCTGAAATGTAATTTCGCTGGTCAAGTTAATTTGTGTTCAATCATCAAAATTTAGCTTATGATACATGGTCCGCACCTCATAAGATCTCCAGTACAAATTTTAAACACCAATTTAACTAATTATTAAAGTCTGCATCTGGCCGTGGGTTACAAACGAATTTATTATTTTAAGGCAGAAAGAGGCCAGCATATTTTAAAGTATCCGCGTTAGCGTGTATTGATTTGAATCGGTGCCAGAAGACCAAATATTGACTGTGTTGCTTCCAAAGTGGAAAACAAATCGGAAGTACAGGACTTTCTACAGCTGACTCGAAGTTCGCATGTACACACAGAGGACAGAGACCGGAAACGGCAATTCGAACAGGAAACTCGGGTCTATTTTGCATAGAAACCGCATTGGAAATCTGCGACATAATATCTATAGACAGAAATAGATACACAAAAATGGAATGTATAGCTAAATTTACTTCAGATTACTATTATATTTAATGGCTACTGAAATGAATAGTTATAGGATTAATGTTAATTTATATATCGTTGCGACCAATTAAAGTCCCGAATCTAATGGCAATTGTTTAAATAATTTATACATATGGGAACAATTTCGTTTCTAAACCTAGCATATGATAAAAAAGTGGGATAAATATTTGCGTTTAAAATGGGATCTTCTTTGTATAGAGAAGAAATAAGCATTCAGTTATACATATTGGAAATGCAGTTGCCCGTAGCTTTCTCTATGTTCAGCTAACTTGTCAATGATATCGAGTAAAGTAAAATCAAAATTTCATACAAAACTGCACTTGTAGTCACAGAATCCCATACCAAATTTGATATATTTGATATATTTACCAAATTTGATGTATTTATTGCGTTTTTGAACTATCGCGTTTACATGTTTCTGAAAGGGCAGACAGACGAACAACCAACCCGTCGTTGAATATCACTCAAAATTTTACAGGTGTCTAAACTATAGATGTTAAATCTGTGTTCCAAATCTTATCTATCTAGCTCTCTTCGTTTTGTATTTAAAGAGTTAACTTATATGCGAACAGATGGACTTCCTTTGGACATATTTTACACACAATTTGAAAGAAATCTGCATGTTTGGTGTAAAAATTGTATACCAAATTTCAACCGTCTAGCTCAAAGCGTTTTTGAGTTATCTTTGCCACAGAAAGACGGGCATTTTCCAAAAATGTGTTTTACGGACTTAGGAAGTTCTCAAACGCAGAAATTCGACAAAATCTCGAGTTCGATTTTTTTTTGTGACGATTACTATATACTTTCTCCATACCACGTATATGAGAAAGTATTTAATGTGTATGACTTACATTCATAATTTTGAAATACATCTGAAAAACTTTTTTACATTAACCTTTCTGTAGACAAAAGACGCCAATTCAATCACATATTTACACGATATTTGCATTAAAAATTTAATTCCGTTTTACTTATTATTCTTTTTATGCACAGATTCTAAAGCACAGTTCATTTATTCTAAAGCATAGCATTCTATATTCTAAAGCATAGCATTCTATATTCTAAAGCACAGTTCATTTATTCTGAAGCATAGCATTCTATATTCTAAAGCACAGTTCATTTATTCTGAAGCATAGCATTCTATATTCTAAAGCACAGTTCATTTATTCTGAAGCATAGCATTCTATATTCTAAAGCACAGTTCATTTATTCTGAAGCATAGCATTCTATATTCTAAAGCACAGTTCATTTATTCTGAAGCATAGCATTCTATATTCTAAAGCACAGTTCATTTATTCTGAAGCATAGCATTCTATATTCTAAAGCACAGTTCATTTATTCTGAAGCATAGCATTCTATATTCTAAAGCACAGTTCATTTATTCTGAAGCATAGCATTCTATATTCTAAAGCACAGTTCATTTATTCTGAAGCATAGCATTCTATATTCTAAAGCACAGTTCATTTATTCTGAAGCATAGCATTCTATATTCTAAAGCACAGTTCATTTATTCTAAAGCACAGTTCATTTATTCTAAAGCATAGAATTCTATATTCTAAAGCACAGTTCATTTATTCTAAAGCATAGCATTCTATATTCTAAAGCACAGTTCATTTATTCTAAAGCATAGCATTCTATATTCTAAAGCACAGTTCATTTATTCTGAAGCATAGCATTCTATATTCTAAAGCACAGTTCATTTATTCTGAAGCATAGCATTCTATATTCTAAAGCATAGTTCATTTATTCTGAAGCATAGCATTCTATATTCTAAAGCACAGTTCATTTATTCTGAAGCATAGCATTCTATATTCTAAAGCACAGTTCATTTATTCTGAAGCATAGCATTCTATATTCTAAAGCACAGTTCATTTATTCTGAAGCATAGCATTCTATATTCTAAAGCACAGTTCATTTATTCTGAAGCATAGCATTCTATATTCTAAAGCACAGTTCATTTATTCTGAAGCATAGCATTCTATATTCTAAAGCACAGTTCATTTATTCTGAAGCATAGCATTCTATATTCTAAAGCACAGTTCATTTATTCTAAAGCACAGTTCATTTATTCTAAAGCATAGAATTCTATATTCTAAAGCACAGTTCATTTATTCTAAAGCATAGCATTCTATATTCTAAAGCACAGTTCATTTATTCTAAAGCATAGCATTCTATATTCTAAAGCACAGTTCATTTATTCTGAAGCATAGCATTCTATATTCTAAAGCATAGTTCATTTAAATTTCCACTATTTTCTCATCACTACCGGACCTATTAGTTAGTTGATTTTCATGTTAAAAATATGAAAATATTATCTTCCAACTGTCATACGTGCAAGTCTCGACATCACAATCCAGCATTTAATTTTTCTCGCGCGTAAATGAATTTCAGCGAAACATCTTCAAATTATTCAATTCTAACTGAAGGAAAGTTAAACTCACGGAATTCTCCAAGAGTTTGTTCACAGCAAGTTTAAAATTCAGTCCCCAAGAAAGATTTCAACGCAATTAAAATTCTAGCAGAGGTGTGAAAGTTTACTAACGAGTCGAGAAATTTTAATGAAGTTTCTTCGCGGAACTACAATTAGCTCGTGTTTCACGACAAAGAGCCGCCGAAAAACCTTTATTGTAGAGAAGAAAGAAAATGCAGAGTACGACATGCAAAGCCAAGAGCATAATTCTGCAGAGCTAAATCGAGACCCATTTTCTTTTTACGGAGAAAGCTTACGGAGAAAGGTAAAAAAATTTTCCAGAGTTTTTTAAACAAAGTTACGACTAGTAACTTATCATAACATTCGCTAATGATCTGGGGTTGAAAATGTATTATATTTTTATGTAAATTAACAACAAGTACAATGTAAGAATACTAAGTTATGATAATTTAATATTTTTATTAACTTCCACAGTAGCTAATGGCTACTTTATAAAACCAAAACATTAGAATACTTTGTTACAAGTCAGAATGTGATAAACCCTTACCTATTTGGATTTAAATAGAAATGGAGGTTTGACGGTTTTTTAGAGGATATATATATGTATAACATGTAATCTGGATTAGTTCCAGAATTTTTAGAACGACATAATAAGAAATAAGATATTCATTTTTAAAGAGTAATTCTTGTTTGGTTAAAAATGGATTACGGTAATGGTTCTTTATGTTAAGTCTAAAATGAATACTTTACACACATTTATCAAATAATGCAGTTAATAATTTATAAATACACAATTCGTTGCAAAAATGAGAGACGATTATGTTGTTAATTTAATTTCAAGTCTTCTATCGCCTATTTATTTTAAACTTTCACACGTGCAATCCTAGGAAAGGGAAATTTAGGCATCTTTAAAAGAATGCTACACACATTCGGGATTTTTATCCCCTTCAGTCAGATTTTGAGAAAATGCTGAATTGAGCAGTTTTAGAAAGAGTGTTAAAAATAATTAAATAAAAAGTGGAATTAGATCTGGAAATAAGAGACCATTTTAAACTGAAGTTAATATGGCTAAATTAAGATAAAAATAGGAATCCAGCACGAGTTGCATATTATGTACAAAGAATAAATGATCAGAAATACGTCCGTCTACATTGCGGTACAAGAACAGAAAAGCAAAAGAGACCAAAATTTCTTCCTCGGTGACTTTATAATAAGATTTTTATAGCGATTTCTTTGCCACGTGTCGTTTTAGCTAAGAGAATTTTAGGTATCTTTAAAAGAATGTTGTAAACATTAAGGATTTTTATCCTTTCATTTGGAGCGTGAGAACTTCTTACAGTTACAGTTTTCTAGAGCGTGTGTAAGATTAATTAAATGAAAAAGTAGGAAATAACAGAGCAGTTTAGAATGAAGTTAATATGGGTTAAGTTATAATAAAAATAGGAAATTAATTAGGATTTAAATTAGATTAAGATTTATAAGGTAATTGATTAGTTCAGTGTTTTCAGTGAACAAGGTGGTTGCGGAAAACAAGGAGGGTGGCATCGAGGGACCTACTGCGTTCTTTCTTTTCTTTTCTGTTTTTCTTTTTTAAATTTACAATGAATTCCTCCATTTATCTTCGACAATCTTATACATCGAATTACCAGCGTCTTCTTCAAAAAGTTCGATCTGGACCGTGGCACACCCCTACGACTACTTCCCTTCCGACATTGCCACCAACAAATTTCACTGGTATCAACAAAATCTATCAACTTCCTCGCGAACATCACAAAAAGTCCCGCACAACACCCCAGGGACATCCTAGTCTGGGGCCCGAAAAGGCCAAAAAACACATACACACGGCAGAAGCAAAAGAAAAAGAACCAAAGCGAAAGCGCGGCAGAAAAGAAATCGATCGTGACAATCCATTCCTCGAGAAGATAGCCTTCCCTCTCCCCCCACTTTTTTCATCTCCTCCAACAATCATTACTCATCTAGCTGTCTTTCAGTGGATGGCAACCAGCACTGCGCGACCACCCCTGGCGTGTGCATCCCTTTCCTTTTTCTTTTTGTGACGTGCGGCGTGATCCTCCACAAACCACTATTTTTTTCTCTTTCTTCCATCTTCCGTTCCATGAATTTGGAATGACATTGAACGCGATTTGAATATACGCGCGCGCGCCAAGATTTGGTGTCACCGATGAATGCTTTGTCAATGACAGAAGTATGAAAGGGTTCTGCTAGAAAAAAGCTCTCTTTGTGTGTGCTTGGAATTGGCGGCTATATATCAAAAGGCAGCCGTTTTATAATATCTTTTTGTAGTTCCGGTAAAATGGAAATTGAGATAATTATCAAAATGAAAAGTTAAATCTGGGTTAGGTGAAATCGTGAAATAAAACGGATCAAGGTTTTTTTTTGTCCCCCCCCCCTTCTCCCTTGCGTGCTATAAAAGAATGAAAATTTTAAAAGAGGTTTTACAACTTTCCATTCAAAGGAAATTTAACTGTCTTATTTTCTTTAATTATTTTTGGAAGCTTGAAGTTTGTCTTTTCGATGCAATTTAAATTACTTTCTTTACAATAACTTTCTTTTAATGTAATCTTCTCAATTAAACATCCCAATTTCCTCAGAATTAAAAAAAAAGTTGTTAGCATTACGGCGTTTTTTAAATTTGGTGCCTAGATAATTATGTTCTCTTACAAAAGTAACCAAGGTGGATTAAGATTTTCAGAGTCCTTACGGTGATGCAAAACCTGAAAAAAACTTTTATTAAATTTAATTTAATATTAATAAAAGACGTTTTTAACTAACGAATATTAAGACAATAATAACAAAACATGTAATTGCAGGTCATCTTCAAGAAAGTTTATTTCAGTTTCTTGCCAACAAAAAAATTTATAATTAAAAGCAAAAAACTTTTAATTTATATAAAATAATTAAAAAAATTATAATAAAAAGCAAATTTAAAATTATAATTAAAATTGCTGACGAAATTACGAAATTTTAAGTATTTCTAAATATTCAAGAACTACTAAGGTTGTTAACTTGTGAATTAGTCAACCATCAGCAAAACCAACTGAATCATATTGGTGTACAAATAGAAATTTAAAAGCAGATGAAAAAGATTTTAAAATTTAAACAATACTTGATTTCAATTTCAATATGATCACATATTTGGTCCTTGTAAATCAAAAGTATAAAGATTACCCCAAAAAAATAAACATCAACAAACGCTCGAATTTCTAGGCAAATGCCTATTTTGTCTCTTTGCTCTGCCTGTAAGAAACACAAATAACGCTTTGACTAATACAATTTCTTGATTATTAATTGTATATACAAATTTTATATACAAGAGGTCTGATCCCTCACTTATACCTTACGGCTATATAAACTTTATTATTATTGTATATCATTCCGCTGATTTCCAGCGATTGTCGCCAAAAATGATGCTTTCCCTGCCAAAACTTTTTCCTCTTTACTCATGGCGATCCACAAAAAAATTTAATTCCCAGTAACGATAAGTCTTTTCCGGCTCTAGCACGCAGTGTAAATAGATAATTTCTCATTCTTCCAGCAGCTACGCCACAGCAATCAGTGTTGATCAAATCTCGGACAACAAAAAGATAGGCTTTATTACCGTTTGTTACTGTTACTTCAATAATGATTTGATTTGAAGTTAAAAATTCTATCTCTTTTTACTATCCGTTCCGCCAAATTATCGTTTCTTTGAGATAATATGACGCATCAAGACAAAGCTGGTTAAGTGTGTCGACAATATGTTTCCAGACCAGAGATGGTAAGCTGCTTAATGGGGACAATTTATACCGCATTTTGAATTAATCTGAGATTTGAATGCATTTACACGTTCAAAGCACCACTTTTATCACATTTTTATATTTCCTATGTATCTAGCAGTATTTAAGAATTATACCAGCATACATTTAAATGTCAGACGGGGCACGCAGTTACATTTGTCATGATTGGGACATCTTGGAAATTTATAACCTTTAAATTGGCATTTACAATCATTGCAAGTCACGTCAACGGAATGATGGTTTTCATAATGAAAAACTGTCAGAATTGGTAAGACGCGGATTAGAGGTTTGGATACCCAACCCGTCTAATGTCCACTATTCCATTTGGAATCGGGTTCAGTGAATACGGGTGGAAAGGGAGAAAACTGGGGTAAATGACCTAAATGAATCGGTTAGAAAATGGAATGATGTGGATACCCATCATTTCAAAAGAGGAAATTAGAACCAGTACCATTTTATTCATTGAGTTAAAGGGGTTGCATGGAGGACTGATAGGTTGCACTTATTGATTTAAAGACGTCCAAAACTTGAAGATTTTAAGATCGAATGAAAAAATTAATTATAATTTAATTATAAAGTGGAAACATGATTAACCCCTTGCCTGCCGCGGGCGTATATATACGTCTCCCTAAATCAATGTGTTAACTGCCCCTGGTGTATATATACGTCTCGCAACTATATACGTATATATAATCGTGGCAATGGGGACCGAATCTCGCAATTTATCCACGGCGGGTAAAGGGTTAAACCTTGTAGCTGGTCATGTCAATTTATAATAATATATGAAAGTATATCAGATCAAAATATTCAGACATAAACAATCAGTGCTCAAATACCAAATTATATATTATCATGTAATAAAATGTATTTATACTATCAATACTGTTTGTTTGTTTCTTATGGCACTTGCCATGGACAAGCCCGCTTTTAGAAGACAGCGATTTTAAGCCGGTGGGGGGGGGCACCTCTTGTTTTTTTATAGCAGCGCCAACTAGGGTCAAGAGTACGACTTTGCCACTCACGCATCACTCATTCGCTTGCACAACCCCTTTTTACAGGAGGGCACATTCACACATCTCACAGATAGAACAACGGAAGAACAACCATGCCCAAACCGGGACTCGAACCCAGGACGTCCAGATCACGGGGAATTTGCGCTACCCCTATGCCAGGACGCCGGCACTATCAATACTAAAGCAGGCAGCTGTATGCCCTATTATCATAATAATGATAATAGGATTCAATTCTTTAATTATGCTATAGAGTACATATTACAGAATAAAGGTGCATGCATTTCAATTCATGTTTTGATAGGGCAACACATTGCATTAGCCCAGGGGCTAAAATTTGTATAGATGTCCCTGCATAAGAATTGATCATGAAAGACGGGCTTTAAGAATTAATATTCTGCTAGTCTAATATATATCTTATTTTGGATTTATGGACGAGATTTCGGTAAACATTCGTTCATTAAGAATCGTAGTATTCCAAGAGAGCCCAGAGTACAGTTCGAGATTTTTTCATTAAATAGCAGGTCGGTAAATGAAATAAATAATTAAATAATATAACACAACTGTTTTGAATGCAAATATAAATGTGTGGTAACAAGCATAATAAGTATGCTTTGATGTTTTAAATTTTAAACATAAATATTGACATTCTTTAGTTACATTCACAAAAGACGTCTATATCGATTTTGAAGCGGATGCACCACAGCAGTGATGAAACAAGAAAGAAGGTACTGCTAGAAAAGAAACATGTATCGATTTCATGTTTATTTGGAACGAACAACTTACATCAACATTAACGTTTCGCTGCTATCACAGCAATCGCAACTCGGCAAGAAAATCAATTTGGCGCTGGCGATGAAACCCGGCGATTAATGAACGTCACCTGCGACTAATGGCGAGCGCCGTCTTCCGCGAAGGTGGAATGTCGCCAATCACACGAGATCGCTTTTTATTTACTTATTATTATTACTGAGATTCTTCTATCGGCGATTGTTTTGCTTCCGTGGACGTTCATTTTTCTTCCACGAATGTGGGTTACTGCAAGATCGACAAAGGGGATTATTGCGGGAAGTAGTTTTCCAAGATGTAGTTATTATTACAAGAGTATATGTATGCTAGATACTGAGTACAAGTAACGCTGTTTGGAAAACAAATACCTTTTCTTACAGGCTTGGGTGATTTATTGTTATCTTTGTTGCAATTCTTTTATAAGGCCATGAAAAAAGAGGTCACAGTATTTTGAAATGGATCAGCAACCTTATAGATAATATGCCCTTTGGAGGCAAAAATATAAGAATTAGTTTTTAATCGTATTAAAACAAATATTATGCTATCACTGTGAATATTTGAATTACCAAACTTTTTAGTATTGTTCTTCAGAAGAAAGTAATAATTTAGTAAAAATGAAATTTTAACAATGAAGAGTTCGCTGTGAAGATTTTTTTTTTCCGCAATGTGGGACAGTTTCTCTTGAAAATACTTCAGGAAGACGCACAACTCCCATATATAAGAACTATATCAGATTACTATTTCAAATCTTAAATAAATAAAAAAAATGCTACAGTTTAATTTTAACATGAATTTCTTGATATATTGATATATTTGGTTGATATATTTGGCTATATATATTTGACCAAATGAAATCAAAAACACGACCAGATATTTTTCCATTAAATAATTTGACAGGGCAGCTTTTTCTTTTGTTTTTATGAATAAAGTTCAAAAATCATTTCATTGTTTCAGATTTGATTAAGGTAATCGAAAGCGTTTTTCTTACGGATTCAAATTTAGAAAATATGTGGTACACATTATTAAAATTAAACAAAAAGTTGTACAGGGTGTTGCAAAAAATCATTCAATAACTTCAGTACCGTAACAGTGAGTTAATACTTCCAACCTCTAGTTATTGTTTATATATTCCCAGCGTTTTCTTAACCCCAAGAATAAAAGTCTGTGTTTCACATTTTCTGTTTTAATACATCACCATATGCTATATGATATCGATATTTATACGATTCGATTGAAACGTTATTAGAAAATAATATATTTCTTTAAATAGAATTTTAAAAAAAAAAAAACAACGAAAATATAAAGACAAAACAGAAGATAAAAAATGTCCAATAAATTATCACTTAGTTGGCGAGGCAAAAATTCATTAATTTCGTATGTCACACTATCAAATAAACGACCAGACAAAAAAATTCAGACATATCTGTAGAAGTTAAGATTGTAGAAATAAATAACACTGGCTCGAGATGCAAATTAAAACACCACATAACAAAGCACCAGAAAGAGAGGGTGGAAAATAAAATAGAATCTTTACCCATCCAGCCTCATTATTATCTGTGGCTATCTACAGAAGAGCCTATTGATAAACAAAAAAATAAACGACTCATCTGAATTGGAGCGGCAAAAAAAGATAAATAACGCCAGGGGAACGAAAAATCTTCGTTCCGGGGATAGCAATAATTCATTCCATTGTTACATTTAAACCCGGGGTGGTTCCCTGATATGCATATGAGCAATTTTCATGAAAAGAGGAGGACTTAATTTCACTGTCAAGTTAATTGAATTGGAAAGAAGAATTAAACTCGCGTTTAACGAAAAGAGAAGCTCAAATAGAAATTAATGTTTTGAAGTTTCCTATTGCACGGACGGAGGGCGTGACGTCATAGATGAGTCGCCATGGAAACGGCTTCGGGGTCTGGTTCTCCTTGTTCGCTGGAAAGATTAGTTAATGAGTCTGTTGATGATAAGAGAGAACGGTAGTAACTATTATCAAATCATGTTTGGTTTTGTGAAAGGAAGTAATGGCCGCGATTAACGATGGAAGATTGCAACTGGCCGAAGATCAGTTGGCGCAGCTGTTTTTCTCTTCCAGTTTTGGAAGATTTTATTTCTTCCATTGGATAAAATCAGATCAAATGAAATTAAGCGATAAAACTCCCCCCCCCCTTTTAATTAAATGTAAAAAACGATGCACATCATGCAACAAGACGTTTTCGTCGATTCAGCTGAAAAACAGATCAATTTAAATCTAATTAGCGAGTCGTCGAATTCTTTTTTATTAATTTAAAGTTTGTTTCACAGTAAAATTTACGGTTCGTTTTCGACGATGATGTAAAGATATTTTTTTGACTATTCAAATGATAAAGAGATAAAGTTTCAACAGTTCGATGTAAATGTATCAATTTAAGACAGCTCTATATTATAATTTGCTGATTATTTCCTTACAATGAATTTTAAAAAAATTAATGATTTTTTTCTATCTTTTCAGTGTGTTTAAATTAAATTTTTTCATAAGCAAAATAAAAACATCTATACAGAAAGTACACTATATTTCATTGCAAACTGTACTGAAATAAAGAAAATTATACAATTATTTAGTTATCAATATATAAAGAATTTGTTATTAATATATAACTAGGTAACAATTAACGACACTTTTATTCAAACCACTTAAGATAAAAAGCTAAATTCTCTTTTACTGTCAGGGGGGGATTAAAATGACGTCATAAGCAAATGGCATCGTTTAAATCAAATTTTGGCAATATCACTACTTAATAAGATAATATATGAAATTAAATAATCAAACGTTAAAATGCATACAATACAAAATACATATACGTGTCTATAAAAAATGCCAGAATACATGGTTTATTAGAAAATATGGTTACGAACTTAACCCGTCTTAATGACTGAAATAACCATGCAATACAAACACACAGTATTTTATTAAAACATAAATCTTGATTTAGTTTTATGGGCAAAACCCAAAATATCTGTTATAATAGTCAAGAAACAATTTTGTATAGGGAAATTCAAATAAGTTGATACTTGGTGGCGGTCTAAGGATAAAGGCTAGTTTTATAAACAAACAAGAAAGGTAAAACCATGAGAGGGAATCAGTTCAATTTTTATTAACTCTTCAAAATTAAACTTTAAAAATTAGGATAATAAAAAAAATTAAATTAAATTTTTTTATTGTTTCTACAACTTCTGTATAAACAAGCAAGTTGTCATCTCCCTGGTGGGTATTGTAATGATGAGGGTCTAATGACTTCCAGTCTAATGGCGAAATGTTCCTCTAAGGCGGTGTTTTTCGGTTGTAGCAGTTAGATCTCCAACCTCATTTTCCCGCCTCTGCTATCATGGCGATAACCATTCAGATTTTTCCGGGTGCCAGTGTTGAATGGGAGTAACAGCTTCGCGATAATTAGTAAAATGAATCGCCCGATGGCAATAAATACGTATGTATATTTATTCTCTTCACAGATTTGATGTTATCGTCAAACAGTCAAATGTTTAATGATAACGTACAAGATATACCGTTATTACCATCATTATAGATTTTCCATGTCATATTCAGCATTCACTAGGTTCCACAGATACGAGAGATCTTTGATAGATCCCAGTTTCGAATCTAAAATTTTGCGTTTTCTCTTGCATTTGTTTACAAATAACATATGGGTACGAGAAAAGTTCAAGAGAAATATTGAAGAAAAGAATGAAGATTAATTTCTTATCCTAATTGATGAATATGAGCAAAAAACTGTTTTATCATCTCCCGATGATGTCTTTCTCATTCAAAATAGAAGGGCAAAAAAATTTATACAACCATTGAAACAAGACTATTTATTGTGAACGCACTCTGGCAAAACTGCAAATGATTTTAAATCACACTGATTTGTCTAAAATAAACAAAAAAAAAAAAAAAAAAAAAACATAAAATAGACAATTTTTTTTAAATTTATAGTCTATAGAATCGAATGATTAGCACACAGTAATTTTGATTTGATTTTAGTTATCTAGAATTACATAAGATTTCGTCAAAGTGAAACCAGATCTTTAATAAGACAGAAAATTATGATGGATAAATTCTCATCCTAACTGATGATGAACATCTCACCCAAAATAGAATGGCAAAAAAATGTATGCAACTACTGCAACAAGGCTATTAGTGTCGTAAAACAATATACATGTTTTTTAATATCTAGTCTATGAATCGAATGACAAGCACAGGGCAAAACTCTGATTTGATTTCTGTTATCTAGAGTTAAACAAGATTTAGTCAAAGTAAAACCAGATCCCTTCAAAGCGGTCTTATTATTTCCTACAATCAATCGGCATTCACAAGCCAAATCCGTATCTCCAGTTCCTGGAAGGGAAATCAGCGATACAAGTCGACGAGGTTAATCTTCCATGAATTCACTTTGAAGGCGGAATCCTCCACCATGAATATTCAGGCGCTTCAATCCGGGAAACACTCGAGAATGATTGAGGAGCGCGCTGTTGCACACTCAAGATGGAATCGATACTCCGAGAGAGCTGAATTATGGAACAGACTCGAGATCACTTCTCTCGGTTGCGAGGAGAAATCTTGGGATGAGTGGAATGATATGGGATACCGGTGAATTGGAGGTAGGTATCTCAGTAACAGAGTCAGGTTAAACAAGATTACATAAAGAGACTGCTACGCGGCTTTCCAAAAAGGACACTTAGTAATTCAAGAGAAATATATCTAAGTTTAATGACAAATATCTACTTAAAAGCCGATGGCAATTTATGTCATCAGTTATATAAGACACTGATAGATGACACCGTACGTTTTAATGTATTAACATATAAATATTGTAAAATGTCTGCATTAATCTTGGGATAAGTGGACGATATGAGATACCAGTGAATTACAGGCAGGTATCTATCACTCTAATCCAGTCAGGTAGAAAAATATGGCACAAAGAAATTTCTAAGCGCATTTTAAAAGGACATTGAGGAATTCAAGCAAAATATAACTAATGATAAATACCTACTGAAATACAGATAGCAGCTGGTGTCGACATCATATATAAAGCTACATGCGACATCGCTAGATGATATCGCACGCCTTGCTGTATTAAAATATAAGCACTGTTTAATGTCTGTATTAATCTTGGGATAAGTGGACGATATGAGATACCAGTGAATTACAGGCAGGTATCTATCACTCTAATCCAGTCAGGTAGAAAAATATGGCACAAAGAAATTTCTAAGCGCATTTTAAAAGGACATTGAGGAATTCAAGCAAAATATAACTAATGATAAATACCTACTTAGATACAGATAGCAGCTGGTGTCGACATCATATATAAAGCTACATGCGATATCGCTAGATGATATCGCACGCCTTGCTGTATTAAAATATAAGCACTGTTTAATGTCTGTATTAATCTTGGGATAAGTGGACGATATGAGATACCAGTGAATTACAGGCAGGTATCTATCACTCTAATCCAGTCAGGTAGAAAAATATGGCACAAAGAAATTTCTAAGCGCATTTTAAAAGGACATTGAGGAATTCAAGCAAAATATAACTAATGATAAATACCTACTTAAATACAGATAGCAGCTGGTGTCGACATCATATATAAAGCTACATGCGACATCGCTAGATGATATCGCACGCCTTGCTGTATTAAAATATAAGCACTGTTTAATGTCTGTATTAATCTTGGGATAAGTGGACGATATGAGATACCAGTGAATTACAGGCAGGTATCTATCACTCTAATCCAGTCAGGTAGAAAAATATGGCACAAAGAAATTTCTAAGCGCATTTTAAAAGGGCATTGAGGAATTCCAGCAGAATATAACTAATGATAAATACCAACTTAAAAGCCGATAGCAGCTGGCGTCGACATCATATATAAAGAGCTACATGCGACACTGATAAATGATATCGCACGTCTTAATGTAATCTATACTTATATAAAGTTCAAGGTGTGTGTGTTGGTGCTCTACAGGCCAGATCGTTCGACCTACAACTACCAAATTTGGCACATGTATACCTTGGAGGACGGGAATGTGCACCTGGGGATCCTTTTTTTTTTAATTTTTAATTATAATTTTAATTAAAAACTAACTTTCCCGCCAAAACAATCTTTTCATTTCCCCACCACCAAATGAGTGAGGCTTCAGCATTTTTTTCCCACGCTAATGAGGCTTAACATATTTTCGACCGATTATTTTAAATGATTCGTTTTATTTTCTTAGTGTTTGATGCATTTAAAATCGATCTGCTCATGATGATCTTACAGCATTTTGTTGACAAATTCTTGAGATATTACATAAATTAAGAAAGATATTCTTTAGTGCCCATAAAGTTTAAACGCTCAGTGACTCTGTTTTCAATAATCATATTATTAAAAAATGCGTTGTTTCAGTAAAAAATACTATATTAATTGCAGATTAAACATTTCCACTTGAAAGCATAAATTCTACGGGAGCTAACAGAAAATTAAAGAGATAAATATTACGTTATGGCTTAAGGCCTTTATAATATTATGAATGAATTATATGACTATCAAAATTTGAAGCTTTAAAATATTTTGATGAAGAAGCTATTAAAATAGAAGTTGCATAAAATATTTAATTATTAAAATTTTAACGAGCATTAAGATTGGCGAACCGGCTGGTCGGCAAAGGCGGCTAGTAATATATAAAAAAATTGTAAAATGTTTGCATTAATCTTGGGATAAGTGGACGATGTGAGGTACCAGAGTAAAGAAGGTAGCTATCTCTGTAATTTAGTCAGGTAGAACGATATGACACAAATAAATATCTAATCTTCATTTAGAAATTTCAAATGCCATCGTCACGGAATAACAATATACATGCAATAATTTCTAAAAATTCTAGTCTAAAATTAATTTTCTGATCTCTCAAAATCTGGCTTCACTTTCATTCCTAAGTTGTTATTATTTTCCCACAACTGAATCGCTGTGTCCTCAAATTCCATTCTATAAAACTATATAAGATCAAAATGCTTTCTCTCGCTTCTTTTTCTGCTTTCTATTTGATTCTTTGTGCTGTGCATGCCATGGCTTTTAAAAAGAAATCCTGACAACAGACATGGAATTTGAAACAACAGACATGGAATAAATATAATATGTTTTTACAAAATACCTAGAAAACATGTTTTTCAAAATCAAACAAGAATACATGCTTTAATGAAAAATATGAGCGAATAGGCTACTTTTTTTTAAACTCACAATAAAATTCCAATGGATAAAGTCTTATTAGATCATTGCTTTCGCCATAAAACATGAAATCTTATTTTCGGTTCAGGGATTTTACGGCTCGAATTATGAAATTATTGATGTCATTTTTGGCACATTCATAACAATAACATAACATTTGATGCTATTTCATCATCAGGAACTAGAAAATTACGTCAGAATGGCATCAGTACATTAAGAAAAATTTAATTATAAAATAAAAAAATAAAAATAAAAAAAGGTTTAAAACACTTTTTTGGCCCTGAGCCAACGTGGGATTTCCAAACCTATCCCTGTCGGAGACAACCTGTTTTCGCGCAAACATTTGTTTGCTAAGCGAATTGTTTTCTTGTTATTAAACGTCAAATATCAATGACGTCCAGCAGAGACGATTATTTCGCCAGCCGCCAAAAATAAATCATGACCAATGCATTTTGCAATCACGAATATTTTTGTTTCTGAGGCACAGCATGAAAGAAATGGACTTGCTCTTCAAAAAATAGATTTTAGTTCAAATAATTTGAACACGAATATTTTTCAAATAAAATGACAAGCTAGAAAATATTTCAGTTTCATTCGTGATTCCAAAATACCTAGATATTAATATTATTTAATCAAGAGCTGATTGGCGATTAAAATCTTAACTTTGAATACTAATGATTTTACATTTCAATTGTGTCTCTTCTGTATTATTTCAGTATTACTTCATATATTCTTCTGTATTACACAGTAGAATCAGGTACATGGCGGTATGTGACGCCAAATTACATCATCTATAAGATGATAAGTCCCAAATGTATTAATCTTTTTTCTTAATCTTCTTAATTTCTTATTATATTTATTAATTTGGCGAGTTTTGATAAGTTTGGCTAGAATTTTTTCTACCTTGGCGAGAAACCTGGTTATCCTGCTTTATCATATTTGATAGTCACTACTCCCTCAATAAAATATCTTTAAGCACTCAACAGCGAACAGAAGTTAAAGCATTGTTGTCCAATGGCTTATATCATTTGACGGAGTTAATCTTTGGCAAAAGCACACGATTGAATGAATATGTAGCAGATTGGCAATAACAAAATTGAAAAACTTTTTTAATTCATTAACTGTTTGTTTGACTGCATAATTTTTATTTTCTACTTAAACATTAGCTTAACTGTGGCTGTAACACAGAATGTTTTTACCTTCTACTTCGCTTGTGTTTATCCGTTTTTTCTTTGTGGTATTTTTATATGTTGAATATTTTTCGGTAACCGATTAAAATAAATATTTTTTTTAGTTAAAACGACGGAACGCAATCTTTTTCAAATAAGTTTATTCCTCATTATGAATTAAATTTTAAGAAGCTAACATCTACATTTAATATGTAGATCCATAAATGTTTTGAGGGTAAGTTTGAATTTCATAATAATATTTCAAAACTGAAAAAACGTTCAAAGAAACAGTATGAAATTCGTAGATGGTTTGTTTACACTTGACTGATGCCATTCGACAGTAAGTAATATGAGCGGTTTCTGTGTCACACACGTTAGTGCTTTACATATACAGATATTGATATTTATTTTGTGATCGTGTTTACCAGCATGTGACAGGAAAAGGTTTAACCCTTTGGGTACATTGACGTATCAGAACGCTCAGTATTTGTTTGAATTTATGTTTCCATTTTTTTTTCTTTTGTAATTCTAATTAACTTAAGTCATCGCCATATCATGCAGCAGTATATATTCTGAATAATAAGAAATAAATGAATTCTTACGTCAAAGCTACTGCCTTAACATGTTCAAAAAATTAAATGCGCTTCAAATATAAAAGTCGTTTCAAATAAATATGTGGTCAAGGGGTTAAAGGTGTTAATCTATGATCATGTGACAGACGATTTGAATCACATGAAAAGATGACGTAATACTTTTCCGGCGGGTTTCAGGGTTATAGTTAAACCTCTATGATATTAAAAATAATTACATCGTAAATATTAAATTCCCCTCAATTATTTTAACATTTCGCTTTGAAACTATTTGATGGTTATATAGGAATCATTATTTTTACTGTAATTAGATGACAAAAACAATATTTGAATTGAAACAACAGTTTCTCCAGACTTCCACCCCACATTAATGTGAAAATGTTTGACCTTTAAGGCAAATCGATCCATATACCAAACAAATATTAAATGAAATCAGATCTTGAAACCGATACACAGATCTGGAGGTGTAGTGAACAGATTAGAAGTTAAATATTATGCAGCCCAAATAATGCATAAGACAAGGACCATCTTTTTCATAACTGGTCAATCCATTTTTAGACTTCAATGCATTTTTAACTTAATCAACATGCTAATTAATTATTTTATTTTATTAATTTTTATTTTTAGTAGTTTTGTGAAAAAATATACTTTTTTAATGATTTATTTTTAATATGTAAATCATAGAAAAAAGATATAATAAAAAATTTTGAAAATTTAACCATAATTACTAATAATGATTTTCTTATTAACCAGTAAAATACGTTTATTGTGATAGATTATAAAGAGTAACTACCAACAAATATGAAATTAAATAATTCTTATTTTACAAGATCTGTCAATGGAAAAATAACATAGCCAGTAAAATATTTAATTAATAATCCAATTTATTACAAATAAGTAATTAATTATACTCTATTTAATAATGATTTTTATAATTAAAAAATTTAACAAATTGTATTTTTAATATTTTATAATTTATAAAATTTATATCGTGGTATTTGAAATTAAAAAAAGTGTTCAAATAAATGAATTGCTTTTATATATATACAATAGATTTACATCATGGCTAATTAACTCAATGTAATGATTAAAGTCTATTAAAAAGAAAAAAACTTTAACGAAGAACTTTTAAATGGGCGTAATGTTAATGACTACTTTTAAATACAACAGAACCAATTCGAATTATTTAACTGCGCGTAATGATGATGATTACGTTCAAACTTTCAAATACAATGGGATCAAATCAAGGTTATTTTACTTGGCTTAATTATGACGACTGCTTTTAAATACAATGGGATTAAATTAGGACTGTTTAAAAGTAAGGTGTAATGACAACCATGTAAGCTACATTGTGCTTTTCATATGAATTGCTACCGACTAAAATAATATGCCATTAATAATATGCTAAAATATGATAGTAAAATGCCATTGTATAAAAACCAGTGGTCGCCCCCCCAAAAAAAAATTTCTGGCATACTCTCTAATAAAGATGTTATAACAAAGAAAGCCATGCATGGTACTGGTTTAGTTTAGTTATATTAACGTCACGTTGTAAAGCAACACTAGGGCTATTTCGGGACGGACCTCGTGATTTTGAACAGCGGTCAGATGACGAGGACGACACCTGAGCTGGCACCCCCCTCTCCACACCACACGAGAGGGAGGACGTTTGGCAATGACGGATTTAACGTGCAACAGACCCCCTTACACGACGGTTCTTCGGTGCAATCGGGTCTCGAACCCGAAACCCTACGCCTCACGAGCCGAGACCTTACCACCAGGCCACCACGGCCCGCATGGTACTGGCGTACAATAGTTATGAATTATTACCCTTTGGTGTGAATTTAGCATTTTTACAGAATCCATCTTGCCAACTTTGCAAGTTATTTGGCGATTCATTCTGGCATGCGGTTAATAGTATCCGAAAATCGAATTTGTGATTTAGATGCGTTTTTCCCAACCGATTTAAACCAACATTTGAAAAAGGAAATCATTTGTAGTTACAAAATCCCATACCAAATTTAATATATTTAACTCATTGTGTTTTTGAGTTATCGCGTTTATATGCTTCTGGAAGTACAGACTGACAGATGGTCAATCCCTTCATTGGATTTGTTTCAAAATTTGATGAGTGTCTATACTATAGATGTTAAATCTGTGATTCGAATCTTATGTACCTAGATTCGTTTTGTAGTTATATTGTTAAATTATATTCGAACTGCAGGACGGATAGACTTCTATACGAATTTTGCTTAAAATTTGACAAAAAAAATTTGGTGTTAAGATCACATACCAAATTTCATCCTTCTAGCTTAAACCTTTTTTGAATTATCTTTGTCACACACTGACAGACGGATTTTTTTTGCAAAAAATGTGCTTTTCGAACACGGGGAGGATCTAAAACGTAGAGATTCGTCAAAATCTGGAGTTCGAATTTTTCGAAGATTACTATACTTTCCCTGCATTAGGTATACGAGAAAATAAAAATTACTTTTATTTTATAACATCTAAAAACATGAAAAAATAAAAAAAATAGAATGCTTTCAGGCGACAGCAAGTAAACTTAGTTTCACTTTAATTTTTTTATTTCATAATTCATCAGCTGAATGTGGTTGCAACACTAAATCGAGTTATAAAATACATGTATGGGTCGAACTTCCTATGATAATGGCCGCCGCAAGGACAGATGACAAATTGGTTGCACACACGCTGACAGGAAAATAACAGCACTCGCGAAAGAAGAAAAACTTTGCAGTGACTGTACCGTTCTTCCTCTTTTCTACAAATATTCTTCCCCGAATGCATTATTCCGTCCGCTTATGGCTTATTTATGCAGGGAAGATGGCAACGACACCACATCTTTACGGAAATTAACGCGGTGGTGGTTCGTGCAACAACTTTTCAAGAAATCTGAAACTTTTCTATGCGAACCAGAAAGGCGTGAAAGAGTGAAGGCTTTATTTTGCTGAGTTATGTGCGATGCGAGATGTCTAAAAGAATCCTCTGAAGGTTTATAAATAAAGCCGGAAGCAGTGTAATTTATCGTCAAAATACAACACCTGACAAGATGGGATTGCAGTAATGGACGAGGAAGAACTGCGAGAGAAAATTATTATGAATTTGTGTATATTACAAGGGACATTCGAATCTATACACCTTTCAATTTATTTTTTGAGATGAAAAGGAAGTAATGAAGATAAAATATTAACCCATGATGATTCATGATTGCGAAATGTAGGTATGTGTGAGAATTCTTTCTCTAAGAAAGGAACATTTTTTTAAAAAAAATCTTTCTCTTCTTTAAAGGTGTTAATTTTATTTTGTTGCAAACAAGTATTGATTTGGTGTGCAAAGTAAATTTCTTATTTTGATTCCCGAGATTGTTTTCTTCCCTTCTATAATTTATCTTTATATAAACTTTTTACCTTTTCGTATGCGTAGTATAAAAAAAGTACAGGGTGTTCATTAATTATTGTCGGGGTTTCCGTACCACATAACTTTCGAATAAAAAATATTACGCAAAAACCGATTACGTATTCGTAAATTACAACTCAAAAAATTTTATTAATGATATTAAAGTGCAAAGCTTGCACATTTTGCACTTTGTAGGCATTCAGCTGAAGGCGATTGAGTTGTACTTTACGAATACATAATTCTTTGAGTTGTAATTTACGTATTCATAATTCTTTGAGTTGTAATTTACGAATACATAATTCTTTGAGTTGTAATTTACGTATTCATAATTCTTTGAGTTGTAATTTACGAATACATAATTGCCTTCAGCTGAATACCTACAAAGTGCAAATTGTGCAAGCTTTACACTTTAATATCATTAATAAAATTTTTTGAGTTGTAATTTACGAATACGTAATCGTTTTTTGGAAAATATTTTTTATTCGAAAGTTATGAGGTACGGAAACCCCGACAATAATTAATGAACACACTGTATAGTAATCGTCAAAAAATTTGAAATCAAAATTCTGACGAAACTTCGCGTTTCATACAACCCTGAGTTCGAAAAACGTATTTTTGGAAAAATGTCTGTCTGTCCGTCTGTGACAAAGATAACTCAAAAACGCTTTGAACTAGAGGGTTGGAATTAGGTATACGGTATTTACACCAAATTTGCAGCTTTCTATCAAATTTTGTATAATATCTGTTTAGAGGGAATACCTTTGTGCGGCTGTTCGAATATAAGTTAAGACAATAACTAGAAAACGAAGACAGCTAGATAGGCAGAATTCGGGTCAAAGATTAAAAATCTATAGGATAGACATCTGTCAACTTTTGAGCCAAATCCAACACGGTTTTAATTGTCTGACTAAGTCTGATAGTGTAGACCGGTTGACTGTCTGTCGGTCTGTACTTTCAGAAATATACACGCGCAATAACTCAAAAACGCAAAGACTTAAATATTATATCAAATTTGACATGGGATGTTCTGACTACAAGCGCAATTTTGTCTCAAGTCTCTGTCCCAATCGGTTGAGAAAAAGGTGTCTAAAACATAAATTCGATTTTCGGATACAATTAACGGCATGTAAGGGATTAATCGCCAAAAAACTCGCCAAGGATGACACGAGATTTAGTAAAAATGTTAAATTCACGCCAAAAGTTAATATTTCGTAACTATTGTACGTCATTGCCATGCAAGGCGTTCTCTGGCATACAAATTTATAAGAAAATATACAAGAAAGCTTTGGCGAGACCACTCAGGCTGGTTTTACAAGTGATCCTTTTTCAGTTGTTACGAAATAGATAAAATATTTCGTTCATATTTTAATACTACCATATTAAAACAGCGTTCTAATCAATTTTGTTCGTAGAAACTATCATTCCATTCTAATGGGCCAAGTCATTAATAAACGTTTTGATCTTGTTAATGCAAGTTTATTTCTCAATATTGGCGAACACAAGTCAGTTATCCAGATTCTTTTTTTGGATATTTGGCGACGAAACAAACATTCCTCTTTCCTTTGTTTCCATGGAGTGCAGTGCCCTTAATCATGTCTTAGAAGACAAAAAAAAAAAAAAAAAAAAAACACCCACTGAAATTAAAGCAAGAATTCTGGAAAAAAACAAACAAAAAAAAAAAAACGAAAGACGTGTAGCTGATTTCAACTAACATATTCCGAAATCTGATTTTGAATTAAGAGACTCTCAGTCTGGATTTAAGATAAAGCATTTGATTAAAGATAAAAGCAGTTATAACTGCAAAAAAGACATTCTCCCATATCAGAGATAAATCAAAATGCTGACATTAATGAATTAATTTAATAAACATATGTGATGTTTATTAAAGGTCAAAGGATGAGGTCAAACAATGCTTAATTTGTTATTTTCATTACGAAGCTTAACACAAAATTGCGGCACATTGTGTAAGCATACTAAAAAGTTGAAGGAAGAAATATTCCCGCAGGTCCGGACCATTTTGAAGCTCAAATATTTTGATGATGATGATGATGTCATGTCCGCGTTACCACGGAAAGGGGGTGCAATAGCTTCTGAGGGTAAAGACCCCTGAGCACCCGAGGGCAGAAGTCTGACTTCTAGTTCATATGAAGATGAAACTCACACATTCGCTTGCACAACCCCTTTTTAAAGGGGGGCACATTCACACACCTCACAGATAGAACACAGATGAAGAACAACTATGCCCGTACCGGAATTCGAACCCGGGACGCCCAGATCACGGGGAAGAGCTCAAATATTTTATCCGATATAATAACACAGATGAGTACTCTCAATGCTAATATCAACCTGAATTCAAAATTTAAAAAATTCATCACTGAATAAAGGGCCTCATAATTTTTCAAGTAATATCGCGTTATACATTTCAATATTCCAATTACAAAAGATCAACAAGCTGATATTATATTAAAGGGGCACAAATATTCAGCTGCCTCATGGCGAAGAGACAAATTACTTTACAGTCGGAGCAGTTCCAGTATGATCATGGGAATCCCTCGGGAGGCAATAATAGCCGGGCAGAGAGAATTTGTTAAGTGCGTCCACATCCCCAAAGCTCCCGGATACCATAAACATCATTTCTCCGACATGTCGCACAAAATAATTCATCCTTAAATGCAACTGCCTCGAGGGCGATACGCTCCACATATTAAAAACATCCGATCCAGAATTAGAAGCGACAGCTCTCTGGACAAGGCTTGGCGGACGGATGTGATCTGGAAATTGGCGAACAATGGATGCTGGCTTCATTTGCATCAGCGGTGCTTTATGATTCCCCATTGTTTGGCGGCGAAAGAGATCCACATTATGCCGATTCTGGAGCAATGGGATGTCATAAAAGACCGAGACACACATGAGTGACCCGATTCCCGATAGGATTTCTCTTCAACTCGAGTGTTTGCGATTCGGTTCTCGGGATTTACGATCGTTTGGAAGTGGAAGGCGAGTTTGGGGCTCAGGAAGTTTATGGCAGCGGTGATTCGTTTCGATTATTTCTGGAAAACACAAATGAGCTGTTGGTTTTAAATAAATACGGGATTTCATAGAAAAGTTAACTAGTGCTTTTTAATGGTGGAACGCATAAAACACGACTGATACTGTCAAAACTTCCATAGCTCCTTCTTGTGAGCATTGGTCAGCAAAAATTGATTTTTAAAAATTTAAAGATTCGAGTTTCTAGTTCGAAACATCATAATATTATAATGTTCTTATGTTTAACTCTCAGTTTCTACAATATTATTATTATTATTATTATTACGTTTTCTTATACGAAGTATAGAGAAAGTAACGAAGAATCTTATACGAAGTTTAGAGAATTGTAATCGAACAAAAATTTGGAACTCGAGATTTTGATGAAACTTGCCGTTTTAGATCCTGAGTTTGGAAAATGCATTTTTGATATTGTCTGTTTATCTGTCCGTTCCACAAAAGATAATTCAAAAATGCTTTGAGCGAGACGGATGAAATTTGGTATATGGTTTTTATCTTAAATTTGAAAATTTCTATCAAATTTTGAGCAAAATCCTTTTAAAGGAAGTCTATCTAACCGTTTGTTAGAATAAAAGTTAATATAATGCTACAAAACGAAGAGAGCTTGATAGATAAAATTCGGTAACAAGATTTAATATGTACACTGTAGACACTCGTCAAATTCTGAGCCAAAACAGACAACGAGTTCACTGTTTGTTGGTTTGTACTTCCAGAGAAATGTAAATGCGATAAATCAAAATCGAAGAAACTTAAATATATCAAATTTGGCATGGGATTTTGTGACAGCAAGAGCATAGTTGTATGTAACATTTTTGTTTGAATCGGTTGGGAAGAACGTGTTTATAATACAAATGAGGTATTCAGATACATTTAACTGTATGCCAGAGATTAATCGCCAACGAAACAATAGGATCACACGATAGATTCAGCAAAAATACTAAATTCACGCAAAAGGTTGATATTTCGTAACTACTGTACGCCAATGCCATGCAAGGCGTTCTCTGGAAAATTCCTCCATTAAAGAGTATGCGTGAGTGGTACCACTCCCACTGGTTAACTTCTAATAATGATAATGAGTACAGAAGAAATGCATTTAATATCGTTTCAATGGGCGTATGTAGAAATGTAGTATTCAAAACAATGAAAGGATTTTTTTTTCAGAAATTTCTTATAATCAGAGTAAGAAGAATACAGAAATAGAATTGGAAACTCTCTAAAGCTAATTTTTAAAACAATTGAAAAATCAATTACGTGCAATGCTTCAGGTTATTGAGGAAACGCTACAAATATTTATATTCATTATTAACTAAAAATATAATATAATGAAAAAAAAAAAAAAAGAAAAAATTGGAAAGGAAAATTCATCGCGAGTGGAACAAAACTGAAGCAGACCTTTCTTTTCAGCGGTATTTAGAACGCATTCGCAATGAAAATTGCTTTTTATACAACACCTATTCGCTAAAGACGTATATCGGAAGCCGAACCATTCTTTAGAAATGCTTGAAAATCAGTTTTGACCTTGCAGATACATTGCTGATTAGTGGAGAACGAACAATTAAACGCCAACATATTTAAATTCCGTATCCCGTAATGTTAGCCGAAAAACGGACAGATACTGGTTTGTGGAAAGCGGATATTGAACCATTCTGCTCGTGGGTTGTACGCTACCTTGCACCTTAAGGTGAGGGTTAATTTAAATCATTACTCACAAATGATTGGGCGTAAAAGGGCCCTGAACTTCTCTAATCGTTTTTTAAAACAAATTTACAATAAAGGACGTTTTTAGGATAAATTTGTTTATTAATAGATTTCCAACAACTGATCTTTTAGCTTATTTCGTATACAGTAAATAAACAACAAGAAAGCATCCTACTAACTTTGAAAGAAAGACTGGCGGTTATAAAAATAAAATATCATGCCTGAACCCCTTCCTCCACCTCCTACATTAGAAATAAAAAGTATATAAAACACCCACACTTAAAACTATAAAAAAATAAAATTTTTACTTTTTAATTCATATACGTACAATGTAGTATAGATAATATATTATTTTCACATTATGTATTAATTTTTATAACCCGTATAAATGAAAACAGCGCAGCAAAAATAAAAATATGCTTTATGACAGTCAGTCAAAACGGGACTTAGGTGTAAGTAAATAAATAGTATATCTTATTACATTTAATATTAAGTATTCATATGCAATTGTTACAAAAAACTCTAGACAGACCACTTTTTTTTCCCTTCCTGAAGAAAAAAAAAGATGCCTTCATTTTGTCTCAGAAACTGTTTCTTTAACAATTGCGTTTAATTTTACCATCTAACTCTGGAGCAGTGGGATGTGATAAAACATCCAAAAACACGGATGACCTGATTCTCTACAGGATTTTTTCACCCAACAGTTACTACTAAAGAGGATCCGATTGAATTATGGAAGTTTAGAGTGAATGCCGAGAGTTGAGCACAGGAAGTTTATAGTGCAATTGATAATAGCAATGAGCTCTCAGATGGACGATCGTTAAAAAAGTCGTTACAACAGCCAAGAGAATAGAACATAAAGAATTTATTTGTCCGTCCTTGTGGAATGCCCAATTGTTAAAATGAAGGTCGTAGCATAATAGGGTACTTTCTTTAAAAAAAAAGCATAACGATTTTAATTTAAGTGTCTCGAAAGGATTGTCTTCATTCATGACGTATTTTTATTTCTAATTAAATTGAGATGCTGTTTAACAATTAAATGGCACTTAACGGACTCACAAGTTACTCACCACAGAGTGCACCTCGATTTGGCTTCGTGTTTTGAAACCACACAAAAGACGAACTTCTCACTAAATAATAGTACAAAGATGAAAACGACATCTGATTTCTATTGATAATAAAGCAGATAAGAAACTGTTGGCACTTTACAGGTCAAATTGCTTGACCTAGATTTCATAAATAAACTTTGGAAGAAGAATATGTTCATAGCGGAAGGACTTTTTTTTAAAACTTTAATTAATCGAAAATAAAGCGATATTTGAACATTTTACGCGATATTTCCCAAAAATATAACTGCACAAAAGTTTAATAATAATAATAATATATTATGGATATGAACATAGTTTTTCAATTTTTTCCAAACTTTTGACAATTTCCTAAAAGTATCTTCTGTTTAATTTTCAACAGTTTGTTTTCAATGTTATACTGAAATACAAATGGTTTTAAATTTCCATCAAATATTTTTTTCTATGTCATTGCAGAAAGTTAAAGAAGATTCTTCTTAGTATCCGCGCATTTAACTCGCAGAATAATTCATTGAAATTAAAATAACGAATACAATGTGCAGATTTTACAATAGTAGCACTACTATGATGTCATGATATCGACTCCATTTAGAATGTTCAAGTACACATTAAACAGAATCAGAAGACTATAATTTTTTCACTAATCCTTTTATTGATTTAAACAACTTAAAATGTGACACTTTACATCATTTAACCCTTTCTACGGCCGTAGGAAGTATGCATCCCACCAAATTTATCAATCTTTGTATGAAATTATGTAGGTTGGCATAAGTTCTGACAAATTTTTTTAGAAAGACAGAAACTTAGATGCTTCAGTTCTTTATCTCACACAAAATGATGTGTCTTGGTTTGTCACTTAATTATTAATTAACCGAATTAATTAATTTATCAAATTAAATTTATCTAATAACCTAAACGAATCCCTTTTCTTATTCTAATTTCAAGCCTAAAAATATTTTAACATAATATGACTAGAAAAAAAATGACCCTGTAAAGGGTTAAAGCAATTTTTTTTTTCAGTCAGAAATATATGCAAATTTAGAAATTATTACTGGGTTTCGATAACAGAGGGCAACTTGTGTATAAAATTAATAAGCATTAACTAGATTATGGTGTGTGAAATATTTTATTCATATGTGGTAAATACGTGATACATTCGATGCGCACAGTGAACTTTCTGTATAACATTATTATGTTATCATTGAAGAAAAAATTATTACAGTGCATAAATAACGGAAAGAAAATTGGTAAAGCACATCGGATAATGCGCATGAATTTAATATCCCGATAAAAACTAGTGTGGCTAGTCTCTCCGAAATTTTCTAGCATATTTTCTAATAATTCATATTTCATCCCTTTATGACCGTGAACGTATGTTACATATATCACTGCATGTATGCGAAATAACAGACCGACAGATGGTTCATTTGATTTAAAATAGACAAGAATCTACACTTCAGATGCTATAGCTGTTAATCAAATTTCGTTTTTTTAAGTCATTTCTTTTGGAGTAATCACATTTATAAGCACGCAAAAGCACACAACAGCAGACAGACACTCTTAGACGAATTCGGTTAAAAATTTGCTAATGATTTATGTTTTTGATGCTACGTGTACCAAATTCTATTTGTTTGTCTCTTTGTTTTGTAATTATCGTGTTCACCAGCGATCGAACAGCTGAACAGATAGACTTCCTCTAAATGAACTTTTCATTTAAAATTTGATAAAAATGTACACATTTAGTGTAAAATTCACATACCAAATTTCAGCAGTCCAGCTCAAAGAGTTTTAAAATCATCGTGTTCACAGACAGATACATATGATTCCAAAAAATGTGTTTCCGGATTCAAAGAATAAAGTTCAAATTTTTTGATGTTTACACTATTTTTCTCAAATTCGCTTGCGACTAAGTAAAAATGAGTGATTCGTCAGAGTCATTACTAACATCGATTCTTCGAAGCAAAAGAAAAAAATTATAGTAAGAAGTAAACCAGATATTCGAATTATTAATTAACTTCCGCCTTTTTTTCTTCAATAAAATGCAGAAGAATATATGGAATCTTCGAAGAACGCAACTGATTCACCATCTTCCCATTCGTTCTGCCCAGCCGACAGGAAGAGTCGAGACAGAGACAAGTTTCGTCCAAGAGCGTTGATCATTTTTAAGTGGACAAAACGGCGACTTCATTCATGATAAGAACGAAGCTATCATCTCGACGTCGTAAGGCCGGTCAAGGACGAAGTGATCGCGGCCAGTTTAAAACCCAATGCAATAAACACAGACAAATCTTTCTCAAGCACCCACCATTCTCTCGACCCTACAAAGAGTGGTTCCGTATTATTTGCGCTCATGTTCAATTTGTGCCGAGAACCCTTTATTTAAGAGAAGGAAGAAAGAGTGCTTACAAGGTCAGCAGGATTAGCTTTCAGATCCACAGAGGATTCAATTCAGTTCACTGGGTTTCCAAGGCAAAGAGAACGATTCACACATCTTAAGTTTTATTTTATTTTATGGAGTGATAGAGCCACCCAAGACGCGGCAATCGGTCAATAATAATCTTTGTGCGAAGTGTGCTTAAACCATATCCTAGTGACCTTCCGCATCAAGATTAATTAAAGTTAACTTCGAATTTCCGCCGTTACATAACGGAGGCTATGTTACTAACTAAACAAAATCATTAAACAATTGTAGGTTGTCTCACGAGTTATGCAGCGTTTAATATTTACAGATTCGGATAGAACACGTCAAGGCAAGTATTTAGATGTATAACTCGTGGGGTCCCTAAGCAAAGCGACATAGTCCAATTACCCACATGTTATACATCATACTCATCTTAACGTGTTCTATCCGAATTTGTAAATCGTAAGCGCTGCATAGCTCGTGGGACACCCTGTATTAACTCTTTAGGTACATTTGACGTATCAGAATGTAATACATTATTTGAATTCGTTTCATTTTATTAGTAAATACTTTTGTACTAAATGCTTTTAAGTTATTTCAATATCGATGAATAATATGAAATAAACGAATTTTTGCATAAAATCTACTATTTTTAAATGTTCAAAAATGTGCTCCAAATACAAAAAGTGTACCCGAAGGGTTAGTAAATAAACGGAGGTTTATTAGAGTATGATAGATCAGAAAATACTTTTAAAACCAAAATCTGAAGATAAAAACAAATATTCTAAGTAATTTAGAATATTAAATATCCGTGAAATAGTTCATTTTTTAACGAATGTTCAGAATTTTTATTTATCTTATGTTTTTAGTAGAGCCAATTTCTTTATTGTAATATTTTTAGCACCTCTCGTTTTTAAGATTTTTGTTTTCCCCTCCAGATTTTTGATAAAAAATATTTCTTCTTTGTACCAGGCATATATATATTTTTATACATCTAGTATAAAATAAATATTTTCATTACTAATTTTTTCTCAATCTTTTAGATTAACCCTTTAAAGGGCCATTTTTTTTCTAGTCATATTATGTTAAAATATTTTTAGGCTTGAAATTAGAATAAGAAAAGGGATTCATTTAGCTGATTAGATAAATTTAATTTGATTAATTAATAATTAAGTAACAAATCAAGACACATCATTTTGTGTAAGATAAAGAACTGAAGCATCTAAGTTTCTGTCTTTCTAAAAAAAATTGTCAGAACTGATGCCAACCTACATAATTTCATACAAAGATTGATAAATTTGGTGGGAAGCATACTTCCCACGGCCCTAGAAAGGGTTAATAAATTTTATAATATATTATTAAAATTATAATAGAATTTCATGAGAAATATTTCTCAAATTCGTTTGTTATTTTAATATGGAATTAAAATGTATCGTTTTATTGCTAAAAATTTTTATTATTATCGGAATTAAAAAAAAATGTATAAAATTCAAGAATTTTTAACACATTTAACACATAAAACAGTGCCAAGTGAATCTCAAGAATGCGTTTAAAAGTGAACGTCCAAATTCTTTAAATTTTTGAAAAAGAGGAGTAAAAAATAACATACTTAACATTCAGCTCTTCTATAATACAATTGATTCATTTGATGATTTATTACAACCAACAAGCTCAGTGCAGTCAAAATAGACAAATAAGAAATCTGTAATAATCGACAGTTTTATGAGTAAATACTTTTAAAAAATTCTGCTACATTGCTTTCATTTGAAAGTGGCATTAATAGCTAGAACCATCAAACGCAAAAATTCTTATTGATTTAAGCAACTACAACAAATCAGTATATTATCAGGTACGTTAAATGAGTATCAGGAAAGGATTTAGTCCACTTATCTCTAAAGCTCGCCACCTGTTGATAAAATAAAAAAAAAAGCCCGAGGAGATAAATAAGAAAATAGCAGATAAAGGCAAATTCACATGTGCAAAAAAATGTAAACAAGCTTTTATAATTTTCACAAGTCACGAATACTTATGCTCAATCTATATGTAAATTTATAAAAGAAAACAAAATACAAGCAATCGTTTGTTGTACAGGTGTTCAAAAGTCAGATCTGTTCAGAACTATTTGAATAAAATTAGCTGCGTACCTACATTATTTGATAGATTACCAAAAATATAAGGTAACACATGCTTATGGATTACTTAAAAACATAAGTAATACACATGCATGATTGTGTGTAAGATTCATCAGTGTAGGAAGATCAAAAATAGATTTTTTAGAGCTTCTACAACTTACAATTTTTAAACCATAGTTGGTCACGAAATGCACTGATTACAATTAAAAGTAAATGGTACTAATTTAGAATCTAAACTCAAAGATCTGAAAGTTTCTCTGGAAAGTTTTCTGATATTTTACGTTTTCTACGATCCCGAATTGAAGTCAATTTCCATAGTCGTTAATCTCCGATTATCCATGGTTTTTATATTTATAACTGCAAAGTTTTTCCCGATTTCACAAATTTCATTTCCACAATAACTTTTTGTTCTCACTTCATTGCGATTTTAGGGAATTTGACCCATACTTCGTTCCATAAGGAACAAGTCGTCAGATACTATTCAGTTTGACCACTGATTCACAATATATGTTCATTTAGTGAATGTGTAAAAAGTACAACTTTTGCAGTATATTCAAATAATCCTGCAAAAAGGGTTTAACAAAATAAGGACTTACTACAGTTTTTCTGTTCGCGAATGTCCGAAGAATAAATAAATAAAAAACGAAACATTACAGTGATAACTTAAAGGATTTTCATTTATTAATAATTCCTTAAATCTAAATGGAATCTCTTTTATTTGAGTCTCTTTTCTTCATCATCTTTGCTAACAAATGTTTAATAATGTCTCATCACAGAAAACTTCTTTAAAGCGAAATAATTTTCAGTCCAATCCTAATAGAGGATTCGAGTCAGAGTTAAGCCTGAACTAAATAGCAAACTGCTGGCATTCATTTTTTTCCCGATAGTTTCTTCATTAAATTGTGACTCAAAAAGAAGTTTAATCATTTTTTTTCATTATTTAAACCAAGGAAAAAAAAAAAAAAAAACCTAGTTAGCACACAACATTGCCATGGCAACTACCTCTCCGAAAAGTTTTCTCAAATGAATTTAACCCATGAACTTTACTTACCATTAAAACAATTCTTGCAATTCCCGAATGTAAATGTTGAAAGTAATTAGACAAACAGACTAATAATACCCCATTCACATTACACCAGGATATAAATACAAGAGAAGGGCCCTGGACCACGCGCAGAATTTAATTAACTCGAACCAGAATGGGAGGGGGGGGGGAATTAATAATACCTAAAAGCAGGAAAGTGCTCCAAAACAGAAGCTCCCGAATGCGATGAGGAGATTTCAAGCGAAACGTAGAACTGCGCCCCGGTAAAAACAAACAAGATGTTTGTTTGGGAGGAACAATAGAGTAGTAGTGCAAAATGAACACAACTGTGATTGATGAGCGACATCTAATAAATGCCGGTGTAATGCGTATTTTTATTAAAATACAACGTACAATTCTGTACCAAAAGCAGCAGGTTTGGATTTAAGGCTTTGATTAAAATGGCTTTTGGAAAGCCATTTTCGGTCATACTAGCAACATGAAATTTGAGAAAACTTTATCCACATGTTACAGAAAATACAAGAATAAAGAACATTTGTTACATTCGTTGCAGAACCCAGGCCTAGTCTAAATGGGAATTCAAAAACGAAGATGAAAAAATTCTTATCTCATCTTATAAAAATAACCCAGTGGATGTAGTCTCCCCAAAACTTTCTCGCATGCCCTCTAATAAACTTGTCATCCCAGAGAATGTCTAACATAGCATTGGCGTACTATAGCTGCGAAATATGGACATTTGGCGTGAATTTAGCATTTTTATTGAATATATCGTGCCAACCTTGGCGAGTTATTTGGCGATTCATTCCTTGTATCGTTATTAGTATCCAAAAATCGAATTTGTGCTTTAGACGCGTTTTCCTCAACCGATTGGAACAAAAATTCGACGCAAAACTGCACTTGTAATCACAAAATCCCATACCAAATTTGATACATTTAAGTCATTGCGTCATTGAATTATCGTGTTCACGTACTTTTGAAAGTACAGACCGACCAGTCTGCAAATCCATTGTTGGATTTGGCTCAAAATTTGACTGGTATCTGTTGTTGTTTCTTATGGCACTTGGCATGGACAAGCCCGCTGTTACGAAGACAGCGATTTTAAGCCGGTGGGGAAGCGTCTCTTGACTGGTATCTAAATTATAGATATTAAATCCGTGTACCGAATCTTATCTATCTAGCTCTCTTCGTTTTGTAGTTATCACTGTAATTTATATTCGAATACCCGGACTTCCTTTGAACAGATTTTACTCAAAATTTGATAGAAATCTGCAAATTTGGTGTAAAGACAAAATTTTCAACCACCAAACTTAATCATTTTTGAGTTATCTTTGTCACAGATATTTCTAAAAATGTTTTTTTTTTTTGGGGGGGGGGGGCTTGGATATAAAAGCAAACATAAGATGCAAATGAGTTCGTATAGTAAAAAACAGGGTTCCTGTGGATTGTAATCTCATCTGAAGTCGCGAAAAATTTCCCAGGAAAGTCATGCCTTTATAGGATTTCTAAATCTATAAATAAAAGCCCTTAAGAATTCTATCATATCTTACAAACTTACTTTAGTATTGTCTCAATAATTGTTCTTATTATACTTTAAGTACTATTACTGCTCCATTTTCTTAATTATTTTTCAATTTCGGAATCACAGCAAAATAATTTTGAACTAAAAATTAATAAATAAATAAAAAAAATTTAAAAAAATTGCCAGTGCGAGAATTTTAAGAGTTTTTGATTTAGATAGTTATACCTTCAAATTTATCCAACTAAAAATATTTTATATCTAATTTAAATGGCAAGCATTTAAAATTAATCCAGTTTCGGGGGCTACTAAAAGGTTAGAATATCACTAATATTATAAGGATGAATTTACAGGAATTTTTCATATGGCAACCGATGTAATGCAATGAACTGTCAGATCTGCTACTTCATAGAAAATATCGAGTTACTGCCGAGTTAGATCTATAGTTTAAGCACTCATTTTGGGAAACTGTATGAGTACTTTTAACGCAATAATTACTCATATAATTAAGTTAATTCGTTCTACATTTCATCGAATACTGAGCAAATGAATAGATATTTTTACCTGATGAAGGAGCTCTGAAGGTATTTTTGAACCTCGTAATTCAGAAATGTTCCATGCTGAGGGGGTGTCGCAATTTCCGCACCTGCCCTCAGAAGGCCATATAGCATGCGAGCTGAATGTAATTTTTGTTTTCGGTTATTTATAAGATGTGGGACGACTGACAAATTTTAACACCTATTTGTTTGTTTGTTTAGTTATATTAACATCCCGTTTTAAAACAACACTAGGGCTATTTTGGGACGGACCTCGTCATTTTGAACCGCGGTCAGATGAAGAGGACGACACCTGAGCTGGCACTCCTCTCCAAACTTCTGCAACGTACCAGCGGGAGGACTTTAGCACCCATAAGAATGTCGTGTAGTTTTAATTAATACTAATTTTGTATCTTGCTATATGAAAATTATTCTATAAATGCTGATGTTATTTTGCATTGAGGTTAATAAAAATCGATATTGTCGATATGTTCAATTCGATATAATCGATATGTTCCATTGCAGGATTGCAGTCCTACTATAGAATACTGTAATATAGTAACTGTGTTGACAGTTACTATGTAACAATAGATAGACAGAACAAAAGCTAAAATTCTAATTCAGCGAAAAGCCTGTGCATATTAATCAAAATGTAAATCAACGATTAATCTGGGTGGGAGATCCGTCAACGTCTGTAAACACAAAGTAACAATATTTCACATTTGTTTATATGATAATGTCGAGTCTCTGCCTTTTTTTCTTTCCTTCAGCAGTTAATGACTGACGACGGCAGATAACTGAGGGTTTAAACAGGTCAATCCGTGGCAGAGCGATCCAGACGATGACTAAGGGAAAAATCGGTGAAGAGAATAAAGAGTTGTGGTGATACAGATTCCTGCACGATTATTCTGGGAATATTGGAACGAAAATGGATTTTAAAACATAAAAATATCATCATACATATTCCATATGAATCTGAAATCAAGCTAATTACGAATTTTATTTCTAAGATAAAAACATGTTTACATAAATTATGAGTAAAAATTTTAACCCTCAGCACTCAGATAGTGCCTCTCACTCGTCATTCAAGACGGTGCATCATTTTGACGTTATATTTATTTATTTTTCTATTTTTGATTGTTGAAAACGCCTACAGAATAGTAAAAAGATAGATTAATTTTTCAAAGAAACTCTATTTAAAACAATTATGTATATTTATTTTTCAGAGCAATAAACAAATCTTTGTATTAGGGGGAGTAATTATGCATCGAATTACTTCTCCGAGTGCAAAGGGTTAAACCTAATGCATTATCCCCAAATACAACAAGAGAAGTTAATTAATCTTTTGACTGCTGTGGGCGCATATATGCGTCATGCAAAAAGCATCGGTTTGGCCTATGGTGCATATGTGCATCCGGGGCAAGCCATCAGTTCAGTTCTCTATAATAGCTACTGTTGGTCGCTCACGTGAAGTGCTTCAACTTAAAACAATTAGAAGTCAAAGGGTTTATATAAATAAAAGATTAAACAGCTTTATTACATACTAGCTTTTACCCGCGACTTAGTAGCGTGGAAATAGATAGGAATTTATAGCATCAATGGCTTTATATTTTGTTACTCCTGCGCATGCGTGAATTTTCAACGCCAATTGAGGCAACATAAATGCATGAATTTTCAACGCCAATTGAGGCAACATAAATGCATGAATTTTCAATGCCAATTGAGGCAACATAAATGCATGAATTTTCTACGCCAGTTGGGTAATGCAATATAGATTATAAATTTTTAATTTCCTTTATTCTGTTTTATTTTAGTTCAAAAGTACTTCAGAATGAACCCGAAAGATCGATTCATTAACAATGTTTAATTTTAAATGCATCGAACACCAAGAAAATAAACAGAATCGTTTGAAATAATAGTCAAAATCATGTTAAGCCTAATCTCATTGGCGTGGGGGAAAAAAAGCTCTGAAGCTTTACACGTTTGGCGATTTTTGGCGAGGAAGTTAGTTTTTAATTAATAAACAATTAGCCACTCAATTAAACGTAATAAATAGTAGCCTATGTCCTATTCCAGACTATAATCTACCTTTGTGCTAAATTTCATCCAATTCCGTTCAGCCGTTCTGACGTGATGGACTAACAAACATCCATCCATCTATCCATCCAAACTTTCACATTTATAATAGTAGTATAGATTCAATTTTACCGTAAGTTTTGCTAAATTGGAGACCTGAATTGGAGATCGGAGATGAAAAACTGATTATTTCCATATTTCCATATTCTCCGATTATTTTTTTTTCAAGCTCCGACGGGTAAAGAGAGAGAGGGAAAAAAAATTATTAGAGAACAAAATGAATTTACTACCAAGAGTTATTATGTAGAATCAGGGTTACTTTTAAACATGATCACATTAAGGATTGGGGCATTCATATCAATGAGTCAGATTTCTTACTCCCTCTTCAAAAAGTGTTGCCACTACTAATGCGAGATTGGCTTTAATTTTTCTTTGAAATTCTTCAGTAGCCTGGAACTATTATTTTGACATACTAAATAAATTTTTCAATTCAGGAAAGAGACGAAAATCACTCGTCTCTAAGCCGCATTCTCCGTGGAAAAGAACAAGTGAGCAAAACTGCCGAAATAGAAGATCTTGCTTAACAAGTTGATCAAGTGCTTCGAAAGAAATGAAGAATGCTGGAATCTCAGATAAAAATGGCTGTCAAAACTGCGACTCCAAAAATCGATTATATACTTCTTATATTAGTCCTGCAAAGTTCACGAATGCTGAAATTTAAAAAAGATTGCTTTCGTTCAAGCGATTATCTTGAGATTAGTTTTAAGCGCAGTTAAGCATACTTTAAGACCAATAAAAACTCTGTCCAAAAGAAGCATTAAAATAAAAGAGAATAAAAAAATAATAGCAAAGTTATTCAAAATGTAAGGAAAACGAAACTTTTGTGAATTTCTAAATATTTAATTAAGTTCTGTATACTTTGAAAAACTGGCAATATTCTTTTTTATGTCTTCTTATTTAACCAAAATAGGGTTGAATTCGGTTCAGTTGTATAGGAGAAGATGAGGGACATATATACATAGTATTTTGCGATTTGACATATAGAGGAGGTACGGAGTTCTCGAACTTAAGGTCCTTAACCTCCGGATATGGCTATTAACATGGTATTGAGATTACTTAGCAAACGGTTGTGCTTTATTAAGTGAAAATTTTTAATGGAGCAGTAAACTGATGATAACTTATATTTAAAAAAAAAAGATAATAAAAAGGCTGAATTTTACATCAGGTTTTTTTTTTTTTTTTTTTTTTTTTTCCAAAATCGGTCCAGAATCAAGTCGGCGGAGTAAAGCTATTAACTTAGGTATGAATAAAATGGCAAGGTCTATTGGCGTTCTTCGGAAGCTTTCGATTTCTTTGATGGCGATATCGCCGCTTTTATCTATTTTCTCGGAGACACACTGCCGCAATGACTTTTATTAATATTAAGATAGATATAGAACCTATTTTGCTATCTCTATTCTCTATCCATTTGTCATAGCAGATTTCTATTATAATGAGATTAGTAGTTAATCATAAAAATTACGTAAATTTATGAGTCGGATTCTGCAATTCATTTTCTTTAAATATATTTTTCACTACGAAACCGCCAGAAATGTAATCAAGTTAGATGTTAACAATTATTGTTTTTATGAATGAAATGATTCCATCCAAGGAAAAGAAAAAACGTGACTACAGTTCTGACGAATGTGTCTAGGCCAAAACCAGACGCTGTTTTCTTCCTTAAACTTCAAGTACCATTGATTCATGAACATTTTTTCTCCTTCTAAAACGTAAATAAACTAGTTAAGTTCAGGCCATCAACAATTTTAAATATAATGGGCCCTAAAAATGATTGGTCATGATTTTTATATACTTTTTTTTACAAATCGTACTTTCGCTGACGCCTTAGAAAAGACGAAGAAAATTTGAAATGGACGGAACGATTCAAACAGAGGCGGATATTATTATGAAAGATTCCGTAAGATGAAGACAAATGATAAAACATTTATTTTATGAACTGCTGACGACTTCAAAAGTTATGTAATATAATACAGTTATCATTTTTCACGAAGGGCAGAAAGAATTAAATTATACTGACTCAGCATTTTATTCTTTTTAGAGACATCTTAGTTTTTACACAATTTTCGATACAAACTTGATACGCTACATTTTAAAATATGACAAACTGTCTTCAGCGATCAGCTGTTTGTCCATTTTATTAATAGTATTGATTTAATCATGCCATTTAAATCTGATGAACTACAAATTATTAAAAGAAAATATTTTATTTAAAATCATATTTACTCAAAAAACAAAGTATTTTGAATGGCGTTTTATAAAGTAGCGAAATCACTCCAATTGCTGAAGCTGGGCGCTTAGTGATCTTATTTTGCGAGGAAAATGAAGGCTCACAAATATTGAATGATATAAATATGGATTATCATCTTTTATATACAATCCAAATTGGAGAAATCGGTACAGTGGTTGTTGCCGGGGAACTGTGACATTAATTTTTTTTTTTTTTTAGAGATTGTACACTTAAATAGAGTTTTGGAAATTTCTTTCGAAAATGGTGGTTGGGGTGATTACTGATGACTTCAGGACTTATCTAGTGGCAGGGGCTGAGAGATTGGTTCTTTGGCCTTCTTAATTATTTTAAATACGATTTAAATAAAAAAGATGTCCACTCCACATTAACTTGAGAACGGCGACAACTATTGACAGACATGTTGTCTAGGTACAGTAAAGTGACCATCCGCTGCGCTGAGGTATATACACCATAAGCTGAGATAGTTACAACACCAAATTGCAGCAAAAAAATGTAGTTAATGTAGCTATCTTGAAAAACAATACAAAATACGGAGAAAAGTAAATTATACAGTATCTTCGAATTAGAACGAAAAGATATCTAGAGCACATAATGTTAAGGACATAACGTTAACCCTTATGTTCATTTTGTATAGTATACCATACATACAACTTTATAAAAATATACTACCACTATAAAATAATTTTTATAAAGTTGTATGTATGGTATACTATACAAAATGAGGTATACTATACAAAATGAGATGCTATACAAAATGAGGTATACTATACAAAATGTATAGCTACCTTATACATTTTTCTTTTGCTTTTCTTCAAAAAAGCAATTTTGCCACGATAAGGATTAATTATAGGACTTTAAACAGCGTAATATTGGTGCTTGTGCAAACCGGTAATCTGATATGCTACAAAATATACAGCAAGAAAGCTCCCCCCCCCCAAAAAAAAAGACTTCAGATAAGCCTTATAGTTGGCGGAAAACATTAGGTACATCAAAAATAAATAATAATAAAATATCTGCTGATAACCAATGTTCTGTTTTCTTTGAAATGTTTTTATGACTAAGAGTATTGGAAATCGCGATTAAATTTCAGATTCCAGAAATTTTCTTCGTTCTTGCGCGCAAAATTTTTCTCATACTAAATCGAAGACGATCATTGATTTCACTGACGATCATTTTGTCATTGATTTTTTTTCAACCTATCTTGTACCATTTTCGATATAAGTATGCTTACTCAATATTTGGCTCCAGGTGTCGTTGTAACCGACCTCACCGCGTAGCGTATGGTGATTTAACTATACCCAGACACCAAGTTTGTGGCAATAGTTGTCGCCGTTTTCAAGTTAACCCATGTCAACGTGGGAGGGAATGACTTTAGAGGATACAGTATATTCCTTTGCAATAGGCATTGAAGCAGATATAAAGTATATTTTCAACTATACTGATCAAAATATGTACCAGTCAACTCAAGCAAGACGTCAGATGCCCTCCCCTTCCATTTTCCTTCGCGTTAACTCATAAATTTCCGAACATCACGCATCTCAGAAATTCGATTTGTAAACAACATTAAAGACCCCACTCACCAGACCGTGTTGCACAACAGGAAAATTGAAGCCAGACGCTCAAACTGTAGCGTGTTGAAAAGGATTACAAAAAAAGAAACACCTCGACGGATGAGCCGTCGGGGATGAGATGGGAAAACTTGCAAGTGTCTAAACGGTGATAAGACTTGCAAGGATTCTTTGACACACGCAATTTTAATACCTTGCGGTCAGCTGTCTGCAAGGTCGGATTATGCTTACTAGAGATCCTTAGGCAATAAAAAAATCTCACTGCATTTTTACTTTTCTAAATCCCACAAACTAAATTTTTTTTATTGATTGTATAAATAATTTTAATTAGTAGTTAACTGTAAGTGCGAAATATCTGATTGCAAATTAGTTTCTCAAAAGACGGTCGATTAAATCGCGTATAAACATATCCATAGCTAAAATGTAACCAAAAATAGCAGAAAAAGATAAAACTTTTCATAACACAATTTAAATAATATATAATAACAAAATCAAATATTTTTTTAAAAGTATAAAGCTTTACACTTTTTAGAATTCTAAAATAAGCATAATTTAAGTCTACAAATGCTGATTAATTAGGAATATTATTAGAATAATTGTCCAAAATTAATTGAAATGAAAGAACAGAATTAGATAAGTTTCAAAACACCGCAAAAGAAGGAAGTGAAAAAACTTCAGGGGTCCCTTAAAGTTACGAGACTTCTAGATGATTGCTTCATTTGTCAACTTAACAATGGATATAGGGCATTAAATTGTGATTCTTTTAATGCAAAATAAGAAAACAGGAATGACACTCCGATCGGGGACACTTCAGATATGAGGATGAGAAGTTTCCGGTATGGTGGTTGGTTCTCGTCACTCGGGTAGGTACAGAAATGGTGGGGGTCGGTTACCTCCTACCGATGACGGGACGTACATCTTCCATTTAGAGTTGTACCGTGACTGGGGATAGCTGCTAGGACTCAAACTTAGTGTTGTTGCCGCGGCAGTTTCGGTCAATCAGATAAATCCGTATGCCTTAGTGGCAGGTGGGAGTAGCTGTTATGGTTACAAGTCAGTGACAGCCCAAATAGAATACGGTATATCATTACACTTAGTTAAATAGTCTAATATATGATCTTAATAAAAATAATTAATAGAGTTTCACGGATTCGGATCCCACGCACCCGTTTGAACAAAAATAAAGCGACGAACAAAGTGTTTATTGACCAGAAATGTAAATATTGTTTGACCATTTGTGAGTTAGCATTGAATTTTTGAGTAGTCAAGGTCTTAACTGATTTTGTTTTCTTGGCCATTTCTACAGCTATCCTTAATATTTACGTATTTCCCACACAGCAGCGACCTAGAGCGTCTAGGCGGAGAAGGAGCCGATTAAAAACTTTTATTTTTGTAGCTGCTATATAAATAAGTTTGTAATAAATGCAGGCTCCTATGTTTCGCTACATTTACGAAGTTATCAAAAATATTTATAAAATCGAACATTTACCCAATAATATTGCATAAAAACTTGGTGTCGAGCAGTTTAGAGTCATAATAGATAAAGAAAAGCAAATACAATATATAATAAATAGAACATCCCTTATCCAGCACGCCATCGCTAAGAAAAGCAACAACGTACACAGTGGTTTTGTAGCGCATAAACTTATATGGATTTAACAAACAAAATAATTCAGAAATTTACAATCAATCCAAACTAAGCCGACCAAACAATAGACCAGAAGTGAAGCTATCGAATTGTTAAAAATACACACAATGCTTCAACAGAACGGAGCACATGGAAATGCAGCCAGTCCCTCAAGGAATTCCAGTACGTTACTTCCGTGGGTGTGCCTGCACTCACGAGATCTCTCAACGTGACACAAAAATCCTTTCATCGAACGTAGATTATCGGCTTTCCAAAAGCGGTCGTGAATGCGAACAACAAGGTGTTTTGTAGCCCATCCACTTACCGACTTGTGCAGACGCCCTCGATGGAGGTTGCGGTTCTCCACCGAGGCACAAATCCCTCTTGTTAAGGTGACGAGTCCAGGCGGATTTTGGAGATAGCTATCTCCAAATCGGACGTGCTCTCCCCAGGCAATGCCCCTCTCCGCTGACCTTCAAACGAGCGGGCCGTTTCTGATTTAAATGTGGACCACTAAGGAGTGTTGCTCTTTTTTATCTTCGGCTCAGTTGGCGTGTTTGAGCAAGAGAGTAGGAAGAATACGATACGTATCAGTGAGCGGAGGATTTTGATTTATGTGACATTTTTGAGATAAGACAAGGTAGGAATAAATTCATTCAAGTTACTCCGGCATTTATCGGATTCTTGGGAGGTATGCGAGTATGATCATTATCTTGACAGTAATTCGTAGGTTTATATTTCAGGGTGGTTGGATTGCGCCCGTTAAAATCGATCATAAAGATTCGCAGAAAGTCTGGATCGGGAGTGACGAAATAATGTACACCGGAAATGGGCACCGGAATGCTGTGATAAAACAACAAGGAAATACTACTTTAAATCATGATTTGTACTTGATATTTATGATGCCTTAACTAATTTCATTTTTACACAACCGTAAAATTCCATTTTATTGACTAGCATCACGATTAGAAAATTAGATTCGTAATATTAATGTTCTGTAAATATAAAAAGGATTTTATGGAACAAATTTCGTCCGTTTGAACTGTGGTCTGACAATGGGAAGAACCACGCGCCGGTGCCTTCACTTTGAATTTTTGCTCTACATCAATACAAAGAAGTTTGAAAAATTGATTGACGTCAGGTTTAACGAACACCAAGTCCATAGAGAACATATTTGAAGCAATCGCATATCAAACCGAGAGCCTACCACTAAACAATTTACGATCATAACATGTAAAGGATATTTTCTTCTGTCCAACATCTATATCACATTTGTATCTTTCTTTTGTACTTATGGTACTTTAACAGATTGATTTTTTTTTATAATATTGGTTTACATTTCAACTTTTTAATTAAATGATGCATATGATTTGGGGCAATTATTGTAATAACGACCATAGCCAGAGAAGGAGGAATAAAATGTAATGGAAAACTGCCCAATTAGGCAATTGTATTCTTGTAATAAAGTGTAGTTATTTTTTACTTACAGATTCTTTTTACTCCCCCCTCGCCATTGAATTGAATTTAAAATAACAAAACAAACATTAACTTGTTAATCTATTTCGTACAGATTATTTATTAGTGTTTTACCTATGGTATTTAGCATTTAGAAATAGCTTGTTGGTTTTAGAGGTGGCAAGTTTGTGAATCCAAGTACTCCAACAAAATCCCATCCTCATGGCCATTGTTACAATAATCCACCTAAAAGTGGGGGACTCCCCCCAACTCTGAAGTACCTATGCGTTACAATGATTTTTGTTCTTTAAAATAACTGCAACTTTCATTAATTATAAAAAAATCAATATTTCTGTAATTAGATCTAATTCTAAAAGAATACGTGGAAGAGTTAAAAAAAATTGTGGGAATTCGATTAGATGTTGCCCAATTAATGAAAACAGACCTTGAGAATTAATAAATACATAGAAGAAAATAAATAAATAAAATTAACAAATGAATTTTTAAAAAAACTAGGCCAAGAAATTAAGTTCCTAAATTACAGCAGTTTGATTACAGCACGTAGCTAGTAATGAATTACAAAAATTCTGCAGCATCTAACTATAGAAAAATTATAAAATTCCGATTAATAAATTCCTTGCAAGCAAATTGAAAATTCCATTCTTCTTATTCATTCGAAATTTCAACAGACAACCGGTTTTATTCAATTACTTTCGCCTACAATTTAAAGAAACTTCTATCGCAAATTACTCCAGGTAATGCATTTTCATTACTTTAGAATAGAATTTTTATTATATAAATCCATTAATATGCATCTTCAAGAAATTCAAAGAGAACATCAATTCGCTTATAAAAGAATGGGGATAGACAATTAGTTAAAATGTTTCTTTCAAAATTTTTTGTTCATTCTAATGCCATTCATTCATATCTAAAGTTATCCAAAATTATAAAAAAAATTCTGAATAATTCACTTAAGAGAAAATTTAGAAATGATTCTTGAAGAAAAACTCTGTATTTCTGATATTCTATAACTTTATCACATTTTCAATATCGTAATAAAACACTCATTAAAATTAAGAACTATTACCAATGTAATACATAACATAAAAATGAGACATTAAGTCCGATATATTTTTTTTGCCGATCTTTAGAAGATTGGAAAAAAATTAATACATATTTGAAAAACGTGAGATGAATACTGGACTCAAGAGGCACAAATAGACAATATGGTCACCTAATGGATGTAAAAGGGGGAGACTTTTCAACTCCGGAGGACTAGGCAGTGCTTGTGTGTCTATGAAATTGTAACACTCCCATTAAAAGTCTTCCAAAAGCTCCGTTCCTATGGCGCGTTGCCTTTATGGATATGGTTGAAAATCTGCCATCTGACCCAATGTTAGGATGATTCCCGCCAGGGCACGTCGATCGGAAGCTTCCAGCAAACTGTCCGTAAAATGAACAGACCACAAAGAACCCCAGGTAAGGACAAATGTGGGGACTTCAATGCGCTGGACTTTCAAGGGCATAGGAACGGGTCTTAAGATGTGGTCTTTAGCTTTTGATCAGTCCTTCCATCCAGTAGTCATCCAGTCTTAAAAATATTTAATGACTCTACTCCAAAAGCCCTCATGATTCTAATGGCAATGACAACGTAACTGTAACATTTCGAGTCGAGATCCCACTATGATGTGGACCTCTAGCTTTTGATCAGACTTTTCATCCTGGAATTCTGAAGTCGTAAAAATATTTAATGACTCACAACCCAATTCAAAGATCCGATTACTTTTACAATAAATAAACAAGTCACATACTAACATAATATGGTGCGTTTTGTGCTTCAAAATACACCGAAGAAAACTGAATTGATTTTTGGTGTCTTCTTCCTTCCCACCTGTTAGGTTTAAAAGTTAAATCAGATTTTAAATGGTGCTATCAAGACTACATATCCAATTTTATTTGTATAAGTCGTTGCAATTTCGAGCGCATATATCTGCAAACATACAGATCGGCAGAGGGCCAATCCTTTGATGGAATGGTTCTAAGATCTGAGACAGATCTGCATTTCTAATGATAAATCTATATACTTGCTTTAATCCATCTTGCTATATGCGTTGTAGAGTTAACGCATACATATGCAGATGAATGAATGACATTCTGAAAATTTTTTGATGAATTTTTTTCAAATGGATTTCATAAAAATTCGACGGAAAAACCAAAAAATTGGCGTGATGACCGAATAAAACATTTCACCTATCTAGCTCAATGAATATTTGAGTTATAGTGTTCGCCGAGCAATGTACACAATTTCAGAAATGAGTTCTTCGGCCAATGAGAGATTTGAAATAAGGAGATGCATCAAAATCTCAAGGTCAAATTATTTTGAAGAATGCAATACTTTTTTTTTTTTTTTTGTATGTCTACTTCATATAAAAGAAAGTCAAATAGGAAATAATCACAATTGAGATAAACAGATTCCCTAACAGTCGGAAAAACCAAAAAATTGGCGTGATGACCGAATAAAACATTTCACCTATCTAGCTCAATGAATATTTGAGTTATAGTGTTCGCCGAGCAATGTACACAATTTCAGAAATGAGTTCTTCGGCCAATGAGAGATTTGAAATAAGGAGATGCATCAAAATCTCAAGGTCAAATTATTTTGAAGAATGCAATACTTTTTTTTTTGTATGTCTACTTCATATAAAAGAAAGTCAAATAGGAAATAATCACAATTGAGATAAACAGATTCCCTAACAGTCGGAAAAACATCAAGTGATAAAATATTTTTTTTTCTTTTAATAATAACATAAAAAACAAGGTCGACATAATGCCGAAAGCATTCTAAATCAAATCATTTTCAAATCCTGTTCCAGAATTTGTCTTTTTTAACTTTTATCAAAAAAATTCAAAACAAACATGTTGCTAGAAAGTGGTAAAAACAACACGAGATGCGATATTTTTCTGTAAATATCTAGATGTTCCAAACCGAACATCGAAATGGCGTGAAAAGAAATCCAGATTAGCATTGACCTTGACTCGATCCAAACAGCTGCCATTTTTTGGATCTCATGCAGATGCGATGATCCGCGAAGATCACCTGCGGTGCGCGGCCGTCATTGAAGCATAGTTTTACTTCTAACTGTTCTCGAAAATTAGGTGAAATGAGGGCGGAGGAACCACCCCGGGGGCATCCCGCCGATGTGAATGAAGCCCAGCAACTACGCCAAGAATGCAGAAGACAGGGCTGCGGCCGGCGAATGTTGTGTATTCCGGGCACACACCAGAACGCACTAAGTGGGTCTTTTGCGGTGTTTGATTTTCGGGTTGGCGAGATAGAATCAGTCTCGTAAAAATAAAGCGATGGGAATGAATTCTGTTTGCATTTCCTGAGTTAAACTCTAAGGGCCACTGGAAATAAGAATCATCAAGCACGTATGAAGCAATGCTTAGGCAACGGTTAGTATTCGAGATCCAAGATATTTAAATATGAACTGGATTGTTTGGAAAAATGAACTGCGTTTAATCTGGAATTTATGCAAGATATGTGAAAATTGTGCTTCATTTACATATGTATTAGGCATCTGCAATCAATAGATATTTTGAGGGATAGGATATTATTTAATCTTTCGACTGCATAAAGGACTAGGAACCAACAGCTCCCGTTTTTTTTTTTTTTTTTCTTTCCCCAATGAAAAATAATGTTTTTATTATTCTTTTCTTGCTACTTTAAATGCATATGAACGAAATTACAAATAGGAAGTTTTAGGAACAGAAAATCAAGTCCAGTTTAGTTATATTAACATCCCATTTTAAAGCAACACTAAGGCTATTTTAGGACTGATCTCGTAATTCTGAACCGCGGTCAGATGACAAGAACAATACCTGAGCTGGCACCCCCCTCTCCAAACTTCCACACAAGAGGACATTTGGTCCCGACGGATTTAACGCGAACCAGGTCCGATTACACGACGTTTCTTCGGTGGAATCGAGTCTCGAACTTGAAGCCCTCCTCCACTTCCGAAGCCGGGACCTCACCATCAGGCCACCGCGGCCCCCAACAGAAAATCGAATTTCAAGATATAATTCAAGGTATTTTTTTAAGTTCCGAGAAGAGGTTCGTATATGGTCCCCGCGGAATTTCCCCATCTTTTACCAGTTTATAAACGTAACCACTTATATATTTATTCTTCGTCCCGCTCTCGTTTTCACACGCCAATCCCGATGTTGCTCGATGTTCGTCAATTCCAGTTAGCAAGTTTTTAAACTTCTCTGGCCAATCATTCACTGTTGGAAACTTAATGATGACAACATACGGCCTATTTCCGATTCAAACTCAAAGCCCCACAACTTTCTTCGTTCATATCTCCAATATCTAAATATTAACGTTTAGCAGCTTCACGATAAGCTTTTCTTTTCAAATCAGTAGATTCTCGCTCGGTCTTTTTCCGCATTCCTTTCCTTCTGATATTACTGGACACTATTTAAAAAGACTATTATTATTAATTTATTAAATTTAAAAAGACAAAACATTATTTAAAAAGACAATACGTGGTCAAGACGCGGATTGCTTGAGTATTCAGACGATTCCTAGCCGAGAGTCGAAAAAATTTTCGTTTGAACTTTAACTTGAACGTAGTAGGAGATAGGAATTTATAGCATCAATGGCTGTTATCCCCTGTTTCCAGATGAAGAGAGCAAAAAATTTATATCAATAAAAACAAGAGCGCGCACACACACAAAAACCAATTGAAGTTCCAGTCAGCTTCTGTTACTCGAAAAAAAAATAAACAAAATGGGTAACTATTCATTAGTGTTGCCATAAACGGTGTGTCTAAAAATATAATTAATAAATAATATTGTTTTAAAATGCTATTTGCTCTTAATTAAAGCTTTACTTTTCCTTTTCTGTCACCATTTCATCGTCAAGTCCAATACAAATATTTACTAAGACGTAATAAAAATTTTCATTACATGTTTCAAACAATACTGACAAAACAAATCTCAAGTGTTATGAGTCAGGTGACTCGCTATTTACCAATCACAAAGCGAATAAAACACAAAATCTGCATATATTTTTTAATACAATATTATATATATATCAATCTACCAATAATCCCACACTATTTTTTTAAGGGCTGGTAAAAATGGTGCTCTTTTGTTAATAGAGAAGAGGTTGGTTTCTAAAAGAGTGCTGCGATTTCAAACAGCTTTTTGTTGTGTATACGCACAATAATAAAAAAGCATTCAATCCACTGACATTCGAGTTGCACAGTTGTCGAGAGATAAAGATGTTATCAAAAAATAGAAAAATTTAATGATACCAAACAATAATAAAAATAAAAAGAAAGGATATCTGATGATAAAAAAATTAATAAAAGCTATTGCTTCATCATTTTTTTTTTTTTTTGTAAATAAATATGAAAATCTCTACTTGAGAAATTATTTTAAACACTTTTGGATTTTGTTTTTATAGTTAAGACACAAATGAGTACATTTTTATACTTGAGATAAGGAATTCAAGAAAAATACTCGAAGGTATTCATTTTAAAGTCTACTTTTTATTTATATTAAATAATAATGTGGGGAAAGGCAACGACCAGCATTAATATGAAAATATATTTATTATAATTAAAGGACAAAACATTACTATACTAACATATAACACATAAAGATACATGAGCGTGAGCTGCACGTCTTACAGACTCACTGCCCAACTCTCGTCTGCCAATAATGGCGGAAAAGCATCACGTGATTAATGACGTGACGTAACATGGCGCCATACAGGATACGAGATCTGTCAGCAGTTCCCACAATAATATAAATAAAATATATTTATATTTCATTTATATTATTATTTAAAATAAAACAAGTATAGCTTAGTAAAGAGTTTATTTGCTAATTTAACATATTTCAAGTCAAAAATCTTATTTAGTACCATTATTATTTAAATTATTCGAAATTAAATATAAAAGGCAAAGTTTAATTATATCCAAAGATATCACTGTACAATGAAATGAAGTGGTTGCAGCATCCATATCGTAGCATAAGAGATGCCGCGGTGGCGAAAGCACGTAGTGACTTTAACAGTGTTTCAAATGTCATCTATTCAATCATTAATGCAGCAAAATAATGTTACACGCCGTATCTGGAGCTGAGATACACAAATTTCAATTATAATTACGTGAAAATTCACTGACATAAACTGGTAAACAAGCTAGTGAAATCGACTTTCGGAGCGATGCACAGTAATTTCCTTTAAATTAAAAACAAAGTGCAATATTTTATGAATAGTCAACAGCATTAATGTATGTAATTAAATGTATGTATTAAATTTTCTTACATTAGCTGTAACCGGAAACGTATCTCTTTATTTGTGACTGTGTCATAATTATATGATATCTTTTGAGTTAGACCTAGTTAGTTTCCGCACTGCACTAACTTGAAATTCTATACAAAGTTAATTCTTTAATATCAGGCGCCAGGATCTACACCCGATCCATCCTTTGGTGTCACCATCGAAACAATTCTTAAGTGACAAACACATTCAAACATGAACTATAGATAATGGACTCAACCACTTCTTAGTGACAAACACATTCAAACATGAACTATCGATAATGGAATCAACCACTTCTTAGTGACAAACACATTCAAACATGATCTATCGATAATGGACTCAACCACTTCTTAGTGACAAACACATTCAAACATGATCTATCGATAATGGACTCAACCACTTCTTAGTGACAAACACATTCAAACATGAACTATCGATAATGGAATCAACCACTTCTTAGTGACAAACACATTCAAACATGATCTATCGATAATGGACTCAACCACTTCTTAGTGACAAACACATTCAAACATGATCTATCGATAATGGACTCAACCACTTCTTAGTGACAAACACATTCAAACATGAACTATCGATAATGGAATCAACCCCTTCTTAGTGACAAACACATTCAAACATGATCTATCGATAATGGACTCAACCACTTCTTAGTGACAAACACATTCAAACATGATCTATCGATAATGGACTCAACCACTTCTTAGTGACAAACACATTCAAACATGAACTATCGATAATGGAATCAACCACTTCTTAGTGACAAACACATTCAAACATGATCTATCGATAATGGAATCAACCACTTCTTAGTGACAAACACATTCAAACATGAACTATCGATAATGGAATCAACCACTTCTTAGTGACAAACACATTCAAACATGATCTATCGATAATGGACTCAACCACTTCTTAGTGACAAACACATTCAAACATGAACTATCGATAATGGAATCAACCACTTCTTAGTGACAAACACATTCAAACATGATCTATCGATAATGGACTCAACCACTTCTTAGTGACAAACACATTCAAACATGAACTATCGATAATGGAATCAACCACTTCTTAGTGACAAACACATTCAAACATGATCTATCGATAATGGAATCAACCACTTCTTAGTGACAAACACATTCAAACATGAACTATCGATAATGGAATCAACCACTTCTTAGTGACAAACACATTCAAACATGATCTATCGATAATGGACTCAACCACTTCTTAGTGACAAACACATTCAAACATGATCTATCGATAATGGACTCAACCACTTCTTAGTGACAAACACATTCAAACATGATCTATCGATAATGGACTCAACCACTTCTTAGTGACAAACACATTCAAACATGAACTATCGATAATGGAATCAACCACTTCTTAGTGACAAACACATTCAAACATGATCTATCGATAATGGAATCAACCACTTCTTAGTGACAAACACATTCAAACATGATCTATCGATAATGGACTCAACCACTTCTTAGTGACAAACACATTCAAACATGATCTATCGATAATGGACTCAACCACTTCTTAGGTATTGTTCGTTTCGAAAATAGGTATTATCGAATTTGATGATATTTTTTGTCACATCGATATCTTTTGTTGAAACGAGCGAATAGACGTTTCCATGCCAAAATGCAATTAAAATAAGCATAATTTTTATCGCCCATAAACAAGATATAGTCAAAGGGAAGTATACACACAGAAACGTAAACCGTTCATTGAAGTCGTCAAAGATATTACAGGCCATTCACAATTTGTCCAGCTTTTGTTTTCGACTGATAACAGTATTTCGTGTAAGTGCTGATTTTAATCGCTGATAGTTTTCTACTACATATTTTACTTTTATAAACAAAGAAAAAAAATTAAACATATTGTTGGTAACCTACTCATTGATTTGTTAATATCTTCACTATTTTTCACAAAATGTGGAACTATAAGGTGACATGAAGTAACATGAAGGCCCATTCTTGTAAAACCAAAATTGTAAACAAAGAATTATTGATGCATTGTCCATTCACAAATTTAATAAGTCAGACAATTTTAATTTATTATTTATCACAACAATAAACAAATATCGATTTTGCAAATTATTATTATTTAATTCTAATATATGAACAGAGCCTTCCGGTCTCTTTTTAAATTTTATTTTTTTCTTTTATTAAAATTAAACCGAATCTACAGTTAAAATACTTGAAAGAAATTTCATCATTTCAACTTGAATTCATGATTTTTTTTTGTTTTTTTTTTTTGTAAATTAAAAAAAAGCGTTTTAGTCAACAAACTGTTCAAGAAAATTAATATATTAATCCCCATTCTAATTTAAATATGTACTGGCATTTAAATTAAGTGACAGGAAAAAGTTATCAATCAACCGAAGAATTTAATAAATTTTCTTCCGGTCACTTTGTTGATAAAAAATATATTTATCGTGGTCTAATTATATTTAAAAAATAATACAGACAACAAAGTAAAATATTTTTAAAAGACTGTCCACACTTTTTATTTATTCGAAATCAATTTCGGAATATTGCAGTAATTGTGTTTTTATCATTAAGTCTGCAGTTGTTTGAAATTGATACTGTTGCGACAAATGTACAGAAAATTCACCATTGGAAATTCATTCATTGCAAAGACATTGAATAAATTTATAAAATGTACAAATATTATAAAGTAAGTAAGTCAAAAATTTTGTAATAAAAGACCATATTTCTATAACCAATGATTTAAAAAGGAATTAGTAAGCCGTATGTGTTTACAATTTCAAAGTCTCGGCTAAAGAAAGAGGGAATGCAAAAAAAAAAAAAAAAAAAAAACACCAATGCAGTGAGCTCTCATATTGATTCTTATCGGAAGGTTGATAAACTGTCACCAGTTTCCTATGATTGGCAGAAAAAAGGAGTAAATGAACCTCATGCGATGGGCATATATTTGCGCAAAAGATAACAAAATGCCAACTGAAAACTTTATGCCTGATCGCTTTCAGACAATAACGGTGGAAATATTACATTAATATAACTGTATTTCACCATTTATAATTAGATTAGTAACTGCTGATAAAATCATAGTTAAATATACAATATTTTCATCATTTTCTCTAATAAAAATTAGTCAAATCTCAAAAGACCCGATTTTTAAAAACAGGTTTATTAAAAATTATTCGACTAATAATCTCAATTGACAGTTTTAAATTAATATATCCTTCCCCCCACAACGGAGTCATCATTTGTCATGAATGACGAATGATTCAGGTAGAAAATGCAGGAATATTGGAATCAAAATATACATTGTGTGATTTCAACTTGCAAGCTTGCAATCAACTTTCAAATCACAGAATTTTCCTTCCTAGGCATTTAACAGCGGAAGAAAATCACTGGATTAAATATTTAATGAAGAAATTAAAACGGTTGGAATTTTAGAGTAACCATCTTAGCTACTCCACCCCGCCTAATAAAGGATTTCGGATTAGATCTGAATGTCCGGACCCCGCGAAGCAGCTTTGGTGGGAACTAAGGTGAGTTAGATGAGCCCCAATCAATTCCCGGCCATGGTACAACACTTTTCGTGAGAAGCACGTCCCGTCATCGATAGGAGGTAGCCGAACCCCACCATTCTGTATCCGCACAGTTGGCAATTATTATTATTTGCAATTTTTCCAATCCTCAAATGAAATTTACCGCATGATATAGTAAAATATAACCATTTATTTATCACCGGATAACCATTATTTAATAACCATTATAACCATTTATTTATCACCGGACGCTTCTCTTCTCGTATCTGAGGCACATCCGCCCCCCTCCCTCGGTGGTGATGAATTTTAGATTAACATTAAAAATTACTGCATTTATATATTTAGAAAACTATCAAAATTCAAAAATAATTCATTTAAAAAAATGCTCGACACTTTCGTATTTTGATTTGAAGATAAGAATTCAATTTGACGCTTTGAAATGTTTTTTAAAAGCTTAATCATTGTTTGGTATGATTCCTAAAAATGAATCTTCCAACTTTTGTAACTGTTGAAATTTACAAATATCAATCAATCAATCAATAAAAATAATAATAAGCGATATGTGAATGTAAAGTGTTAAAAAACAATTTCGAGAACAGCTGCAAATTCACAATGTTTACGGAACTTCCCGAATCAAAAATTAAAATCATATTAAATCTGAACGTATTTCATTTCCGTCATTGTTTTTACAACAGAATTTGCAGCAGAAAACAAAGATCCAAATCATATATTACGCCAACATTCTCAGAATAAAAATAATTATAGCTCAGATCAGTTTAAACTTCGGTTCCGCTTGGCTGAGTTTAATTAAAAAGCAAACTAAAATACTTGAAATCCGGGATTTCAATGCTTGTTTACGCAGACACATCGGAGATATAAAAATAGAAATGGCTATTAAAAAGAAATTGTCTCGAGTTTCATAAGTCTTATTTCTTTTAATGGGTTTTTGTGATTGGCCAAGAATGCCATGAATTCGTATACAAATGATCTACACAAAATGCGCAAAACGTCAGTTCAATTTTAGAATCCGCTGTGCATACTGCAGAGGGTAGGGAAAGGAAAAAGATACTACTTAACGGCAAAGAGACAGTTAAATTATAATAATTGTCTTGCTTTTGAAGCAAGATGAAGGTTATTTTGAAGAATTTTTCGCCATTAGAATGGGTAGATGACGAGGGCAACATCCGAGCTGGCAATCTCTCTCCAAACTTCTATATCAAAACAAGCAGGAGGTTATTTGACCCTCAATCACACAAAGAAAGAATAGAAGATTCATATACGCTATGTATTTTCAATGGAATCGATTTCAGTGGATCCAATCAATCTTTAATCTGGATTTTACCATCAGGTTTTGTGCATCGTCTCCAGAATAACAACTAAAAGTCAGAAGACAGTTGATAAACTTAGTCATGTGTGCCAGCGTGAATTGGATATATATATAATTTTGCAAATGCATGTTTAAAAAGAAGAAATTTTTCCATTTATTTCACTAGGGGAGACATAGCTAGGAAAGAGGTAATGATAAACTGACGTCGGTTCACATCGCGACCTAAGAGCAAAATGGCAGAATATTTTCCCTTCAGTGATATTACAATAAGGGTCTAATAGGGATTTCTTTGCCGCATGTCGATTTAGGCGAGGAAATCTTAGGTATTTTTAAAAGTATGTGTGAATGCTAGGGATTTTGATCTCTTTGTTACGAATTACGGAATCAACAGTTTTACTACGCACGTGTTAGAATTAATTAAATAAAAAAGTGGGAATTGGATCATGAAATAAGAGAACATTTTCGAATAAAGTTAATATGAACTAGTTTAAAATAAAAATAAAAAAATAAGCAAATTATTAAGATTTAGTTCAGATTTAAAAATATCATTACATATATATATCATATAGCACTGAATAAAGTTATAAATAAGGGCTTTCCACCTCAAAAAAAGAAAGAAAAAACAACGATACAATAAAACAGATACACTTTTAAATTAGCTGAATAAAATTCAATTTACGAACTGAACAACAAAACGAAAGTTTTAAAAAATGTAATGCGATCATCAACCTGCTTAGCTACTAACTATTCGAATTATAAAAAGAATGACATGATATTTAGTATACAGGTCACGTATAACTATTCTGAATTGCGCAATAGACGCCTGAACTTTTTCACTAGTTCACAGTAATAATACGAATCGTTCGATGATAACCAGTTTTTTGGAATACCGAGCATTCCGCGGAGATATATAACACGAATACTTTTAAATGAGGAAAAATTCCACGACCTGCAAATTGTATGCTCACAATGGAATCAATTACAATGAAAAAGGCAACAGTAAAAATGTATCCGTTCTATTATTGATATCTTCCTGCTTTTATCAAAAATGTCAGAAAGATTGAAGGGTTCTATTATCACCCGGTCGGGTAAAGGTTACAATGGTGTAAGTCGTAATAACAAACCAATGGGATTGGTCTTCCCAAAACTTTCTCGCATGGAACTGGCGTACAATAGTTACGTAATATTTAACTTTTGTTGTGAATTTAGCATTTTTATTGAATCTATTATGTCATCCTTGGCGAGTTATTTGGCGATAAATCCCTTGCATGCAATATCTGGAAATCGAACGCGTTTTAGACATATCTGTCCCAATCAATTGAAACAAAAATCTGACACAAAACTACATTTGTAGCCACAAAATCTCGTATCAAATTTAATGTATTTGAATCACTTCGTTTTTGAAATATCACGTTTCTGAAAGAACAGACCAACACTCGGTCACCCCCTCATTAGGTTTAGCTTAAAATTTGTCTGGTGCCTGCACTATAGATATTAAATAAGTCTACCAAATTTTATCCATTTAGCTTTTTTCGTTTTGTAGTTATTGTATTACTAATGTCAGAGGACATATGGACATCTTCTGAATGGATTTTACTCAAAATATGATAAAAATCTACAAATTTCGTGTAAAGACTGTATCCTAAATTTCACCCGTCTAGCTGAAAGCGTTTTTAAGTTATCTTTGTCACAGACAGAAAGACGGACATTTTCCAAAAACGAATTTTTCGAACTCAGTGAGTTCTAAAACGTGGAGATTCGTTCAAAATAGCGAATTCGAATGTTTTTGATGATTACAATGCTTTCCTTACTACGTATACGAAAAAGTAAAAAGTTTAGTTTAAAATCCTAACCATTGTATAATATTCCTTTTTAATTCAAGACATTTGCTGAATTAGAATTCAGATAACACATCTTATATAAAAAAAACCTAATATTTTATTTCCATATTTATTAAAGCACATTTTGCGGCGAGTTAATTTCCGGAAAAGAAAGATTTACACCACGGTATATTTTTTCTGACTGTGGTATAACTTAAAACTAATTAATATTTATCTCCATAACGCAATATTTCCCAAATAAATTTATTTTTTAAGCTAACATTTAATATATGAACCTATATGAAATTTCTAAACATAATTTTTATAAAATAATAAAAAGGGTCATTATAATACGAAACAAAAAATTCACGTGGAAAATAGTTATGTTTATGTAATTAACGTCAGACATCCTATAGCTAATTAGTACCTCGATATAAAGAAAAAGAGTGACGTAATATCGTAGCAGGTAGATGTTAAAAGACATGCGCACTTATGTTTATCTTGTGAATTGCACATTACCCTATTTCTTTAATGGGACAAATGAGGATTTGTAGAGTTAAACTTCTTAGGAATTAAATTCACGAAAGAAAATACACATGAAGAGCTAAATAGCCACTTTAAATGCATAGAGGATTGTATTTTGATTCAAATCAAATAAAAAATATATAATATATACCTTTTGCAGTAGCGATTAATATGAAGTTGATGAAGAAAACTTTTAAAATCGCAGATATCAACTTCTGATAAGAGTTAATACTTTTTTTTAAAAAAACTTGTATCGTTTGATATCATAAATTAAATAGCGGTAAAGTTAATATTCTAACGAAAATCCGTTTATAAAGTAAACAATCACAAATAAAATTCTGCATAGAGAAGAATCCCCATAGAAAATAATATTACACTATTTCGAATGTGGGCGGGTGGAGGGGGGGGAGGAAGTTCTACTCGCCAATGAATAGACCAATCCTGAATGACTTTCATCCAAGTACCATCGATTGGAAATGAGCTAAACCTGGTTTCTAAAGAAACCAGTGGTAAGTCAGAAAGCTACAATCTGTCAACTAACGACAAGCTGTCAAGCTAGAGTGTGTTGACTAACTACAAGGTATCATGCTGCAACGGGTTAACAAAGCTACATTCATTTATATAGTCCTGAATGTGACTCCGATATCTTTAAAAGCAAATATCTTTTAACAGGATTTAACTTTAAATGCTTACTAAATTCAACTCTGTGTTTAAGAAAGAAGATGTTAAGTTTCTTTGAGTTATTCATATAACCCAAGGACGCATAGTTAATTATGACGCTTGTTACCAAGGGCGCATGTTATTTCATTCATCAACGAAGATGCCTCTCTAGTTTTTTATATAGCGTTAAACTGAATTGGTATCAACTATAGATTCAATTCATAAACAGACAGCGGTAGAACCTTGTTAAGAAAAACCAGAGGAAGTGGTCCTCTCAAACTTTCTCGCATATTTTCTAATAATTTGATGTTATCCAGAGAGTGCCTTACATGCCGTTAGCAAGCAATAGTTATAAACTATTAACTTTTGGCAAAAATTTAGCATTTTTGTTGAATCTGTCACAAGTCTATCATATTGGCGAATTATTTGGCGATTAATCCCTGGCATGAGTTAATAGGATCCAAAAAATCGAATTTGTGTTATAGATATGTTTTTCTCCATCGACTGAAAAACAAATTCAAAACAAAACTGCACTTGTAGTCACAAAATCCCATACCAAATTTGACATATTTCAGTCACTGCGCTTTGAAGAATCGCGTTTACATGTTAATGGAAGTACAAACCAACAGAGAGTCAACTCCTAGTTGAATTTGGCTCAACATTTGACAGGTGTCTACATTATAGACGTTAAATTTGTGCACCGAATTTCATTTATCTAGCTCCCTCGGTTTTATAATTATCATGTTAACTTATATTCGAACAACCGGGCTTTCTCAGAACTGATTTTACTCAAAATTTGACAGAAATCTGCATTTTTGGTGTAAAGATCGTAGACCGAATTTCAATCGTCTAGCTCAAAGCGCTTTTGAGTTATCTGTGTCACGGACAAACAGACAGACGGACATTTTTTTTTTGCAATTAGGGAGTTTTAAAATTGGAAATTCATCAAAATATCGATTGAGTTTTTTGATAATTACAATACTTCTCCAAACTACGTACATGAGAAAGTAAAAATCATATTACCAAAGAAGGATCTTTTCTAATACTCTATTTATAATAAATTTAAACATATAGATGCTATATTACCACAAAATTTAAACGATGCGCATGCTACTTACTATACATAAGCTGGGAACCTCGTTCCAAAACGTTTCATTTTTCAGAAGCACGGTTTTGTAACGCACTTTATCTAACTCTTTAAAGAAAGACTCCTTAATAGTACTATTGCCATCAAAGAAATGCCAGAAACAAGAAAATATCTGGCAGGATAAATGATATTCTATCCTAAACACAGTTTTTTCCTCCTTTTTTAAATCTCAACGAATAATAATTATAGCTGAAACTGCAAGTCGCTGAAAACAATTACTGATGCATTCACCTCATTTCCATATGCATTAAAAACTTAATTAGGATATTAAATTCGAAATGAACATGTGCGGCATTCTGCTGAAGTGAAATCACGGAATGTTTCCTCCTTTTCTCGGAAGCTGCTATGAGATAAAAATCTATATTGCTTTTAAGAAAACCATAAAAAGCAAATTCTGGAATAAAGCGCACATGTATTATGTGATAAACCAGGATGCTGGGATTCTCGACATTTTTGTCAGTAAAAATTAAGTCACTTTATTAGTATCTTGGTGTCTTTTTATAAGAACATGCCAAGATGCAAAGCATTTAAATGCAAACTATTCTTTTTATTTGAATTCTAGTAGATTTATACGGTAGTTAAAATCAAAAGAATCCCCGTTTGAAAAGATTACAGAGGAAAGAAAAGGGTCATTAAGAACAACACATTTCGAATGATGTATACTTAAGAAACGACCTCTAAATAAACATTAAAAAAATCTGGCAATATTAGAGTAATAGAATAATGATGATTTTTTTAAAAAAAAAATCATCATTATTCTATTAGATTAGGTTTTTAGAATTTTTTATCTTAGCTACATAGGCATATTCAAATTCACATAAAAATTATTTTTTAACATCAATTAAATGATAATGAAGTCCTGTATAATTACCCTTCCGCTAGTTCAGTTTATTGTGTTAATGATCATTCCCATTGGAGTCAAGTCCCATTACGTCATAATGCCATTAAAAACATAATTGTTCGGACATCTCTCCTTTCATTGTACATTAAATTCATGACACTATAGCTTTCCTTTCTTAATTCTCATGTATATTGGGCAAATAAACAGAATCTGCCAATCATTAGATTTTAATAAAGAAAGTAAATCAAGCGGTATTAAGATTTTATGAAACAATAAAAATGGCTTCAATTTTATTGCAACAATGAAAAGTATTGTTGAAAATTGTACAAAAAATATGTCTAAAAAATTGTAATAGATCAGGAAAAATGTTCAACTAAATTTGACATGATTAATCTCTCTCTCTCTCTTTCAAATTATATGTAATTTATCACGACAGCGGGTTAATATTTTCATTTACTGTCTTGCAATTCCTTCTCCCACTCTGCGCGCAACGTAGGGTATGGGGGCTGACAGATTAAATGTTTTTAGATCGAACATGCATTAGAAGGACGGTGGGTCACAAATTGTAAACATATCAGTAAAGGTCGATGAGAAATCCAGTCAATTCGATCTGATTCACTGATGTTGCAATGTAAGCTGCATATATTGCATGAAATATCTTAATTTAGAGCTTATGTAAACGTCTTGTATTCAAAATCAAGTATATTTATGTAATTCCAGTTAAAATATTTTTATTTAAATAAAATTATACAAAATGATTTTCCACTACGCTACGAACCGCAATATAAAAAAAAAAATTATGTGTAACTTTATTAAACTCATTTAATATAGGTGCTTTTAAAATTTCTCTTCTTAACAGTCTTGTTCAGGTGAAAAAATTTTCACGATCACATATTAATGGAAAAAATTAAATCAATAAACCATGTTTGAAAAATAAATCAGAAAATTGGATATTAACCAATAATGAATTGAAAATAAACTTTTTTAAAGTAGTAAAAAAAAAATCAGCAGAAGAAAAAAGAGCTTTGCATTTTCGTTCGAAAAATTTACTCGTGACATCAAATTTCAGAAATTAATTTTTTTTTTTTTTTAAATAAGAATTAATTAACGACAAACGATGAATAAAATCTTCTTTGAAAAGTAAAATTTTCCACACATTTTCGTCGGAAAAATTTAGTAAAGACATCGAATTTAGAAAACAAATAAAAAAATTGATATTAATGTATTTGTATGTCGACGCTCTACAAGTTAGGCAATTTCACCTAGAGTTACCAAGCTAGGCAAATACTCATTTCGGTGACGGTAATACGCTCTTAAGACTAATTGTTTTGAAATTTTAATTGGAATTTAAATTCAAAACGAAGCAAATTTTTGATATTTTACGCAATAACTTTCGAAAATATTAAGTACAAATTTTTTTTTTGCATCAACTTGAATATTAAAAAAAATTTTTTTAGATATACATTTTTTTGCCATATAAATATTTTTACTATATTGAAAAAATTTTTTTATAAATATTTGAGTATATATTTTTTTAACAAGAATACAAAGTGACCTAAGAATTCTGAACGAATCTTAAATGCATGACGAACGATAATAATAATAAAAAAATAATAAAAAAAATTCTGGATGAGCACATAAATTATTAGTTGCAGATATTTTTCATTTTTGTTTCAGAATTAGAATTACTATCGATATTGAAATAAAAAAAAATAATGAAGAGTGCAAAATAAAGAAATTAAAGTTTGTTTTTAACACAAAACTTTATTAGCAAAGTTGATTTCAGAAAACCAAGCGATATATTTACTTAATCCTAGAAAGAATTTATAAAAGATTATATATATATATATATTTGAAATACTATTAGCATTAAGAAATTTTATATTATTGTAGATTAGGAATTAAACTACCATGTCGAAAATGTAGAAATAGCAAAATGTGTTCTTTCTTTACGAATTTTAGAGGTGAAAATAAGGAAATGATTATAGAAATAAATGGAAATAGTAAAATGATTAGAACAGCATTATGCTTTTAAAATCATAAGAATTATATTGCTATCAAAATTGAAGCTTAAAAAAATGTTGCTGAAGAAAAAAATTAAAACCAAGTTACATAAAATATTTAATTGAAAATTTTGTTGAAGATTAATTCTGGCGAAACATCTGATTGCCAAATGCGGTTAGTCAATAATAAAATGCAAACAAATACGATTCAAGATAGTTTATCAGCTGCCAAGTGTTTAAAATCAAAACAATTTAAATATTTTCGTTTATTAATAAAGAATAAATGTGACATTATAGATTCACAACTATTCACACTATAGATGGGGTCGACATTTATGACTTAATTTGATTTCGAAGGCTATAGCAATTTCATTTACACATTTTATTACAGTTTTTAGTAAATAAATAAATAAAAACATAAAACATCATATGAGAAGAGCCAGCATTTTTATTTATCGCGGCAGCGCAATCAAGACTGTAATTGTTCTACATCGGGTTCCAAAAATGTTAGAACTAAAATGCAGAACTCAACACATATTCTTCTTGGCCTTCGATACGCGACTTTTATTTTACGATTTATGAATTCACGATTGCGAAAACAACAACAACAAAAAAAAAAAAAAAAAAAAGATCATGAAGAGAAAAAAAAAAAAAAAAAACATCGTGAACAATTTTTTTTAGTTATATTTTTGTTTACAATACATGGAATCGAACAAATGTATATACAGATTTTTTTCCAGATTTAATTTACAACTTATATTGCATTTTTGACTTTCAGGTACTTTTTATAATTCGCTTCATTGAAATATAGGACAGAAAAATATAAATCCAACTTACGGTCAGTTTGAACGGAAATCGGTCAAATGCAGGATGACCTTTTAAGATCAGAATCCTGCTCGAATGGCATAAATAATAAAATATTTACGATCGTAAAATTTATAAATTTGATTTACAAATGAATATCGGATCTTTTTTCTCTTGTACTTTATTTACCATAGATTTAATGCGAGGTTTTTAGATTGGATCGACTTCATTCGGATATCTTCTCACCAGCTCAATTTACATAATTAAAAAAAATACCTATAGAATCTCATGCAACATCGAAGAAAAATATTTACAGTTCGAAAACGAGTGGATTTGTTTTGAAACAGATGTTTTTTCTTCTATTTCTTATTGTTTACTCACAGTTTTGATTCGAGAATCGGATTCCATTGCAATCGGGCTTTCCTCACGCACTGCTAATCCGTACGTGCAAAGCACCCGCGGTTCATTAATTAGCGCGATAACGTCCGCCAACCTTGGAACTGCTACAGAAGGACTCCATCCCAAAAATAACGATCCCGAAATGGACGATCGAGAGTGAAAACTTACCATTCCTCGCTGGCAGCTCGGCGTAGACAATCCGACGGAGGCACACAAAAACACAACAATCACTTGTTCTTCTTTTTCACGGACGCGCTC